>NC_045543.1:53850628-54503128 GCF_009769535.1 Thamnophis elegans
ATAATAAGCAAAACATGTCTTTATGGAGATGTCTTACTACTATATTAAAGTAGCAACAAACTGCTTAGAAGGATACAGAATGGTGCCATGAAATTGTAGGAACATGGTCAAAATAGAATCAAAACACACTGAGGTTTGCAAAGGAGAATTTTAACAAATTTAGGAAAAATTGGGCATGGGTATATATTAAGAATAAAATGAAAATTAAAGAGAATGTAGATCCAATGTGAAGAGAAAATGGTGCTGTAGGAACGAGTGATGGTGAGAAGGCAGAATTTCTTAAATCCTAAGAAGGACTTGTAGTTGTTTTCTCTCAGGAGGAAAATGAAGCTCTAACCAGTCATACTTATGCTACCAATGGAACTGCAGCTTTAGATAGACACAAATAAAATAAAAACCTAGCTAATTAAAATGAATTCGACTCTCCAGGATCAGATGGATTACACCTCAGGGAACTAAAGGAACCAGAGGAAATGATTGCAAAGCCAAGTATGATAATTTTGAAGAACTTCTGAAGGACTGCCCCCAAAATGGCAAATAGGGAAAGAAGTGAACTTGGATCGGTATTCTACTATTACTAGGTGGAAAGCAATGGATGCGGACTGCACCCAAGAAACTAAAAGACCCTTGCCCCTGTGGAGGAAAGCTATGGCAAATCTAGACAGCATACTAAAAAGCAGAGACATCACCCTGCCAACAAAAGTGTGTATAATAAAGGCTATGGTTTTTCCAGTTGCAATGTATGGCTGTGAAAGTTGGACCATAAGAAAGCCTGAGCGCCAAAGAATTAAGGCCTTTGAACTATGGTGCTGGAGAAGACTCCCATGAGTCCCTTGGACTGCAAGACTATCAAACCAGTCAGTCCTAGAGGAGATCAACTCTGACTGCTCTTTAGAAGGACAGATCCTGAAGATGAAATACTTTGGTCACCTAATGAGAAGGAAGGACTCACTGGAGAAGAGCCTAATGCTGGGAAAGATTGAGGGCAGAAGAAGAAGGAAGCTGATGACAGAGAATGATGTGGCTGGATGGAGTCAGTAGGTATGAGCTTAAATGGACTTCAGAGGATGGTAGAGGACAGGAAAGCCTGGAAGAACATTGCCCATGGGATTGCGATGGGTCAGACATTACTTTGCAACGAACAACAAAGCAATGGATTTGTGGCAAACAGATCATGCCAAACTACCTTTATATCCTTCTTTGATAAAGCTATTACTGTAATAGATCAAAGCATGCTATGGCTCTCAGCAAATCCTTCAACCGGGCATCTCATAATATTCCCCTGAGTAAAATGGCAAAACATGGCACACAATACTACTGTTACTTGGATTCACGGTACCCAAATTATACTCATTAATGGCTGCCCTTTACTCTGGAAGAAAGTATTGAGAGAAGTATCCAATGGTTTAATTCTGGGCTTTGTGCTGTTCAACATTTTTATCAATGCTTTGGAGGAAGATGTTGAGGAACTCTTAATAAAGTTTGCAAACGGCACAAAATGGTGAAGGTTAGCTGAAATATTATACGAAAGAGAATTCAAAAAATTCTAGAGGTTTGAGCTGTGAACTTAAATGAGGGAATTCCATAGGGAGAAATGCAAAATTCTGCACTGTGGTAGAAAACAGGTAAGATGATGCTTGCTAGTAGTAACACATGTGAAAAGATTCTGGGTTTCCTTGTCAACCATTAAATTGTATGTGAGCCAGAAGTGTGATGTAGCATAACGGACTGTGGGAATAACCTTGAAGAATAAGAAGAGCCTCAAGTGAAACAAAGGTCAGATAAGGAAAATCTGAGTCCAAAGCAGGAATGTAATTTGAGAAGGTTTCTCAGTTTTGACCCTCCCTAGTTCTCTCAGGGATTAAAATCAGGGGGGTACATTCAATACAATACAATACAATGCAATACAATAGCAGAGTTGGAAGGGACCTTGGAGGTCTTCTAGTCCTCCTAGCCCCTGCCTAGGCAGGAAACCCTATACCATTTCAGACAAATGGCTATCAAAGATCTTCTTAAAGACTTCCAGTGTTGGGGCATTCACAACTTCTGGAGGCAAGGTGTTCCACTGATTAATTGTTCTAACTGTCAGGAAATTTCTTCTCAGTTCTAAGTTGCTTCTCTCCTTGATTAGCTTCCACCCATTGCTTCTTGTTTTACACTCAGGTTCCTTGGAGAATAGTTTGACTCCCTCTTCTTTGTGGCAACCCCTGAGATATTGGAACACTGCTATCATGTCTCCCCTAGTCCTTCTTTTCATTAAACTAGATATACGTTCCTGCAACCGTTCTTCATATGTTTTAGTCTCCAGTCCCCTAATCCTCTTTGTTGTTCTTCTCTGCACTCTTTCTAGAGACTCCACATCATTTTTTACATTGTGGTGACCAAACCTGAAGGCAGTATTCCAAGTGTGGCCTTACCAAAGCATTATAATTAATAGGTTAATACCCCTATTAACACTTCATGTGATCTTGATTCTATCCCTCTGTTTATGCAGCCTAGAACTGTGTTGGCTTTTTTGGCAGCTTCTGCACACTGCTGGCTCATTTTTAAATGGTTGTCCACTAGGACTCCAAGATTCCTCTCACAGTTAGTACTTTGAGCAAGGTACCACCTATACTGTACCTGTGCATTTCGTTTTTCTTGCCTAAATGTAGAACCTTACTCTTTTCATTCAGACTTGCAAGATTCTGATACTATATTCTTGAAATAAAAGTAGTATTAGCATTTAAGACTTTGGTTTCCTGGTCTGACCTACTTCAAGGGCTGAACTATAGATGATCAAAAGGCAAATGCTATCTTGGCTAACCTTAACAGGATCACAGAGTCCAGATTATAGGAAGTAACTGTTTCAATCCAGTCTGCCCTAGACAGAACCCATTTACAGTACTGTGATAAATTATGGGCATGACAGTTCAAAGGGGAAAATGACAAACTGCAGTAAATGAAGGAGGGTTAGCAAGATGGTGAAGGATCTGCAGACTACCATATGAAGAAATATTAAACGATCTAGGTTTGTTTGCAAGGATGAGTAAATTGAGACATGGTAATACTCTTCAAATATTTAATGGGTGGTCACACAAAGGAGACATAAATGTACACTCTGAATAACAGAGTTGGAAGGGACCTTGGAGTTATTCTAATCCAACCCCTGCTCAGGCAGGAAACCCTATAGAATTTCAGACAAATGGTTGTCCAATCTCTTCTTAAAAACTTCTAATATTGGAGCATCCACAATTTCTGGAGGCAAGTGATTTCACTGACTAATTGTTCCAATTTTCCCTAGTTCTAGGTTGCCTTTCTCCTTGATTAATTTCCATCCATTGCTTCTTGTCTTAACCTCAGGTGCTTTGGAGAATAGGTTGACTCCCTCTTCTTTATGGCAGCCCCTAAGATATTGGGACACTGCTATCATGTCATCCCTAGTCCTTCTTTTTATCTGAATAGACATACACAATTCCAGCAACCGTTTTTATATGTTTTAGTCTCCAGTCCCCTAATCATCTTTGTTGCTCTTCTCTGTACTCTTTCCAAATCTCCACATCTTCTTTACATTATGGCGACCAAAACTGGATGCAATATTCCAAGTGTGGTATTACGAAGGCATTATAGAGTGGTATTAACACTTCACATGATCTTGATTCTATCCCTCTATTAATGCAGGTTAGGACTGTGTTGGGTTTTTTGGCAGCTGCAGTACACTGCTGGCTCATATTTAAGTGATTGCCCACTAGGACTCCATCTGGCAATTACTATTACACAATTGCTCTATTGCTTCAGAAGGGAGGATTAGAACAATAATTTAAAACTACAAGGAAGGAGGTTCTGGCTGGACATCAGGAGGAATAACCAACTATATGAGCTATCAGCCATAGAACAGGATGCCACACAATGTGACAAGTCCTCCTTTTTTAGAGGTTCAGACAGAGGCTGCATGGTTATTGTTCAGAGATGCTCCAGTGGATCCTGAGTAGGAATTTGGACTGCATGATCTCTTTTGTACCTTCCAATTTTGTGATTCAAAGTAACTTTATTTAGAGGAACTATCAGATCTGCCCTGCAAAAATCTGGATGACTGCTAGATGGCTGCAAAGACATGAATAAAACCCCAAGTCTCTGCTGCCATCTGGTGGTGAACCTGGAATTCTGCAGCCCAGGATTGATAGCCCTTACAATGCTATTAGCAGTAAGAACTGGAATGTGCATATTGCTGGGTAGACTAAACCTGAACTGCAGAAGCTGTGACTCTCTGCCCACCTCCCAGCTGAAACTGGAGCTCTCTTCAATGGTTGATGCCACTTGCTGTGAACTCAGTGAAGTTGTTTTTATCACTTGTCTGGGTTGCTAAATAAAGGAGGCTGCTCTGAAATATACACCTAGTACATTGACTTCAGTTGAGCAAAACCACTAGTAACAAAAGTGTGCAATTGACAGAACCTGTACCTTAAGCAAAATGCAAATCTACCCAAGCAATGCACTTTAAAGTTCCAACCACTTCCTCTTTCTTTGATCAACCTTAATAACCTTAATCTTTTCTTTATTTTACTCTGATAGACTGAATGTACAATTATGGTTCATCTGTGAAACAATATCCAGACAGTCACAGTTCTGATCCATGCTACTCAGGGTATATGCCATGCCCAAGGCTAAACCTCTCTGCTCAATTAGCAAAAATTGAGGGAAGCCATATAGTTTAGAAAAGCTGAGAGGTATCGTCAGCAAAGCAAGTAAAAATGAGAGTTAAAGGCAACATCGGAGGGAGACATGGGTGAAAGAATTCAGATAACAGGGCCAACAGTAATTAAAATTTGAAGTTTAAAACCACAGTCTAAAGAGCAATCCAAATCATCAAAGATCGGGATTCACACAATTTTATTTCTAGCAAGCTAGAAAGTATAATATATTTTTTATATATTAGATTTTTCAGTCAATCCTTTGTTACAGCTGGGTCTCAGGTAAATAACTTTTTAAAAAACACAAATTATACTTGGCTTTCTGTTTAAAGAGAAGTCTGCACTCATTTCGCCCATTACTGCCCCTGTTCTTACCAAAATCAAATTTCTAGTTTCCTCCTCCAGCACTGATTTTAGACTATTTTTCCCCTTCTTATTTCAATAATAGATATCTCCCAATCCTCTTTTTCTATCTCTGAAGAAGGGTTAACCAACTAATCCACAGCAGCATAGCAGTTTGTCAAAAATTGCTTACTAAGCAATTGGATGAAACTGGAACTGCTTCTTATAAGGAGGAACTTCTAACCTCATGGATCAGCAGAAAACTTCCTTCCTACTAGATGTAATAAGCCATGAAAGTCAAATGTGGAAGAACAGGTAGTCTGCTGAACTCTACCAAGTATCTTCTCTATATCCACACATTTTTAAACTTGAAGGTCATCCAACAGTTCTGATAGTCCCTTGGTTACCTCTACAAATGGAACTGTCAAATCAACAGCCATGATGAATACAATCAATGTGTGTCCTTCAAGTGTCCAGATAATATGTGACAGGAGCTGCCAATTCTTCTACCTGATCTCTTGCTGGGCCAAAAGTCAGGAAGCCCTAAGCCATTTGGAAAAAAAATGCATGTCACTGAGAGATCGGGATGTGTGTATGAGAGAGAAAAAGGAAGAGAAAAGAGATGTGTGGTGACCAAAGAATTTTCACTTAGTCTCAAATGTCCATCAGAAGAGACAAGCACTTGAGGTTGACACTCAAATGGACAGGAAGACTGTAGAGAGAGAAAAAGGATTCCTTAAGACTGCTGCAACTTTCTCTCCCCAACCCTTTGATCTGTTCTGTGCTAATTCTGAGCTGAAGCACTCCAGTCCCAAAGCCAAAACTTGGTTCAATATACAAGGTCAGTCTTCTGTCCATTATGGCTGGGAGAAAACATATTATAGGGTTCAGAGCCTAACTTTTTAACAAAAGCACTTGCAGTTTGTTTGGAGGTCAGAAGCATATAATATCAAACTTTAACTGGTATGCAAATACCTCAGTGCCATACTTCCTTCTATCTGTAATTGCTGTAACTGAAGACCCCTTCCCCCCTCCCTAAATCATTAGCAGAATCTTCTAGGCACATGAATTGAAATGCATAGCCAGAAAGAAAGAAATCAAAAACCCACACCTCGGGCATGAAGGGGGTCTTTCAAGAGGTCCCTGCCTTTAATGTTATATTTCCAAAAGGTCAGCCCTGAAGGAAGAAACCACCACTCCCAAGGAGACTTTTAAGGTGATGTTCAGATGAAGCTCTCCTCCTTCGGATCAAGAAAAGTATAAACTATTTTTTCTACCAACATCCTGTGGCAAAACTAAAGAGCAGATGAAGACAAACTCTTGACCCAGACACCTCCACTTTTGTCATCTAGCTTAACTTGCTGGCCTACTCCTGTTCTTGGGGTTGCTGCTTTCTAGGCCTTAAGTAACCCATTGCGACAAGTTGACTGTGTTGAGTTGTCCCATTCAATTTGTGGAATCTATTTTCTTTCCTTTGCCAAGGAATGTCCATCTGAAATAAATATTTCCCACAAATAATTGGTTTCCTTGGCCAAGGAATATCCTCTGTCAGCAATGCAAGTGATTCATCCAGTGGTTTGATATCATTAACATCGCCCATAAGGCAAAAGGCATTTCTGTCCTACAGAAAGTCTCCAGAAGTAGTTTTCTGTTCCTCATCCTCTAAACTAAATTGCTGCAGATCTTCCTCCAAAGAAAACTCCTCTAGGAAAGGAGACATGAAATTCAACAGAACATTATTGTTGACTCATTCCAGGCAATAAACAAAAGAATCAATTAGATGAGTAGGAAGCACCTGCTTAAGCTTGATTTCAGGCTTCCTCTTGTTGATCTGCACTAAGGCTAAATGTGGAAACACCATGAATCTTTGACCCTCAAAGTGCTATTTCCTTCCCAGCTTTCACTGCTTAGAACACTTTGTCTTTTTGTAAAATCTCTGCCATGGTGACAGTTCCTTGTATACCCCTGACAGTCTTTGAATAGATCTCTAGCAAAATGTTGTCTCGGTCTTGTAAAACAAATAGGTTGCCTTCATCTTCCAAGGAACAAAAAAACTTGTTCTGTGGTTTAATTCAGTACTGCTAGAACATGTAAGATGAGTAGAATTCCTTAGCTGCCCTCAAACTGGTTCACCATACCAATTTGGTCTAATCAGAGTGTCAATTGAGATACGTAGATAATGAGATTCTACATCTCTGGAGGATGTTGGTGCTGAGTGTGATATCTCACTTATTTGTTTTTCAAGTCTTTCATTTCATGTGCCAATTTCCAAATATTGGTTTCTCGGACTGCCTACAAAGAGTGAACCGGGACAGATGGACTAAACTTTGTTAAAATTTCTGTCCCTTGGTTAACATCTAGCAATGCAATACACACCATTGTTAAGTTGCGTGTTTCTCCTCTTCTGCAAATAGAAACTTGTGGTGCAATAAAATGTTTTATTATTAGATGTGTTGAGGAAGAGAGGAGAAATGATCCTTCTATTTTTAGAGGTGCAGTATATGTATGATAACATCATGTTTCAGGCTTAGTGGACTTTCTTTGGCTTTGAGCTTTCTGCGTTTTAAGAGTACATTTTTGGAGGTCCCAATCAGCTCATGTCCGTAGCAAGGGTGGTTTTATAGCTCTGAACCACATCAGGGCCTCTTTTAGGTTGTTGAGTTTCCTGCTACATGAAGTCTTCTCAGAAGCCTTTTGGTGTCACAAGAGAGAGAGAGACTTCCTGCAATGGCCTCAACCTTGTTCCCCGTTTCACAATCCCGTGCAAATCTGGATTCTTCTCCTTTGTGTTTTTTTTAAGGCATTCATAAAAAGAATACCTTGAAGACTTTTCTCTTCCTTTTTTCAGGGGGCAGGGGAGGAAGTAATACAGAGGAGGCCACTTTAAAAATCAGTGTCAGTAGGACATGCAAGACCTCTCATTTATAGACAGCAGCTCTGGATTGACAGCTTTGCAAGATTTGGTGCTAAATTTATCTGAAGGATTTACTGTGAAACACTTCAGGGCAAAATGGAAATAAAGTAAGATGTATAAATCTTGGCCTTAAATTAACAGTACATGCAAATAGGGAGGTCAGGTTAATAATCTAAGGAGCGTGACATGCCCTACACCAGACCCAGCCAGACCCACCTGTGTATTGTGTCCTCGAGAATTATTCCCTAATTTATTTTTAGATAATGGGCCATTAGAAGTTCACAGTGGCCACTTGAAATAAAGCTCAAATGATGCCACCCTTCCCCCACACAAAATATATATTCACTAATGCTGCACATTGCACTGGAGAGATATAAATTTCTACTTTAATTGATTCCACCCTGCATATATTTAGTGGCGTAGAACTAGCTATAGGAGCAACCAATTCAACACAGATCAGTTTCTTAATCCACGAGGCCACCATCATCATGCAGGATAATGATGAGTATTCAGGGTTTCTCCTATTTTTGCAGAACATGGGTCCCAATACCTGCCAGACCATATTGTACACTTGAGGGGTTTCATGAATAGAGTGTTTATTTGTGGACTGCTAATAAAATACAAAGAGGAAGTAACACCAAAAGGTGAGGTAGATTTGCATAACATTAAGTAGAGGTATAGGGGTTTAGAACAGCAGTCACCAACTAGTGGCCCGCGAGAAAATTTTGGTGGTCTGCAGAAAAATTATTTGCATTTTTTATATTGCACTAAATCAGGGCTCCTCAAATTACGGCCCCTGGGCTGGATATGAAAATTGTGCCACTGGTGGCAAAGAGCTGGAGGGCCTCGTTCCAGTGGGACTGCATCATGGTCTGGAACTGGCTGACCATCTCAGCTCACTGAGCCTCCAGATGCTGGCACTTGGCCTTACACTCCTGCAGGTTTTCCCTCTGTTTGGAAAGCCTATGCTTGTAGTCCTCAGTGAGGTGCTTTTACTGACCTTCTTTCTTGGTTAGATCCAATTTAAACTGAGCCAGCTGATTTGCCAACTCTTTCTCATGGCGGCTACTTAGCTCCAGCAACTGCTTCCTGTTGGGGCCCTAAGGGGCCCAGGTGGGCAGGCGAGGAGTGGCTGGGGGGGAGGAGCGAATAGAGGCCGATGAGGTGTCCCTCGATATGAATGACGAGTTGGCCATGCCCACCCAGTCACATGACAACCTAGACATGCCCACCCAGCCGGTCATTAGGTAGATTAGTGGTCCACGGGATTTAAAATTATGAATTTAGTGGTCCATGAGATCCAAAAGATTGGGGACCCCTGGTTCAGAATGCAGTATTTCAGGCTCTGCCCACAGTCTGAAGTTCGATGCTGATGGGATCCAGGTTGACTCAGCCTTCCATCCTTCCGAGGTCAGTAAAACGAGGATCCAGATTGTTGGGTGCAATATGCTGACACTGTAAACCACCCAGAGTGTGTTGTAAAGCATTATGGGTGCTTTATAAGCGCTTTTAGCATTTTCTTTAGAAATAGTATAATTTCTTAGAACAAATACATTGTCTCCAGTCCTTTTATGGCTAGGTGATCTGGGTGTTCAAGCCATTCATTCTGCTATACGCATGTGTCCCATTCATTCTGCTGATGTCCCATGCAATGCTATTGTTTTTCTTTCCGCAGTTATTTTTAAACCAGCTCGAGCCATATGGAAGATTTCAAAGAGGGGATGCCTTGAAAGAGAGTACTATTCTTTGACAATTTTTCAAATCAGACAAATCACTATCCTGTTGCTATGTTCCACAGTGGAAAATGCAGGCCTCTCACTGAAAAGAAAAGGCAGCTATAGCAGTGAAACATACATGGTTGAACTTGAAAAAGCTACTTAGTGTTTGGCCTAATTAGGTTCAGGTGGAGGGTGTAATTCCATGTAATTCCATGGCTACATGTCATTCTGGGAAGCTGTTTTGTTTACTTATTCACAAGATTCATCTTCAATCAGGTATATCTTGCCTCAGATCCCAAACTCATATTGAAAAAAACCTTAAGTTTTTAAAATCTTCTTGAAAGCTAAGACTGCGATTGCAGTTCTTATATTATAGTACATATTATATTGGGTGTGAGCTGTGAGGGCATCCTACAGTTCAGGAGCCTCTGCAGAGAAGGTTTGCCTCTCGGTCCATATTTGTTGCATCTTACAAGGGGTGGGGAGACTTGGAAGCACCCTCAATCAATCAGAATAGAGCTGGAAGGGACCTTGGAGATCTTCTAGTTCAGCCCTCTGCTCAAGCAGGAGACCCTATGCTATTTCAGACAGTTAAGATGTCCAGTCTCTTCTTAAAAATCTCCAGTTATGGAGCACCCACAACCTCTGAAGGCAAGCTGTTCGACTGATTAATTATTCTTACCGTTAGGGAGTTACTCCTTAATTCAAGGTTGCTTCTCTCCTTGATTAGTTTCCATCCATCATTTCTTATCTTCTAATCCTTTGGAAAATAAGTTGCCCCCCGCTCTTCTTTGTGGCAGCCCCTCAAATACTGGAATACTGCTATCAGGTCAATATCTTCACCCAAGAGACATCTACCAAGAGTTGGTAGAAACTTTCAGGAGTGGCTGTGTTATAAAGATAATCACCAGCATCTTGAATTAGTCCCAGAATCAAAGCACTGATCAATGCAACTCCCATGGAAAATTATATGACAATATCAGATTGTTCCAATGAATATATGGGACTCTACTTTGTACTTTGTATAGTGTCTCCTAGAAGTCAGTGTGACTGAAAAATCACCCAGGATATACATTGTATACAAAGGGAGAAATTTCCCTTGGGTTGGGTAGAAGTGATGTAAAACCCATATATGAGGTCATAACATAGAATAACATCTATATTCTATATTCTGAGAGCTTAACAAATGATAGCATATATGTGTACACAGAGAGAGAGAGATAAACTATTATGATAGATTCTACATTTAATTGAAGTTTTTAGATAGTCTTCTACACAATCCCATGTACAGCAAACTGCAGTAGTCCATTTGTGAGATGACAACATGAATGATTGTAGCTAGCACTTTCTGCTCCAAAAAGTTTTTTTTTAAAGCAATAATAAACCCCTTTTATTCTGTTGGTAAGAAAACAACATGGATTTGTCATATTGTCCCCAGGCTTCAAGGTCAGCTTCAGAGTGTCTTCATGAAATCAAGATGTATTTAAAAAGTGGGTTATATGCCAATTTTGTTTTCACATTTGTATTACATCAGACACTTACTAAAATAGTGTCTATCTATTAAACTTGTCAGAGACTAATAATTTAGCCTGTTATTGTCACATTGAACAAAATTTTCTCAATAAAGTAAACTATTAATCAAGGAATTCATTGTAAGTTCCAGTTGTGAATTCGAAGTTTGTGGGGAAGGCCATGTTGCACACGTTTTAATTTTTCAGCATTCTTTCAAAAAAAATCCCTAATGGTGAATTTTCAAAACAACATATTCTAGAATAGGTAGATGGTGTGAAGAAAGAAAATGAAAAGAAAAAATGTAGATAAGTGTCACCGGTGAAAGCACTAAACATTCCATGAAAATCACATTGTTAAAAACACAAAACAAAGTTTGTGTGGAGAACTGTCAAGGAAAACACTGGCCAAGGAGATTCTCTGAGGAGAAAGCCACCTTGTGGCGCTGTTCTTATGTGTGAGAGGGATATCAACAGAGGTGGATTCAGCCGGTTCGGACCAGTTCACATGAAACGGTAGTTCTGGTGATCAATTAGGTCCACCCAGCCACCCCTGCACTTGTCTGTCTCCTATATTTCCTTTGTTTGAAGCCCTGCTGATAGGTGCGGCAGAGCAGATTGCTTTGCTTCAGCTGTTTTACTCACTGGGACATGCACACTCAGTGAACCGGTTGTTACACCAGTTGAATCAATAAAAAGCAAGATTGGACAATCAGAAGAAAGCCGACTGACATCAAGAGAAGGAGAAGAAAAATGGAATACAGGTAGTCCTCAACTTACAAGAGTTCTTTCAGTGATCAATTCAATTAACCACTGTGGCAAGAAAGGTCATATAGTGGAGCAAACCTCACTGAAAAACTATCTCACTTAGCAACAGAACATTCGGGTTCAATTGTGGTCATAAGTTGAGGATAACCTATACATAAAAATATCCGTTCAAATGGCCACTGGGAATGGGTCTCCTTGCTTCTGTTTGCTATTGCTAATGTGTAACTGACAGATTGGATGCCAAATTGCGGTTTTAATGTAGATTTTATCTGTTATTTATTTATTCTAGAATTTTTAACTGTATATTCATTTTGAGTGTGTTTATTTGTTCTGTTATTTGTTCTGTTTGTTTATTTATTACAGTCTTTGACTTGTTATAAACTTGACTATTGCTGATGGTGAGATTTGCATATTGTAACTATCTGGATACCCACTAGATGGCAGCCAAGATGTTTTGTATCTTTTGATTGCCAACTAGGAGTTTTTCAGCACAAATATAATAGCCTAAATCAAAAGACAACCCATCCACAACTGAGAAACCTAATAAAACTGTCAGTGATGGCAGAGAAATTTGGGGAAGTAAGCATATTACAAAAAAAACCCACAACATTCAGCTGGATAGAAAAGTATAAGAACCGCAGTGGTGCAGTGGTTAGAATGCTGTACTGCAGGCTATTTCTGCTGACTGCTGGCTGCCTGCAATTTGACAGTTTGAATCTCACTAGGCTCAAAGTTAACTCAGCCTTCCATCCTTCCGAGGTGCTTAGATAGAATATACTGAGCTTCTACTGAAAAATTTAGCATGATCATGTAGTAAACAATTGTCTTACTCCTAAATAAAAAAACACATAACAGCACATAATCACCAAAGCATATACCATGTAACACAACAAAGCAGAAAGATTTTCTACTAATTAGGACCTCAATGTTATTTAGTCATTCCCATCTCCTAATATAAGAATATCCTACTAATAATATTCTGATTTTGGGCTTCTTTAACTAACTCAGGAGCCATACATAACCTATTTGATACACTCAAGCCAACATTTAGAATAGAATAGAATAACAGAGTTGGAAGGGACCTTGGAGGTCTTCTAGTTCAACACCCTGCTTAGGCAGGAAACCATACACCATTTCAGACAAATGAAAACTTCTTAAAAACTTCTAGTATTGGAGTATTTACAACTTCTGGAGGCAAGTTGTTCCACTGATTAATTGTTCTAACAGTCAGGAAATTTCTCCTTAATTCTAAGTTGCTTCTCTCCTTGATTAGTTTCCACCCATTGCTTCTTGTCCTACCCTCAGGTGCTTTGGAGAATAGCTTGACTCCCTCTTCTTGTGGCAGCCCCTGAGATATTGGAGATATTGGAACATGCTATCATGTCACCACTGGTGCTTCTTTTCATCAGATTTGACATACCCAGTTCCAACAACCTTTCTTTATATGTTTTAGCCCCCAGTCCACTAATCATATTTGTTGCTCTTCTCTGCACTCTTTTTAGAGTCTCAACATCTTTTTTTACATCATGGTGACGAAAACTGGATGCAGTCCCCTCCTAAATAGGAGGGATACGGGCGATCCTTTGCAAGGCAGAGCTGAGGACTACGTCCAATTTCTCGTGGATAAAGTTGCTCGGCTTCGGGCGGACCTGGACTCCAATTCTGCAGAACCAGCTGAGGCACCAAGGGATAATCTGGCAGGACATCACTGGATTGATTTTCAAGCTGCTACCCCTGAGGACATGGACAAGGCCATGAGAGCTGTAAGTGCCTCCACATGTGTACTGGACCCGTGCCCCTCCTGGCTGGTTGTTAACAGCAGGGAGGTGACACGGGGCTGGATCCAGGCGGTTGTTGCCGCCTCCCTTCGGGAGGGGGTCTTTCCCCCCGCATTAAAGGCGGCGGTGGTGAGACCCCTCCTGAAGAAGCCATCTTTGGATCCAGCCGTCCTAAACAACTATCGTCCAGTCTCCAACCTCCCCTTTGTGGGGAAGGTTGTTGAGAAGGTGGTGGCCTTTCAGCTCCAGCGGTCCTTGGAGGAGACCAATTACTTAGATCCCTTCCAGTCTGGTTTCAGGCCTGGCTACAGCACGGAAACCGCTTTGGTCGCATTGATCGATGATCTCTGGAGAGCCAGGGATGGAGGTCATGCCTCCATCCTGGTACTCCTTGATCTCTCTGTGGCTTTCGATACTATCGACCATGGTATCCTTCTGCGACGACTGCGGGAGGTGGGGGTGGGAGGCACTGTTTTACGGTGGTTCTCCTCTTACCTCTCGGACAGGTCGCAGTCGGTGTTGGTCGGAGGGCAGAGATCGACCCCTAGGCCCCTAACATATAGGGTGCCGCAGGGTTCGGTCCTGTCCCCCCTCCTCTTTAATATCTACATGAAACCACTGGGTGAGATCATTCGACGGCACGGGATAAAATACCACCAGTATGCGGACGATACACAGCTGTATCTGTCCGCCCCGTGCCAACTCAATGAAGCGATTGACGTGATGTGCCAGGGCCTCGAGGCTGTTAGGGACTGGATGGGGGTTAACAAGCTTGTACTCAATCCAGATAAGACCGAGTGGCTGCTGTGCTTCCCTCCTACTAATTGGCCAAGTGTTCCATCTCTCAGGCTGGGGGGTCAAACAGTACGCCCCTCAGACAGGGTCCGCAACTTGGGAGTCCTCCTGGACCCACAGCTGACTTTTGAACATCATTTGTCAGCTGTGACCAGGGGGGCATTTGCCCAGGTTCACCTGGTGCACCAGTTGCGTCCCTACCTGAACCGGGAGGCTCTCACAACAATCACTCGTGCCCTTGTGACCTCCAGATTGGATTACTGCAACGTGCTCTACATGGGGCAGCCCTTGAAGAGTATTCGGCGACTCCAGCTTGTCCAGAATGCAGCCGCGCGAGCGATTGTGGGTGCGCCTCGGTTCACCCACGTAACACCTATCCTCCGCGAGCTGCACTGGCTGCCTGTTGATCTCCGGGTACACTTCAAGGTGCTAGTTGTCACCTACAAAGCCCTTCATGGTATTGGACCTGGGTACTTGAGAGACCGCCTACTGCCAATTACCTCCACTAGACCAATTAGATCCCACAGACTAGGCCTCCTCCGAATTCCATCAGCCGGCCAGTGTCGACTGGCGACTACCCGGAGGAGAGCCTTCTCTGTGGCTGCTCCAACCCTCTGGAACGAACTCCCCGTGGAGATTCGTACCCTCACCACCCTCCAGGCCTTCCGCATAGCCCTTAAAACCTGGCTGTTCCGACAGGCCTGGGGCTAAAGACTTGCTGCCCCACTTCGAATGGTATGATTGTTGTGCTTTTAACTATGTATGGCTTTTTATGTTTTTTGTAACTCTGTTTGTATTTCCCCTCCCTTTTGAGTTGTGAGCCGCCCTGAGTCCCTTCAGGGAAAAGGGCGGCATACAAATAAATTCAAACCTAAACCAGTAGTCCAAGTGTGGCCTTACCAAGGCATTATAAAGTGGTATTAACACTTCACATGATCTTGATTCTATCCCTCTGTTTATGCAGCCTAGAATTGAGTTGGCTTTTTGGCAGCTGCTACACACTGTTGGCTCATATTTAAATGATTCTCCACTAGGACTCCAAGATCCCTCTCACAGTTACCACTATTGAGCAAGTTACCATATATACTGTACCCGTGCATTTTGTTTTTCATGCCTAATGTAGAACCTTACCTTTTTCACCATTGAATTTCACTTAAGGCAGATTGTGGCAACAGCCATGGTGACACAGTGGTTTGAATGCAATATTGCAGGCTAATTCTGCCAACCGTCCACAGTTCAATTCTGAATGGCTCAAGGTTGACTCAGTCTTCCATTCTTCCGAGGTTGGTAAGATGAAGGCCCAGATTGTTGGGGAAAATATGCTGACTCTGTAAACTGCTGAGAGAGGGCTGTAAAGCACTGTGAAGTGCTATTTCTATAATGCCAGATGAGGTAATTAGCCTCAGAAATAGTGATACTGTACAGGCAGAGTTGAACCTCAGCTAAGGACATCACTCAATGACAGATTTCATAGACCAAATATGCTTACCCTATTTAATGCAAGAATGCACTTCATTATCCTGGAATCTTTCACATGTTTCAGGATCTGACCAATATCCAACCTCAGGACCAGTTTTCCAATGGGAATTGGCATTGTTGCTGAGGCATCCCAGATTCTACAGCCTGTCTATTTTAATACTTGCTAACAAAACCCCAAGATCTGAGGGGTTGAGGGCCAAACCCTGACAGTTGGCTTGTCTAACTTAGATTCCATGACTGATTTGTCTTTGTTCCCAAACCTCCTGGGCATTCATCTGAAGCAAATCCATATCAAGAAACTCTCTGGCCTCTCTTAGAATTAATCACATCCAAATCCACCTTTAAACAATGACAAGGTGGCAGCTCCAACTGATAAAATCCACCTCCAAGCTGACAGAACCTCTCCAGCACAACGTGCCAGAATTCCCTCCTCATTCTTTCTCTTGTGGTTTTACAAACAAAGCATCTGCCTTTTGAATATCCCCATCACTACTGTCATATTCATGTGCAATTAAAACAAAAATCTGATAGCTTAATACGTACCGAAGATCCTGCATCTGCCTCTCATCTCTCTTTAAGTTATAATTGACAGATTTGGCAGGGAGGGATCTGGACTCTGCTGGATTGCTTCCAAACAAGGAATTCAAGTCAATCTTGGCTGTCCATTGTTCTTCTTTTTAAAAAAATATTGCTGCTTTTAGAAATTGTACATTGAAATAGGAATTGGGATTTCGACTTCACATAGGCAAGGGACAGATCAACCTCCTCCTCCTCCTCCTCCTCCTCCTCCTCCTCCTCCTCCTCCTCCTCCTCCTCCTCCTCCTCCTCCTCCTCCACCACTTTCTTTCTTTTTACAAAAAGGCTGCAAGTGAACTAGAAGCTAGAGCAACAACAAAGCAAATTATAAAATTAAAAATGCTTTTTTTAAAGAAAAGAAGAAGATCATGAAATCAATCCTGAAATGAAAGATGTGATTACTGGAAAGGCAGCCAGTATTTTTCAACAGGATGGGGGAATGAGAACATTTGCCTTGGAGGCAGCCTGGATAGAGAGAGAAAATTGAATCAAAGATATACAGGAATGTCTACTGATGTTCTCATCCTTTGTAAAAGGATGGTTTGCACTGTGTTGTTCAGGGATGTTTTGTTTTGTTTTTGATATCCCAGTTTGGCCTACAGCCTTGGCATTTCCTGATGGAATCCCAGCAAAGTAAATAACCTGGTGTGAACTCTTAAAAAGAGCCGAGGTGGCGCAGTGGTTAGGGTGCAGTACTGCAGGCCACTTCAGCTGACTGTTATCTGCTGTTCAGCGGTTCAAATCTCACCGGCTCAAGGTTGACTCAGCCTTCCATCCTTCCGATGTGGGTGAAATGAGGACCCAGACTGTGGGGGCGATATGCTGACTCTATAAACCGCTTAGAGAGGGCTGAAAGCCCTATGAAGCGATATATAAGTCTAACTGCTATTGCTATTGCTAACTCTTCTTAAGTTTTCAAAATCAGTTAAGGATAACTAAAAAAATAATAATGCATATCTATAAAATTAATACAAACAAACTGATACCCTGTTTTCCCCAAAATAAGACCTAACCAGGGAATAAGTCCTAGGATGGTTTTTCAGGATGCTCCTAATATGAGTCCTACACCCCAAAATAAGCCCCAGTTAAGATTGTCAGCCAGATGGATGCATTTAGTATTTTCCCCAAAATAAGATCTAACCAGAAAATAAGCCCTAATGCATCTTTTGGAACAAAAATTAATATAAGACCCAGTCTTTTTGGGGGGAAACACAATGTATAATAAATAGGGGAAATTTCCACTGGTCCAAGAACATAAGAGTCATTGCCTGCCTGCAAACACTTCGATCAGAATTCAACAGCCTTCTTCCCTGTAGGGTTAGGGTTAGACATCATGTTTCTCCTTGGGATGAATACTCTGGCACTTGCAAGGACTATTGGGGATGTCTGACATAGAGATATATTTCCTATTAAGAGGAAAATAAGGAAGTGTCCTTTGGAAAGTCTCAGGACACCACTTCTATGTGGAGAAAGAAATACTTATGGGAAGAGGAAGAAAAGGCCTCAGTGACTGAGAGCTAATTTGATCTAATGGTTTAAGGCACCAAGCTGGAAATCAGGAGACTGTGAGTTCTAGTCTCATTTTAGGCATGAAAGCCACTGGGTGGCTTTGGTCCAGTCACTCCCTCTCAGCCCAATCCACCTCACTGGGTTGTTATTGTGGGAGGAAATGAGAGGAGGAAGGTTTGTTAGATATATTGCCTTGACTTTGTTGGCTATATTGCCTTGACATAATATATTGTAAAGATATAGGAAAGGTAGGTAGGTAGGTAGGTAGGTGGGTGGGTGGGTGGGTGTGGGTGGGTGGGTGGGTGGATGGATGGAGGATGGATGGATGGACAGATGGATGGACAGATGGATGGACAGACAGATGGACAGACAGATGGACAGAGATGGACAAACAGATGGATGGCTAGAGAGACAGACAGACAGAGTGATCTGAAGGTGCAGTATATATAAATGAAAATTATAGAATCATTGCAGGCCTCAGCATGCATTCATGCTTACATATATACATGCATCAGTGTTTGTGTGTATACAAACTAATATCAGATAAGAAAAAATAAGAAAGAAAGAAATCAAAAAGAAAGCTAAAAGTGAAAGAAGGGGGAAAAGTAAAGGAAAAATTAAAAGAAAGGAAAATGAGAGACAAAGAAATCCCAACAAGAAAATTTCTGATTTCAACTGAATATTAAGCTTTAGGATTTTTTTTTAAAAAATTCTGTATATATTTGAACCCAGCTTTGTACAAGTCTGTTAGACCTGAAATGAGGCATGAAAAAAACTGAGCCTTCATTTTTTCCACATTTCCAACATAAATTTGAAGTACCTTGATACATTCTAGATTTTTTTTCTGGAGTCACATACCAATGGTACATCATTTTATAAAATGTTTTCTTTTAAATTCAAGCATTTTAGCCACATGCCATTGTTCCGTCAGTATATTATGTCCAAAGTTCTTACTCCATTTTATTATGCACTCTTTCATTTATTCTTCTTTCATTTCAAATTTCATTATAGTAAAACATTTAATTTAATGTTAGTTACTGGTTTTTTAATGGCTGATGATAGAAATCTTTTTGAAATACAGGTAGTCTCGATTAGTGCGATTAATGAATCTCATGAAAAGGGTTGCATTATTCAAATTCATGGTAGCCAAAGTGTTATTCTATGGCAATTATGGTAATTGGTTCCACATAAATGTTTATATGCATATTAATAAACCATTACAGTAAAGAATAAAAAGAATATACTTAGAATTAAAAATTATGGTTAACAAACAGTGGTGGGGTTCACATTTTGTTGCCACCATTTCGCCCCGCATGCGTACGTTCACTTCACAGGTGCAAGCGCCTCTTCCACACATGCACCCAGGTTTCCGTGCATGCATTTTGCTCACACACACGGCTTCCGTGCATGCGCCCAGCCTCAAAAACATGCCTAAAAAGGATGACATTAAGCCAGGATGGCTTAGGTGGGCCCTCCCGCAATTTCCGCTACCGGTTTGGGTGAACAGGTCCAAACCGGCTGAATACCACCTTTGTTATTTTGCTTGTAGAAAGCAAAATAAAAACAAAACAAAAAGAAATCTACCATAGATTAAAGCAGTTTTCCTCAACCATGGCAGCTTGAAGAGGTGTGGACTTCAACTCACAGAATTCCCCAGCCAGCCATGCCAAGGTTGATAAATACTGGATTAAACCATTCCAGAATCTTCCTTTTCCCCCCATTATGCACAAAGATTAGCTGCATCTAAAATCCAACTGCAATTACATATGTCCTAACTTCAATTGCTTACCCGGCAGTCTCGCATTAACTGAATTTTGGGTCACATGAAATGTAACCTGATATCAATTTTACATTAAACCTTAAACTTAAGATTGTATCATTTGAACGTGGGCTAATCACAACCTATGTCAACCAAGCAAAGTAGTCCAGACAAGGAACACATCCAAAAGAATGTTTATTGTAAAATTACATTAACAGACTCTTATACATGGTCTGAAAGGATTTCTTGCCCTTGTTCCCTCTATAGCCTAATGAATTAGGAAGGGTACTTTCTGAGACATTTGCCATATTCACATTCCAGTTGTGAGTTAAGTTGCCCTCAAACTTTTGGGCCAGTGGTGCAGCAGTTAGAATGCAGTACTGCAGGTCTAACTCTCTGTTCACTCCAGAAGTTCGATCCTCACCAGCTCAAGGTTGACTCAGCCTTTCATCCTATCGAGGTTGGTAAAATGAACACCCAGCTTGTTGGGGAAAATATGCTGACTCTGTAAACCTCTTAGAGAGGGCTGTAAAGCACCGTGAAGCGGTATATAAGTCTAAGTGCTATTGCTAATTGCTATTATCCAACCCTTGCCCTGGCTGCAGCTCTTTCCCCTGTCTCCCAATGTCATTGTCACATACAATTATGACCTATCTAGATGAAAAGGTTTAGCTGAAGGCTCTTTTATAGTATCAGCAGGATTCATTTTGCCTTGACTTTATGAGATAGGCTCAAGGGTGAGGTGAAGTGTGTGTGTGTGTGTGTGTGTGTGTGTGTGTGTGTGTGTGTGTGTGTGTGTAAAAAGTCAAGATGTCTGGATCCCTTTCAGTCTGGATTCAGGCCTGGCTACAGTACGGAAACTGCTTTGGTCGCACTGACCGATGATCTCTGGA
Source organism: Thamnophis elegans (assembly GCF_009769535.1). NCBI lineage: Eukaryota > Metazoa > Chordata > Lepidosauria > Squamata > Natricidae > Thamnophis > Thamnophis elegans. Next base: position 53,871,338 of record NC_045543.1, read on the forward strand.
GAGCCAGGGACGGAGGTCATGCCTCCGTCCTAATGCTTCTTGACCTCTCAGCGGCCTTCGATACCATCAACCATGGTATCCTTCTGTGGCGGCTACGGGAGGTGGGGGTGGGAGGCACCGTCCTTCGGTGGTTCTCCTCCTACCTCTCAGACAGGTCACAGTCGGTGTTGGTTGGGGGGCAGAGGTCGACCCCTAGGCCCCTGAAATATGGGGTTCTGCAGGGTTCGGTCCTGTCCCCCCTCCTGTTTAACATCTACATGAAGCCGTTGGGCGAGATCATTCGGCGGCATGGGATAAAATACCATCAGTATGCGGACGATACCCAGTTGTATCTGTCCGCCCCGTGCCAACTCAGTGAAGCTGTTGACGTCATGTGCCAGTGCCTGGAGGCTGTCAGGGCCTGGATGGGGGTAAACAAGCTTGTGCTCAATCCAGACAAGACCGAGTGGCTGCTGTGTTTCCCTCCCAAAAATTGGCTAAGCATTCCATCACTCAGGCTGGGGGGTGAAATTCTACGCCCCTCAGACAGGGTTCGCAATTTGGGAGTCCTCCTGGACCCACAGCTGACCTTAGAACATCATTTGTCGGCTGTGACCAGGGGGGCATTTGCCCAGGTTCGCCTGGTGCACCAATTGCGTCTCTACCTGAACCGGGAGGCAGTCGCAACAGTCACTCATGCCCTTGTGACCTCAAGACTGGACTACTGCAATGCGCTCTACATGGGGCAGACCTTGAAGAGCATTCGGAGACTTCAGCTCGTCCAGAATACAGCCGCGCAAGCGATTGTGGGTGCACCTCGGTACACCCACGTTACACCTATCCTCTGCGAGCTGCACTGGTTACCGATTGGTCTCCAGATACACTTTAAGGTGCTAGTCGTCACTTATAAAGCTCTTCATGGTATTGGACCTGGGTACTTGAGAGACCGCCTGCTGCCAATTACCTCCCAAAGGCCCATTAGATCCCACAGAATAGGCCTCCTCCGGGTTCCATCTACTGGCCAATGTCATCTGGCTACTACCCGGGGGAGGGCCTTCTCTGTGGCTGCTCTGGCCCTTTGGAACAAACTCCCCGCAGAGATTCGGACCCTCACCTCTCTCCAGGCTTTCCGTAAAGCTGTTAAAACCTGTCTGTGTCGGCAGGCCTGGGGTTGATGAGTTCCCTTCCCCTCTCGAATCGTGTGACTGTTGATTCTCTTTTAAATTCCCCTGTATCTTTTTTGTTGTAGTTTCTTCGTGTTTACCTTCCCCCCCCCTTGGGTTTGTGAGCTGCCCTGAGTCCCTCAGGGAATAGGGTGGCATATAAATAAAATAAACCTTCAAACCTTCAAGATCACGATCAAAAACCTGACGAGTTTTCAGACATGTTCATTGTAAAAATGGGACTGGGCTTTGGTCAAGGAGTCATAGTGGCCAAATTGATCTTTTGACATGCCACCCTCAGAAGACCCCCTGTTTAGGGTAGCTTGAAGACCTTAGGGAACATTGCAGGAGAGAGTCAAACTATCTTCTTTCTATGTCTGTTACTCGCTACAGGTACCGTGTTTCCCCCCAAAAAAGACAGGGTCTTATTTTCTTTTGACCCACAAAATATGGCTTGGGCTTATTGTTTTGGGGTTGCCGGGCGGCTTGCAAGTGGGCTCCCTAAGAGCCAGGCACAGCCTCAAGGGTGAAGCAACCATGAGGTGACCACGCTCACGAGCAAACCCCCTCTCCAGCTGGGAGAGTGCCATTCACTGAGTGCCATTTCCTAAGGCACCAAGCAAGGCAGGTGCTCTGCCCGCCCCCCAGCTCCCGTGGCTTGGCACATTAGGGGTACCTCCTAGGTCAGTGCAGGGAGCTCTGCGTGGCTGGAGAAGGGGATTGCGCAAGCACCTTTTCCGCTCCCACAAGCATGCCTCCCAGCCTCACCATGCCCTGGCCCAGCTCTCCCTGCAGGACCAGGGCACCGCCGCTGCTTTTGCTGCTGCCATAGGGCCCACAACCATAGAGCACACTCATAGAGTGGCCGCTGCTGGAAGAATCAGAAGCCAAGTTCTGGAGTTTGGAAGCCAGAGAAGTTATCCTCAGAGCACGACGGTGGCAAAAGCGGCAGCAGCAAAAGCAGTGGTGCCACCTTGGCCCTGCAGGGAGAGCTGGGCCAGGACATGGTGAGGCTGGGAGGCATGCGAACTGGGGGTGGAACAGGCACTCGCGCAACCACCCTCTCCAGCCGGACAGAGCTCCATGCACTATCCCGAATGTGCAAAGCTGCGGGAGCTGGGGGGTGGGCAGAGCGCCATGTGGCTTGATGCCTTAGGGATACTCCCTAGGTCAGTGAATAGCACTCTGCCTGGCTGGAGAAGGGGTTTGCCAGGCAGCTTCTCGTGAGCGTGGTCACCACATGACTGCTTCACCCCTGAGGCTATGCCCAGCTCTTCGGGAGCCTGCTTGCAAGGGAGCAGCCCCCCGGCAACTCCCCCCTCTGGCCAGGCAGAATGCCAATCCCCAACCTAGCAGTATCCCGAAGGCGGCAAACAACATGAGCGCCTTTCTCCCCCTCCCTGGCTTCTGCGGCTTGGCGCCTTTGGGATACCGCTAGGTCGGTGAGCAGTGCTCTGCCTGGCTGGAGGGGGGTTGTTCAAGGGGCTTATTTTCAGGGGGGCCTTATATTTTTGCCCACGCAAAAAATGTGGCAACGCCTTAGTTTCAAGACTGTTTCAGGTTGTATTTCTGGGGAAACACAGTAGTCCTCGACTTATGACCACAATTGAGCCCAAAATTTCTGTGGCTAAAGGAGACATTTGTTAAATTTCGACCCATTTTATGACCTTTCTTGCCACAGTGGCTAAGTGAATCGCTAAGGCAGTAGCGATTGATAAGGCAGTAACCCGGGTGTTAAGTGAATCTGGATTCCCTCTTGTCTTTGCTTGTCGGAAGGTCACAAAAGGGGATCACATGACCCTGGGAGAAAGCAACGGTCATAAATAGGAACCTGTTGGATTTTGATCCCATGATCATGGGGATGCTGCAAAGGTCATAACTGTGAAAAACGGTCGTAAGCCACATTTTTTCAGTGCTGTTGTAACTTTGAACGTTCACTAAATGAACTGTTGTAAATCGAGGACTACCTGTACTTCTACCCTCTTACTTAATTATGGGGCTTGCCAATTCATGAGACAGGACCAAAACCAAACCAAAAGACTTCTCTGTCCATTCTCCATACTCCATTCATGATTTTATGAAGATCTACCATAACCCTTCTCCCTCCAGTAATCTTTTCTGCTATACTAGATTCTGTATTCTTAATGCGTCACACTACGTTGGTGAATCAACAGCATGGGAAATTACTCTGTCTGGACAAGTTCTGAGTCTCTAAACAAAAGAGAGGGGGGGAGATGATTACATACATCAATTAGCTGGGTAGACACAGAGCTATAAGAGAGTTTTTAACTAGCTATAAAAATGCCCTGCTTGTGCTGGGCACCTCCTTCTCTTGTATATTTGATGTCCTCAAGCCATGAACTGTGCAGCTATGAATAGTAATAATCAAAGCTAGTAATCCTTTTATGGCTCCTAATTAAACAGCTCTTTGCTATATAACAAGCTAATATTATTAGTGTTATTTGTGTCTAGGTCACATTCAAAGGCCTCTGTTATGATTAGGGTCTCAATGCCGTTGTACAAAACCTTCACTGCAGAATGCAAAAACCAAGCTAACAAGGCAGATTTGGCCAAGAGTGTTGTAAAGATAACAACCCGAAAAGGGACTTGTGAGAATCGACCACAACTTTGCATCTCTGGCAAGTGAAACGATGGGAATGCAAGACAAAGAAGATAATAAGCAAAAACTGGTTTATAAAGGCCAGGCCAACGTCAAATGATTGGAGAGAAAGTATAAAATTAAGTAAGGGCTGTATTGGAGTCTTTCTGTGTTGGAATGGAGACAAAAAGCAATTGTTTACCTTATGTCATACTCAAGCAATAGCTGTTAATTATAGGAAAAGTGCAGGAACCTTATGAATGAACCTTGTGAATGAATCTTATGAATAGTGGAATCTTGAAAACATTTTTAACTTAAGACTGACATACATCTAGGAAGATGGATGAGAAATCAAACTTAGCTTGTGTAACATTGCATTCCCAAGCCATCTCCTCACATTTTCCAAATATAATATGGTAATAGTTTCTCCTTCGTGCCATAGCATCATGATTTACCTTATATTTGCTGTCCACATCAGATATATTCCCCACCAGTATCATAATCAAAGATAACTGCAGATGTATCTTAGAGGGAAAGGATGTGACCTACCGTTCGTTATTGGCTTCAATCATATTCCTATTTCACATATTCTTACTTCTATACTGCATGGAGGTTTTGAGCAGACCTTTATCATTATGTGCCATGCTAAGGCTCTGTGGTCCATGAGTAACCACGTGAAGATATATAGCTCTGTGAGGCCAAACCACAAGGCATGTTCTAAAAGTAGAAGATTTCTAAAAATGTGGAAGAACAGGATTCACTACAGAGGTAGCCTTGGTCACTCTTATTGATGATGATCAGTGGTGATATTCAGCTGGTTCGGACTGGTTAGGGCGAACCGTTAGTAACAACCAGCAGATGAGCCCACCTACCTGCCCCAGTTCTATGCTGCCCTATTTAGCCATGTTTCCTAAGCCATGTGCATGTGTGCAAGCTGCAAGTGCAAGCAAAGTGCATGCATGGAAGCCCATGTGCATGCGCAGAAGGCACGTGCACTCACGCTCAGTTTTGGTCCACAGTGAACTGGTGGTAAAATTATGTGAAACCCACCTCTGATAATGATTCAATTTAATTCAATTCAATTTATTAGATTTATAGGCCGCCCAATCCCGGAGGATTCCGGGTGGCTTACAAGAACAAGAAAGGAAAAACAAAATAAAAATAAAAAATAATTTAAAATTCCCCAACACGCATACGTTCTGATCGGGGCTGGACCCTACATAATAAGGTCAACAGCCCCAGGCCTGCCGAAACAGCCAGGTTTTAACAGCTTTTCTGAAGGCCATGAGGGTGGTGAGGTCCGGACCTCTGGGGGTAGCTGATTCCACAGGGTCGGAGCAGCCACAGAGAAGGCTCTCTTCCGAGGCCCGTCCTAAGGAGGCCCACCCTGTGGGATCTTATCGGCTGTTGGGAGGTATGTGGCAGTAGGCGGTCTCGCACATACGCTGGTCCTGAGCCATGTAGGGCTTTAAAGGTAATGACCAACACCTTGAATTGAGTTCGGAGACCAATTGGCAGCCAGTGCAGCTCGCGGAGGATAGGTGTAATATGGGTGTATCTCGGTACACCCAATATCGCTCACGCGGCTGCATTCTGGACTAGCTGTAGTCTCCGAACGCTTTTCAGGGGTAGCCCCATGTAGAGCGCATTGCAATAATCCAGACTTGAGGTGACAAGGGCATGAATGACTGTTTGAAGTGCACCCCGATCCAAATAGGGCCGCAATGGATGCACCAGGTGAACCTGGGCAAAGGCCCCCCTGGTCACAGCCGATAAGTGGTGTCAAATTCCAGTGTCAGCCATGAATCCAGGAGGACCCCCAAATTGCGATCCCTCTCTGAGTGGTGTAAGTTTTCACCCCCCAGGATCAAGGATGGACTGTCCGAACTGTCCTTCGGGGGCAGCATCCACAGCCACTCGGTCTTGTCGGGATTGAGCACAAGTTTGTTTACCCCCATTCAGATCCTGACAGCTTCCAGGCATCGGCACATCACGTCCGCCGCTACACTGAGCTGGCACGGGGCAGATAGATACAATTGCATATCATCTGCAGATTGATGGTACTTTATCCCGTGCCGTCGTATGATCTCACCCAGCGGTTTCATGTAGATGTTGAATAGGAGGGGGGATAGGACCAAACCCTGCGGCACCCCACAATTGAGGGGCCTAGGGGTCGACCTCTGTCCCCCGACCAACACCGACTGCAACCTACCGGAGAGGTAGGAGGAGAACCACCGTAGAACGGTGCCTCACACTCCCACCTCCTCCAGACATCGCAGAAGGATACCATGGTCAATGGTATCGAAAGCCGCTGAGAGGTCAAGAAGCACCAGGATAGAGGAATGCCCTCTATCCCTAGCCCGCCAGAGATCATCGGTCAGTGTGACCAAAGCGGTTTCTGTGCTGTACCCAGGCCTGAAACCAGACTGAAAGGAATCCAGATAATCCGCTTCATTCAAGGTCCGTTGGAGTTGAAGCGCCACCACCTTCTCAACAACCTTCCCCCAAAAAGGGAGGTTGGAGACCGGACGGTAGTTTTTCAGGACAGCTGGATCCAGGGAAGGCTTCTTGAGGAGGGGCCTCACCACCGCTTCCTTTAATGGTTGTGGGAAAGACCCCTCCTGCAAAGAAGCGTTGGTGATCGCCTGGAGCCAGCTGCGTGTCACCTCCCTGCTGGTCGAAACCAGCCAGGAGGGGCACGGGTCCAGTAAACAGGTGGAGGCGCTCATCGCTCCCATGGCCTTGTCGACTTCCTCAGGGGTGACAAAATCGAACTCATCCCAGGAAAACCGACTTAGACTTGCCCTCGGCACCTCGGCTGGTATTGCCCAAGTGGAGTCCAGATCTGTCCGAAACTGAGTGATTTTATCCGACAGAAACTGAACAAATTCCTCAGCTCTTCCCTGCAGGGGTTCCCCTACCCCCTCACCTTTCAGGAGGGAACAGGTTACCCTGAACAGGGCGGCTGGGCGAGATTCCATGGATGCAATAAGAGCGGAAAAATGAGTGCATTTTGCCGCCCATATTGCCACTAAGTAAGTCCTAATAAAGGCTCTTAGTAGTGTTCAATCAGATTCAGAGTTACTAGTCCTCCAACGTCGCTCTAGGCGTCTCTTTTGGCGCTTCATCTCCCAGAGTTCCTTGGTAAATCAAGGTGCCCTCCTGGATCCACTGCTGCGGAAAGGCCTCAAAGGCGCAATCCGATCTAGTGCCTCAGTTGCCGCAGCATTCCAAGCAGCGACTAAGGATTAGGTCGGGTTGCGGGCAAGGGAGTCAGGTATCTCTCCAAGCTCCCTCTGAAATCCCATCGGGTCCATCAGGCGCCTGGGGTGGAACCACTTAATCGGCTCCACCTCCCTGCAGTGGGGGAGTAGTGTCCTGAAATCAAGCCTCAGCAAGGAGTGATCTGACCATGACAAGGGCGAGGTCTCTATTCCTCTTAATTCCAGATCACGTCTCCACTGCCCCGAGAGAAATACGAGGTCGAGTGTGTGTCCCGCCCTATGAGTTGGGCCCTGAACTATTTGGGTCAAGTCCATGGTTGTCATGGAGACCATGAACTCCTGTGCTCCTTCAGAGTGTTTGCCAAGAGACGGTAGATTAAAGTCCCCCAGCACCATTAGTCTGGGGAACTCCACCACCAGCCCGGCTACTGACTCCAGCAGCACAGGCAGGGCTGTTGTGACGCAGCTGGGAGGTAGGTACATCAAGAACAAGCCCACTTGAACCCCTAGGTCCAACTTCAAGAGAAGAGACTCGCACCCCACAATCTCTGGGGCAGGGATCCTGCGCCGGACAACCATTGCTACTCCCCCACCCCTTCCTTGCTGTCGTGGTTGGTGGAGCACCAGAAACCCATCTGGGCACATTTCTAGGAGGGGGACTCCTCCCTCTTGGCCCAGCTAGGTTTCAGTTATACATGCCAGGTCTGCCCCCTTGTCTGATATTAAGTCCCGGACGAGGGGAGCCTTGTTCACAACAGACCTGGCATTTAGCAACAGCAACCTGAGACCAGGGCCCTGATCTCCTCTGCCACCAGGTTCTTGAGGTGAACCTGAAGGGCCAGAACAAGGAATCGCTGTAATGTAGTGAGTCCTTCTTCCCCGGTAATGGTTAGCCCTACGGCTTCTGTCATATCTGCCCCTCCCGGTTGTAACCAAAATGCTCTGACCCTCTTCCCCACCCATAGACCCCCCCACCTCCCATGGGCCCCCATTCTTCCTGGCAGGCCACACACAGCATTCACTCTAGGGCGAGGGGCGGATCCGGGCCCCCATCCACTTATGCTTCTGCACTCAGTGGAGCGGGCTCCAGGTCGCACCCCCAATCCCATCATATTCATTCAACAGGCATTCCGTACAAACACACCCCACAATAATAGTTAAACAGCAATAAAAAATAATTAAACTAATTAATTTAAAAGTGGGCGCATTCATTCTCACAATCGTACAATCATACACTCAGCACACAAGTTAAAACACAGGTTCTTAAGACTGCAACACACAGGCGGCCAGCGCAGTCTGAGGCAACTGGGCCGGTAACAATTTTTTGGGGGGAGGAGAACTCCTCACTCTTCCCCCATGCAGTCTGGGAAAGGTGCCAAAGTCTGAGGGGACTGGGAAGGCTGATTCTGGTTGGAAGGGGCAAGTTCCCCATTCTCTTCGACCCTGTCCTCCCTCTCTGGGGGGCCATATGTCGCAAAATGATGCGCAGAGCAATCGGCACAGCAGAAGTTCCTCTGGGCCTGACACACTCAAGGTCCCAAAGCCCAGAGAACCAGGGCCACAGTAGCCAGGGCGACGACAAAAGAAGGGCCCATGCTGATCGAAACATCCAATGATAACGGTGTCCAAAGCCAAAGCCACAGTGAAGGAAGAAGACGAGGGAGGGAGGGGGAGCTGCATTCCAAGATTGAATGGCGGCGGCAAAAGGCCAGCCACCCAGCCCCAGGTCACAACAACGCAGGCTCTCCAGCTCCACGGCTCCATGGGCAGCAGGGCAGGGACAGCGGCATAACCCAGTGCCCCCCCCCGAAGCGGCAAAACCAGGACGGCAGTGATGGGACGGCAGTTGCGGTGGCCGGGCGGGCAAAGCAATGGCAAGTTGGAGGCCCCCTAAGCAACAGGGCCAGCTGCGGTGACCAAAACAGATGGAACTGGAGACAGATGGAACAGCGATGAACCGCCCCCCCCCCAACACGACAAAGCCAGGCCGGTGCCCAAAGCAGCAGTCGCGGTGACCGGAGCCGGTAAGATGGCGACCGGAGCTGGTGGGATGGTTACAGGATCGGTAGCGTTTTCTGAGAACAGCTCTTCCAGAAGCGATATTTTCCTCCGTGAGCTGCCTCACCGAATTCCCCCTATGTTGTTCTTGCACTTTTATCATTCTAGTTCAGTCCTCGAAAACCTAGGCTCCATATCTTTTAAGCATTTTTCCTCAGAAAACCTGAGCGATAAAACTCAGGCAGTCATGTTCCTTGCGCATGCGTCCTCACTTAATGATGATGGTAGAGCTGGGGTGGAGGTGGTGCATCCTTTCTTGTGCTCATTGAACTTTCAGCAGTTTTTGTTAATGTTGACCATGATATCCTTATGGACTGGCTACAAAAGTGGAATTAGAAACACCATTTTGGAGCCCTTCTCTTCCTTTCTCCAAGGCAGTTCCAGTTGGTGTTAGCAGGGAGTGGAGAGATTATTCCTAGGCTCCTTCTTTACAGAGTGCTACAGGCTCAGTGTTCTCTCTCCTCCTGTTTAACATATTCTATATGAAACTCAGTGGTGGGTTGACAACTTTTTTACTACCAGTTGTGGGACTAGAGCAAACTATATCTGGAGATTCTCCATCTCTAACTTTGGATGAAGTAGCATTTTCCCATTCAAGAGTGGTACTCAATCCGGAGACCCTCCTGGACTCACAGCGCAAAGAGGAGGTAGCAGCTGTGGCCAAGGCCTTTGTACACCTCCAACCAGGGCTCCATTTGCACCCTTTCTTCAGTCAGGAGGCCCTTCATACAGTAACTCATTTTGTAGTTATCTCATGGCTCAAGTATTACAATGGAGTCCACAAGGAGCTGTCTTTGAAAAGCACTCGGAAATTGTGGTTGGTCTAGAATGCAGTGACACAGGCTATGGTGGGCATGCCTCATTGTGCCCCTGTGACATCTCTGCTTTGCAACCTGCATGATTATCAGTTTGCCTCTGGGTGTGATTCAAGGTGCTGATTGCTATTTATAAAGCCCTCCATGGAAGGATGGGCAGCTTCAGAGGTGGTATTTAGCCAGTTCTGACAGGTTCTGGCGAACTGGTAACAGAAATTTTGAGTAATTCAGAGAATTGGCAAATACCATCTCTGGCTGGCTCCACCCTCATCTATTCACTGCTTCCCAAGTCCCAGATGATTGGAGTCCCAGCTGATCAGCTGGGCCTTTTTCTGTTGCCCTGCCCAGGAGAATGGAGCTGGAAAGCAGGTTAGCGGGGTAGGAAGGGAAAGGAATGGGGATTTTACAGTATCCATGCCTTGGAGTGGGGTAGAAATGGAGATTTTGCAGTATATCCTTTCCCTGGAGTGGGGAGGGAATGGGGATTTTGAAGTATCCTCCCCCCGCCACGCCCACCAAGCCATGCCCGCCAAGCCATGCCATGCCCACAGAGCCGGTAGTAAAAAAATAATTGAATCCCACCACTGGCTTGCCTCTCACAATTTCCTACTCAGCCAATATGAATCAGTAGAGATGGTATGATCTGGATCCCTTCAATTAAACAGTGCCCTATTACCAGAGCAAAAAACAAACAAACCCCATGCTGTCTTTATCATAGCCCTCCAGAATCAGGTCCCCCCTAAAATGTTTAGAATCCTGATGAGGTTCTTGAAGGCCTAGTTGCTCTCTCAGGCATTGGGCCAAAATGCACAAAACCACATTTGTGTTTTGTAAATGTCTTCTGTTGAATGGCTGGATTTTTATCTCACATATTTTGCTTTTTTCAATGCTGTTTTTGCAGGTTGTAATAGTTTTTATTTGTATAAACACAATGCTTAATAAATTATATAAAAGAGAAGCTGCATAAATGAAAAAAAAAGCTTTTATTTTCAGTAATATTAACTCTTTACAGTGTCGTCGTCACCATTACCACTTCAACCGTATATCCCAGTCCCTGGTTAACTTTTCATTTTAGAGCCTGCCTATAATTCCAGTATGACTAATTGGCTGAAATGATTGATGAACCTTAAAGTTTATACAGGCTTGTACTTAAGTACGGAAATTAATTTTTAAAAAAGGTGCAAGGGTTTTACAGTTTTTTGCTAGCTTGTTTGTTTGTTTATGTTTAATTGATTTATATAGCTGCCCACTTAGCACATGGCTCAAGGTAGAATACAACATTCATAAACAACAGTAAATTCAATAAAAGCCACATAATAAAACACAGAAAGCAGTGCAGAACGGAAACATATAAACTCCAAATGAGCTGGGGAAAATATATTTTAAAAATTACCTTACTCCCAGACTGCTAGGCAGTTCTTTAACGCAGGGGCCCCCAGCCCCCTGTGGGACCGGACCACAGCATGCCAGAAACAGAGCTGGGCAAACAAGCTAAACGAAGCTGGTGAAAAACCTATTTCCATGGAACCAGTCCTTGGTGCCCAAAATATCAAGGGCCACTGCTTTAAAGGCTTTCAAAAACCAGGCAGTATTTGGGTCTACCAAATTATCATTATCTTCAACCCTTAGTAACCGGGTTCACACATCACATTGACCATGGCTTATTTATACATTTAATTTTTAAAATGTAATAGGCCTCTTCCATCTAAAAAGAACCTAAGAGATAAACATAAACGTAATGGTTTAGTGCTGTTTTATTCAATAAACCAAGATTGACTAGTTTTGTACAATACTTTAGGTAAAAGGAAACTAAGATATTTGAAGATTTCTCATACTGGGTGAATCAAACAACACCAGAAAACAAGGTTTTGGTAGACAATAAGGAAGCATCAAACTCAGTGATGGGATTCAATTTTTTTTTACTACTGGTTCTGTTGACGTGGCTTGGTGGGCATGGCAGGGGAAGGATACTGTAACATCTCCATTCCCTCTCCACTCCAGGGGAAGGTTATTGCAAAACCCCCATTCCCTCCCCATCAGCTGGGACTTGGGAGGCAGAGAATAGATGGGGGCAGGGACAGTCAGAGATGGCATTTATCGGTTCCCTGAACTACTCGAAATTTCCACTACCAGTTCTCCAGAACTGGTCAGAACCTGCTGAATACGACATCTGAATAAACTATTAAAAACCAACCAACCAACCAACCAACCAGCATTCCTGTATCTACTTTTTGTGTACCTTCTATTCCCTTTCAATTTTTTTCTTGAATAAAGAGGTTTTCTAACTTCCTGCTCCTAATTTCAGATTCCTGATATGTTGCACCTGCTGGAGTCTAATTAACTCTACCTGTGCTTCCATAAGCACTCTAGCGCTACAAACATTAATTTGGTTATGTCTTATATATACACATTCACTGCTGCAGTATAAACACACATTTCTTATTTATTGCATTTCTTCAGAGTAATTAACATCTCAGTAAACAAAACTACTGGAATATTTGCAGTCCAGCTTCTTGAGAGGGCAGAAGAAATTGTTTAGTTGACTGAATTTAAAGCTAGGTAGAACTAGATGAAGGAGGAGAAAATTGTGTTTTAGAGAACCTGGAGTACTGGAGATAAATTCTAGAGGTTAGAGAAGGCAAGAGGAAAAGAACAGGTGCCTAAATGGGATATAAACCAGTTTTGCTCATTCTTAACAATTTTAAGTTGAGTGGACTTCAGTTCACTTGCTGGCTGTGGAAATCTGGGAGTTGAAATCCACATATCTTAAAGTTGCCAAGTTTGAGAAACATTGGTGTAGACCAGTTGTGTCAAATTCGTGGCCGCCAGACTGGTTGCGTCATGTGCTTCCACCCCCTGGCTGGTTTAGTGAAGAAGGAAAAGTCCCGATACATCATATGATGCCGCAGTGACGACACAGGTTTGATACCCCTGGTGTAGATCATGGGTGTCAAACTCATGGCATCACATTGCTGTCATGTGATGTTTCACAACATTTTCCCCCTTTGTGGATCTGGGATGGGCGTGGCCCATGTGTGACGCCAGTTTGGGGAAGCCAGATTTATTTAACAACTGGTTTACTAATTCAACAACAGCAGTGATTCACTTAACAAGTGAAGAAAGTGGCAAGAAAAGTCATAAAATGGGGTAAAATTCTCTCAACAAATTTCTCACTGAGCGACATAAGTTTTGGGCTTAATTGAGGACTCCTGTAGTTAGATAATCAGACATTATAAAGCAAGATTTTAAATAAATAAATATGCTCGAAGCATGTGAGTTCTTTTTACTATTTACTGATCATCACCTCAATGTTAAGTCTGCCTGAATACATTGATTTATCAGTTCTCCTAGCAACCCATGATACCCTTGGTAATGTACAAATCCATAATTTGAACATGTAGATCTTTTCACTCTCCTACTTTCTCAGGGCCCAGATTTACAGCCATACATTACCATTGGAAAAGAAACATCGCTTCAACTCCTCTTGTTTTGAAGATTTCTTTCTTCTTCATGGTCTCCTCTATTATTGTCCATGTGCTGCTTCTTAGGATTTATGTTATCTTCATTCCTCCAGCACACTGTCCATCTATAACTATTGCTGAGCTCAATACATCTAATACCCTCGTGTTTTTACTATCATTCATAATTTCATTAACATTCAGGTTGACAGTAAAGTAATCGTTAGCCCAGAATCTTTATTTTCCAATTCTCCTTTGGTAATGACGTTAATCTGCTTTATCTTTGGCTAAGCGAAAGATCCCTGCGTTGCTCAAATTCTTTCTGTTTTGATTCCAGTTGTCATCTTTAGCAACACTGCCATTCTTACAATAAAATCTCCATGGATATTAAGCAATATAGGGTCATACAATTCCTTGTTTTATTCCCTTCCCTGTTCTGAGCCGGTATGATTCTTCAATTTATTGTACATTCTCCCTTTCGCTTTATTTATCCTCCTTCAATCTCCTCTGTGATTATTCAGAATAATTTATACTGTAGTTTTACATTTTCCTCTGGGTTATTTGGTTTTCTTATAAAACCTCACTTGTTTTTGTTTTCTTGTGGATGCTCCTTGATGGACTGATGTTCTTGTCCTTTCTTACTTGATGTTAGAAAACTTTTTCTTGATGCCCAAGGCTTTCATCCTCCATTTTCTCTTCCTGTAGTAAGAGATTGTTTTGAAAGACACTTGGATCTGTATTTTTTCTTTGAAATTTTGGGATTTCCAAACTCCCCCACTCCCGCTTAGCTTTCACAAAGTCTCTTATATCTTTCTGTAGCTCCCCGGGTTCTGTTTTGTATGAGTGTTCTGAATTTTTCCTTACATTGATTTTATATTCTGACTATGTGTCCTTCATGCACCTACTCTCTTTAATCTTCTAAGTTTAAGCTATATGTTTGACACTAATAATTCACGGGCTATTTTACACTTTGCATCTGGAAATGTTCTGGCTGCCTGGGTTGCACTTTCTGTTTCCTATTATAGTCTATTTGAGTTGATGTTGTCCCGTTGATGCTGACCATATGCGGGTCTATGTTCATATTTGGCAATAAACAAAGTTCTTAAAGTATATCCTGCACAATGTTTATCCAACCCTGGTCTTTCTGTGATTTCAGGTTCCTTGGTTTCTCCAATGTTTGCATTCCAATCACTATGTCCTTTCTTGATGATGCATTTAGTACCTCTTCAATTTGCTATCATTTTTTTTAAATATCTTCCTCTTTTGAGCTTGGATATAATTATTGAATAGCCACTAATTTTAATAGACTCATATGTTCCATTGATTAGATTATAACTATGCACACTCTTACATTTTGAGTATCATTGCTACTCCATTATTTTATATGGCCTGAATAAGTGTATCATGTAATTCTCTGATTTAAAGAGAGGTATTCAAGTACACTCAATCCTAACACATCCAATTTGGTATGCATCACTTCTGCTTTGACACTTTCAAGTTTTCCTTGGTTCATCACATTGGGTATTTTGATTGTATTTGTCCTTATAAAGCAAATAATCTCTTTTTTTCAAAAATGGCTGATATTATCAATGAGCATGTATCTTTGTAGCTGCTCTCTGGCCACATCATTGCCTCTAGATCAGGGATATCAAACTCGATTTCATTGAGGGCTGCATCAGGGTTGTGTTTGACCTTGGGGAGATGCAGTGGGCATGGCCAGCTGGACATCACGCCTGTCAGGGAGTGCTTATGGTGACCCAAGTGCTCTGCCAGTGAAAATGGGCTCTCGGGCTCTGCACGCAGCTCTCTCAAGCTCTGTTTTCACTGGCAGAGAGTCGCAGGAGCTGTGGCAGCCAAAAACAGACCTCAGGAGCCTATTTTCTCTGGTAGAAGCACCATGAGCCGGTCCTTCAATGTTTCCAGGGTGGCCCTGCAAGCCAGATCTAAGTACCCCATGGGCCAGATCCAGCCCCTGGGCCTTGAGTTTGTCACCTCTCTCTAGATCCTTGTAGAGAATATTAATATTTCTTTCCTTGGGATTATCAGATTCTGACTCCCAAACATATCTAAATATTGCAGCCATGATTATGATTCATATCACCCTACATCAGTTACTTCTTCTGGATTTAGAGTTCCTTCTCCTAAATAGCTTCCCTCAACTTTCAGAGCTCCATCTGACTTTATCTTTTGTTATGGATTACTCATAATTTCAGGTCTGAATTTTTTACCAGATGACCCCTGACTTGGACCCTAGAGACGCTCCAAGTCCTCTCATTGTCCTTTGGATGATGGTATTGTCAGCAAGCGCATCAAGGTGGTACATTTCTCTAGTTCACCAAAGGCTTAAACCCCCACAATGAAGCCATGCTTATACATTGAATCAATGCCCCACACATCATACTAAGCACAGTTTTAAATCATGTTTTACTGAATGAGATGCAAATACCTGGGTTCATGGGAGGCAAAATTAAATTCTAGCTTACAGTATTACATGCTTAAATAAATAAGTAAACAAATAAATCAATCTGCTGCATACATTTCTCAGGAATTTCCACACGCAAAAAGTAATCTATTGAATAAACCTTCTGTATTATACAGAAACTAGAATGTGGTTTGTTGGGTTTTAGTTTTATTTTTAATTAAATTTAAGCTTAAATGTAATTTATTCAAGTAAGGCAATGCTCACCTCCAGATCTGGGACCTTTTAGCTTAGCATTCTCCATAAACATATTAGTTGTGATCTTAATATTATAACTGGTGTACTCTCTGTAATTTAGTGAAGGAACTATAGTTAAGAGAAACAAAGGTTGAACATGGTGTGGAAATGTAGTGACTGTCTGCACATCCTTTTTTGCCGATCAGTCTCTCGAGTTTTTATTTCTACAGTGAATAAATCAGCACAGTGTTATTTGTGTAGTGGAGTTAAAGAGGAGCACACTCTTCATTTGCATGATTATGCAAATGTGGACAGTTTCCACCAACAAGTGAAATATTTATTTGCTCATATAAAGGCTTTTCCCTGACTATCAATACTGCTATCTGCCTGTAACTGTAGTAGTAGTGACACATTATTGCCTCAGTTTTTAGATTGCATTGGGTTTTTTTTTATTTTAGGGCTTCAATTAAAAAGAAAAGAAAAGAAAATTGCTTTTTGGTTAATGAAGGCATAGCAAGAGTGGAGCCAACTGAGGATAGATGATGTTGATGTAGAGCTAATTGGCTTGACCCAAGTCATATCATGATTCACTGTATGACTATTGCGCCTGAGTAAAACTTCTTACCTTTATTGAGAGAATTAAAATAAGGGAGAAAAATGTTGTAATGAAGTTAAGACACAAAAACATCCTTAGGCAGACTTCCTCGTTCATGATTAATGTGCTTTGTTCCTTCCTAGAAAGCTATTCAAATATATATTTTTTTACCCTCTCAACAGAACAGGGCTATAGTCTTCTTTAAATTATACTCAGCTCCCAATGATTTAATGAATACATCCATGTAACTTTTTTGCCCAGTTGTCACTGCCTTCTATGATCTTTAAAAAAAATTCTGAGGCTAGTCTGGTATGTTCCATGCAAATGTTAAACACAGTCCAATCTGTCTCGCTTTTTTCAAATAAAAAAATTGGCTAGGTGTCCTCAGGCTGAGCATATTAAGATTACTGAGTGGAATTTGTCCGAGATGGGAGAATTCGACTTTGGGAAGCCTGTAGAGATACTACTATTACATATTTTCTGATTCATCTGATCTACTGAAGAAACTGAACCAACTTGCTGTATGTTCAAAGGTGGTTTACTATATAGTTATAATCATATCCAGTTTGGCTGTGTGAACCATAATTAACAGAAGCTGTTGTAACTTATAAACCTGTGGTTCTCCAGATGTTGCTAAATTTCAGTTCCTAGAAGTCCAGTGAGGTAATGGTGAAATGCTATGGTTCACCGACAAATGCGCGATAGACATATGCGCGCCGACAAAACCGCGACAGATGAGCGCTGTCAAAATTGCTAATTGATTTTCGACAAAATCACGCAAACAAATGTGTGACGACAAAATCGTGTCATCAACAAACTATAGACAGCCCAGCAAGGGCTGGGCCTTTAACATAGTGGGACGTGTATACGTACATTATAACCCTAAACCTAACCCTAACCTTAAATTTTTTTCAATTTTATTGTGCTTGTTATCGCACTTTTGTCGGCGCGATTTTGACATCGCGAATTTGTGGGCGCGATTTTGACGTCGTGTTTTAATCTGCGCTATTTTGTCGGCACGCATATGTCTATCGCGCAATTGTCGGGTCACGGAATGCTACATGTTGTATTTAACAATATCCAGAAGATTATCCATTCCTGATATTAATTTTGTAGTCATCTCTAAAATTCCTATCAAGACTGAGTAGCTGTGGTTGTTTAGACTCCACAGATCGGACATTCAACTTTGACCTTGGATGGGGTTGTGCTTCCTCACTCAAGGGTGGTGCACAATTTCATGCTTGATGAGTAGGTGACAGCTATGGCCAAGAAGGCTTTTGCCCAATTCCCTCAAGTCTGTTACTTGTACGTTTTCCTAGATTGGTGGGCCCTTCAGGTAGTTTATCTTGTCCTGATAACCTTAAAGCTTAATTACTGCAATGTATTCTAGCTGGGGCTCCCCTTGAAGACTACATGCAGGTGTCAGCTGGTCCAGAATTCAGCATCTTTGGCACGAACCGCACTGCTTGTCAGTTTTTGTCAAGTTTGATTCAAGATGTTGGTTGCTACTTATAAAATGGTGTAGGGCCTGATTACTCGAGGGACTGCCTGTTTTCCATAGTATCTGCCTGGCTGGTTTGATCTGGCAGGGTTGCTATGGTCCAAGTTCCATTTGTTGATTAATTAATGCCACCTATTGGAACCCCAGAAACATACCTTTCCTTAGCAGCACTTGTCGTCTGGAGAGAGGTTTCTCAGATTCAAATGGCTCCAAACTCTTGGCTTTTCACTAGGATTTTGGTGGGTATGACTGATGCTCATTCCTCCTTTTTCCTTGTTCTCCTCCAGGTTTGCTTTCTTTTCGATCTTTGTTCTTTTGTTTGTGCTGCTGGGTTTTTTGTATTGTCTTTTATTTTTAAATATATTTTTAACTATTGTAAACCAACCAGAATCATTGGGAGTCAGGCAGCATATAAATTTAGTAAATTATTCTTATTATTATGAAAATAATTGAATTTTGTTCAGTGTAAACTAAGGCTAATCTTTTTTGTTGAAAATAATAGTAGCTAATAAATTGATGCACATTTAGAAAGCTCTATAAAAAGAAATTAATTTATAAAATTGTTGATCCACTCCACGAGGACTATCCTTGTATAACAATTGTTTATAGCAGCTTGATAATAATTTTTAACAAGACAAGAACTTCACAGAATACCTACTTAGTATAAAACAATGGAAGCAAATTTGTCAAACAAGAAATGTGCCTTTCATAATAACCAATGCTAAAATGGTTCTTAAATGTACCAATTTCTCAAAATGGGAGTACCGATGTACAAATGTCTGTGGTCTAAAAGAAAGTTTACCCTATGCTAAATTAAATATTGTTTAATAATTGTCAATTATATATTTAAAATAATTTTGAAAATAGGAAGTAAGCAATAAATCTTTAATAACAAAATAGGAAAGAGGAAGGATAAATCAGTGTTAAAAAGAAATTAATATCCTCAATGATACAACAAGGAATAATGTATGATGACGCCTATTTATCTTCTTGTTTTTCATTATCTTCTTGTTGCACATATTTTATAGAAATGATACTGAAATCCCATGCAGTGCCCCCCTCGCAAAAAAGTACAATATATTCCAAATTCCAAGCAGTAATCCATAAAATAATCTCAAAATCCAAAAATGGCAATATCAAACTTCAGAATTAAATGAAAATCAGATAAATACTTTTGAGTTTTTGAGAGAGAAAAAAGCATGATAGTTATAGTAAATGTCAACCATAACAGATGGCTTCAAAACATAGAAAACCTCTTCCTAATTCCAAAAAGTTCCCAATTCTCATTCAGTTGGCCTTTTGTCTAAAAATTGGTATAGGTAGACTTATGACCACAGTTGAGCTCAAAATTTCTGTGGCTAAGCAAGGCATGGATATTGAGTTTTGCCCATTTTACAATTTTTCTTACCACAGTTGTTAATTGAATCTGGCTGGCCCCATCAACTTTGTTTGACAGAAGGTCACATGACCCTGGGACACTGCAACCGTCATAAATATGAATCAGTTGCCAAGCCTCTAAATTTTGATCATGTAACTATAGGGATGCTACAAGGGTCCACCATAAGTCACTTTTTTCATGCCATTGTAATTTGCAATGGTCACTAAATTAACTATTGTAAATCGAGGACTTAACTGTATGATGAAATGAAGATTGTGTGTGCCCCACAAATACAGAGTTCATGATTTCATGGAAGTTGGCCATGGCATTTTTTAAAAAAATATTAGAGTTTTGGGGAAATGAGAGCAGAGAGTCAAGGGTATTGTATTTATTTACTTTTTTAGAAAAGATGGTAACTCTGCCCAGACAGTTTCCATGCGTTTCAATATGGGAGTTATAAATATCACTTAAAACTAAACATAGACCAACAAGTTGTATGAGAGCTGATTCACGGGTTAGTGAATAGATTAGTTTATTTAAAACCTCTTGCTGAAGCAGGTAGAGGGACACAACCACCAGTAATGTTGCTGACATGAAGTCTTAAATCATGTGCCTTTCTCAATAATCAATACACCACTGCCTTTCCCAGAAGAGCTGAGTAACAAGACATCTATGAACCTCCCTATCTCTCATGATATACTGTATATGTTTTGCCAGGCTTCTGTTCCAATTCTTTTGACTTTGTCCCTTCATCAATAATATTTTATGGAGAAGCCAACAAAAACAAACATTTTCTAGCTTTGGCATCTGCTGCCAATGGAACAGTATCTTCCACAGATGGCTGATCCTGTCCCTTGTGCTTCTGTGGGTGTTTGTATTGCTTGAAGTAATCAACAACATGGGAAAGGAGAAGGACAATGTTATGAATTAGCCACTTGGGCCTACAAGATGTTTCCTTCATTGTCGGGCAATGTATTTTCGTTCCAATTTAGCCTGGATGCTTTTCTGAAACATAAAGCTGCTGTTTGGATTACTAAGACACTTAAGACACATGAACAACTGGAGCTCATGTAGTTTTCAATATTTTTATCTACTGCCATCTGATGTGTGGATCACATTTAAACATCTGCTAGAAATCAGCTGGGGATATTATTTCTAGTTCTGGACTATTAGTGATGGCCCTTTAACTACTGCCGATCATCACTTAATGAAGTATTAGCCACTAATGTCCACAGGAAGTGAATCAAGCCTGGGTTTTCATGGGGAAAAAGACCTTTTGAGTCTAGAATTTTATCTCATGCAGCAATTAAATATTGCTTAGTCTGAATGCTTCACAGGTGATCCTCAACAATCAGTCATGCAACAACTGTTCAAAGTTATGATGGACATCCCAAAAGTAATGGCAACCTGAATTCAAAGTTTGGATGTCTGCCCTCCCCATGGTCTTGGATCCTATCCATTTTGGGCACTCAGCAACTGGCCCACATTTATGGCCATTTGCAACATCACAGAGTCACATTACTGTGGTTTATGTTTTTTTTCTGGAACCTGGTGTCGATTTCTGAGTTTTTTGGGGGGAAAACCATTGCAAACAATGGGCTCCCTAAACAACCCTGGTGTTCAGTTAATGACTGCCCTGTTCGTTTTATGACCACGACCAAAAAAATGTAACATTAGGTCGGTCACGTGATGACCTATTTAATGATCAACACAAATTATGACTGGAATTTCAAACTCAGTTATGGCCATTTAATTAAAAGAGAAATAATTTATGAAAGCAAAAGATCAGTACAGACATAAAATAAATATATAAAGTCAGCAGTGGAATCAGGCTGCAGAAGACCATGGAACAAATATTAGCATTCAGCAATCTTATGTAATTTCTGTAACTATCATAGAAGTTCATCAAGTCATAACCACAGATCATCTTTCCTTCCAGGGCTTGGGAGATGGGAGAACCATAAAGGGGACTTGATAGGTGTCAGCCTCTGCTTTGCTGCTGCTTCGGCTGCCATGAAATGGGGAGGGAGGGCATGGTATTTGGGAGGGGTTACTAATTGTGCTGGAGGAAGATTCTGGAGCTCAACTGCCGGTCGGACTACGCATGCGTAGGAGATTTCCGCCAGGACTAACGGCACCAACATTCCATCTTCGTGATGCCTTTTGAAGTTATCTCACACCTGACACTTGGGAGAATTATGATTGGACTGTAACTGTGATGCCAAGGGGTGGGGAATGGGTTATTCTATATATCAATCGCTTTCGCGCCTAAATAATCAGTCTTCGCTTCACTATGCCTTTAATCATTTATAATTAGTAAAAGTACACTTGATTTCTACCCACGGAGTCTCGTGGTCTTCTTTCCTAATTATCTAATGGAGAGGTTCTGACAGTAAGCAAAGACTCACTCACACCCCACCAGGAGATTTCAACCTTCAGTGGGGGGTGTACCTAGAAGAAGGAACGAGGAAAATGTCTTTGCGAGCGAGCGATGAAGAAGAGACTGAAAGGGAAACTGCAGACCCATCTTTACCTGGGAGAATGGCTGGCCTAGGAATAGCAGACCCTGCGGTTCCCCCTCGATGGTCCCTAGGTGTGGGGCAAAAGGAGGATAGCGAAAGTTTGGATGCTGGAGTTACTAGGAGAAAACAAAGGAGAAAACCAGCTGACTGGGAAGAAACCTTGACCGAACGGAAGCCCCGGGAAAGAGAACAAACGGAAGAGTTTGAACAAAGGTACTCTATGCAAAAATTTAGGGAGGGTGAAGAGGCCGAGGGAGGATGGGAGCAAACAAACCCAGAAACAGCTTTCCGCCCCCCAGCCAGGGCTGCTGCCAGAGTAGGGGGGCCCCGCAGAAGAAACAGAATGGCAAAAGTCCCTCCCTTGCCTGTAAAATATGACAGGAATTCCAAGAAACTGGGTCTCTTTGTTATACAAATTTGGAACTATATGGAAATTTATGGGCCCGATTTAGAAACAGATGAAATGAAGGTGTGAATGGTTTTACTTTCTTTGGAGGAAGAGGCGGCCAAATGGATGGTCAGCTTACACCAAAGCAATTCCTCCCTCCTGAGGAATTTTGATGCCTTTATGACTGCGTTCAAAAGAAGATTTGACGACCCACTAATTGAGAAACGGGGGAAGGTGAAATTTATGGCCCTCAAACAGGGAGAGAGACCGGTGGCTGAATATATTTAGGAGTTTCAACAGCTTTCTTGTTATATGAGAGGCTGGTCTCAAGATGCACTTCTTGATCAGTTTGTGTTAGGATTAAATGAGGACATTTACCAACAATGCGTTAACAGACACCTTCCCAAGCGTGTTACAGCTTGGTATGAAAATGCAGCAGATGTTGAGCTCAACTTGATTAGACTTCAACGGGCGAGAGAGGAGAGAGCAAAGAGATCACACACCCCAGCTCAAAAGGCCCCGTTCCGCATCGGGGTGGAGGAAAGGGAAGCTCCGCTGGCAAGGCCAAGCCGTTCACGTGCTTCCGTTGTGGAAGGGGGGGCCACCGCACACCAGATTGCCACGTTAAACTTCCTGCAACCGCCCCGCCCCCTGCCAAGAGGGAAGGGAAGACGAGCAAGGTCCCGGGGAGGAAGAAAGAGGCTGCTTTCGCTGCTGACAACAACCCCCAGCGCTTCAGGCAGGAGGTGGAGGAAGAAGCTGACGTCACCCCCAGCTCCTCTGATGACTCCGATGACGATGCCTCGCCTCGTTGGGTGAGTTCAAATAAAGGCCCCATGTTGATCCCAAAAGAACTGAGAGTACCTCCCGATGGGGAGACGGAACAGCTTCCTGCCCTCCTTGATTCGGGCTGTTTGAGATGTATGATTAATCCTGCAATGGTTGAAAAACTGGGCTTGAAATTAAGGACATTGAAAACCCCTATTGTGTTTTGCCAGATAGATGGATCCATTGCAGGGGGTGGCCCAGCCCATTTCTACACTGAACCTCTAGAGATGAAAATGGGCACCCATGTAGAATTGATCTCTTTTATTGTGGCTCCTGGAATGGACAGACCCCTTATTTTGGAACTCCCCTGGCTTCGTAAATGGAACCCTCGCATTAATTGGAGGGAGGGGTGGCTGCGCATTCGCACCAGCACAGCTCCAAACAGGGAGGGCGATACCCCAGAGCCTGCTGGCTCCAGCCCCGCATTGGCCGCCAGGGGCCAGGAGAGAATTGAGGGGGAAGAAAAGATTCCAAAAGAGTATTGGGACCTGAAAGGAGTTTTTAGTGAAAAATCTTCAGATAAGCTTCCACCCCACAGACCTACTGATTGCTCCATCGATATTTTGCCGGAGGTAAAGCTTCCGAAGCCCCAAATATATTCAATGTCTCCTAGGGAAATGGAGGAAATGAGGAAATTCATTGATAAAAACTTAGAAAGGAGTTTCATTGAGCCAGCACTCGTGTTGTTCAGAGAGAAGAAAGATGGCTCCCTGAGATTATGTGTTAATTTCAAAAACCTGTATTGTATCTCAGCTCAAAACCTATACCCATTGCCACTGATGAAGGACATGCTGGCCCAACTGGGAAAGGGCCGCATTTTCACTAAATTGGACCTCAGGGAAGCGTACTATAGAGTCCGCATAAAGGAGGGGGACAAATGGAAGACGGCTTTCAACTGCCCCCTCGGTTGTTTCCAGTTCCGGGTGATGCCCTTTGGCCTGCAGGGGACGCCTGCAGTCTTCATGCAATTAATTAATGAAATTTTGCATGACCACCTTTACAAGGGCGTTATCGTATATTTAGATGATATCCTTATTTACACTCAAACTTATGCCGAACACGTCACGTTGGTCCGCACTGTCCTGAAAAAGCTCTGGGCCGCTGAACTTTATGCCAAGTTGTCAAGTGTGAATTTCACCAGGAGAAGATTGACTACCTTGGGTATCGTATCTCCCCCGCTGGTATTGAGATGGACCCCGCTAAGGTGAAGGTGGTCACTGAGTGGGAGGCGCCCCGTACACGTAGACAATTGCAGAAATTTTTGGGTTTTGCCAATTTCTATCGTCAGTTCATCCCTTCTTTTGCCAAAATTGTGCTTCCCATCACTAATTTGTTGAAGTCCAAAGGTGGGCCTAAGCCTAAGCCTAGCAAGCCTCTGGATTGGACCATGGAGTGTCAGGCTGCTTTTGAGAAGTTGAAACGGCTTTTTGCGGCGGAACCAGTTCTGACGCATCCGGACATGGACAAGCCTTTTGTCGTTCAAGCTGATGCCAGCGACGTGGCAGTTGGGGCCGTCTTGCTTCAGACCAACGACCAAGGTAATTTGCAACCGTGCGCATACACGTCCCGTAAGCTCACGGACACAGAAAGGCGTTGGGCAATCTGGGAGAAAGAAGCATTTGCAGTGCGTTGGGCTTTGGCCACGTGGCGCCACTTTCTGGAGGGCGCTAAGCACCCCTTTGAGGTGTGGACTGACCATAAGAATTTAGAAGCTTTGAGGACTCCGAGGCGCCTCTCCCCTAAGCAGATGCACTGGGCTCAGCATTTCAATCGATTCAATTTCACACTCAAGTACATCCCAGAAGGGAAGAATTTCATGGCTGATGCTTTGTCCAGACTCCCTCAGTACAACTGCTCTAAGCTGAGTATTGTTCAACCCGTGGTTCCCGCATCCAGCCTTGCTGCTCCGGTTGTCACTCGGCAGCAGGCGCGCTCGAAAGTAGAAGTGCCTCAAGATTTCCTTTCTGACCTCAAACAGGCCCTTCCCCAGGATGACTGGTTCCAGCAGCATCAAGGTGAATGCATAATGAGGGACGATTTACCATGGATTGGGGTGAAACTTTACGTCCCTGCCTCTCTTTGTCTCATTGTTCTCCAATGGGCTCACGATTCCAAGTTGGCGGGTCACTTTGGATTTGTGAAGACGCTGCATTTGGTGAAGAGGCAGTTTTGGTGGCCCTCTTTGAAAAAAGACATTGAGCTTTATGTTGCCAGTTGTCCGGTCTGTGCAGCCGCTAAACGACCGCCAGGGAAGCCGCAAGGTCTACTCCAATCTGTAGCCCGCCCTGTTGCCCCTTGGAAGGAAATTTCTATGGACTTTATTGTCGAACTTCCCGAGAGCCAGGGGCACACCGTCATATGGGTAGTTACTGACTTATTTTCCAAACAAGTTCATTTTATTCTGTGCCACAAGATTCCTTCTGCGAAGGCACTTGCTAAGCTCTTCATTTCTCACATTTACCGTTTGCATGGGGTGCCTGATCGCATCATTTCCGATAGAGGTGTCCAATTCACTTCTGTTTTCTGGAAGGAGTTTCTTAAGCGCATTGGCTCCGCCCTGGGCCTAAGCTCCGCCCACCACCCTCAGTCTAATGGGGCTTGAGAGAGGACTAATTCTGTGCTGGAACAATATTTACGTTGTTTCATCAATTATCAGCAAGATGATTGGGTGGACTTGTTGCCGCACGCTGAAGTGGCTTATAATAATTCTGTCCATAGCAGCACTGGATTCACTCCTTTTCGTGTTGTGTCTGGTCAGGACTTTGTCCTTTTCCTGAGGTTCCCCTTGAGCAACCACAAGTTTCTTCCGTCTCTGAGTGGAGTGAGCGATTGAGCCATATTTGGCCTTTGGCACTTAGTACTTTGGATGCTGCGCATCGCGCTCATAAGAAACAGGCTGATAAGAAGCGTGCGCAACCTTATCAGTACAAAGTGGGTGACCAGGTTTATTTATCCACGAAGTTCCTTCAAACTACACAAAAGTCTAAGAAGTTGGGGCCTAAGTACGTGGGCCCATTTCCCATCATCAAGGTCATCAATCCTGTTTCGGTTCGTTTGCAGCTACCCAAGCATCTCAGCCCTGTTTATCCAGTTTTCCACGTTAACCTCATTAAACCAATTCGTTTCTCATCTTTACGTCCGCCTGTGGACCCACCGCCTGCCCCCCTGTTGATTGATGGTGAACAACATTTTGAGGTTTGAGAAATATTAGACTCTCGATGGCGGCGGAATCGGATACAGTACCTAGTGGCTTGGAAGCATTTTCCTCCATCTCATACCGAGTGGGTGGACAAGTCCCATGTCCGTGCTCCCCGACTGCTTGGACAGTTTTATTCTGCTTATCTTGACAAGCCTTGACTTTCTCTCACCCCCCTCTTTTTCTCTTCTGTTTTTGTTGTTCGTCTGTTTGTTTGTGTTTTGTCGTTTTCCAGGCCTGAACGCCTTTTTCCGGAGGACGGCCGGATGTCAGCCTCTGCTTTGCTGCTGCTTCGGCTGCCATGAAACAGGGAGGGAGGGCATGGTATTTGGGAGGGGTTACTAATTGTGCTGGAGGAAGATTCTGGAGCTCAGCTGCCGGTCGGACTACGCATGCGTAGGAGATTCCGGCCAGGACTAACGGCACCGACATTCCATCTTTGTGATGCCTTTTGAAGTTGTCTCACACCTGACACTTGGGAGAATTATGATTGGACTGTAACTGTGATGCCAAGGGGTGGGGAATGGGTTATTCTATATATCAATCGCTTTCGCGCCTAAATAATCAGTCTTCGCTTCGCTATGCCTTTAATCATTTATAATTAATAAAAGTACACTTGATTTCTACCCACGGAGTCTCATGGTCTTCTTTCCTAATTATCTAATGGAGAGGTTCTGACAATAGGACTGTACACAACATGGAAATAAATATACTTTTTACTACTCATCGTACTGTAACTTCTATATGCATACAGAAACTGTATATAAGGCAGTAAATGGGTTAGAATCTCCAGTGTTACAGTATGTGATTTTTTTATATATATCTGGAGAGAAATTCAGGATGTTCTTATTTATTTTCTAATTCAAGAGGGGTTTGAAAACTTGATCCTTGCCTGCTGAAATGATACAATCTAAAATGCAGTGCCTCTTGGGAAGCCGTTGTGTTGTACATCTTAGCTAAAACTTAGAAAACAAGTCACAGGGTTGTTTCCTTAAAAAGCGGAATCTTGACAGGAAACAAGTGATCCATTAGGTGCTGTTTGCTTACAGATGCAGATTTATAACATTCATATAGCTAAATAATAGTGGAAAGAGGGGAAAAAGTCACTGCCTTCTGATTCATGGTAAGGCCAGCTTTCCGTCTCTTAACATTAATTGAAGATTAGATGATTTGGGGGCTGTAGTGTTTGCACTTCCATGTTTCTTTCCAGGGACAATTTGCACATTCCAGAATAGCAATGACAAACCTATGACACCCATCAAAGGTGAAATGCCATGTCATTTTTGGTGACACGGCTGCACACCCTGTTATTGCTTAGTTTTTTGGGGCTGCGAATGTGGTGTGTTCTCACACAGCCTCTGGATCCTTTGGAAAGCTGGAGAGAGGGCCTCCAAAAAGCACATGTGAAGGAGGCATGCTTTTCCACTCTTTTCAGAGGCTGCAAGACCACACAAGGCCTGAAGTTTCCAGATTAAAGGCCTTGTGTGAGGAGGAACTGTCTTGGCTAGGCCTTTTTTTTCCTGAGAGGTACCAAACGTGGAACTGAGGCACATTTTCATTTGACAAAGCATTATATTATTTCAAAAAATAATGAACACTTTGGAAGTGTGAGCCAGGAAACCTGCTTCCTTTTCCAAATTCTTACCAAACCAATGTTCTTTAAAACGTTTAATTAAAAATTAGGTTCACCGTAGCTCAATGACTGGCACTTCTCTAAATGTTTTTAACAATGAAATTGGTGTAATAATAAACCTGTTTTTCTTCATTTTTATTTACGTGTGTGTGTCTGTGTTTTTGTACTCATATTTTGTTTCTGTAATTATTTGACATGTATTTATGTAATGCATAAACCCACATATGAATATGTAAAGAATTGTTTCTCTTTTGTTGGGGAGGAGATGTGACACACCCGCAGAGCCAATATTTATTTAGCGTATGGCATACAATGTCAGGAAAATCTACAAATGCTAGACAAAATGCAGTCCTGACAGCCTAGATTGCTCATTCATATTGTTCAGCACTTGAATGCCTATCCTTAGTGCACAACAGAGGGCAAACTAGTTACACCAGCTGACCAGTGGCACTTGGATTGCTGGCTCTTCCGCAAATCTCATATCACTTCGCCTCATGTTGCGTTGCATCACATCCGGTCAGATCCAATCCTGACTTCTGCTTTCCACATACATGAATGCCAGGTTTAATGCAGAGCCAAGTTAGGCATTTCCTGAATTTTTGACAAAAGATTCACCGTTACTGTCCCAAAGATGCTATTTTTCAAGTGGCAATTGGACTTCCTTTGTGGGATCTGAAGAAGCTTCTTGGATAAGAAGCGAAACATCTTCGAAGTCCAGTTGCCTTTTAAAAAAACACCCTTGGGACAACCATGACCTGGATGCCTGAGAATCTCCACGGACATCCACCATTACTGTTGCAGAATGAAGCACAGAGATGACTTTGGAAGCTCTGTTACTCTGTAGTTTAAATTGTGCCAGACACGTCTAAAATTTTGCTCCTGCTGCTCTCGGAAAACTGCATAAATATGACATACAAATTAAGCAGAAAAAGGGCGGGTGCTCTAAGTGGAAACATAAGAGCCACACATTCACAATGGCTGGAAATTATAAATGGATCATAATTATTAGCTAGGCGGTTATTGCCAGCAGAAATCTGTGATACAGGATAGTAAGGAATCTACAATGTATTGATGGGATATTTCTGGGGAAAAAAACAAGTTAGCAGATTATAGATTTCAGTCAAAGAATATTGAAAGTCACGTGCTTAAGAGTTGTGCTCAGCTCATTATTATATTTTGAATTTCTTTTCATTGTAAATGAAACTAGGTGCAATTTAGAGGTGGTTTAGTGTAAAAACCCTTCAAATCTCTTTAACTGACATGTCAGTCCAAATCTGTTTAAATAGCCAGCTCAATATTATATAGTGCGCAGTAGTGGGATTCAAATTTTTTACTACCAGTTCTGTGGGCATGGCTTGGTGGGCATGGCTTGCTGGGCGTGGCAGGGGAAGGATGCTGTAATATCTCCATTCCCTCCCCACTCCATGGGAAGGTTACTGCAAAAATTCCCATTTCCTCCCAAACAGCTGGGACCTGGGAGGCAAATGGGGACGGGACCAACCAGAGGTGGTATTTACCAGTTCCCCGAACTACTCAAAATTTCCACTTCCAGTTCTCCGGAACTGATCAGAATTTACTGAATACCACCTCTGTTAGTGTGTAATGCAGTACACTATTTGCATCAGCCTTTCCTCACACATTTCTGGATAGATTGAACTGTCTCCCATATTGGTTAGTAATTATGCAATTCAATTGATCAGAACTGATATATTTACACTGTGCATTTAGGAACTGGGCTTAGAAGCCACACCAACCAACCAACATTGGACCATGTGAACATGATGGCATCAGCAGGTTATGTGTGTCTCTCAGAACTGACAAAGTGTCACATAGAGCATTGTAATCCAAATCCCAAGCTTTTTGAATCTGCTTGCAACACTGACAAGCTAAAAAGGGACTTACATCACAATGCGCCAGCCATATTTATGTGTTGATTTTGGTCCCTTGACTGTGTGAACCCCAAGTCATTGTGGCTTGAAGAACATATTCAAAGACTTAATGCAGGGCCCCTCAAACCTTTTAAACAGGGGGCCAATACATTCCTCAGACTGTTGGGGGAGGCAGACCAGCTGGGTGGGAGTGGTTAGGTGGCCATGTGACTGGGTGGGAGTGGTTAGGTGGCCATGTGACTGGGTGGGTGTATCCAATTTAGCAGTCCATTTTGCCTTTGCCTTGCTGTACTTGCCCCTCCCTGACTCACCCACAGGCCCTGGATTATACGACTGCAAAAAACATCCTGAAAGTCTGCTTTTAAAGCGTTTTTAAAGTCTTTTAAAGCACTACTTTACAAGCTGGCAGCAGAGCTGCTTTTCAAGTCAGCAGTAGCCCCTCCCCTACTCACCCACCGGCCCTGGATCACATGGTTGCACTGGCGAGATCACCCCTCAGTCAGCTGGCCCTCCCCCGCACCTTTCAACCTTACCTTTGGGAGAAGCGGTGTGATCAGAAGTGCAGCTCGCTCGGTCAAATAACTAACCAGAAGTGCAGCTGGAGTGGATGCTCGCTGGAAGATTAGGCCAATAGCGAGGGATGGGGCGAGAGGTAGAACTGAATCCCACCACTCCACGGGCCGAATACTTTGCATTGGTGGGTCGTATCCAACCCACAGGCCGTAGTTTGAGAATCTATGGCTTAATGTGCTGTAGAACCAATTATGGCCTGGTCAACAACCCAAAGGAATAAGCTTTGAGCAATATCAGGAGTGCTAGAAATATTCTACCCATGTTTAATAGAATCAATTTGTAATGAGATTCTGTTTTCCTTAGTGGTAAGTTGAAAAATGTATGAAAGAAAATCTTTTCCTAAGGAAGCAAGTCATAGTATTACAAAATGATATAAAGCACTATTTTAGACTGGTATGGTTCTCTGCCTTCTACCCCATTGAAGAACTAGTGAGCTATACTGGGTAATATATCCTTTCAGAAGTTCAGTAATATGCCCCTTCTCTATGGCCTTTTTGTTAAGCTCAAAGTGTGAAAGATTCATGCAGCAAACCTGGAGTAATTCTTCAGATCCAGCATGTTGCTATGACACACAATGGTGAACAATGAAAATGAACACATTTAGCATTAACTCACTCTATTGTAAATAGTGTCAACCAACTCAAAAATCTTTGCCAATGGGAATTGTTAATGAAGCATTGTTTGTAGCCTGATGAATAATCTGAGAAAGTCCCAAATCATGCATAATGTACTAAACAAACAAACAAACATGACAGCCTCCCAAGACATCATTTGAATGTGATCTAGTCTTTGAAGCAGTTTATGATGAGATATGACTTGACACAGACATTTTTGGACCTCAGATCTAGTGGATATGAAAGAGGACTTTATCTAAAGAAAGAGCAGCACAATAGTATAGAGCAGTGATGGAGAACCTTTTAGACACTGAGTGCCCAAACTGCGTGCATGCGCATGCCAAAACTGAAAGATGTGTGCGGCCGAACGCATGCATGCGCAACAGAGACCCAAAGACCAGTTGGCCAGTGGGAGGTGGGCCAGCCCAACACTGGCAGCACAGGAAGATGTAAGATCTTTTTCTTTTGTGAGCTTCTGTTGCAGGGAAACAGAAGCTCATGAAAGAAACGCCATGGAGATCTGACTTGGGGGTGACGGTGAGCGTGCCAGCAGAGAGGACTCTGCATGCCACATTGGGCATGTGTGCCCATAGGTTCGCCATCACGAGTATAGCGAAATCTCCAATTTGGCGATTGTTTTTTTTTTTTTAAAAAAAACCACTTCAATACATGCAGTCCCCAACTTACGACACAATTGAGCCAAAACTTTCTGTGGTTAAGTGAGACATTTGTTAACTGAGTTTTTCCCCCATTTAATGACCTTTTGGCCACAACTGTTAAATGAGTCACTGAAGTTAAGTTAGTAACCCGGTTGTTAAGTGGATCTGGCTTCCCCACTGTCAGAAGATCGCAAAAGGGGATCACATGACCCTGGGACACTGCATTGGGCATAAGTATGAAGCAGTTGCCAAGCATCTGAATTTTGATCACACGACCATGGGGATGCTGCAAATGTTGTAACTGTGAAAAATGGCCATAGGTCATTTTTTTCATTGACCTTGTAACTTTGAACAGTCACTAAATGAACTGTTGTAAGTCGAGAAGTATCTGTCCTTCATCTTAAAAGAAGTTCCAGAGCTTCTGGAGACTCTGGTTTCTTTTTCCAGAAAAATAAAGAACCCACCAACAGATGAAAGAAAAGTAGACTTAAATAAAAATAATTTCTTCTTCTTCTTCTTCTTCCTTTTTTTCCTTGGGCGAAGAGGACGGGGCCTGAATAATCAGTTTTGAAGCCTAACCTGTCCATAAAAGCAGCCATGTCATCAGCAAAAACAACTGAAGGGGTCTAATTTAATTTTGTGCCAAATGAAGGCACTTCTGTTGTTTACACTTTAGGTACAATGAGGTGAGGTATTTGTGCACAAGAAGAAAGGAACAGAGCTGAGCTGACACTCTCCAAAGCAGCTCCCAAGAGACAAAAACCTGGCTGAAATCCAGAGTTGTGTCACAGTAACAGCAGAATAACAGCAGAAATTTCAGTTAAGTTTCAGGGGCAGACGCTGCTGGGCAATAGTCAAAGTGAATAGAACTCCATAAGGCTTAGCGTGTGGATGCTAGAGATTATTACCTAGCAACCATACATTAAGCCACCACTAAACTAATGGATGCTTCGGCATGTGTTCTCCAGCTGGCAGATGTAACAGTATAAGCATAACTGGATTGAATAGACAGAGGAAAAAGTGATTGGTATGTTCTGTAGTTTAATCTGAGGACCAGCAAGACTCAAGAGGTGGATATTGGGCTTGCGGGCTTAGAGATTTTGGCTAAAATCACAGCCACAAGATGAATGCTGGTAGTGTTTGCTCAGAGCCCAAAAGAAATAGGAAGAGCAAATTGCCACTGTGGTCTTTAGAATTATAGTTTGATGTACAAATCAGGTAAGGGACTACAACATAAGATAAATCCAAATACAGGTAGTCCAAGACTTGCAACCACAATTTGAGCCCCAAATGCTTGTTGCTAAGTGAAACATTTGCTTAGTGAATTCCGTCCCATTTTATAACCTTTCGTGCCAAAGTTAAGTGAATCACGGCAATTGTTAAGTTAGTATCACGATTGTTAAGTGAATCTGGGCTCCCCATTGACTTTGCTTGTCAGAAGGTAACAAAAGATGATCACATGACCCCAGGACATTGCAATAATCATAAATATGCGTCGGTTGCCAAGCATCCGAATTTTGATCATGTGACTATGGGGACACTACAAAAGTCGTAAGTGTGAATGGTTTCTAAACAGGTTGTTGTAAATCGAGGACTACCTGTAATCAGTCATATCTAGTCCACTCTCAACCATTGAAACTCTCTTTAGGCCAGTCCGACCTCCCTCACAAGACCCTTTATCTGAGGAAAAATAGGAGAAGGGAGTCCTATGTACTCTTCCAATGAAATTTTATTTATTTATTAGACATATACCTCTTTATAGGGCTTTCAGCCCTCTCTAAGCGGTTTACAGATTTTTAGCAAATTGAGTCAGCAAATTGCCCCCACAGTCTGGGTCCTCATTTCACCCACCTCGGAAGGATGGAAGGCTGAGTCAACCTTGAGCCGGTGAGATTTGAACCGCTGAACTGCAGATAACAGTCAGCTGAAGTGGCCTGCAGTACTGCACCCTAACCACTGCGCCACCTCGGCTCTTTAATGTTACTCTTTATCAGCAAAAGTATAATTTCTAAATGTCAAGAAAAGCATTTTTTAATGTTGTGTTGGTTAAACTCCATATCAAATAGAAACATATCAAAATGTTGTTTTGTATATCATATTAAAAAAACATTCAGGTAAGCTGGTACAGGATCAGGCTCAGAAAAAGGCAATGAAGATGAGCACAGTGTTAGAAACTACATCTATTTCTTCATTAGTATTTTCCAACCTCACCTAACTGTATTTGTCTCACTATAACAATAAAGGCAGCAAGCTTTATATCATCTCGACAATGACTGGATGACTATAAATTATTATAAGTGAGGAAATGGCCAAAGTCTTCGGAAAGGCTAGTGAAAGAAATAAGGATCTTTAGCCTTGTGAAGAGAAGACCATGTTCTGACTATGACGGAACAAAATCAAGACTGGTTCTCCATTGCTCTAGAATATAGGAGACAAAATAATGAATTTCAATTATGGGAAGGCAAGTTGTGGGTGAATCCTAAACAAATTTAAGTATATTCAAAGTACAGTCTAGACGGAATGTTTTAATTAGGATCCTTGCACTGTAAAGGCAGATGGAGTCCATGGCCTAAACGACCCATTCAACTTTATGATTGTGTAGCAAATGATTTAGCCCATATTACAAATTGTATATTCATTGGGTTAATTAATTTGGCATACGATCAACACCTCAGAAGGGAGGAAACAATTCTTCCTCCTCCTCCTTCTCCTCCTCCTCCTCCTCCTCAGGACAATGTAGCAATTCTAAAGTAACAATTTTAGCCACCACTGATTTTTGTTGCGTTTTTTTAAGGAGAGCCCATCTTTCATGTTTCTGTCTGTGTTACAATAATACATCAAAGCCAAATCAGCTTAATAATATGCACTTAACGTTAATGAGAACTGGCACTGGAGCTGTGGTTGACCTTCTACTGATTAAGCTTGCTTCAATAGCAGCTAGGGCTTTGAAAAGGTTTAAAAGAGTGCTTTGATTCAAGGAAGTGTCTATCGAATCACCCCACCGAAGGAGATTTGGGAATCAAAGTGGAGATTGCTTTGGAGACAATGAACTGAATCATGCAACTGCGAGGGGCTTTACATAGCCACTGGTTTTTTTCTGTTGTTTCTGAAATGATGAGACAATGCAGAATGCTGCAACCTTGCTTCTATATATGGATAATCCCGAGGAGAAGAGTTGAATAGCAGTCTGTTGGCAGGGAAGCTTGCCGCAAGTTAGGCAACCCCTTCTAGTATTCCACAAAACCCAGTGAACATAGCACAGCAGTCCTGTTTCCCAAGGGAGGGTTTTTAACTCGGAGCTGTGTCAAACCTGGGACTCCAGAAAACTAAGCTGAAAAATAAAATAAAAGCCTACTTTTAAATCATCTTTAAATGTTTTTATTGTTCAATTGGAAAATTATTCTTTTTTCTGGATAGTTTCCATCAGCACTCGTTCCATCTGCAAAACTGACTGTTCTGCTGGACAATCTTAATTAAGCCACTCTAGTGACTTCTAGACATTAATCCTTCAAATAGGTTTGTTTCTTCTCAGGACCATGTCAATTTGGCCATTCCAAGGGATGGAGGGCTTTGTGTTTGTGTGTGTGTGTGTGTGTGTGTGTGTAGGTGTTAAAAAGGCCATCTTTTAAACCAGTTGAGATTAACTAGTAGTTGAAAACTGCTGGTGGCCAGAGTGACATGATGTAAAGAAGTAATGGTCTGGAGTAATTTCATGTCTGTGACAATCTATGTTTTATATATACCTAAATCAATTTAGGACCTTTGCAAAATACTTTGGAGGCTATTCTTTGAATTCTATGCTATCCAGAT
Source organism: Thamnophis elegans (assembly GCF_009769535.1). Classification (NCBI taxonomy): domain Eukaryota; kingdom Metazoa; phylum Chordata; class Lepidosauria; order Squamata; family Natricidae; genus Thamnophis; species Thamnophis elegans. The sequence continues at coordinate 53,906,876 of NC_045543.1, forward strand.
TTTTTAAAAAAATATGATTATGGGAGATATTGCAAAACTATTCGTACTGAACCCCTTGAAAAAATCAGACATCCTTGCTATTTCCATCTCTTTTGTCAAAGCAGCTTTTCCATTATAGTGTGTGGATGAATCCGTGTTTTTTTTAAAAAAAAATCTGATATTGAAATGGTTCAGATTAAAAATGTTTGCCCTCCAAGTTTGAATCATGGCTTTTTCAAATCTCAAAGGATTAATTCAGGGTTACATTATCTTAGGTCTAATAGCAGTTATAATCAAATGGGAGGCATTCCTTTGCAGAACCCTAGATTGATCCATTCGGTCTTAGAGTTGAGTGATACTTGACGTACATAATCTGAAAGCTGGTTGAGTGGAAAGCTATCCCTTTTAAAAACACACAAATAACACTTTTCCTTGTAGGAAATTGATGGCTTCTGATGGGAAATGCTAACACCTTCATTACAGCAAATAAAGGATATGTACACACTTGTAGAATTTGAGCCTTGAGGCACTGGGGAAGTATGTTCTCCAGATGTTTTGGGATTGAGAAATCTTCCTGATGAATAGCAATGGCACTTAGACTTATATACCACTTCATAGTACTTTACAGCCTTCTCTAAGCGGTTTACAGAGCCAGCATTTTGCCCCCAAACAATCTGGGTCCTCATTTTACCGATGTTGGAAGGATGGAAGGCTGAATCAACCTTGACCGAACTCCAGGCTGCGGGCAGAGTTAGCTTCAATATTGCATTCTAACCACTGGGCCACCATGGCTCAGAGTAAACTGGTTTTCTGTCTCCATTGCAAAATACAACAATTTACAGCACTGCCTAATTGAAAATGGTGTCTTCATTAACCCTCCAGTCCAAGCAGTTTTTTGGTGTATTTGAATGGTGGGTGGGTAGATTGATCCAATCATTTAAATATGCAAAGAATATTCAGTTGTGTAAATTTTAGAATGGGACTCAATTTGATGCATGAAGAGAAAGCTAAGGGTTAACCTACATTGGTTTTAAGGAATTATATTCTATAAAACATACTTCTTTTTTTTGCTGCCACTTTCTGGCTCTTTGGGTTTATCCTTTTTTTTTTTACGACATGTATAAGCGAAAGCAGGTGAATTATTTTACAAATAAATAAAATGCATATGCATTATAAAGGCACCCCCAAGCTTCTGGAAGTTGTTAACAAGCAAATAAAGAGATTAATAACAGTGTTTAAATGTTACCCAGAGGTAAGAATGTCGCAAAAATCCTGGAAATTTGAGGAGGAGAGAGAGGGAGAAATAAGCATTTGTATCTCCATACTAACGATGCAGGCCGTTGTGAGCAAAATATTTGACAGAGTTTACAATCAAAGTGCATTTCAGACCAGGATCCTTGATTTATAGCACTAAATTCTGCTGTATTATACCTGCCTACCTAAGATAAGAGCCCCTGAAGTGAGAAACCAAGAGAGAAAGATAAATGTAATTTTGACTTAAAGGATGTGTATTAATTTTCTTCCCATGCACTTCCTTCATGGAAACTCAGACAATGAAAAATCTAACCCTAAAAAAAGATTTTTTTCCCTAGGGTGCTTTCCCACAAAGCAAACTTTTTGCCTCAGTGGCTGCCCAAAAAACAAAACCAGAATGGAGGGGGGGGAGTTCTTCTGGCTGCTGCTTTTCAACTCATATCATCTGGTTTATCTGCTTCTAAAGCAGCTAGTTTGAGATGATTTGGGGGCTGATTCCAGGAGAGAAAGTTCATACACGGGTGAGCCACAACTTGTGCAGGGAACAATGACTTGCTAATAATGGGCTCCTTCCCATGCTGCCTGTCATGCCCATGGCTGCTTAATTCCCAGAGATTGCAGGTCAACCAGACAACAGCTCTTTGCCCCAAATGTCACTGAGAAGGAATAATAAGGCAATGCCTTCTGCACCGCAGCAGCCTGTATCTCCTCTTAGGGCTTGAGGCCTCCTCGTCTCTTGGGTTAGTTTAATTGTTCTAAATGGGCGGTCATTAGCACAAGGCATTAATTGCTTTTATCTTGACTGGTGCTGGAGCTGAAACTACCCTGAGAACCTATTTTAATAAGCCCTTTTTCCATAACTATAGGCTGTTTTGCAGGAAGCGCTCCTCGTTTAAATACAGTCTGAATTAGCACAGCTACTGTATATAAATGTAAGGCAACATCATTTTAAAAAAAAATCATATTAAAAGCTTTGTTGCCTGTCCCTATCTGAGGGTTAACTCCAGAGTGGTATTCAGCCAGTTCTCTCCAGTTCGGGCGAGCCGGTAGCGGTGGCTGCAGGAAGCTCTGCCCACCTTTCCCGACATAATGCGCAAGCACTGCACATGCACAGAAAGTAGTGCACATGCACAGACACAGAGTGTGCGAAATGGTAGGGAAGGTAAGTGAATCCCACTGCTCATTAACTCGTTGCAACAGTTGGTTATTCACCTGTATCAAAGGCTGAAAAATTATTAAGGTAAGTAGGAATTGACCCTCAGAATCTTTTCCACTTATAACCCTAAGATATTTACTTATTTATTCACTTGCTTGCTTGCAGATGTAGCTTCCTTCAAGTGCTGCCTAAACAGGGCAAGCAACTTCCTTTCAATTGAGGTTCTCTGTTCAAACAGATCTGGCTGTCCGGCTTTGTCTTAGTCTGCAGGAAACTCTTCTTAAGTTCCTGGAATTTTGAAATACATTTATAGGAAAATGCCTTATACAGGAAGGTTTCGATTAGTGATGATGATGAATCCCCCCCCCCCAAATGGTCCTATTATTCAGATACATACTATCTGAAGTGCTGTTTCTATGGGAAATAGGTTCCCATCTGATGGAAACTAATATGAAGAATTTTAAACATAATTTTTTCTAGGTATCGATGAAATATAACATTAAAAGAATATACTTGGAACTTACATTTATTTTTTAAGTCATGGGATAGTTGAATAGCAAAATTAAGACAAATATTTTAAATATTCCTATCCAGAAGATAGATATCTAAACAGATCTCTCTAGAAAATAGATAGAAATGATATTGTTTTCTTTGAATTTTGCTTCCTGAAACTACTCTGTGATTTTGTTTAAAATAAATCTTCGAGATAGACAGCAATTGTGCTTGTGCTATCCTCAACTGATTATGTGCTAGCCTTGCAATAACTGAATTTCGTCTCACATTAAACTTGAGTTTATTATAATTCACACTAAATCAAATATTGCATGATTCAAGCTCTCACTAATCTAACATACTTGTATTGGGTGAGATTGATCCATTTCGCTTCATTTTATACACACACACACACACTCACCTACCCACAATCAGAATAAATATATTAAACATCAAACAAGATGCTGAATCTGGCCCACAACATAATCATGTGTCACATGCCCAACAGTAACTTGCAAGGCAAGCACTCTCTGCCTCTGAGTTACAGACTCTGCCTTGAGCTACTGTAAGTACTTCCTTTGAACTAGTGCCTTATTTGTTATGCTTTTAAGCAATATCTAGGACATAATATTAATCCTTTTGCTGTGATTATGGTATTATATATTGTATTGTAAAAAAACAAATCTAACTAACAGGTTTATGTAGCAATTTTTAAAAAGTTAAACAATACAAATGTCAGTCAAATGTAAGGTGACCAGATGTCCCGATTTTGGCGGGATAGGGACAATTTTTAATAATTTGTCCCATGTCCCGTCACGTATTGAAAAAGTACCAATTTTCCAAAAGAAAGAAAATCAATTTTAAAAAGGACGCTGTTAAAAAAAAATTATTTCTCTAAAGTGTCATTCCTGATGTGGCCTTTAGAGGGCAGTGGTTTCCCTCCCTCCCCTTTTGCGCGTGTGCGCGCTGACACACGCAGTTTTTCTGCAGGGAGAGCGATGGTAAGGAGGAGGCTAGGTCCTGGGCCAAGCAGCTCAGCTGTCAGAAGTTTTTTTTTCCCCCGCTTCTTTTGGGTGCCGCTCTTCTGCAGCCATGCCGTGCAAGCCGCTGTCAATCTGGTCTGGGTGAGCCGAGGGGAGGCAGGCGGGGATCCAGTTGGGAGAGGCTGGTGATGGGGGTGGCTTTTGAAAGGGTTGGGAGGCGTGGGGGAAGGCAATCAGGGGAAGGCTGCTTTGCAACTGCCACCAAAGTCCCATCCCCCCCCTGCTCTTGCCTTTCCTTCTGCTTGCTCCATCCCAGCGGAGGCTGAGCCCGCCTCTTATTTGGACCTCCTGCATCCCCCCCAAACGGAGCACCCCATTTCAAGCAATGAGGGGCGCCAAGCAGGGCAGGGTTGCAAACTCCCCCCTCCTCCCAAGGCTGTAGGCGAAAGCTGCTCTCCAGCATCCCGTCCCATCCCTGCCTTCCCAGACCCAGACCCATCTCTGTGGAGGTCCTTTTTGGCTTTAACGTTCCCCCTTGAGCGGGGAACAGGGCGTGTCCAGGCACCTCTGCCCCTGAATCAGGAACACTGGAGAAGCGGGCGCAGATCGCTGGCTTTTTAAATCAACTTTTTGGAAGGAGGATGGGAGGACGGATGGGGCGAGTACTAAAGGCATCCCGGCTGAAATCACTTTTAAAAAAAGCCATTTAAAAAAAATTCCCACTTTTAAGGCGGTGAGCAGATCTAATGGTCCTTCCAACTCCCCACAACAGAGAAAGGGGGGGGGAGTTAGAGAAGGAAGGAAAGAAGAAAGGAAAGGAAAGAAAGAGGGAAGGAAACAAGGAAGGAAGGAAAAGAAGAAAGGAAAGGAGGAAGGAAGGAAGGAAGGAAGGAAGGAAGGAAGGAAGGAAGGAAGGAAAGGAGGAAGGAAGGAAAGAAGGGAAAAAAAGAGTGACTGGCCTCATTTCATCCAAGCAGGTTTTCATGTCCAAAATGGGACTAGAAACTCCTGATTTCTTGTCTGGTGCCTGAACCACTAATGAAAAGAAGGACTGGGAGAGACATGATAGCAGTGTTTCAATATCTCAGGGGTTGCCACAAAGAAGAGGGAGTCAAATTATTCTTGGCCTGCTGCCAATCACCTCCACTAGACCGATTAGGTCCCACAGATTAGGCCTCCTCCGAATTCCATCCGCTGGCCAGTGTCGACTGGCGACTACCCGGAGGAGAGCCTTCTCTGTGGCTGCTCCGACCCTCTGGAACGAACTCCCCATGGAGATTCAAACCTTCACCACCCTCCAGGCCTTCCGCAAAGCCTTTAAAACCTGGCTGTTCTGACAGGCCTGGGGCTAAAGAGCTGTTGCCCCCGTCTCGAATGGTATGACTGTTGTGTGTTTTTAAATTATGCATTATTATGTTTTGTTTTATTTTTTGTCTGTACCCCCTTCCCTGATTTGAATTGTGAGCCGCCCTGAGTCCCCTTCGGGGGAAAAGGGCAGCATACAAATATAATCAATCAATCAATCAATCAAGGTACGTGAGGGTAGAACAAGAAGCAATGGGTGGAAACTAATCAAGGAGAGAAGTTGTGAATGTTCCAACACTGGATGTTTTTTAAAAGATGTTGGATAACCATTTGTCTGAAATGGTGTAGGGTTTCCTTCCTAAGAAGGGGGTTGGACTAGAAGATCTCCAAGGTGCCTTCCAACTCTGTTATTCTATTCTAACAATACTGTTTTAAAGAAGCACAGAGGGAACAATCCTCCAGTGACCATCACTAAGTGTTGTAGCTTATGATTCTTGATGAATGTATTCTATTTTATTTTTCTTTATGTACACTGAGAGCATATTCACCAAAGACAAATTCCTTGTGAGTTTAGGAGTTTAGCTTCTCTCTCTTGAAAATGTAAGCTACCATAAGGCATTATAATGCAAGCTAGCCTTAGCTTTCAAACAGTTCATTTAGTGACCAAAGTTGCAATGGCATTGAAAAAAGGGACTGATTACCATTTTTCACACTTAGCGACCATTTTCACACTTAGTGACCTTTGCAGAATCCTCATGGTCACGTGATCAAAATTTTGATGTTTGGCAACAGTTACAATTTATATTTGTAAATTGTAGTTATGTTGAAATAAAAAATATTACAATACTATTTTTGCGTTGTATGAAAATTTTTGTTGCTCCGTATACATTTTTTAATCAAGCCCCCCCCCCCAGATCAAAGGTGTCCCTCTTTACCAATCTGAAAATCTGGTCACCTTAGTCAAATGGAAAGCAGTAGCACACAGATGTGCATAGACCTCAGTAAGTGTTTTTCCAACTTGGCACTTTTAAGATGTGTGGACTTCAACTCCCAGAATTCCCCAGCCAGCCACTTTTAAATGAAAGCAATGAGGCAGACAAGTGGGCCTTTCTGGAGATAGTATCCCCAAACTATAAAGGGACATTAAAAGCACACACACTCCATTTTAAAGAGTAGATCATCATAGTTCATGAAACAAGAATATCTGAAGCAATATATGTCGAGGAGATACTTTCAATCTAAATCAAATAAGGCTTTAAAGATTGAGAGGTAGAAATGAACTGATCCCTGTTAGTCATTTAGGCTCTGTATTTTGAAATAGTTAGTCCACCTAACCACAATAACAATAATAAAAACAATATAAAATTTGCCATAGGAATTGTGGTTTTGGCCAGACAATCTCCCCAGAGTGGCTTCAGTTGTCAGCTCAACCTCATTGGATGGAATTAATTTCATTCCATCCATTCTTCTTGAACCTCACATAGTAATGGTGGATCTTCTAAGACTGAGATCCTCTTCTGATATATTTGACTGCTAACTCCTTAGGTAATCAAACAGCCCACCAAGAACATCTCTGTCTTTACAAGCTGGAATGTCATTTACTGGACCAGTAGTGGGTTCCGGATTCCATTCCAATCGGTATGGTTGGAACGGGCCCAGCGTCACCCACATGGATGTGTGCGGCATGCACATGCGTCGTACTTGCCTGCAATGCCTCTGCAAGCCTCCACGATGCTCCAGCTGCTCGGCGGAGCGTCACTTAGGTGCTGTACATGCCATGCGCATGTGCAGAAGTGCCAAAGGCTTAAACGACAGGTAAAGAGCTCGGGTGAGTGGGTGGGCCCTCCGGAGCACCATACCGGAACGGTACCTGGTGCTCCAGGCAGGCTCCAGTATGCCCGTACCAGTGCTTACCACCTACAACCCACCATTGCACTGGACTATTACCCAGCCAGTGATTTTTTCCCCCTTGAATCATTTGGAAAAATAAAATTGAAGGATTATTGCATTATTGATCAATAAACAATTTACCATAATTGTAGTTGTTAAATTAGCAATATGGCTATTGAGTGAATCTGGCTTCCCCATTGACTTTGCTTCTCAAAAGGTTGGAAAAGGAAGTGACATGACTTTGGGACACTACAACATTATAAATATGAGTCACTTACTAAGCAAGTGAAATCTGATCACATGACCATGGGGATGCTACAATAGTCATAAATCTGAGAAACGATCATAAGTCTTTTTTTTCAGTGCCATTGTAACTTTGGACGGTCTCTAAATGAACTCTGGAAGTCAAGGACTATCTGTAAGAAGAACATTAACAGCATAATTTTTCGGAGAAACATTCAGAAACCTCCTATGCTAGTCAACTTTCAGCATAGTTTGGAGGCTCGTTATTATTGAATGTACACATAAAGCTACCAGTTTCAATCTGGTCACATTAAAATCAAAGGAAAAACTGCTTGAAACTCTAGAGTATTGGCTAATGTTAATAGCAACAGGCCTAATGAACCCAAGGTATGACTGTGAATAATGCAACTTCTTATGTTCCCAGTTTCTAGGAACACACACTGTCCTTGAGAGACATTTAAAGGTTCTGCTAGAATCCTTGAGGCCACTATGCAGATAAAAGAGAATAATCCCGAAGAAAGAATGCCAGGGAGAATGCAGGCTGGCTTTTCAGCAGTCCAAACAAATAGTGTGGAAAGGAAGTTGAAAAGAAACCAGCAGGCAAAGTTTGCTTCTCATCCATTTTTAGCATTCATTTAAATCACTATTTGGAAGCCAAAGATCTCTTGAAAGTGGAGGGACACAAAGAACAGGAAACCCACAGCTTGTTCAACCAAGCTCTGTTGTCTAGAACATCCTTCATGTTTTCCCCAACTTCAATATTTTTGTTCAGTGGCACTCTATGCTCTCTGAGATGTAAAAGAAAATATGTAAAGAAAAACTGAAAAGAAATTTTGCTTAGAACCCAGCAAATTCATTATAGTGAAGACTATTCTTTTCTTTAAACAAAACTGGTTCTGTCCTATCATTGTAGGACAACAATTTTTCCTCAGTACGTTTTGCTAGAAAGAGTTGTTTCTACAAGCTGTCAGAGAACAATGGAATGTGGTGGATAAAAACCTGGTGGTCCATTAGTAAATAATATTTCTTACCAATGTATAAGATAAGTTGTTATCTAATTAAATCTAACTAAATGCTAAGGCTTTATTAAACGTTTCAATGACCTTCGTTTCCTGTTTAGTGGCATGGAAATCTAGTGAATTATATTTTTTCTTCACTTCTAAATTCTAATTGGATGTTAACCAATTGTGGAGGACAGCCAGTGGATGGCAAAGGTCTTTGAATAACATTTCAGCAAGATACTTTGTGAATCAATCCAACCGTTGCTGCAGAAATGTGAATCTTTCCACTAGCTTGTACTGGATTTTACAAAGCAAAATCTGCTACAGATGCTTGGTCAGCAAATTGTTTTTCAATCAAAATTCTCAGATGGACATTCCCACTTGGATCAAACCATAGCACAAATGTGTCCTAGAAATTTCCTTCCTCCCTTTCTCCCTCCCTTCCTATAATAATGTTGCTTTCCTTTTATCCCTGACACATGAATAAAGGTTCCCCTCACACATACACTATATTGCCAAAAGTATTCGCTCACCTGCCTTTACTCGCATATGAAGTTACTGTAAGTGACATCCCATTCCTAATCCATAGGGTTCAATATGACATCGGTCCATCCTTTGCAGCTATAACAGCTTCAACTCTTCTGGGAAGGCTGTCCACAAGGTTCAGAAGTGTGTTTATGGGAATTTTTGACCATTCTTCCAGAAGCGCATTTGTGAGGTTACACACTGATGTTGGACTAGTTTACATGGCCTACCACTTCGTGGCTGAGTTGCTGTCGTTCCCAAACAATGCCACGTTCTTATAATACAACTGATAGTTGACTCTGGAATATTTAGAAGCGAGGAAATTTCATGACCGGATTTGTTGCACAGGTGGCATCCTATCACAGTTCCATGCTGAAATTCACTGAGCTCCTGAGAGCGACCCATTCTTTCACAAATGTTTGTAAAAACAGTCTGCATGCCTAGGTACTTGATTTTATACACCTGTGGTCATAGAAGTGATTGGAACACCTGATTCTGATTATTTGGATGGGTGAGCGAATACTGTTGACAATATAGTGTAGTATCTTCCTTCTTATCCCAAAACCAAAGGCAACCTCAAATGGTTTTAACTTGACTAGGTTTTTACTCCCAAGTTCTCAAAGGATGTGAGACAATTGGATTGACAGATCACAATAGAGGCAGGATAGAGATCAGCCAGGGGGCAGCAATTTTTCATGCTGGTAGTTTTCTGTCAAGTCATGGATGGGTAGTACTTCAACTCACCAGTGAAAGGTATAGAGTAGCTTACTAGATGAAACAGAAAAATACCTACAATATTCATCATTGACAAAAATGCATGATGGCAGGCCCTTAAAATCCCACATGAATTGAATGAAACATAAAAGTCCTATGAATGATTTTCAATTTACAGCAAAAGCAAAATAAAGAAATCACTAAAAAAAACCTCTCTAGGTGGAGAATTCTGCAAGAAGAAAAACGTACTACTGAAGGTCATATAACTATCACGATTAGCTATTATTGCTTTATTTTCCACAAATTGGTATCATCGCCTTTTAAAGAGGAGTGGATCAACCTACTGTATTTTCCAAAGCACCTGAAGGCCGGCAAAGGAATAATGGATGGAAACTGATCAAGGAGAGATTCAACCTAGAAATAAGAAGAAATTTTCTGACAGTGAGAACTATCGACCAATGGAACAGCTTGCCTTCAGACGTTGTAGGGGCTTCATTACCGGAGGCTTTCAAGAAAAGACCGGACTGCCATCTGTCGGAAATGGTGTAGGGTCTCCTGCTTGGATGGGGGGTTGGACTAGATGACTTACACCTAACTCTGTTAATTTATTAAAGCATCCATGGTGGCAATAACCTCTAAATTTTGTGGTAGCATATTCTACAATTTTATTATGTATTGAGGAGTATTATTGCAGTCACATGTCCTTGCAGGTATCCAATAAGAATGCAGCTATAACCTAAATACTATTACATAAAGAGCGCCTATTTGGCATCGTAGTCTAGAAACTGGGTGACTGGACAGTCTAGTCCTGTCTTAGGCACAAAGCCAGCTGGGTGACTTTGAGCCAGTCCCTCTTTCTCAGCCCTGGGAAGGAGGCAATGGCAAGCCACTTCTGAAATTTTGCCAAGAAAACTGCTGGGGTTTGCTCAAGCAGACATCAGAACCAACACTGACTTTTAAGAGACAACCACCACCCTATTACATAAATAATAACCTAATCCCTGTTAAAAACAATACTGTTGAATAATAATAACTGATCAAGGTTATTTGATCTGAGGACAGGCTCCAGCAAGAGTTTGAAAGCTCAGAAGACTAAATCTTTGGTCCCAGTGACTGATCCAGATTGAATCCTGAACCAAGTCTTCCTTATAGCAATTACTATTCAACAAAATGTAGCCATCTTCTTCAGTATTTCAGGAGAGGCGTCTACTAAAAGGAAATAAACATTTTCCTCATCCATCTGATAAAGTCAGCCAGCTAACAGGACTGTGTTAGTGTAGAGCACCAAGACTGATCTCTGAAACAAAGCAACAAGACATGTGGAACTGACTCTATTGATCTTTCCAAAGAGGAACAGAGATGATCATGCAGAGGGATGTTATTATACCTGCCCTCAGAATCATAGATGGCGCAGCCTTAACTCTAGCCTGGGGAAAAGCTATTCTGTGCAGAACAAACACAATATTAATAAAATAATTGAGTAGCAGATAGAGCCCTCTGTGCAAATGACTTATTATATTAGGAAGTTATACTTGAATCTCCCTGTAGATCACAATCATGCACCCTGTAGATCACTAATGCTTTGTTATATTTCTCATGGAGGAAAAATGGAATGAGTAACCAAAGCTGTGTGTGTGTGATTTTTTTCTCTCCAAAAAATGTGTTCATAAGAATTAGAATTCTGTCCTTGTCAGTATCTTAATCTTACACTTCTGTCTATAGAAAGGAGACTTGTTTCCAAATTCAGAGGAGATTTTGGGTCAGTGCAAAGAATGAAAAGCATTGTTATTATAAATTTAATCCAGATGACCTTTGATGCTTCTAAGCCGTTATTCAGACAAAATGGTTTACATAGAGCACAATCACCATTCATAATTTATAGAAAGCATAATGGAGGGCCACTATTTGAGGTGGCTTTTTGCAAATTACTTTAGACAAGAACTACATAGAACTACAACTTTCTAGCCAGAGGATGGCAGGTTGAAGAAAGCTGGAAATTTTTATTTTATTTTTATGGAGTTAATATGGAGAATCTCTTCCCTTTGATGTGGGCAGTAGATGGTAAAAGTGGATGGTTGCACTATGCTTTCTCTTTCATGAGTTACTTTTCTCTCTTTTTTTATACATTCTCTCCTTTTTCTTCACGCAACATATTGCTAGGGAAGGGATACATTATCTGAATTAATTATTTGGAAGAGGGACTTGAATTAGATGAGAATGTCTTGCAATTAGGCCAAAGGCGGTATGCAGTTTTAGGGCTGCAAAATTGCCCAACCTTCATTCAAGTATATTAACGGCTATAACCTGATAGCTAAATCCAGCTTTTAAAAAAAAAAAAACTGGCACTGGGCAAAATCAACAAAAGAAAATTAATGTCTTCTTGCCCTGTTACAATACATGGCAGTTGGTCTAAATGAAAATGGTCCAGCAACACAATTCTTAAATCCTCTGTTTCAAGTCAAGCAGAAGGCAGACTGGTCATTGGGATTCTTTCCTAGTTGATTTTAAAGGTAAAGGTTCCCCTCACATATATGTGCTAGTCATTCCCGACTCTAGGAGGCGGTGCTCATCTCCGTTTCAAAGCTGAAGAGCCCGCACTATCCGAAGACATCTCCATGGTCATGTGGCTGGCATGACTAATTGCTGAAGGTGCACAGAATGCTGATACCTTCCCACCAAAGATAGTTCCTATTTTTCTACTTGCATTTTTACATGCTTCCGAACTGCTAGGTTGGCAGAAGCTGGGACAAGTAACGGGAGCTCACTACATTACACGGTGCCAGGGATTTGAACCGCTAAACTGTCGACCCTTCTGATCAACAAGCTCAGCATCTTAGCCACTGAGCCACCGCTTCCCTGTTATTTTACACACTGATAAAAGTTCTCCTGAATGAAATCCTCAGAGTATATATAGTCCCCCTGCTTAATTCTTCTCTATTTTAAGGGTTAGTGATCCACTGATGGGGGAAGGCCTATATTACCATTGCTGTTCTTCAGTGTTTAGATACCAATGATGTCTGTAACGTTGAAAAGTTAGATGAAAAACAGGATTAAAGGAATCAATTGAGCAGGTGTGTTAGGAATCTGGCAGAAAGGCTTGGTTTGAGTCCAGTGCCACTGAGCTGGTCTGAAAGTCTTCAGTGTTGCTCTGCAGATGGCTAGAGTTACAGAGTGTGACAGGAGAAGGGTAAAGAAAACCAGGATCAAAAACAGGAACTATTGGGTCACTAGGAAATTCTTTCAACATTCAGCATCCTGATAAAGCTGGCATCTGCAAACAACTGATCAATCAAGGGATATTTGTTTCAGTAAATTAACCCAATGTTAATGAAAAATAAGTAAGAGTTTGATATGTTAGAAACATTCCACTAGCAATTGATATATGACTTCCTTCCTTCCTTCCTTCCTTCCTTCCTTCCTTCCTTTCCTCCGAAGATCTTAGGGCAAAGGAAGTATGTGCTTTCATCTTTTCATCTCTAACTATTCTAAGATTCATGACTGATCTGATATTTGAACTCAGGTCTCCTGTATATCCTGCCATCTGTAACTAATTAACAGAAGCTGTACAGGGCTACTTAGACCCTCTAGACTGTCTCATTACTCTGGCATTATGATTTATCTTCTTCCTAAACCTGTTCTAGCATCTTCCTTGGTTTTGAATTAGACCAGACCTTTGTTCCCGCCCCCCTTTTTGAAGAATGGGGTGATCTTGGCAGATTGCCTCCTCTTTGATTCTCAAGGATTTTTCAGTCACTCCAGGGGCTCTTCAAATGCAGCTGCAAGTTCATTTAGTTCTGTGTTAAGTCCTAACCTCAACCCTGAAGGTTTAGACTCACTTAATGTCTTGGTTTAGCACCATTTTGTTATTGCTAGTTTTTCTCTCTTTTTTTACTTTTTCAACACAAGAGTCTTTGGGTTGATGTTTTGGGGTTGATGTCTTTGAATTGATGTCTTTGGGTTGATCCATTCTGCTTGCTCCAGTGTGAGGTCTGGTCATCTACCTTTTGGGGAAGCAATGCCGGCATCATCCTCAGCCCATCCATGAGAGAGGCAGCCTTCCTGAGGTTTCCTTGCACCACATCAAATGTAGTATTCTTCCTCTATTCCCAGTCACAGTAATGCAAGCAGGGAAATCCAGTGCATCTGCTATGCTTCCATTATACTAATGCCTCTGGGCCAATAGGCCAGGATGGGCTTTGCCTTTCATTGCCATTTGCTCCCCATGAAAAAAAAAGTGTGTTTACAGATTCAGTAATCAAATAGTAAAATGCTGACCATTTCTTTGTCATTGTTCTTTTAAAAGGTTCACCAGAAGAAGAGAGAAATACTGACTTCCCTTTCCTTGTGCTCTATTTCCTTCCTTCCTCCCTTCCTCCTTCCCTTCCTGGGTGAACTTGAAGAGTTCTGACAAGTCTCCCCTTCTACCTCAAAATAACAGAAAAGTCAGTAAACCTGCTGTCATTTTTTCCTACTAATCCTCAAAAGATGTACACAAAACAGAAAAAGCTGCTACGGATTGGAAGAGGAAAATCCTCAGTTGGGGGTTGTGTGAACGACAATCTAGTCATCACTAAAGCAAAAGCTGAGAAAGGGCTTAAAATCTGGGAAAGGGATATTTTTTTAAAGCCAGTTTCATTATATCACCCAAGACAATTTCTTTGAAATTTCAAATATTTTTTTTTCCATTACATTTTTCACAATTCCTCTTCCTATTCCCATGATAAATTTCTTAAGTTCATTTTCATGTGTGTTAAATTGACTGGATCTCCTGCACATGTGCGAGGTGGGGATGGCCGCTGGTTTCTCTGTTCCGTTCGGTGGAGCAGAAAAACGCCGGAATAAACCGGCGGTTTGGATCGCAGCTTTCTAAAACGGGGTCCCTACAACCGAGTGAGACCCAGGGGGCCTGAATAGACGGTTCCCTGGACGATTCCTGGAAGGATGCCGCTCCCAGACATCCCCTGCCCCCGCGGCAGCCTGGAGTGCTCAACGAGACTGGAGAGGAATGGCGGCGCTGCGCTGAAGGCCTCGCTTCGGCGTTTTCAAGCCTTCGGCGCTTTAATCACTACAAGCAGCTTTGGAACGCTAGCCCGGTTTTCCCTCGCTGATCGGAAGGAGCCCTGGTTGTCTGCCTGCTTTTGGAGAGACTATTGGAGGACTATTGTTGCTGAAGGACTATTGTTGCTGAAGGAGGTGGGTGACTCGAATCTGCACTGGACGAGACAAGGCAGCTGGCTTATGCCTCAGCTCCCATAGTCTTCTTAGGCGCCCCCACTCCTCTACTCTACTCCAATGGAGCACATTGCTGGTTGCACCTGGCGTTTTTGTCATCTACGCCCCTGTCTCCTTTGGCGTTTGTGGACTGTTGGCTGGCTTTATAGAGGGTTCTTCGGTTTGTCATGGGGTGACATAAGACCTGGCAGTTGGCCTTGCGGCCGTTGCCATGGCCCATTAGTCTACCCTCTAGGCCTTCTCTATGCTGCGGCCATTCTTTCCTTCCTTGGCCCTCGGTTTGCTTCTACTCAGATGGGGCTTTTCTACCTGGTTCCCTACTCACGCCTGCTCGACATTGGACATTGGACTCAAGGCACTCCATCACAGCCCGCCTGGAACCTTTTGCACCCCTCTTTCGCAATATCACCTATATTATCTCCCGCGCAAGGAAGTGAGAAGACGTAATTCTTCTTCCCCCTTTACATCTTCGTGAACCCCTCCGGACTGGACTCTTGGCGAACCCACCCACAAACTCTATCTGAATTTGCACATCCTTTAACAACAGTGCAATTTTTCTTTTGGTATGGAGAGTCCATGTGGTATGTATGTGTTGATTGAATGATCCCACAGCTTTTAATTTAATGAATTTCTTCTTAGCCATTGTACTGTATTACTGTATTTTAATTAGTGGGGTATGTATGTGCAGAATGCTTGGCCGGTATGGATGGGGGGACTGAGAGCCCGGCCCGGAGCCCCCAGCACTGAGTGCACAAGCAGAAGTGGATGGGGGCCTGGATCCACCTCTCATCCCAGAATGTATGGTATGAATGCCCTGCCGGGGAGAACGGAGGCCACAGGGGGGGAAGTGGGGTCTATGGGTGTGGGGATGGGCCGGTGCATCCCGGTCATAGTTGGGAGAGGCAGGTTTGACGGGAGTTATAGGGCTAGCCATTACCAGGGAAGGAGGGTTCGCTACGTCACAGCGATCCCTCTTTCCGGCCCTATTAGCTCCACTCCAGGACCAGATGGCGAGAGTTGTCAGGGCCCTGGTTTCAGGCTGCTGTTGCTAAATGCCAGGTCTGTGGTTCACAAAGCTCCCCTCGTCCGGGACCTAATATTAGAAGAGGGGGCAGACCTGGCATGTATTACTGAAACCTGGCTGGGCCAAGAGGGAGGAATCCCCCTCACTGAAATGTGTCCAGAAGGGTTTCAGGTGCTCCACCAGCTGTGACAGCAGGGTGGGGGAGTGGCAGTCATCATCTGAGAGTCACTAGTTCCTCGTAGGATCCCTGCTCCGGAGACTGTCGGGTGTGAGTCCCTTCTGGTGAAGTTGGACCTTGGGGGTCAAGTGGGTTTGTTCCTAATGTACCTACCTCCCAACTGCATTACAACAGCCCTGCCTGTGCTCCTAGAGTCAGTAGCTGAGCTGGCGGTTGAGTTCCCCAGGCTTATAGTGCTGGGGGATTTCAACCTGCCATCGCTCGGCAAACGCTCTGATGGAGCACATGAGTTCATGGCTTCCATGACAGCCATGGACTTGACCCAGGTAATTCAGGGTCCCACTCATACAGCGGGTCACATGCTCAACCTCGTGTTTCTCTTGGAGCAGTGGAGACATGATCTAGATTTGAAGGACATTAAGATCTTGCCCTTGTCATGGTCAGATCACTTCCTACTGAGGCTTGACTTTCGGAAACCAATCTCCCACTGTAGGGAGGGAGAACAGATTAGGTGGTTCCGCCCCAGGCACCTGATGGACCCTATGGGATTTCAGACGGCACTTGGTGAGATACCTGACTCTCTGGCCCACAGTCCGGCGGAGTCCTTAGTTGCTGCTTGGAATATAGCGGCGGCGGAGGCTCTAAACTGGATTGCGTCTTTACGGCCTCTCCACGACAGTGGATCCAGGAAGGCTCCTTGGTTTACCGAGAAACTCCGGGAGATAAAGCACCAAAAGAGACGCCTAGAGCGACGCTGGAGGGCTAGTAACTCCAAATCCGACCGAACACAATTAAGAGCCTTTATTAGGACTTATCTAGTGGTGATACGGGTGGCAAAATGTGCTCATTTTTCCGCTTTTATTGCATCCGCAGAATCTCGCCCAGCTGCCCTGTTTAGGATAGCCCGCTCCCTCTTGAAAGGGAGGGCTGGGGACAAGCCCTTACAGGGTAGAGCTGAGGAATTTGTTCAGTTTCTGTCGGATAAAATCTCTCGGATTTGGACGGACCTGGACTCCACTTGGACGGTACCAGCCGAGATGCCGGGGGAAGGTCTTGATTGGATTTTGTGGAGCGAGTTTCAACTTGTCACTCCTGAGGAAGTGGACAAGGCCATGGGAGCGGTGAGTGCCTCCACCTGTTTACTGGACCCATGTCCCTCCTGCCTGGTTTCAACCAGCAGGGAGGTGACACGTGGCTGGCTCCAGAGGATTGTTAACACCTCTCTCCAGGAGGGATCCTTCCCGCACCCTCTAAAGGATGCGATGGTGAGACCCCTCCTTAAGAAACCTTCCCTGGATCCAGCCATCTTAAACAACTATCGTCCAGTCTCCAACCTCCCATTCGTAGGTTATTGAGAAGGTGGTGGCCTTTCAACTCTGACGGACCTTGGATGAAGCAGATTATCTGGATCCCTTTCAGTCGGGTTTCAGGCCTGGTTACGGCACCAAAACTGCTTTGGTTGCACTGATCGATGATCTCTGGCGGGCCAGGGATAGAGGACATTCCTCTATCCTAGTGCTTCTTGACCTCTCAGTGGCCTTCGATACCATCGACCATGGTATCCTTCTGCGACGGTTACGGGAGGTGGGAGTGGGAGGCACCGTCTTAAGGTGGTTCTCCTCCTACCTCTCGGACAGGTTGCAGTCAGTGTTGGTTGGAGGACAGAGATCGACCCCTAGGCCCCTAAAATATGGGGTGCCGCAGGGTTTGGTCCTGCCCCCCCTCCTATTTAATATCTACATGAAGCCGCTGAGTGAGATCATACGCCGACATGGGATCAAATATCATCAATATGCGGACGATACACAATTGTATCTGTCCGTCCCGTGCCAACTCAGCGAAGCAGTGGAAGTGATGTGCCAGTGCCTGGAGGCTGTCAGGCTCTGGATGGGAGTGAACAAGCTTGCACTCAATCCAGACAAAACCGAGTGGCTATTGATGCTGCCTCCCAAGGATAGTCCAGACGTTCCACCTCTTAGCCTGGGGGGTGAAATCCTACACCCCTCAGAGAGGGCCCGCAATTTGGGTGTCCTCCTGGATCTGCAGCTGATGTTAGAACACCATCTGTCAGCTGTGACCTGGGGGGCTTTTGCCCAGGTTCGCCTGGTGCACCAGTTGCGGCCCTACCTGGACCGGGAGACACTTCGAATGGTCACTCATGCTCTCGTCACCTCAAGACTGGATTACTGTAACGCGCTCTACATGGGGCTGCCCCTGAAGAGTGTTCGAAGACTGCAGTTGGTCCAGAATGCAGCCGTGCGAGCGATATTGGGTGTACCTAGATACACCCATGTTACACCCATCCTCCACGAGCTGCACTGGCTCCCCATTGGTCTCCGGACGCGCTTCAAGGTGCTAGTTGTAACTTTTAAAGCCCTACATGGTTTAGGTCCTGGCTACCTGAGAGACCGCCTCCTGCCACTTACCTCCCAACGACCAATAAGATCATACAGGTTGGGCCTCCTCCAGGTGCCGTTGACCGGACAATGCTGGCTGGTGGCCCCCCAGGGGAGGGCCTTCTCTGTAGCTGCGCCGGCCCTGTGGAACGATCTACCTGTAGAGATCCGGACCCTTATCACTCTCCCGGCCTTCCGTAAAGCCACCAAGACCTGGCTGTTCCGGCAGGCCTGGGGCTGTTGATCAATATCCAGCCCCACTTAGACAGAATGGATGGTGTGTAATTTTAATAATTGTATCTTTTATCTTAAATTTTTAAATGCTTTTTTATCTGCCTGTAAGCCGCCCAGAGTCCCAAGGGAGTGGGCGGCATACAAATTTTATTAAATTGAAATTGAAATCTCTTCCTTCCTTTAATCTTATAGTCTGATCAAATGTCCTTTAGTCAGTGTTCTTGGTATATCTAATTTCTTTAATATTCTTAAGTTTAAAATGTATATTTGCTGCCAACAATTCATAGTTTAATCTAGAGTTTGCACCTCGAAATGTCCTGGCAAATTGGATTGCATTTCTCCATCTTTTATTTTCTAATCACTACTCATCTTATATTAAAATTGTATATAAAGTTGCTGTCCATGTATTAAGTCTGTGTTTATGTTGCTCAAAGAAGATGTTGGCAATGACAAAACTCTATTCATTGTCTCTTGCATAACCGCAATTATCAGCTGTTCCTAAAATATCAAATTAAAACATTGCATTTCTGTTTTTATAATTTTATATTTTATTTGGTTCTCACATGGTAGGACTACTTAGTGCCATGATGGTGACTCTATGGCACACATGCCAGAGGTGGCATGCAGTGCCCTTTCTGAGGGCACGTTTGGCGTTGCCCCAGTTCAGCTCTGCCATACATGCGTGTGTGCCTCCCTCCGGCTAGCTGGTCTTCAGGTCTCTCCTGCGCATGCATGTGGGTGAGGCGCATGTTGGGGACTGTGCGCACATGCACGGGGGTAGGACATGTGGGGATGCATGAGGGGGCACATGTTACAGGGCGAACACCAGAGGTGGTATTCAGCAGGTTCTGACCAGTTCTGGAGAACTGGTAGCAGAAGTTTTGAGTAGTTCAGAGAACCAGTAAATACCACCTCTGGCTGGCCTCGCACCCCTCTATTCTCTGCCTCGATTCCCAGCTGATTGGGAGGGAATGGAGATTTTACAGTATCCTTCCCCTGCCACACCGACCAGGCCATGCCCACCAGGCCACGCCCACAGAACCAGTAGTAAAAAAAATTGAATCCTACCACTGGTGCACGCACATGTTTGGTGTTGAGGCGCATGCACTGGGGCCGCACGAGCATTGCATTTTGGGGGTTTGCCTACGCATGTGCGCTTTGGGCACGCCATCACTGGCTTAGTGTCTTCCAAGTAACCTCAAGAGTTATGCCAGTGGTGTGATCATTCGTTGAATAATAATCCATGCTGGTAAGGTAAAATAGAAAGAACTGCTAAAAATAATCCCTAAAGGGAGGGAGCAATTTATAGAGATGAGGGAAGCCAACCCACCAAAAAATGGAACTCCAAATATCAAGCCAGAAGTCGGCAAAGGGTAGATCACTGAAAGGCATAATTTCAAAGAAAACATACTTGAAATATTTAGACAGGTTTCATGAAAGATGATGAGGCCTCCTGTGCAAGGCTCTTCTGTACCTACTGAGGAAGAACGATGAAACTTCATTAGCATATTAGGTGCTGAAGCTGTGGTCAGATCCCAGCTGCGAGAACATCTGGTCACAGATGGTGCCAATACAAGTAGTCCTCGACTTACAATCCTCACAATTGAGCCCAGAATGCCTGTTGTTAAGTGAAACACTTGTTAAGTGAGTTGCCCCATTTTATGACCTTTGTTAAGTGAATCACTGTAGTTGTTCAGTTAGTAAGACGGTTGTTAAGTGAATCTGGCTTCCCTATTGAGTTGGCTTGTCAGAAGGTCACAAAAGATGATCACATGATTCCAGGATACTGCAACCTTGATAACTATGAACCAGTTGCAAAGTATCCAAATTTTAATCACGTGACCAAGGAGATGCTGCAATGGTTATACACTGTGAAAAACGGTCATGTCACTTTTTCCAGTGATGTCACTAAATGAACTGTTGTAAGTCGAGGACTTAGCTATATTGTATTGGACAAGAAGTACCTGTTGATCCTGAGATCAATAAGATATTTCAAATAAATATTTTCTAAGCTTAATACTTATTATATTTGGAAGAGAAAAAAAACAGATGCAGAGGTTTGTAAGTATTTCCAAAGAGACAGCTGAGGTTACCATTCACCATAAGAGACAGCTGAGGTTACCATTCACCATAAATAAAGGGATTTTTACAAAATCCCTTTATTTATTTATCAGCACAAATACAACAAAACATATATATATACATATACATACATACATACATACATATATTCATTATATATATATATATATATATATATATATATATATATATATATATATATATATATATATATATATTCATTCATATATATATAGTTTGATTTCGAGGTACACTGTGCTCATCCTCCCAAATAAGGCAGCAATATCAACATTCTTCTTGAAAACAATAGTCAGTAACTAATGGGCAAGTTTTCTCTGACAACTGTGTCTTTAAGAAATCTTTAAGCTTAGAAACTGGCAATCTACTGTTCAGATATGGATTTGCACAATGCCCAACTATTTTCTGAGTTGAAGTCTGATTCCCCCACCTCCTGTTATCTAAAGCAGCCTCCCCTAAGCCTAATGCCCACCAGATGTGTTGGGAACGGACTCTCCTTGCTCAATATTTAGCTTCTCAACACACAAAGGGGTGGGTGGGAGCTGGTTTCTCTTTGTTTTTCTATCAAGGGGCTCCTGACATCTCTATAGAGGGCCCTACCATTCGCGTTTTCGGAATCACTATACACAGAAAAGCATACGGCAAGCTTAAGCGATAGCTAAGCATGTAATATAGCCATATAATGAGCTTGCAGCATAATGTGGACACATAGTTATGGTTGGCAACTCCTCAAGCATTAAACTAAACAAGGCCAGTCTGATGGCTAGCAACACTGTTCGTGTGTGTGTGTGTGTGTGTGTGTGTATGTGTGTGTGTGTGTTTATAGGGAATCTCAAAGGGCAACAGAAAGTGGATTCCATGCTTAACCATCTGCTTGATTTAGTTGGCTATGTGGACAGTCCTACTAAGTTCAGTGGATCTAAGGCAAGCAAATACGTGCAACAATAGTAATTTAAACTATTATTTGCTGCTCTCAGATGGTGGAGATTCTGATCACCAGAAGCCTGAGCAGGAATTTTTTCCTTAAAAAAAAAAAAAAAAGTCTTTTCTTCTTTCCTAAAAAGGGTTGATTAGAAACATTGTTTACCTCCCTACCAATATTCCTGCTCAATATCACAGTGGAAGTTCAGCAATCTGACATGTCCAGATGCAACAACTATGAGAAACAACCCTTGTGGGGGAAAATATCTGTATAAGTTTTCTTTTTCCTGTTCTTCTTTATTTGTAATGTGAAATAATGGCATAGCTCACCGATGGCTAAAGTTTTTGTCATCATGCACCGGCCCACACGCATAATGCAATGTGCATGCAACACCCCTCCCCGTTCGCCCCTCCCATGCATATGCGTGTAACCACTCTGTGCTTCCCCCTTCCCCCCCATGCATGCATATGTGACCCCCCCATGCCTCATTTTGGGCCTAGTAGGCCTCCCTGCAGCCACCTGCAACCAAAAATGGGCCATGGGAGTGCCAACACCCTCTGCGCCCCATTTTGGGCCTAGCAGGCCTCCCTGCAGCCTACTGGGAACAAAAATGAGCCGTGGGGGGAGTGATGCCCCCCACGTGCTCCAACACATACCCCATGTATGCACATATGACCCCCCTGCCCCCTGGCACATGCATGCACGTCTCCTGCATGCACACACCCCCACGCAAGCGCGGCAGAGACCCAAAAATCAGCTGGCTGGCAGGAGACGTGCATGTGCGGTGGAGCTGAGCTGGGGTGATGGCTCGCATATCTGCAGAGAGAGCTCTACGCGCCACCTGTGGCATGCATGCCGTAGGCTCACCATCATGGGCCTAGCTTGTAGTGGTACTAGTTCAGTGGTGGGATTCAAATAATTTAACAACCGGTTCTCTGCCGTAATGACCAGCTGGGTAGGCGGGGCTCAGTGGTCATGTGACTGGGTGGGCTTGGCCAACTCAAGGTCACTCATGTCGATGGGCGCTTCGCCTTAGCTGTTAAAATGTAACAAGGGTTAACCGGAGAGGCAGTTTCTGTCAGCAGGGCAATAAAGATTAGGCTAGAAACAACAACAGAATGTTTCCTTCCTGCCTTCCTTACAGGATTAGCCCTGTAAAGTGGAAAAAAACAAAAGGAGATTTCTTCCAAGAACCGGTTCTCCAAACTGCTTAGAAAGTTAACAATAGGTTCTCCTGAATAGGTGCAGACTGGCTGAATCCCACCACTGTACTAGTTGTTGATATCATGCAACCTGGAGATGCTGTACAAATACCACTGATTCTTTTTATCTGGCTGCCTTTCAGATTCCTAACTAATTTCTATGATTTCAGGATGCTTGGTGTAAATAAGGGTGCTACCTTGCTTTAATTAGGATGAAAGAAAGGCACAGAGGGGAGAAGAAAGGGAGCAAAAATGGGAGTTGCAGAGGGAAATCAATTTACCTTTCAGGTAAATGATAATGCTTAATTTGCAATCAGATCAGGGGAAACCTGAACTTAAACAATAATTTGCTTATTACATCTTGGCTTTTGTGACTTGGCAGTTAATTACCCCTAGGATTAGACAGCCATTTAGAATATGCTAAATTGCCAAATACATCATCTCAACCTTAGCTGGAGGTTTCTATTATTTGACAGGTGGCTTACGAAGCAGTTCAGGGATGCTATGTATTCATTGGGTCGAGGAGATCTTTCTGAGCTGCTTTTCAGACCAGGAGTGGAGAAAAACATCCATTTGATTCCTGTCGACTGGAAACAGGATTAATTGATAGGTCTCCTATGACCCTGGATGAGAAAACAACTTTATTACAATTTTGCAGTAAAGTATCAGTTTCAGACTCTAGACCTACTGTGTGACAGCAGGCTTCCAGATCTTGACGGTGCTAACTTGTGCTTTTGGGAAAAAAGGAAATGACTGACTCCTGAAAGGAAAAACAACAGTTTGAATGATCATAAACAGCCAACAGAGTTTTGGCTGACTTGAAATTCATAAGTCCATGGCAAAGAAATGTTTTGAAGTTAGATCAGTGGTCCAGAGGAGTGGGGGAAGGCATGCTATATTTCTAAAGAGGGGGGATAAGATTCTGAGGCAGCACCCCAAAAATAACAGTCGGAAGAAACCTTAGAGGTCTTCTAGTCTAATCCCCTGTTCAAGCAGGAGACCCCGTACCATTCCAGATAAGTGGCTGTCCAGTCTCTTCTTAAAAGCCTCCAGTGATGGAGGACCCACAACTTCTGAAGGCAAGCTGTTCCACTGGTTAATTGTTCTGTGAGGAGATTTCTCATTACTTCTAGGTTGGTTCTCTCCTTAATTAGTTTCTGTCCATTGTTTCTCATCTTGCTTCTGATGCTTTGAAAACTAGATTGACTCCCCTCTTCTTTGTGGCAGTCCCTCAATGGTGGCCCCTTCAGTTCAATAACGGAACTGCCAGGCCTATGATCAACTTATAATCTTCCCATCTCATTTTAACAGTGTACAATCTCTTGATCTTTCTTTTGTTTGGTTATTTGTATGGTATGACATGGTTTGAAATAATGCAAAAAAACATTTAAAAATGTTAAATGCCTTTTTTAAGCTAACAGTGACTATAGGAGTGTCATAAAGGTACATGATGCTTAGAAGAGAGCCATGAACAAAAAGTAGTTGACAACTCCTGCATCAGATGACATGTGGGGGCTGCAAAGATTGCCTGGAGCACTACTCAGGCCAAGCTAGAAAAGATATTCCTCCTTTCAATTTATGACCACAATTGAGTCCAAAATTTCAGTTGCTAAGCAAGACATTTATTAAGTGACTTTTGCCCCATTTTATGACCTTTCTTTGCCAAAGTTGTTATGGCTGTAGTTGTTAAAGTTAGTAAGATAGTTGTTAAGTGAATTGGCTTCCCTATTGATTTTGCTTGTCAGAAGGTTGCAAAAGGTGGTCACGTGCCCCTGGGACACTGCAACCATCATAACTGTGAGTCAGTTTCCAAGTATCTGAATTTTGAGCATGTGACCATAGGGATACTGCAATGGTTGTAAGTTTGATGAATGGTCATAAGTCACTTATTGTTGGGTTCTTCTACACATCATTTTCCAGCATAAATAGTTCAGCCTCTGGAAATTTTGTGGGAGAAGGTTCCAAAATCTTCCATATGCTATTATCATCTGCAAATAAAAGGTTCAGTGTTCAATACCAAGTTTAGCATTCATGTAAACTGAAAGCCAAGTGAATCAATCAATTGATAAAGTAAGTGCACAACACTTCAGATTTTGGAGAACAGCAGCAAAAGTTTAATTTCTGGCAAAATATCTCAGCCTCAGTAAACCATATCAGAATCAGGAGAAGATTCCAACAGAAAGGCATACTTTGAGATAAAATTCCAAAGAAAATTGAGACTAAATGTTCTTCAGGAGAATATTTGATATGGGCAAAGTTACAGATGGAAAGAAAACATAATTTAGAAAATCAGAGACATATTTTGAACTCAGTGAAGAAGCTTAATTCTTAGCCCTAGTGATAAGTATATGGAATGGAAAGTACTTTTAAATATGTATAGATTGCCTTTCCCACCTGGGTAAACATGGAATTACAGGAGGAGGAGGAGGAGGAAGAGAAGGAGGAGGAGTTCTGCTGCTGAGAAAGATGACTTGTCTCCTGAAAAGGCAATGTGAGATATTCTATGCTTAAAGGTAAAGGTTCCCCTTGCACATATGTGCTAGTTGTTCCTTATTCTAGGGGGTGGTGGTCATCTCCATTTCAAAGCTGAAGAGCCAGCGCTGTCCGAAGATGTCTCCGTGGTCATGCGGCCAGCAAGACTAAATGCCAAAGGCTCATGGAACGCTGTTTCCCACCAAAGGTGGTCCCTATTTTTTTACTTACATGTTTACATGCTTTCAAACTGCTAGGTTGACAGAAGCTGGAAGGGATTCAAACCGCTGAACTGCCGACCTTTCTGATCGACAAGCTCAGAGTTTTAGCCACTGAGCCACCGTGTTCCTATATTCTATGCTTATTTCTAAATAATTACTTTGCACATGCTTCTATTGAAAGGTAGAGTTTCTCCTTGCACATGTCAGGTTTTAATTGTTTTTCCAAACTTTCAGATACAGCTGGGTATCGTCTGCATATTGATGGTATCTTATCCCGTGCCTCCGAATGATCTCGCCCAGCGGTTTCATGTAGATGTTAAATAGTAGGGGGGATAAGACCGAACCCTGCGGCACCCCGTATGTTAGGGGCCTAGGGGTCGATCTCTGCCCCCCAACTAACACCGACTGCGACCTGTCTGAGAGGTAGGAGGAGAACCACTGCAAAACAGTGCCTCCCACCCCCACCTCCCGCAGTCGTCGCAGAAGGATACCATGGTCGATGGTATCGAAAGCCGCCAAGAGGTCAAGGAGAACCAGGATGGAGGCATGGCCTCCATCCCTGGCTCTCCAGAGATCATCGGTCAATGCGACCAAAGTGGTTTCTGTGCTGTAACCAGGTCTGAAGCCCGACTGGAAGGGGACAAGGTAACTTGCTTCCTCCAAGGACCGTTGAAGATGGAAGGCCACCACCTTCTCAACAACCTTCCCTACAAAGGGGAGGTTGGAGACTGGATGGTAATTGTTAAGAACAGCTGGATCCAAAGATGGCTTCTTCAGGAGGGGTCTCACCACCGCTGCTTTAAGTGCGGCGGGGAAGTGCCCCTCCCGAAGAGAGGCGGTGACAACCTCCTGGATCCAGCCTTGTGTCACCTCACTGCTGTTGACAACCAGCCAGGAGGGACACGGGTCCAGTACACAGGTGGAGGCACTCACAGCTCTCATGGCCTTGTCCACGTCCCCAGGGGCAACATCCTGAAACTCAACCCAGGGATGGTCAACCAATTCATCCTCTTGTGCCTCGGCTGGATCTGCAGAGGTGGAGTCCAAGTCCGACCGAAACCAAGCAACTTTGTCCGCTAAGAATTGGACATAATCCTCAGCCCTACCCTGCAAGGGTTCCCCCGTATCCCTCCTATTTAGGAGGGAGCGGGTTATCCTAAACAGGGCGGCTGGGCGGGACTCAGCGGATGCAACCAAGGTGGCAATATAAGATCTTTTTGCTGCCCTAAGTGCCCTGATGTAATCCTTGGTGCAAGTTGTTAAAAGTGCTCGGTTCGACTCGGACTTATCGGACCTCCACAGGTGCTCTAGGCGTCTCCTCCGGCGCTTCCTCTCCCGGAGCTCCTCGGTGAACCAAGGAGGCCTCCGGGATCCGCCGCCTCGGAGGGGCCGTAGTGGCGCAATCCGGTCAAGGGTCTCCGATGCTGCCGAGTGCCAGGCAGCAACCAGAGTCTCCACCGGACTGTGGGCGAGAGTATCAGGAATAACCCCAAGCTCCGTCTGGAACCTCAGGGGGTCCATAAGTCGCCTGGGGCGGAACCACTTGGTCGGTTCCTCCTCCCTACAGTGGGGGTTTGGCCTCCGAAAGTCAAGCCTCAGTAGGCAGTGGTCTGACCACGACAGGGTCAGAGAGAGAGAGAGAGAGAGAAAGAGAGAGAGAGAGAGAGAGAAAATTATGGAGAAAGAGAGTGATACTACTGAGACACAGGCTGAGGAAATTAATGAAAAACTTCAATGAAAGAAAGAGATGGAGAACAGATGCAGTAAACCTGGAACTTGCAGAAAATGATCAGCTGGACAGCCCAAAGAATTAAGGAGAAATGGGATATATTTCATGGATAGCAATCCATGAAAGATGATATTATTAAGAGTGTTTTGAAACAATTGGACATGTTGGTGTGGGCTAATTAAACACCAGGTTGTCATATGTCCCTGACAACTGAAGGCAGTCTTTCCTAGAATATTCATCTAGGCTCAAAAGAAAAACTTGGATTTGTTTCTTAAATATAGCTATCATTTATTCCAAATATGTTTTTTTCATCACAACTGAAAAAGACTGCACTAAAATAGTGTAAGTCAAATCTGGATGTACAAAATAACAATGTTAATAATAAGAGAAATAATAGTCATTAATATTCTGTTTTTATGAAATTCGGGTAAAAATGAAGGCAAAATGTATGAATGGAAATAAAGGTATTCTAGAAGAGACCATTGGTAGATATATTTGTTGTAAATAAATGACGTGCTGATAGATTTCTGTCAAATAATTAAAGACCAACATTTACTACACATTTTTGCAGTTGACGTGGCAAAATTCTCCGTATCCCTCGATAACATGATAGAAAGACTTCCTATTTTATCACATATTTCATTAGATTTTGTCCCAGATACACTCTACAATTCTATTTTATCACATTAGTAATTTCGAAGTGGAGATCTTCTGATGAGGATGGTGAACTAGATATCCTTGAAGGAGTAAGGATGGTATTGTGGGGGAGATCAGTGGTGGGATTCAAAAAAATGTACTACTGGTTCTGTGGGCGCATCTTGGTGGGCATGGCATGGATTGGTGGGCATGGCAGGGGGAGGATACTGTAAAATCTCCATTCCCTCCCTGCTCCAGGGGAAGGATACTGTAAAATCCCCATTCCCACCCCACTCCAAGGGAAGGTTACTGCAAAATTCCCATTTTCTCCCGATCAGCTGGGACTTGGGAGGAAGAGAATAGATGGGGGCAGGGCCAGAGGTGGTATTTACTGATTCTCTGAACTACTCAAAATTTCCGCTTCTAGAGAACTGGCCAGAACCTGCTGAATACCACATTTGGGGGAGATCAAGGGCCCGAGGGTGAATTCTAGCCTGTGCAGTATCTCCACAAAAAATGAGTGATCATGCACTCTGGACAGCTACTCCTCATCACCAACCTGCAAGAATTGAGTTTTTGAGGTCAGCTTGTGAGTTGAGTAGCTGGAAGTCAAGGGAGTTCAGCCAAGTTCACAGCTGTAATGCAGCCTATAAGGGGATGAGATTTTCACAAGCCTGTTTCTTAACTACTTTGGGTATAATTAACTTACAGATAAAGAGATATTTTCTTTTTTCTACTTTGGCAATAATTTTATTTAAGGTTTCAATTATAACAAGAAAAATTAATGCAAACTAAAAAGAGAGAAAAGAATAAGAAGAGTTCAACAAAGCAAAAAAGTAAAAAGAATGTCCCCTCAAGAAAGAAACATTTCATCACAAGTATAAACAATTTCATAATCGCTTCACTTTCCTCTTAATTAACAAATATAAAACTTTTCCTCCCATAATTTATCTCTTAACCATAGGCAAATCAAATAAATAACATCTTTCCCAATCCAGATATCAGTAAAAAGTCCAACCAAAGATTTAAAATAATATTAATTAACATATATAAAACTAAACATTCAACATCTTAGCTCTAAGCAAAACCCCATTTAAAAGGCATTAAATGGTCTCAATTTCCTGGTATAAACAAAAAAACAAAGTTTAACATGATAAAGAGGAATGGTTTCTCCTTTAAAAAAGACTCCAATACACAACATTTTTCCATTTCAAATGCCAACAGTTCCAAGGAAAACCATCCCAAATAGCAATATATCTTATTCAAATAAACATTCCCTATCTCATCTCTAAACTATAAACAATTCTACATTTAGTGAATGTAAAGTAATCCCAGTATCTGAATATAAACAAAAGATTACAATTTAGCATAAGGAAAAGGTATAATTTCTCCTTTAAAAAAATAAGTTCACAAAACACCCTTACCTTAAGTAAAAAGGCAGTTAGATGTAGATTCAGTTTAGATGCTAACAAATTAGGATACATGAAGTAACTGTAGAGGGAAATGCTTAAACATCATGTTAAATGTAAGCAAATCCAATAGAGCACCAACCAAAATGACAATATAACTCACTTTAACCCTGATCAAGTAAACCAACTTTATATTCCTTTTTTCCTTTTTATACAAAACAATCTTTGTCTATAATCCATTTAGATCCTTGATATGAATTTCTTCAATGCTATAAAACAGCCATTTTCATAAGCACAAAGAAAATTGTTCAAAATTGTTCTCTGGAATTGTCACTTTTATTTCCTTTTTAATTTTTAAAACTTAATACAATTGTTTCATTACATCTGATGACAAATTCAAATTTTCATCCAGTTGTTCTAAGGTAGATTTTGTTGCATATATTTTTCTATAACATCTTCTTCTGAGAACAAACTGTATTTCAAGAAACAACAAGCTGACATAATTGATTCAAAGTCCTAATGCAGTTACCAGTGCAGCTCCTCAAAAATATCTCTGAATGCCATTATATATTACTTGCCTTGTTATATGTCAACATAATTTCTCTTTCCCATAACATGCATTTATTTTTTTAAATTAATTTCAAAATCTTAATATTCAAATACAACATTCCAGTGCTTTCTGAGTCCTTAATCCGCTTAACATTTTCTGTTGCCAAAACCTTGTCTTGATTTTGCTGTTTATTTTAAACTCTTAAAGAGTATAAACGTACATCTTCATTTTCTTATATCAAGGATCGAGGGCAATCTCCTGGCATTTCAATCTTGTCACTTTGAAGTTGTCTAATGTCTTTGAAGCAGTTAATAGGCAATTTCTGAAAGTAACTAACAAAGGACTTATTGTCTTTTAAACAGGCTCCATGTGTGGCTGGAGCAATTATGGTGAATTCCCTCATCTCCCAATTCTCCCCTCACCCTTTCTGGACACAGCTATCTTGCTATGTCCTTCTGACAATCAACCATAAGGTGAAGAGCTTGGGTGATCTCGCATCCTCTATTTATCCAGAGAGGACTAAAGGAACTGATCAAGCTCATTGGCTCCTATTCATGAACACCAATGCTGGATTCACTTTTTAATAGAGTTATCTTCAGTTTGCTATCTTCCTAGAAATCCCTAAAAATTGGTATAAAAAAGCTAGAAAATTCTGCATTCAAATGCATACATTGCTCCAGAGGATTTTAATGATTACTATGCAGTTGAGACCAGAAGTTTTTGTTAAGATTATTGGACAGTCAGTTGGGGGAAAAAGTCATGGAACTTTGCTTTTGTACATGATAACTGCATCAAGATTATTATACTGCGTTGACAGATGAGGCGCAGACAGCTGAGGTAACTTAGAACAGTCCGGCGCGCCTTAGCCAATAGGCACGAGCCTTTTGTTGCTGGGCTGTCATTCATATGTTACGTACTTGCAGCCAGTCGTAAGTCAAGGACCAAAGACTGGTCGCAAGTCGAGGACATAACATGCACAAAGATGAAAAGATTTAGCACTACCCACAATGGAGGAATAGTTAATGAAGATGGTGGAACTTGCTCAAATGCTGACTTATTTGATCAAACAAGACAACACCTACATTTACTGCTGAAATGTAGTAACATGTAATAACATGAAACAAAAAAAATGAACTTACGATTCAGGGTTTTGATGATTAGACAAGGTACAGTAGATTATAGAAATAAGAGAGTATGTTGTAACCATAGAGTAAAAAGTAAGTTTGTAATTGTACTTAGAAATTTTGTAAAGATGATTGGGATCTACTGCTTTGTATCTTTTTTCTTTCTTTTCTATTTCTCTTTTTTTTTTTACACTTTTATCTTCCTCTTTGATTCCTTTCTTTTTCGTGTGTGTGTGTGTGTGTGTGTGTGTATACATACACTATCTTCCTAGTGAAAGAACACTCCCTATAGAAATAAAAAATGATTGGACTTATTTCAATATTCAATATATCTAATTTTAATATAGATACTTTTATGAACATTGAAGTATTTAAATGTAACTCCAGTGTAATAAACCAGAATTTCATGTAGCTAAAAGGCTAAACACTGCCAGTGTAAATGGTTATTTTTTTTAAAAAAAAAATCTCATACTGAAATAAATACTTTCGTTTGGTTTGATTGTGACACAAACTGTCAAGAAGACGGCCTTACATTCAAATATTAACTTTTTAAAAAAATTCAGAAATGAAATTGCCCCTCTCATCAATCAACTTATTTTCACGTTGCTATAGCTACCAATTAAACCTGTTCACATTTTAAACTCTAGCTCTTTTCCTTTTGAGACTAGAATTATTCTTCAAGCCTGCGCAATTGAATCTAAGAACTCATAAATGACTTTAATTTTCTGTAACTTTTTTATTTAAAGAATCCATGGTTTAAAAAAAATAGCAAAAGATTTTGGAGGACTAGATGCTTCGGAATTAGGTATTTTATTTATGGCTATTGATTGATTTTTTTAAAAATAGCAGAATGCATTTCAAAATAATCTATCCTCTATTTCTAAGGTACTCCTTCTTTAAACTTTACAAACAAGATTACTCTTAATCTTGCAGATTAGAAATAATGACCAGAAGGAATGAAGAGCTTAAACCTGACAAAAGTTTTAAAAAGGGGTACCTTAGGATCAATAGAGTCACTGCTAAAGGAATAGGTAGATTTGTAGCTTTAGGCCAGGATTATAAAACTGGCAGCCCACAGCCTGGATGCGTCACACACAGGCCACACCCACCCCAGCTCCACAAATTGGAAAAAGTTGCAAAACGTGAACTTGACGCCTGTACTTTAGGCCATCATTATTCAAATTTGGTAACTTTAAGTATGGACTTCAACTCCCAGAATGCCCCAGCCAGGTTTAGGGTTTCTTGGTGTTACATTGTGTAAGGTTGGTGCTTACACAGATTTTGAGGTTAGAAAAATGCAGACCTAGAGCATCAGTCAAAGAAGAAAAAGAAAAAATAGCAATCCTTCATTTTAACTTAGGGCATTTTCACACCAGTGTTGAGTTACGACTGGTGCGCCCCGGTACGGGCGTACCGGTGCCTGCCGGGAGCACCGGGTTCCAGTACGATGCTCTGGAAGGCCCACCCACCCACCCGCCGTTCTTACCTGTATTTGACCTCTTTGGGGCTTCCACACATGCGCACGGAGCATACGGCACTTGTGTGATGCTCCGCTGAGCAGCTGGAGCTTTGCAGAGCATCGCAGATGGTAAGTACGCATATGCACACACTGCACACGTTCATGTGGTGGATGCTGGGCCCCGTTGCACCCTACCAGATGCAACAGGATCCAGAGTCCGCCACTGTTTCACACCATCAGAATTTCCACCAGCATCCTTTGCAAAGAACTTGTTCAATGTTGGCACTGAAATATAGTGAATATAAAGAATACAATGTGAGATGTGAGTTCTCGCCTCTCTTTCCTCCAACTAATAAACAGGATATAACAAAAAACAGTATTTAATCAATGGCCTGCCCCCTGACCTATCATCAGTTATAAAATGGAAACATCTACTCAGTCTCAATAAAATGATTTCTTCCTATCCTTATCATGTAGAGCATTTCAATATTTTTCAATACTGAATAACTCTAGGCATTTGCTGAGATGTGAATTGAGGCAAAGAAGACCAATCATAAAAAATAAACAAAAGCAGATTGAAATCCTCGAAAAAAATTTGATCCTCCTCTTTGCCAGCATCCCCAGTTGCTTTTAAAAGCTCCCCTGAGTTGGGACAGTGAAATGCCATTGTGTGTTGGCAATTGTGATGCTCAGTGCTTTTCCCAATACTGTGACCAAAATTGTATATTACTACTAGTAAAAGGAGTAGTAAAAGGAGGTGAGTGCTGAACAGTGTTTGCAGGAAGATGCAACCCCAGAAACCCCAGAAACATCTGATGATCCTCTGATGCGGATATGACAGGGGTGGGTTCCTACCAGTTCTAACCTCTTCTATAGAAGAGGTTCTACAAATCTACAGTGCTGTTTAGAACCGGTTCCAGCTCCCCCCCCCTGCCCGTCCACACATTATCAAGATGAAGAGCAAGAGGAGGAATTCTGGGAGTTGAAGTCCACAAGTCTTAAAGCTGTGAAGTTTGAACACCCCTGGGGTTTTTTTTTCTAAAGGCTTAGGGGTACAAGAGTCTTGAAACTTGACAGCTTTAAGACTTGCGTGCTTCAAATGCCAGAGTTTCTGAACCAACATTTTGGTTGCTAAGCAAGAGCTTTGTTAAGTGAGTTTCACCACATTTTACAAGTTGGCCATGCCCACCCAGTCACATGGCTGGCAAGCCACTCCCATCCAGTCACATGGCGAGCAAGCCACTCCCACAAAGCAGGCCACACCTACAGAAGAGGTTCTAAAAAAATTTGAAACCCACCACTGGGATATGAGGGCAGGAGTAAAATAATAGTAGCCTTCCTGAGCACAGGATCTGAGAGCAAGTAAGGGAAGAACCATCTGCAAAGGCCGTAGAAGCACAATGCTTCCAAAAAAATACAAGTTTTGCTGCAGTTCCAATAAGCAGGGGTAGAATTACAAACAGATTGTTTCAGCTTCCCAAAACTAATTTGCTCATGAGATCAATCAAGACTGATACCAAAGTGGAATGGAAGTACCATTTTCTGTTGCTGCCTGTTTCTGTCAACCTCCTGGAGTAAACTGGCTAGGTTAAAGTAAACTGGTTTGCAACCAGCTGAGGTAATTTTATTTTATTGCAAAGCTACATCAGCAAAACCTTGTAAGTCTGAAAGCACAATTTTTTCCCCATTTCCTTTATAACCCAAGAAATGATGGAGGTCTCTTCTGAGGTCTCATTCATTATCCAGTTGTGGGCTCTGCTGTCTCTTATCTGACCGTTCCTTTGGCAGCATTTCCTTACCCAGTCCCCCAAAGTCTTTCCTACACACCATTACAGTTTCTTGGAAAACCATTAAGCCAGAAGGTTCTAAAAAGGAATCTGACAACTAACAAGGAAATTGCCAGAAAAAGCCCTAACAAACAGATGATGATGATATTTGGCCTAAGGAATTATGGAAATGTTTTTAAAGAAGCATATTAAATGTAATACCTATTGCCTTGCCATTGAATAAAACACAAAATAGAACCCTAATCGGATAAATTAGGTTGCTAGCCAAGTGAAATCTGATCTGCATCAGATATTTGTGCCATTTTCAGTGGCAACAAGTGATAAAATGAATGGGCATTATTGCAATTTCATGCTGGTACCAAATCTGTTTCTCAATGAAATTGGCATAATTCAGCTGCCTTAAGGATTTGAGCCCACCTTCCCTAACCTGGTGCTCTCTAGCTGCGTTGCAATTCCCATGATATTCAGTCATGAAATCATGAGGTTAGAACATCCCAGATGTGGAAAACCACTCTAGGGAGATGCTACCTGGCTTACCAGAACAAATTGGTTGTATGGGATGAGTATGTTTTGCTATGCTTTGTATACTGTATTTCTGTGCAAGCAGATCTAATTATGATTAAATTTCCTTACTAGTTGACAATACAAGGCAGATGATCAAGCTATATAAGATAGAAAAACATCAAGCCAGGACACATTGCTTATTATAAGGCCATACATGAAGCCAAACAATTTGTGTTATCAGATGTTTAAAATTCAAGCTTTACCTGCCCAAGAAGAGGAAGAAAATAAGCACCACTGATCTTAAAAGAAAAAAAAACTTTGAAATTTCAGATTTGCAATACATTTTGATTAATTTGTAACTTTATTTGATATTGGGATGCGGGAGCCTAAGGTCTAACCCCCAAAAACCCAATCCATCAATTTTAGTTTCCTAAAAGTTATTTTCCTAAAGGCTATCTTAATAGCTTCCTAAAAGCTATCTTAATAAGGTATCCCCAATTTATTTACACTATATATCCTGTTTTCCCGAAAATAAGACCTCCCCGGATAATAAGCACAATCGGGCTTTTGAGCGCATGCGTTAAAATAAGCCCTCCCAAAAAATATTGCAACACAGCCCATGAGGTGACCACGCTCGCCGCCTCCTGCACCTCAAAAATAATAAATAAGGCCAAACGCTTATTTCGGGGGTCAAAAGAAAATAAGACCCTGTCTTATTTTGGGGGGAAAGGTATGATCTTATGCTTGTTTTCCTCTTTAATCCTTTCTTCTTTCTATCCAGAAGATTTGTTTAATCTAACATTATACTCCTCAAGCTTGGAAAGTCTAAAATCAATTGCCTTAATAACCATGTTGGATTTATAATTAGTTCAGAATAAAGTCATTTGTTTTTAAATTGAAGGCTCACTTAGCTAATTTCCATTCAGAAATTTAAGAGAAAGAGGGAGGGAGGGGAGAGGGGGGAGGAAAGCTAGAAAATTTTAATGTAGCAGAATTAGTTGGAAAAATTCCAAAAAGATTTATTCCTAACATCCTTTAAATACCGTTTAGTTAGTCAGTTGTTAGCCATCCGTATAAAATTCATAGACCAATGTTCAGTTCTAAATATGTTCTTTTGAAATGTACCCAGAATTTCAAGTTATCTTTCTCTGAGATTTCAACACATTTTGTAAATGGGAAAAAAATTCTTTCCAGATACTTTCCTTGAAGACATGTACTATATAACCTTTCTTATCTCTCCCTTCTCTCCAGTATTTCTTACAGTGTTTATTGTTTAAGAGTAACATCCAGACACTTACAATCACAGATTTTTTGGTATGGCTATTCAGAAGTATGCCTCGTCCAGCTCAGTGGGATTACTTCCACATAATTGTATGATTTTTCTTTAAAATGTAGATTGCTGTAATTTCCAGAGGGTGTGATAATGATATAATGAGGTCATCAGAGGATGGAGGCAAGATGTATGTAGACTATTTTGGCCTTTTAAAATTTTTGTTTGAAGGAGGTCAATTTATCATAGATAGGTTAAACACTTGGGAGTCTTTGATGCACATGGTTAGTTAATTTCCCCAAATTAGGATGTTTAAGTCACAAGTTACTCACCCTTGTGAGGAGATAATTACCAAGAAAACAAGTCTTAGATGCAGAAGTAAAGCCAGCAGGATTCCTGCATCAAGAACAGATTATCACATTCTATTGTAATATACTTCTGATAAATAAATAAAGAATTGGAAACGTGGCATACGGTACTGCAAAGGAATGTGCAAACTTCTAGCTCTTTCTTTATTTCCAGGAAGGTCTTATAAGCATTCTTGAGATAGAAAAATGAGGGAGAAAGGTTCTACAGCTTTCTTAGAGCCCAAGTTCTACAGACTGCACTAATCCTGATTACCCTTAGATGGTAACAATCTCCTCACTGATTACAGCTTTGTAGTGGCTTTCTACATTTCCCCAGTCCAGGTTGGGTATCTTCCTCAAAATTCCAAATAGATGTATCAGCCTGAAAAGTGACAAACTCTTTCTTTTAATCTTCAGTGAAAAACTACTCATTTTAAAATTAGATTTTAGGCATAATAGAAGCACCAGTTTCTTCAAACATCTCTCCTTCAGATATTTGAAGAATGTTGTCATTTGATATCAAATGAAAAAAACCTTCATTTCTTTCTACCCCTTCTATTCTTTCTCCAATTTTCTTCTCAAATTACTTCCATCTTTTCTCATACAATTTATTTTCCATATTGTTAATCACCTTTTTTTTAACTCTCCTCCTTTTTTCTTAGTGTATCAGATGAAGTGCTGACAATATTTCAAATGATGTATGATCCCTTACAGTTTCTTACAACTTGGAAATTATCCTAACTTCTGCCAATTCTTCCTAAAACCACATAAACATTTTTACAGGCACATCCTGAATCATCTTTACCTCCTGAACATTCAAAAAGCTTTTACAGAACAATTTTTGTCATTTTTATGGTAGCCATGTTTGTTGAAGATGATAATAAAAATTTACCTCAACACAAAAACTTTGCACTTGATTTTGTGGGGTTATTTGTTCATTTCAGACAAACTTTGTTGAATAATCAAAGATATTTTGAATGGTATTAGTAACTTTGTGTATATTAGCTTCTTTGAGTTTTATTTCACCTGCGATATAATAAAGATTCTCAAAACATCTTAACTACATAATTCAGTTTTTTTTTTAAAAAAAAAGTCGAACAAAAGAAAGATACTGGATTCAGGACAGAACTACGGAATGAAAAATATCACCTTCAATAAAACTTTCTTCCATTATTCTTTTCTTCCTTCTGTTTTCCCCTTTGGCATGAGTTTAGTTTATGTTTAGTAATTTTCTTTACTTATCTTGGCCTGCTGTCTCTATAATTTTATCTTGCCATGATATCCTACCTAACATTTATCTGACAAATCTTTTTTTTTGGGGGGGGGGGACATCTAAGATATAGGATTGATGTAAGCATTGCACTCATACTTTTCTAAAACACTGGTATCTCCTTGACCAATTCTTCTCTACTGATTAGGTCAAATGAAGAATGTAAACTGATCCACTCTACTTTATGAAAAAGGAGCTTGTCAATCAACTATGACAAGAATGTACTGAAGGTTATTAGCAGAGTTCTCTTCAACAGATACTAGGCTCCTCTATACATCTTTATAAGTATGAATAAGAATGGTCCATATTTTCCCCATATTAATGCTATAAAAGTGAATGGGGGGGTCCTTGGTGCTCTCTGAGCTTGCTTGTTTTCTTGCAGAAGTTTCATTATCCTAACTAGGTAACATCATCAGTGACCCCTCATTTCAACCCTGATCTACAAATATCCTTATTTATTTATTTATTTATTTATTCATTCATTCATTGAATTTATATTGCCATCTATTCACCTATGTCGACTCAAGGCAGCTTGCAAAATATAAAACCACATTTAAAACAATAAAACTAATAAAAATAATCAAATAAATTAATATAGTATCATATAATAAAATCACACCCTGCTCCAGCAACAGCAGATCACATTAGCCATTAAATGGCTTCATCCCGCTCTGGGTTCCCCAGGCAGAACCATGCCTTCAGCATCTTCCGAAAGAGTATTAAACTGGGGGATGGATTCTAATCTCTGGGGGAAGGATGTTCCAGAGAAAAGGAGCCACTATGGAGAAAGCCCTTCTTCTGGGTCCCACCAGGTGTATCTCCCTTGGGGATGTGACCCACAGCATTCCCTGCCTCCCTGCTCCAATGGGTCGGGTAGATGGGACCAGGGATAACCTGGTCCCAAGCCATGGAAGGCTTTATAGGTGACAACCAGCACCTTGAATTGCATCCGGAAGAAATCTGCAGCCAATGCAGCTCCTGTAGGAGAGGTGATACATATTCACACCTCATACATGTCTGCACAAAACCATGCGGGCCGCTGCATTTTGCACCAACTGGAGCTTCCTGTTGCTCTTTAAGGGCAGCCACATTTAGAGCACATTGCAATAGTCAAGATGGGAAGTGACTAGAGCATGAGTGTCCATGAGTAGGGATTGTTGGTCCAGGAAAGGGTGCAACTGGCACACAATCTGCAACCTCCTGGCCATGACTGCCATTTGAGGAGTCGTGAGTCAAGGAGAACCCCCAGATTATGCACAGGATCTGTTTAGAGTACTGCCACCCCATCCAAGACCAAAGATGGCAATTCTCCCTGAGCCAACGAACCCCAAAACCAGAGCCATTCAGTCTTGCCAGGGTTCAGTTTCAACCCATTGCTCCCCATCAAGCCCAGGCACTGCGAGAGAGAGAGGACATGGCATCACTGATTGAAAAGAGAATATTTCTAATTATTAGTAAAATAGGTAGGAAAGATTTCATTTATTTAATTATTTACAGGCTGATCATAGAAGATCAGACAGAGCAGGTAACCATGGCCTCTCATCATATGACCGTAATTTTACTATATTTTTCTAGTTTCAATGCAGTACACTCTGCTCCAACTATTTAGAAGTAACATGAAAACAAATGTTTTCTAAAACGCATTCATTTTTGACAATTTGATCTTGATTGTCTCAATGGGGGTGTACACTTACAAATTTGCAACTTGTTGCCCGTAGGAGCTTTAAGAATGAAAGCCTCTTTATTTAACTATAGCAGTTCTATGATTGCAACTGATCTCAAAAAACGGCATTGCTGATTTCCCCCAAAAAAATTTCCCATGCACCCCTTACAGGACATTTAATAAGTCTTTTCAAACTGTATTAGCACCTGTCATAAACACTTGATCCAGTGGTGGGATTCAATTTTTTTTTACTACCGGTTCTGTGGGTGTGGCTTGGAGGGCGTGGCATGACTTGGTGGATGTGGCTTGTTAGGTGTGGCTGGGAAGGATAGTGTAAAATCCCCATTCCCTCTTGATCATCTGGGACTCGGGAGGCAGAGAATAGATGGGGGTGGGGCTAGTCAGAGGTGATATTTACCAGTTCTCCAAACTATTCAAAATTTCCACTACCGGTTCTCCAGAACTGGTCATAACCTGCTGAATGCCACCTCTGGTTTGATTATAAAAAAAAAAAAACCTTGTTTGTTTGTTTGTTTGTGTGTGTGCGTGTGTGTGTGTTTCATAGACTCCAGCTTTGCATTTTCAGTGAT
Source organism: Thamnophis elegans (assembly GCF_009769535.1). Lineage (NCBI taxonomy): Eukaryota > Metazoa > Chordata > Lepidosauria > Squamata > Natricidae > Thamnophis > Thamnophis elegans. The sequence continues at coordinate 53,946,737 of NC_045543.1, forward strand.
TTTACTCATTTGAGCTGAAATGCCTTCTGACCTTATTGTAGACACTTAGAAACTATTGAGTCCAATTTGACAGCTGTGTCATTATTTCAGCTGCAGGTGTCTCTTGAAGAACAGTCATTGAGTCTTCCATACACAAAGACTATCAATTATATTCCTTTTACTGTAGTTCTGTAGGGCTTCTTTTTTCCTCATAAGATTCTTTGAATCCTTCACTTGCTTGAATTGTCCTTTTTACCATGGCATTGGATTGTGGAAATAAGTAATGGGGTTGATAAAGTGAAAAAAAAAATCCTGAAATCTAAATATCTTTTGCAAATAACCTGAAATCTACAACAAAATTAAGAGAGGTTACGATTTGCAATCCCTTTTGGCATATTCTGCTTTGCAATCTAGAATTCTAATGTTGATTGCTAATTTACTTGTGACATTCTCAAGCAATTACTGTTTCTATATATTTCAAATGGTATTCAGCCAGAAGTTTCTTCCAAGCAGTTCAAAGTACTTTGTAAATTCATGAAATAATATACGTGAGGTGGGGATGGAAGAGGCATTATTTCTCACAAGTTAACTTCTGATACATGATTATTCCAAGTAAATAGAGCCATGCAGCTTTTTTCTTCATCAAGATTGACATTTGGTCCAGAGGCAACCCTAGTGGTCAAAAAGTTAAGATGATTGAAATCATTCTTTCTAGAGTCTCAACATCTTTTTTTACATCGTGGCAACCAAAACTTACCAAGGCATTATAAAGTGGTATTAACATTTCACATGATCTTGATTCTATCCCTTTGTTTATGCAGCCTAGAATTGTGTTGGCTTTTTTGGCAGCTGCTGCATACTGGCTCATATTTAAATGGTTGTCAACTAGGATTCCAAGATCCCTCTCACAGTTACTACTACTATTGAGCAGGGTACCACATATACTGTGCCTGTGCATTTCGTTTTTCTTGCCTAAATGTAGAACCTTACTTTTTTCACCATTGAATTTCATTTTGTTGGATAGCGCCCAATGTTCAAGTCTGTCAAGAATCAAGATCCTTCTGTATTTTAAACCAATCTTCTGGAGTGTTGGCTATTCCTGCCAGCTTGGTGTCATCTGCAAATTTGATGAATTCCCCATCTATCCCCTCATTGATGAAGATGTTGACGAGTACTGGGCCTAAAACAGAGCCTTGGGGTACTCCAGTGCATACTTCCCTCCATGTAAATGCAGTTCCATTGAGGACTACACATTGAGTATGGTTGGTCAGCCAGTTACGAATCCATCTGGTGGTGATGCTGTCTAACCCACATTTTTCTATTTTATCTAGTAGTAGGTTAGTACCATATGTTTTGAATCAGACTAAGGACTTTTCAGTCCAGCATATTATTACCAGTAACTAACTAGATACACAGATATTTATTTGACTTAGATTTCATCCTGCATTCAGGAGCCCAAGGCATATGAACAAGAAAGTCATAACATCCTGTTCCGCTGGTGTTCCTCAGTAGCTGGATTCTGAATGTGTGCCATCTATGATTCAAGAATTGTAAGACAGCAAGAGCCTATATATGAAATGAATCTGTCTGGTTCCCTTTAAAAATGCAACTAGATGCTTTATTCAATACCTAAACTAGTGGTGCTATCATAATGGATCACAATCCATGGTTTAACTATGTTAAATATAAGTAGTCCTCAACTTACAACAGTTCATTTAGTGACCATTCAAAGTTACAATGGCACTGAAAAAAGTGGCTTATGACTGTTTTTCAGACTTACCACATTTGCAGCATCCCCAGGATGACATGTTGAAAATTCAGACACTTGACTACTGACTCATATTTATGATGGTTGCCATATCCTGGGGTCATGTGATTAGCATTTGTGACTTTCTGACAAGCAAAGTCAATTGAGGAGCCAGATTCACTTAACAGCCATGTTACCAACTTAACAACTGCAGCAATTCACTTAACAACTGTGGTCAGATAGGTTGTAAAATGGGACAACAAATGTCTCACTTAGCAACAGAAATTCTGGGCTCAATTGTGCTCATAAGTGGAATACTACCTGTAACTTTCTGTATCTGTTTTAAATGATGAGCTCAATTTCTAACAATGTAATAGAGCAAGTGGAAAAGCCTCTGGCCACAATACAATTTTATAATATTTTTGTCACATTTCCCTATGTAGTACTTGCTTAAAAACTAAGCCCAAAAGCCTGCTCATTATAGTGTTTCCTTGTAAAGGAGCTGCTGTAGCCTATTAATCACATGGGGGTCTTTTATTGCCTCTTTCCCAGCATTGTTTTATATGTACAGGTCAGATACCATCAATCCTGTTTGTTTGCTATTTTATTCTCATTTAATAGCAATAGCATTTTGACTTATATACTGCTTCATAGTGCTTTAGAGCCCTCTTTAAGTGGTTTACAGAGTCAGAATCTTGTCCCCAACAATCTGGGTCCTCATTTTATCCACCTCGGAAGGATGGAAGACTGAGTCAACCTTGAGCCGGTCAGAATCGAACTGCTGGCAGTCAACAGAATTAGCCTGCAATACTGCATATCTAACCACAGCTCTTTAGCAACATTGGCTTTATTTGAATGAATCCCCATGCCATCCTCCTTGCCTATTGATGACAACCTGGAGGTAAAATTAATTCATCCACTACAATTAAGCAATCATACATAAGAAAAGCTTGTGTGGAGATTTTTTTAATGTACTCCCATTGTCTCCCCTCCCTTTCTCTTTCCACTTTTTCCAAATCTTGGTAACACTTCTCTGAGATTTTAACTGTTTTTTCCTCTCCCTTGTTTTACTTTCTGTTTTCTTTTTGACACTGCTACTGGAAAGCTTTATGAAACAATGCCACTGGAGAAAGGGAAATTACTCCATGCTGTGGAACTTTTGCTACAACCTGATCTTAAGATATCAGTTGTGAGTTTCATTTCTCTCCTCCTGTTTCCTATAGCCACTTCACTTCACCCACACCTTCACTGTGCATTTTGTGTTTCCTGCTATCATCGAGCCTTTGCGAGTTGCCGGTGCCTGCCTCTGCATTTTCCCATCCCAGAGGCCTGAAATATTGCTTCTGAATGGAACCAGGTAATTGCGTGTTATCCCACTGATGGTAACGGAAGGAAGGCATGTTGGAATCCTGCTTGGAGTAATGTACTGATTAGAGAGAGCCATTCAGGTTGATTAAGTGGCCTTTTCATCGAAGCGAACGGCTATCTACTTCTTTCTGCAAAGCTACCTTCAGTGCTTCAGGGTGTCTTAGATTCATGCATAGGAACTGCAGAAGTGGCCTAGAGTTAAATATATTAATAGCTCTGGATGGCTATTGTTGGATGAAAGAATAGGCTTAGCAAAGAAAGTTGCACCGGTGCTGCTGCTTTTTGACCGAGGTTTGCAGTGAGAGATCTTTTTACATTTGGGACTGAATGATGTTAAAAAGCAGGTAGGGACTTGAAAAGGCTTTGAGTATCGCATTATTTTTGTCTCGAAGCATATACGCAAATAATTTGGGAATAAGGACAGTTTTCTCGCAGACAAGAACAACACATTTTTTAAATTAAAAAATAAACAAAAGGCAATCTCTAACCAAGAGCACCTCCAGGTAGCTCACAATATATATTTTAATAACAATAAGTCAAAGGAAATCACTAGCACCAAGTGTGCCTTTCTGCCTTTGTGACAGCAGACTGTCTATGAATACCTCCAGGGTGGAAAAGATTGCTATCTTTCTAGTGACACCAATATGGAATTGTTCTTACTATCCTTAAGTCTCTTCTGATGTTCCCGTGAAACATCACATCGCCTCCTACCATTGCAGCTTGTAAGATCTAAACCTCTCCAGGGCAACAAAGAATAAGTCTTTCCTTCAGGTACTTAGAAACACGATCTTGTTCCCCATTACTTCCTCAAACTCTGTCCTCAAACAAAGTCTTGGTAAATATTTTCTGAACTTTCCTTATGTCTGGTGAAAAAACAAAACAAAATCAAAGCCCTACAAAACCAATTGGGAACACATGCCCTTAAATCATTGTTGATATGCCAGGCATTTTTTTCTCTCATATTTTAGTGGTTTATATACTTTATTTTATCAAGAAAATACTGCACCATACAGAAAATGTTTCATTAAAAAAATCTTGCATATCAAGAGTGAAAGGAATACAAATGTAATTTTATTACCTGCAGACTTTGCATTTGTTAAATATTTGAGGCTTTTCAGGCCTATCAAAAATGTGAGTGCATGGAAAGAGAGACTGATCAAATAAATTCCTGAGTGTATCCCAACTTGAATAGGGTAGGAACTACACAAATGCAGGAGTTTTTAAGGATCCAAGGGCAGAAAAGACACCTCAGCAAGAAATAAGCTTTTTGGACCTCCAAACCTTGAAAGTAGAAATTAATCATCCACAAGGCTTGGGTAGCATTGAACAAGCTCATTTCTGCCATCCAGCAATTTGCTGTGTTGTTCTATTCTTTTTTGCATCAAGAGCATGTAACATTTCATAAAATGCACAGCTGACAAGAAAATAAGCATATTTCTGGACTGCACCACTTAGGCCTGTAAATACCTCATCAAATACTCTTGCACGTAAGTCAGTAATGGGTTCCGGATCCCGTTGCAACCGGTATAGTTGCAACGGGGCTCGGCATCTTCCACATGAATGCGCGCAGCGCGCGCATGCATCTTACCATCAGCGACACCTCCGTGAGCCTCCGTGAAACTCCAGCTGCTTGGTGGAGCATCGCCTGTGCACGGAAGCCCTGAAGAGTTTAAAGACAGGTAAGGAGCACGGGCAGGCAGGTGGGCCCTCCAGAGCACCATACCGGAACGGTACCTGGTGCTCCGGGCAGGCACCAGTATAACAGTACTGGGGCGTACCACCTGCAACCCACCACTGATGTAAGTAGACATACAAATGGTATTTGGGAAGGCAAATGAGGTCCAGGTAGAAGAAGGACATCATGGTTCCAAAAGTTTTGGTTTGGACAAAACTCAGTAGCACTTTTTCGTGCGGCTTTGATAAAAATAGGATCAGTAACATGATTGCCAATGCCCGATGATGGATATGACAGGAGGAGGAGGAGGAGGAGGAGGAGGAGGAGGAGGAGGAGGAGGAGGAGGAGGAGGAGGAGGAGGAGGTGGTGGTGGAGGAGAAGAAGAAGAAGGAGGAGAAGAAGAAGAGGAGGAGGAGGAGGAGGAGGAGAAGAAGAAGAAGAAGAAGAAGAAGAAGAAGAAGAAGAAGAAGAAGAAGAAGAAGAAGAAGAAGAAGAAAGCTACCTTGTCATGCCACAGAAGATCAAGATGGCATGGAACAGTAAATTCAAACCATTATCCTTGATGTTCTAGTTTTCTTAACTGTGAGTACAAAGTCTTGGGAAGAAAGACTATGCTTCCCTCCCAAAGTACACAAAGGAAAGCAAGCTGGTAGATCAGGACAATTTTGAGTTGGTGCTTTTATTTATTTGTTTATTTATTGATTCATTCATTCGTGTATTTATTTATTTTGTGACTCATGTACAAGGTAATAGGAATAAGAATAAACATGAATAAGAACACAGGAAATGGGTACAAATAAATGGGAACAGTAGGTCAGGGACGTTAGGCACACTGGTGTGCTTATGCACACCCCTACTTTATTATGCATACCCATATTTAGTCTTAGAATAACTGTATTGTCACTTTAAATGTACACTAATGGGCATACATTAAAATGAAATTTCATTGCATACATAGGAGATCCAATTAGGCAGCAATCTCTTTCTTGACCCTCCCATTGTGTTGGATTGTAATATCAGTTTCCAGGATATTTGTGGATTATGGGGATTGTAGCTTGGGCTGAAGAAAACCAGGATAAATTTGAAAGAGGTCCCTTGACCTAGAGACTGAATTAATCACCAAAACAAGATTCAAGATTTTTTTTTAATCTGCTGATATATAAAGTCCTGAACAATTTGGGAATAGGGTATCTGACTTCCCAATATAAATCTGTGCAATTAAAATGGCTGATTAGATGGGTCCTTGTGGGTTATATCACAACTTGTGGGCTATTATTTTCAACTGATATGAACCTGTCTAGGATGGCACCTACGCTTTAAATCCGGGGTCTCCAACCTTGGCAACTTTAAGCCAGGAGAATTCCCAGCTGGCTGTGGAATTCTGGGAGTTGAAGTCCGTCCGGCTTAAAGTTGCCAAGGTTGGAGACCCCGGGTTTAAATGATCTTTCTCCATCATGTGGCCCAGCAAAGGGCCAGTTATTACCTCTTCCAGTCTGTTTTTCTAAATTTTGAATTCAACAGGGATGCATCAAAAATTTATGACTGTTTTTCATACTCCCAATCTCAATGTACACATGTTATGTGCTGACAATAAAGCATTATTACGTATGACCACTGCAGCATCCCTATGGCCACGTGATTAAAATTTGGATGCTTGGCAACTGACTCATATTTATGACACTTGCAGTGTCCCGGGATCATGTGATCCCCTTTTGCGACCATGTGACAAGCAAAGTCAATGAAGAAGCCAGGTTCACTTAACAACCTTGTTACTAACTAAGCATCTGCATGTGATTCACTTAACAACTGTGGCAAGGAAGGTCCCAAAATGGGGCAAAACTCGCTTAAGTGTCTCAGTTACAATGGAAATTTTGGGCTCCATTGTAGTCATAAGCTGAGGGCTCTGTCTAGTTGATTGTTACTGTGCACCATTCTGAGTTGTTGTTTTTTATACAGAACTTGAGGATTCATTAAATGAATCAGTGGAATAATGAATGTGGACAGAAAAGCACACTAGGTTGAACTTAATAATTTGCAGGAAGAGTTGGAAGGGCAGGGAAACGCATAGCTGGCTCACAAAGAAGTCACAGTGTCCTCTTCTAAAGTCAGTTGCGTGTCCTGAACAGCAACTGGGACAGAACAGCATGTCCTTTATTCGCACCTATGATTAACATCTGAAGTCTTATTTCTGTTTTACTTACATCCAGTAAGGAATGTGGAGAGTTGATAGCTATTCAGAACCATACCTTTCTTTCCCCCTAGTCCAGTCTAAAGATGAGCTGGTCCGTTCTAAAGTCCAGTCTTTTTAATAGTGCATTTCAACCAATTCTTTGGTTGGGAAGATTTAATTGACAGCAGACATTTGCAAAGTAATCCACACTTCACTTGTAATTATTCTTGTGGGTAGGTCAGCGTCTTCTTAATACAAAATTGCTACTGCTAAGCAATGATGGTGGAAGTAGTAGTAGTACCATCAGTGGCATTAAATAGTGTGGTGGACACTACACTCAGATCAAGGGTGTAGATATTTTATGACATACATCTAGCTAATAAATTTGCATTGCAACCTTCACCAGTTCCACAACATAGATGGATGGAGCTTTGCACCACACAATTATTAGGAGTGCTATTTTATTTTTGATCATGGTTGTCTCACGCCCCTCTTTGCACAAACCCTGAATAGGATATAGAGAGGTGACTCACATTAGCCACACAACAACCCTATGATTAAAGCTAGGCTGAATGATTAAGAGGTGAATAGAGACTTCATTAATATTGCCAAGTGGGACATACCATCCAGTCAGAGCTGAAGAAGCTTCTTGGATAAGAAGCAAAATGTCTTCAAAGAAAAACCAGAAAGTCCAGGTGCCTCTTGAAAAAGCATCTTTGGGACAACTATGATTTGAATGACTGAGAATCTTCATAGACAAGTGAGACACAAGTCACTTAAAACACTTTGCCTTCCCAAGGGACTAAAACAAAGGCCATTTCTACATAAGGCTTCAGCAGACAGACACAGACACACAGACACACAGACACACACACACACACACACACCAATTGAAGCTTGAGAAATTGGAGAGCAGAGCATGGCAGAAGTCTCCATCTTTTGGCTCCTAGACTGTCCCTGTTTCCATCAAAATTTAGTTCTACAGCTAGTACAATTGAGACCTACATTTCTGTTGCTAAGTGAAACATTTCTTAAGTGAATTTCTGCTCCATTTTACATTTGTTACGTGAAACGCAACAATTGTTAAGTTAGTAACATTGTTAAGTGAATCTGGCTTCCCCATTGACTTTGCTTGTCAAAAGGTCACAAAAGGTGATCACTTTTCAGTGCTGTCGTAACTTTGAATGGTCACTAAATGAAAGGTTGAAAGTCGAGAAGTCGTAATTTTGATCCTCCATTTATATAGCCACGATGTTTGTCCATGACAGCCATTTAGTCTCCCTACTTGGGGGTTGGACTAGATGACCTACAAGGTCCCTTCCAACTCTGTTAATCTGTTAAACTACATCCTGACAGTTTACCAAAGAGACAAAGAAACAGAGAGCAGAGCGGCTGGCTCCAGGTTACTTCCTGCCTTCTGGAATCAATCAGATGGAGGCAGGGGACACAACAGAGGCATCCATAGGGATGATGAAAAATGTCAAGATTCAATAATCAAAGCCCTGTCTTTTTATAGGCCCTATTTACCAGAGGTAGAATTCAGCTGGTTTTCTCTGGTTCGGGTGAACCATTAGCAGCGGCTGTGGGAGGCTCTGCCCACCCGCCCCAACGTAATGTGTCAGCACTGCACATGCGCAGAAAGTGGTGCACTTGCACAGAAACGGCACATACAAGGGCTCACATTTGTGAACGGATAGGAAAGGTAAGTGAATCCCACTGCTGGGTTTTACCTGTATGAGGCATGCAAAAAAAGAAGGGGGGCGGGGCTTTGATTGCCTAACTGCCATTTTGACATACAAAAACAAGGTCCATGGAACTGAATTGTACTGTAACACTGAATGACCAGACACATAGCATGGCGTTCAGTTACGGACTTGAATGGGGATTTCTTTAAAACATGTTTGGCTGTCTTTTAAAGGGCTCTCCATAAAAGATTATTGTGATAGGCTGCCAAGTCAGGCTGAACCTCCTGACACATGTAGACTAAGAACTCTTAGTTCTTCTAACCACGGCTTCCCCTTCAGGCAAGCTCTATAGAAAGAGGAAAAAAGATATTTTGGATTTTCCTGACCAAAGCCTAGAAATGGAGAATTTGTGCCAATCTTGAAACTCAAGAGCTAGTAAACTGTAAACATTTTGATGTAGGAAGGATTTAACTGAAGATCTTTTATTACACCCAAATCTCTAGATGCACACACATCAGAGGTGGTATTCAGCAGGTTCTGACCAGTTCTGGAGAACCGGTAGCAGAAATTCTTAGTTCAAAGAACCAGTAAATACCATCTCTGATCGGCCACGCCCAATCTATTCTCTGCCTCCGGAGTCCCAGCTGATCGGGAGAGAATGGAGATTTTACAGTATCCTTCCCCTGCCACACCTGCCAAGCCAAGCCACGCCCACCAAGCCAAGCCAAGCCCACAGAACCGGTAGTAAAAAAAATTGAATCCAACTACTCACACACACACGCGCGCACACACAAAGTTTATTGGGAAAAGGAAACAGTGACAGGTTAGAATCAGATGAGGACTTTAGGATGGGTGGACTTCAACTCCCAGAATTCCTTAGTCAAGACTAGAGGATTCTGGGAGTTGAAGTCCATACAACTTAAAATTGCCAATGTTGAGAAATACTGTTCTGGATGTTCAATGTCTATTCATAGCAAAGATATGGTATTTATATACCATCTCTTTGAATCCCTCCATTGCTTTTCTCTTGTGTACTTCTTCCTACAATGTGGGTTAAATGAGGAGGCAGACTTTTTTTTCACCCCCTCTTGCAAATAAATCAGAAATTATTTAGTGTTACCTTCCAATAACACTTGTTAGAATAATAAAGGCAGTCTAGCATTCCTCAGTTTATCCCTTTATACAAATGAGACCCGTTTGAGAAACAAAAGGTGAATTCTATTGCTGTACACTTCCCTGGAGGGAGTCAGTATAGCAGATGCTTTAGGGTGCATTGTGGTGCTATATCAAGATTTGGGCCTTATCCCGTACTATAAATAAACTTAACTGTAAAATCAGGTTTGGGTCTGTGCTTGAATTCAAATTTTCTAACTCAGTTGTTACCTACCTCGATGGTTTTGGGGGGCTCCCTCTTCCCCTGCCACTGACAAGCATGCCTAATAATCAAATCAAATCAAACCTTTATTGTCAATTCACAACATGTGTACAATGAAATTGAATGAGCCTCGCTTGGTGCAATAAAAAGAAACCTTAGTTCCGTTTAGCTCTGACACTAAAGTACAATGAGATTTCTTTAATTTTGTATTAATATGTTGAATGAAACTGGCTTTTATAGTTTGCAAACCATAGTTTATATAGATAAGCATCTTGAGGCAGCCCAACCAATAGTGATTTATCCATTAAAATATGGAAAAGCAACTCTTGGTATAGCATGATTGATGTAGCCACTCAATGACTAAAAGATCTAGGTGACATGCAATGCCACTAGTTGGCCTGAAATTTTGATTGCAATCACCCACTCTTGTTCACAAAAGCCCTGGATAAAAACACCTAAAGAAAATGCACCTATGTCCGATAATGGTACATATCACGCAGAGATGGGTTGCCAATCTTTTTACTACCGCTTCACTCGTGAATGCACACCCACATACGTGCGCAACACTTTTGCGCATGCGCAGAAGCGTCCAGGTGGGTGGGCAGAGCCTCCCGCCGGCCTTAGTACTGGTTCGTCCAATCCAGGTCGAACCAGGAGCAACCCACCTCTGATATCCTGTATGCATGCTGCAATCACATGCCCCAAGCAACCTGCCCCAGAATGGGACAACTCGCTGCAGCCAACTCTCTGGGGCCAACTTGCCACAGCCAAATCACAATGGCTAACTCTCTGTGGCCAACTTGCCATGGCCAACTCGCCGGCAACAATTCAAGGATTCAATTTAATTATTTAAAATAATTTAATCTTTTTTTAATTGTCATTCACATTTCATTTTGTCCCTTCTTGGGTATCTATTTTTAATTATTCTATTCCACCATTTCTTCCGTATTAGTGTAACTCTTGTCCTGCGATGAGTTATCTAGTGAGTTGGCCATGGTGAGTTGGCCATGGCAAGTTGGCCATGGCGAGTTGGCTGTGCTGAGTTGGCTGTGGTGAATTGTCCTAGACCCAACCTGGTGAAATGTCTTGTTCCCACCTGGAAGCCTAACAGTGCAAAGTGTTGGGAGAGAAGTGATATAATTTTGTATCATGTTAGAGTTCCCTCTAACAGGGTACAAATGAAAAGGTGGAGTTTTTGTTGTGGCCTTGTAGTTTTGCATTATCATGGCTAGCTGTGGAGAGCAATGTCGCCAGGAGTTATTTTTTTGGGTACACCCCCTGTCAATACCAGTCAGTAAAGGACTGTGAAAATATCTACAGGCGCTTCACATCCTGGACATAAATTGGTTCAACGTCTACCCTCGAAATGACAATATAGAACAGTGAACATCAGAACAACTAGACACAAGGACAATTTTTTCCTACAGGCCATCACTCTACTAAACAACTAATTCCCACAACACTGCCTAACTATTTACTAATACTGTATTACTATCATTCTTCTCATCCTTCCTATTACCTATCTCCTTCTACTTATGACTATAACCTTGTTGCTTGTATCTTTATGATTATATTGTTTTATTTAGTTTCCTAGTATGATTTTGATTGCTTATTTAGTATCCTATAACTATCACTAAGTGTTGCATCTTATGATTCTTGATGAATGTATTTTTTTATGTACACTGAGAGCTCACAAGACAAATTCCAATCATACTTGGCCTATAAAGAATTCTATAAAGAATAAAGGATTCTTAATATTAATGTTCTCAGATCTGCATAGATGCAGACAAAGAGAAGATAGGTCTTTGCTTAATTGGTAGAGGAAAAAAATGAAACCAAATTGAAATGAACCGAATTCTTGTCATAAACTGAAACGAGTCCTGTGGGCTACTTCAAACCTTAGAACAGAAATCCGCAGTCAGTGGCAGAAGAGCTCAAAACATCCTCTGAAATCTTGCCATCTACGAGGAATTGCTGGATTGTAACCGATAATTCCATGACATTGCATTTGTGACAGATCTGTGCTTGCAAAAACAAGTCTATGATTGCATACTAAACTAAAGTGTGCTCCAGTCTTAGTAGGTTAATTAAGTGAGGCAAGAAAGATTTCTCCCTCTTTGCTCTACCAACACGCAACAGGATGTGGATACAAGACATGATCTTGCTTCTTGAGATATGCACTTGCTGCTCTAATTGTGTACATTTATAACATCTACTCAGATGTAAAGATTACTACTAAATGAGCATAAATAAGGATGGCTATCTTATTTATCATATGCTACTACAGTACATTTCTCTTCGGCCAGGATTTCTGAATCGGCTGCTTTGCTATTTCTGATTATGCTTAAAAGCCAATATGTTTAAATTTTAGCAATAGCACTTAGATCTTTATACCACTTCATGATGCTTTACAGCTTTCTCTGAGCAGTTTATAGAGTCAACATATTGGCCCCAACAATCTGGATCCTCATTTTACTGACCTTGGAAGGATGGAAGGCTGATTCAACCTTTAGCCCAATTGAACTAAAGGTTGGCCTTTAGTTCAATTGGACTAGATTCAACCTTAGCCCAATTGAACTAAATTCTGCTGTGGGCAGAATTAGCCTGCAATATTGCATTCTAACTACTGCGCCATCACAGCTTAAATTAGGTTTTAACCATTTAAAAACTATGTTTTAGCTTTTCTGTATTATTTGTCACATATGTCTGGGAAAGGCATGGAACACCTGAAATAGCAATTAATATAACTCAGTGCCATTTATTGTCACCTGTACATTTAAGCAGATGTTGAAAAAGGAATCTGGACCACCAGGAAAGCCGAAAACTATGAAGAATTTTCCGTGTCATCTGCCTTCTAATGTAAGGTGACCAGACGTCCTGATTTCAGCGGGACAATCTCGCTTTATAACAATTTGTCCTGTGTCCCGGGGCATTTTTAAAAAGTCCCGATTTTCTGGCTTCATGTTGAAAGCCCAGTGGATTTGCTTAAGAAATCCTAACCGGAGCAAGACAATGACCTAGTACCATAGAGCTGCAGGAAACACGTGGCTAGAGAGGTCACAAGTGTTACTTCCTGGATTTTCTGGAGGGGAGGGACACGGAGGTTGGAGGTCAGCTTGTGTGAGGAAAAATGGTGTTTATTCAAGTTTATTAGAATTTGTATGCTGCCCGCTCCTCATTTTTCTTTGAAAAATATTTCCCTGGGACTATTTCACCGTTTTAATTTGCTCAGTTCTTTGTATTAACATCTATATCATTCTGGATTGACTTGCTTGCTGGTAAGTGAGCTGGGTTTTTTTCTTTTATTTTTTTAATGTATTTTAAAATAATGTAGGTTTTTAAAAATGTGCAGCTGCTGTTTTTTTATTCAAAACAATATGTGTAACACTATGATGTGCCATGGAAAAATCATTGAATTGATATCTGCAAATATCTGTAGTAGCAAGAATGGTTTTTGTTCCCAAAGCAAGGTTTAAAAAAAAAAAACCTGAAAGAACAAAGGGTTTTTTTTAGGGTATTTTCCTGATCAAAACTATAATTGTTTCTGCATGACACCCTTAATCACAAATACCCAACTACACTTCATTCTAAATAGTTTTATTTCCTTTATTGTATGTGATTACTCAAGTCCAAAAACTGAGTTAATTGGATAAACTCAGCTCCACAATTTACTAAATATACAGTTACAGGAATTTCATGTATAGTATGCTGTCTCTTAGGGTTTATTGAACATAGGAGAATAATATGAGGGGGATTTGATGTAAAATAAGCTCTTTTAATGAATTCAAAATCAACGCAGCAGACAAGACATGGGAGTGAACATAATACACACTTTAAAAATATTTTTTTTTCTTTTAGCCATCAAATACTGCAGCAAGTGTGTCAGTAATAATAGCAAGACAGGCATAGGATTTTCCAGCCAGGTTAATTTTACTTTTTTATGGTTTTGATGTTGTATTTAATTTTATCTGTATCTGTAACTTATGAAGGCTGTGCAACATTTTGAGGTGGTATAGAGTATGTAAAGGCATGAATACAGTAGAACCTCTGGTCACAACCATAATTCGTTCCATAACTTTGGTCGCAAACTGATTTGGTCATGAATCAAACCTAATTTTGGAAATTTGGCGCTTACAAAAAAATTGGTGCAGAAGGGGAAATCAGCAGCGGGGGGGATTTTTTCTGATGCTTACTATATCCTTATTGTAATTATTATCATTAATTCTAATCTACTGATTATAGATAAGATCTTTTGGTCAATCTGCCAGAATTAGGTAATTAGATAATTCTGGTAGGTCTGTGTGAAGCAATATTTCAGGTTAAAAAAAATATTCCTAGGAGTTTTACAGTCTGAACATTATATGTGCTTGTCTGCTGGTAAGTGAGCTGGGTTTTTTTCTTTTATTTTTTTAATGTATTTTAAAATAATATTTTATTTATTGTGCATAGGATTTTTTAAAATACTTTTATTCTGTGTGGATTCTTTTTTTAAATTGTCTTAGACTATTTAAAAAAAGATTCTATCCAAAATACAAAATACCAGCTGCAGTTATTCACTTAAGAACTGTGGCAAGAAAGGTGGTATAGTGACCAAAGTTACAATGGCATTGAAAAAAGTGACTGATGACCATTTTTCACACTTAGCGACCATTTTCACACTTAGCGACCGTTGCAGCATCCACATGGTCACGTGATCAAAATTTTGATGTTTGGCAACAGATTCGTATTTATGATGGTTTCAATGTCCTGGGGTCATATAATCACCTTTTTACAAAGTCAAATGGGGAAACCAGATTCACTTATACTACTAACTTATCAGCTGCAGTTATTCACTTAAGAACTGTGGCAAGAAAGGTCGTATAATGGGCTTAGTGACCAAAGTTACAATGGCATTGAAAAAAGTGACTGATGACCATTTTTCACACTTAGCGACCATTTTCATACTTAGCGACCATTGCAGCATCCTCATGACCACGTGATCAAAATTTTGATGTTTGGCAACAGTTATGATTTATATTTGTAAATTATAGTTATGTTGAAATAAAAAAAATTACAATACTATTTTTGCGTTGTATGAAAAATTTTGTTGCTCCGTATAAAATTTTTAATCAAGCCCCCCAACCCCACCCCCCGGTCAAAGGTGTCCCTCTTTACCAATCTGAAAATCTGGTCACCTTATTCTAATGGTCAACTGGATTTTTGCAGCCTAGCTCTGGTAGCCTTCTCTATCCAAGCATTGGGTTTAATTTCAGTGTTTGGATTAATTTCTCATTCAACTTGAAGGAACCAAGTATTTTGAAGAGTGCCTGTGTCTGCCTCTCTGATTACATTCTGTAGTTCAGGTATGTAAAAAAAAGTCACAAAGAAAAGTCCTTTCTAAATATGGGGACACAAGGGCAAAGATGATAGAAAGCAGGAAATAATTATCAGATAGAGATGCATTAAGCAGTATGTGATACGATTTTCTCTTGGCCCTTTAGACTGACTTGTTGTCCTCAAGAGTGATGGAAAAGGATGCTCAGTCCTGAAAGTTAAGTATCAGCTGTCAAGTGTGCTCAATTGCTATAACTGGATTTCTCAATCTGTATATGCCTCAGATAACAACATGTGATGTTACATGAATCCAGTTTTTATGTTTGCAAACCATAGTTTATACAGTTCAACTATATAAACCATAGTTTATCTAGATAAATATGTTATAGGTATCCTGAGTAAAGCGTACTTCTTGCCTTCTAGTCCTAAACTGCTTTTTTTCCCCAAAGTAAATATATGTTCTTCATTTATGATAGTGATTCATTTTGAAGACTGGATGCTCTATTATTTGGATATGCACATTGTGGTTTTTAGATATCATATTCCCATGAAGAAGAAATGAACAACCCCAAATAAATTAAACTTAAAATGTAATACTGTCTGTAAGCTCAATGCCCATTGACACACACATGCACACATGCACACACACACGTATGTATGTATGTATGTATCTCTATATCTATCTATCTATTTGTCTGTCTGTCTGTCTGTCTATATATTTATCTATCATCTATCTATCTATATCAAAGCACTTTTCATGGCATGATGTGATTTCTTATTTACCAAATTAACCGACAGTCTTAAGCTTCTCAGATAAAACCACATCAAATACTAAGCAAAGTTGAACCTGTTTCCAAACCAGCCATATACCTGGATAATAATTGGGAAAGAATAAGTTTGCAATAATAGAAACATCTCTTACATTTAGTTTTCACATCACCAAAATAGATTTCTAAGCTTCACGTTAACCTTCCAAATGTGAATAAATGCCTTTCTGGCTTGGTGAATCCTCTCATCAGGAAAGCTGAAATGTCACTAAGTGATGTGCCAACTTTGCTTATTCATCCTAATGGGCTGTTAATTGCAGAGGTTCATTAAAAACACTTGGGTGTCAACTGGCTAACAAGAAACAAGAGTAATATGATTCCGTAATGAGGATGCTGAGATATGTCTGTTACTGTAGGCAACTCTAATGCCTGTTACAGAACAATCCAGCTAAAATTAGGGATTTTTTTTGTCAAAAAAGGCCCAATGCCTTCAAGAGAAAGTTTGTATTTAAAGCTTTTGTTTGAAAGCGGTCAGAATTAAATGAGCTCAACTTTAGCTGACCATTTGTTTGACACGTCTCTTACCCTACAGTACAACAAAACTGTAGGAGAAGGAGTGGCAAAATCTAGGGGTGGAGTCCACTTGTGGCTATGTAGGAATTCCAGGCTGATCCCTCCTTTATCTCTTCCCCCAGGTTCTAACACTCCTCCTCCTCCAAAAACCTTTCTACCTATATAATGGTCCCTAACCATTGAGGGCTAGTGAACCCACATGCAATTTGCAGAGGTTGTTGGGGGCTTCTAAAATGTGGAGAGGGGTATGCCCTTTCACAAAATGGTTAATGTGGAAAATATTAAAAATTACAAAGCACCGATTTTCCAGAATGCTATCTATTGCAACATTCCCTTTTGTATGACACTGTAAGAAGCCCCCACTTTAGTATTGGGAAATACTAAAAAGGTAGGATAAAATATTTCCCCTAAAGGAGAAATGAAAAAAATCTTAAGGGAGACAGAAACTAGCCCTGTTTTCCCTGCCGCAAGCAGAAACTGAGGCGGCCAGCTTTTAGAAAAGCAGATTTGGTAATCCATTCAGAAAGATTAGGTCAAGACAGAAACTCAGATAAGCAACAAAGAAAAGGTTGACAACATTAGCTCAGACAAGCACCTAGGATTTGCATTTCCCCATTTGCCTATACAGCCAGCTATGACCCCATAGGAATTTGACAACAGCCAATAGAATATTAAAGGACATGTTCTTGCATAGGAACAGGAAGCTCAGATACAAAGCCCAAAGAAGGTATAAAACCCACCCACTCTCAACTCCCATTTGTCAATTGCTTGGAATCACATGAGGTTGGTGGTTTTGCTTCATCAATAAAGGGAAGCTTTCTTTCCAATCAGCCTCCATTTGTATGTGTATTTTTCCCCACTTGGAACTGGATCAGAGGTGATATTCAGCTGGTTCTCTCCAGTTCAGGCAAACCAATAGTGGCAGCTGCAGGAGGCTCCACCCACCCGTCCCGATGTACTGCATGAGCACTGCACATGCACAGAAGGTGGTGCATTTTCTTTTTGCAAGTGGGCCTAACAACATTTCATTTGCCTTCCCTTCCTTTTTTAGATACGTATTTTATTTTTTATTTTGACAAAGCTTTGAAGCTCAAAGCATTCTTGCAAATGAAGATGATGTCGAAGACTAGTGCTGCACATTGTAGCTGTGCCTACATGAATAGAATGCTTTTAAACTGGGAGGAATGAAGAGCAAGGAAGGAATGAAGTGCAAGGGGACAAACACAAGGATGCCTTGAAAACTCAGTCGGTTGCGGGAACCAGAGTTTTATACAAAGAAGATTAAGAGAAGAAAGGAAGCTTGGGAAAGAAAAGAGAAAGATTGGTAGCATCCTATGAAAAGCATCAGAGTGTTTTGGGTTTTTTTTTCAATTGTGTTGCTGGAGAAAACAGATGAGAATAACTTGATCCCAGGGAGAACAAGCCAGGCTGCTCACTGAAAGCACTAAAGCTAAAGTTTAAAAATGCTGGATACATAGTTCAAAGGCAAAAGGCACTGGAGGAGATTCTGGAGATGTTGCTGGTAATACCAGACTTTTCTGTAATATGAACATTTCTGGGCTTCTTGATTTTTTTTTAAAGCACAGTCTCTCTTTCTTTCTGTCTCCCACCCCACCTCACCCCACCTCTCCAAATGCTTCACATAAGTGATATGCACTTGGAACAGAGGTGGTATTCAGCCGGTTCAGACTGGTTCAGGCGAACTGGTAGCTCCGATGATCAGCTGGCCGTGCCCACCCGCCTCTGCTCTATCTGTTCTTTATTTCCAGCTTTCTAGCTCAACTCAATCGCGCAACACAGCTGATTTCCCCTCCCATTGCTTCTACTTACTGTTGCTGACTTGGAAGGTAAGCAGCTAAGCTTGTAAATGCTCCATTTTCAACGTTGCACGCATGTGCAAAGCACACATGCACGCCAAGCGCACGCTCACCAAACCGGTTGTTAAACCAGCAGCATCCCACCACTGACTTAGAACTAAATTGTTCTGAATCAAGGAATTGTTTTCAGGACCACAAGTGACTACAGCATCCCTTTCAGATCAAAATCCAGACCTATCACACCTCTCCCTTAATGTTTCTTTGTTTCAGCGATATAACCTTGGAGTTTGTCTTTAAGCTATTGCTAAAATAAAACCTCTGAAAACTCACTATTTAATTGCTAAATACTTTGGAATCTATCTGTAGATTCCTATAATGATGTAGACCAGAAAGTGAAAAGATCTTTTCAAAGCAGGCATAATAGACCTTAAAAGATGGGACAATCACAGAATGACCCATTTGCAATTAAGAATGCGTGTCAGCCAAAGTGTAAAAATCCAAAGTTTAAAAATGTCCATCTGACTAAGAGAGAGTTATGCATGACTCTGTTTCTTTCTTCAATCCAATCAGTGTGGCTCCAAAGTCTTCAGCACTGATTATTTCTTCTCCAGAGTATAACAGAACTAGGGAGCAAGGCTACAGGAAGAGGAATCTTACAGTATCTGAGAATTCAACATTAGTTGATCAATGCTGAAGTGATCTCAGCAACTTAAATTTAGATAAAACTTCTGATCTGTTTCCACTACTAGTCTTTCCATAAGGAATAATCTCTAGCAAGTCAGTAATCCATAAGTGGACAATTCACAGACAGATTATTAATCAGACAACAGTCAGATCTGATTTTTGAATGTTAGGAAGAATTTTGCCCCAAATATATTTCATTTTCATTTCATTTTTCATTTCATTTTAATTTATTTGTATGCCGCCCTTTTCCCTGAAAGGGACTCAGGGTGGCTCACAACTCAAAAAGGGAGGGGAAAAACAAACAGAGTTACAAAAACATGAAAAACCATACATAGTTAAAAGCACAACAATCATACCATTCGAAGTGGGGCAGCGAGTCTTTAGCCCCAGGCCTGTTGGAACAGCCAGGTTTTAAGGGCTATGCGGAAGGCCTGGAGGGTTGTGAGGGTACGAATCTCCACGGGGAGTTTGTTCCAGAGGGTTGGAGCAGCCACAGAGAAGGCCCTCCTCCGGTAGTCGCCAGTTGACACTGGCCGGCTGATGGAATTCGGAGGAGGCCTAGTCTGTGGGATCTAATTGGTCTACTGGAGGTAATTGGCAGTAGGCGGTCTCTCAAGTACCCAGATCCAATACCATGAAGGGCTTTGTAGGTGACGACTAGCACCTTGAAGTGTACCCGGAGATCAACAGGCAGCCAGTGCAGCTCGCGGAGGATAGGTGTTACGTGGGTGAACCGAGGCACACCCACGATCGCTCGCGCGGCTGCATTCAGGACAAGCTGAATTCGCCGAATATTCTTCAAGGGCAGCCCCATGTAGAGCACGTTGCAGTAATCCAGTCTAGAGGTCACAAGGGCACGAGTGACTGTTGTGAGAGCCTCCCGGTTCAGGTAGGGACGCAACTGGTGCACCAGGCGAACCTGGGCAAATTCCCCCCTGGTCACAGCTGACAAATGTTGTTCAAACGTCAGCTGTGGGTCCAGGAGGACTCCCAAGTTGCGGACCCTGTCTGAGGGGCGTACTGTTTGACCCCCCAGCCTGAGAGGTGGAACACTTGGCCAATTAGTAGGAGGGAAGCACAGCAGCCACTCGGTCTTATCTGGATTGAGTACAAGCTTGTTAACCCCCATCCAGTCCCTAACAGCCTCGAGGCCCTGGCACATCACGTCCATCGCTTCATTGAGTTGGTACGGGGCGGACAGATACAGCTGTGTATCGTCCGCATACTGGTGGTATTTTATCCCGTGCCGTCGAATGATCTCACCCAGCGGTTTCATGTAGATAAAGAGGAGGGGGGACAGGACCGAACCTGCGGCACCCCATACGTTAGGGGCCTAGGGGTCGATCTCTGCCCTCCGACCAACACCGACTGCGACCTGTCCGAGAGGTAAGAGGAGAACCACCGTAAGACCGTCCTCCCATCCCCACCTCCCGCAGTCGTCGCAGAAGGATACCATGGTCGATGGTATCGAAAGCCGCAGAGAGGTCAAGGAGTACTAGGATGGAGGCATGACCTCCATCCCTGGCTCTCCAGAGATCATCGATCAATGCGACCAAAGCAGTTTCCGTGCTGTAGCCAGGCCTGAAACCCGACTGGAAGGGATCTAGATAATTGGTTTCCTCCAAGGACCGCTGGAGCTGAAAGGCCACCACCTTCTCAACAACCTTCCCCACAAAGGGGAGGTTGGAGACTGGACGATAGTTGTTTAGGACGGCTGGATCCAAAGATGGCTTCTTCAGGAGGGGTCTTACCACCGCCGCCTTTAATGCGGGGGGAAAGGCCCCCTCCCGAAGGGAGGCGGCAACAACCGCCTGGATCCAGCCCCGTGTCACCTCCCTGCTGTTAACAACCAGCCAGGAGGGGCACGGGTCCAGTACACATGTGGAGGCACTTACAGCTCTCATGGCCTTGTCCACGTCCTCAGGGGTAACAGCTTGAAAATCAATCCAGTGATGTCCTACCAGATTATCCCTTGGTGCCTCAGCTGGTTCTGCAGAATTGGAGTCCAGGTCTGCCCGAAGCCGAGCAACTTTATCCGCAAGGAATTGGACGTAGTCCTCAGCTCTGCCTTGCAAAGGATCACTCGTATCCCTCCTATTTAGGAGGGAACGGGTTATCCTGAACAAGGCGGCTGGGCGCGACTCAGCGGAAGCAATCAGAGGCAATGTATGTTCTTTTTGACGTCCTAATTGCCCGGATGTAGACTCTGATGCTGGATGTTAAAAGTGCTCGGTCTGACTCGGACTTACTGGATCTCCATCGGTGCTCTAGGTGTCTCTTTCGGCGCTTCATCTCCCGGAGTTCCTCTGTAAACCAAGGGGCCCTCCTGGATCCACTGCCTCGGATCGGCCATAAAGGCGCAATCCGGTTAAGAGCCTCTGTCGCTGCTGAGTTCCAAGCAGCAACCAGAGTCTCCGCCGGACTGCGGGCGAGAGTATCAGGAATAACCCCAAGCTCCGTCTGAAAACCCGACGGGTCCATAAGTCGCCTGGGGTGGAACCACCTGGTCGGTTCCTCCTCCCTACAGTGGGGGTTTGGTCTCCGAAAGTCAAGCCTCAGTAGGTAGTGGTCCGACCATGACAGGGGTAAGATCTCACTACCCCTCAGACCAAGGTCACAACTCCACTGCTCCGAGAGAAATACGAGGTCGAGCATGTGACCCGCCGAGTGAGTTGGGCCCCAGATTACTTGGGTCAAGCCCATGGCTGTCATGGAGGCCATGAACTCCTGCGCTCCATCAGAGTGTTCACTGAGCGAAGGCAAATTGAAATCCCCCAGAACCATAAGCCTGGGGAACTCAATTGCCAGCTCGGCTACCGACTCGAGGAGCGAGGGGAGGGCTGCTGCAACGCTGTTGGGAGGCAGGTACGTTAACAGCAAACCCACTTGACCCTTGAGGTCCAACTTCACCAGCAGGGACTCACACCGACAAGCTCCGGAGCAGGGATCCTACGAGGTACTAGAGACTCTCGGATAACAATGGCCACACCCCCACCCCTTCTCTGGGCTCGCGGCTGATGAAGCACCTGAAAGCCCTCTGGGCACATCTCTACGAGGGGGACTCCTCCCTCCGGGCCCAGCCAGGTTTCAGTAATACATGCCCGGTCTGCCCTCTCGTCTATAATTAAGTCCTGAACGAGGGGAGCCTTATGAACTACAGACCTGGCATTTAGCGACAGCAGCCTGAGACCAGGGTCCTGATTACTCGTGCCATCTGGCCTTGGAGTGGGACTCATAGGGCCGGAAGGAGGGATCTCTGTGACGTAGCGAGCCCTCCTTCCCCGGTAATGGCCCGCCCTAAAGTCCCCGCCATATCTGCCCCTCCCTGTTAAGACCGTAATGCTCCGGCCCACTCCCGTGTCCGTGATCCCTCCACCCACCCCCACAGGCCCCGCGTTTTCCGACAGGCCCTTCGAATCAATCATCCTCTCACATAAATACATCCACTCATCCATGCATTCCCCACATAGGTCAATTAAAACACAAAAAATACAACAGTAATAAAGTTAAAAAGTGGGTACAGTCATCAATCAGGCATACCATTCACACCGCATTCCTAAAAAAATTTTGGAGCACTGCGCACGTATAGATTAATAGCTGTGCAGATAGATCTTAAAGATTTGAGGTAGCTGAGCACCAAAAGTGGTATACAGGTGGTATACAGGTGGTAAGCAAATGGTATACCTCGTTCTTGGAAAGGTATAATAAAAGGTCCAGAGTCTAAAGAGTCTAAAGTCCGGGGTGGCCGTGGTGGATCGTGAAAGAGGGGGGGATACATTAGAAACATTAAATCCCCTCTTATAGTTTTGCCATCTTCTGTCGCTTCCTCCGTTGGACAGATGTACCAGGGAGCAAACCAAGGAGCAGACTGTAGATGTTACCGACAAGTCCGGGGGCCTCAGCACTCGTTGTAAGTGCCCCCACCCATCCAGAGTCCAGTGTGCCTCAGTGAGATGACTTGCGCGGGCGCTATCCAAGATAATACCCCAAGGGCAATGATGGGTGGTAATGATGATAATGATGGTAATGATGGTAATAGTCAAGGCCAGATGGGGCTGCGCCAGCGAGTCCAAAAGCCCAGAGGCCGTGGCCAGAGGAGGCCAGATGTTGAGAGGCCAGAGCAGGGGAGAGCCAGGTGCCAGGCAAAAGACATGGGGGGGGAGAGCCCACAACAGCAAGGGTGGGCAGAGGAGAAAACGCGCCAGGAAAGCAGCCAGGCCAGGCAAGAAACAAACAAGCCAGGCAAGGAGCAGAGGAGGAAAAAGGCAGCGTCAAACAAGTCAGGCAAGGAACAGAGGAGGAAAGAGGCAGCGTCGGCAAGGGAGCAGGGCCAAACAGGGAGGGGGGGTTGTCCGGAAGGGCTGCTGCGACGCCAGGCAAGCCAGCCGCAAAGCCAGCTGCCCAGTTTATCCAGTCCCAATAATAATCCAGCTCGCTCACCCCCTCTCTGGGACGATGGCAATCAAACGAAGCCCCTAAAAGCTCAGCAAGTCGAATAGGAACGCTGAAAACGCTGGAAGACGTCGCCGCTGCCGCCAGCGAAACACCGCCTCCCCCACCGCCGAACAGCACAGGCAGCACAAAAGTCTCCGAGATTTGGATGGTCCAGGGTCGCCTAGGAGTGGCGACCCCCCCAAAAGTCTGGATTCCTCGGGTCCCCTGAATTCCGGACATCCCCAGGGACCCCTTTCCGAGAGGTGCAGAGTTGTTTTCTAAAGATTTTTCAGCATTTTTCACCTGGTTCGTTCAGAGCGAAAACGCCTGGCAGCCATCTCTGATCTTGCACTATGTGCCGGTTCTCCGTAACACATATTTGTTTTATTCTCACATAAAAACATTCTTGTCCTGATGCAACTTTATCTGACCTGAAACTTTTAGGGATGGTCGACTATAGCCCATCATGCCCACATAGTCATGTTATTCTGGGGGGATTAATGGAACATTAATAGCCATGGCATGTGGGTAGCCAAAAAGTGGAAAAGATGATCAAAAAGTATATTTACCAAAACTTTCTTCTCAGAAACATTTGACAGCCTTGAACCTGAATCTGTTTCTTGGAAGTAAACTTTACTATACGTTATGGGTCTCAAACTCATGGCTCGCAGGCCGGATGTGTCACATGCTAGCCATGCCACCCCTCACAGTTTAGCGAAGGGGGAAAAAGTCACAATACATCAGTAGTAGTTAAGTAGTTTTATATACAATATTGGACTGAAATTTATATTATTACATCTCTCCAGGATCTCTCCAGGATCCAGATGATGCCAGCCTGCTGGACTTTCATGAACCTGATTTTCCTCTTGAGTATTGGACCTGGGGGTTCCGTCCAATACTCAAGGGGGTTAAGGAGTTTAATTTTTGGGACAAGTACATGCACTTCAGTGGTGGGTTCCCAATTTTTTTTACTACCAGTTCAGGCACACTCCCAAACATGCTTGTGCGTGCATGCAACACTTCTGCACATGTGCAGAAGTGCCTGGCGGATGGACGGAGTCTCCCGTGGCCGCTACTACCAGTACTACCCGATCCGGGCTGAACCAAAAGCAACCGACCTCTGATGCACTTGGCCCTTCACTTTCATTACCTCACCCAAATAACTTTGACTTCATATAAAATGAACATGATCTTGGGATTATTCTGATCTGGTTACTGTTTTTTATATGTTCAAAATTATGCTTTGAATTCTAGTTCCTTTATACCTTATTTGGAAAGTTAGTGGCCTTGTTAGTGGCTGCAGTTGTTCAACAATGTTTGTAGAAAGAACATCTGTATAAAAGTTGAGGTGTGCAAATTAAGTGTTATCTACTACACCCAGCAAACTATTCTGAAAAATATGAAGAGGCCAAGGTTGAACTCTTTGGAAAGACAATGAAAGGGATCTTTGGATGTAAGAGACCTTCTTTTCCATGGGGCAAAAGTCCTTGGCACAGTAGAAGACTCTGCCACCTTCCAGGGGTCAACAGAGCACAATTTTACTCTTCTTGATTCCTCTTTCCCTCTGGCAAAGATCTTCGTAATTTGCCTGCTAACGTTCACTTTGGAGAAGCACAATTTAAACCATAGCTATCTATCAGCTTCCTTTATAAGTAAATGTCCATGAACACAGTTGTGCATTTCAAACATAGTCAATTCTGTTTCACATACAAGAAGAAAAGGAAGGATGCTTATGGATATGCTGTCATATCCAAAAATCCTTCCTTGGCTGGTAGATGCTTTACAAGATTCAATCTCTTCCACATGACAGTTCAGCTCTGCTGAAGTTTGTAAAATGCAGCAAAATGTTGAAAAGTCTTCCAGATGAAGCAATTATATTTGTGAATGAGAAACCTGAGCCTGCACCGCAAAACGTAGGGCAGAAGATGGAAATGAGGTTGGCCACAAAAAAACTATATTTACTCTAATGTTACTCCAACCTAATTTAGCTTGCATTGAATTGTTTTATTTGAAATGTATTTAAATTTAAATCAATTTAATAAAACATTAAAAGTAATGTATTGATTTTAACCTTCTGCTTCTCTATGTGTATATCTACTGTACATACATACAGTGTATATGTATACCAGTGGTGAAATTCAAAATTTTTATTATTGGTTACGTAGGCATGGCTTGGTGGGCGTGGCTTGGTGGGCATGGCAGGGGAAGGATACTGCAAAATCTCCATTCTTACTCCACACTGGGGCCAGACAGAGGTGGCATTTGCCGGTTCTTCAAACTGCTCAAAACGTCCGCTATCAGTTCTCCAGAAACTGTCAGAACCTGCTGGATTTCACCCGATGTATACCTATACTATACATATACATATAGATGAAATCACTGTTCCCTCTAAGGTGCACGCGTGCGCGGCCGCGCACGTTGCAAGAAAATCCCGCGCAGCAGTTTTTATCTGCCGCGCAGAGATTTCTTAAGGAAACATGTGGAAGTCCTTTGCAGGCGGCTGCAACTGAATCCGGCAGTGCTGTTGCCTGTTGGAGGACGAGGAGGCGAACCAGCCTGCCACCACCGCCCACCGCCAGCCCCGCTGCTCCTCCCGCCCCCTTCTCAGCCCCACAGTCCAGCGGTCGCAGCAGAAACTGCTCCGGGTTTCTGCTGCCGCTCCCCGCATTTTCTGGACAGGGTCTCGCAGGAAGGAATCCCCTCTCCAAGGGATCCCCATCCAGAAAATGCGGGGAGCGGCAGCGGAGACCCGGGGCTGCTTCTGCTGCGACCGCTGGACTGTGGGGCTGGGAAGGGGGCGGGAAGAGCAGCGGGGCTGGCGGTGGCCGGCGGTGGCAGGCTGGTTCGCCTCCTCCTCCTCCAACAGCACTGCCGGATTTCCGCCCAACGCTGCGGGGGCGCCAGCGGGAGCTTCGGCGGCTTCACCTCAGCCGCAGCGCTGGGCAGCAAGTGTGTTGGTGCTGTTGGAGGAGGAGGAGGAGGAGGTGGCAGCAATAGCACCTGAGGACAGGACAAGAAGCAATGGAAACTTGTCAGGAGACTCAAGATGGAAATAAGGAGAAATCTGACAGTAAGAACAATTAAAATCAATGGAATCTTAATTCATTTGCTGCAGGTTTTCAAAAGACTGGATGGCCATTTGTCTCAGATGATATAAAGACTCCTGCCTTGGACAAGGGGCTGGACTAGAAGACCTCCAGTATCCCTTCTGATTCTATGATTTTAAAAACCACAAGCTTTTTACAGCTCGCTTGCAACTTTACCAAATTTAATTCAGCCATTTCCTTTTGTTATTAAATGGGTATTGCTAGTTCAATGCACATGCGCTCCACTTTTAAGATGCTGAAAAAATCCCCATGACCTGCAACAAAATTCATTCTTCCACTCTTATCTTGCCCTAACTTCTGATAGGTTCCTGAAATATAGATCTACAAAATTTAGTGAAAATATTTCTATCTATTTTAATACAGACTCGTAAAACAGATTGGGACAAATGAAATTAGTGCTCTGGGATAATAGCAGGTTTACTCTATTTAGATTTTCAGATAAAAGGTATCTTTTGTGCTAAGTTCTAACAATGTAGTTCTCTAATGTAACTATGAAACAGTCCAAATATATAATTCCCCTCAGGGAGGAATTCTGGGAGTTGAAGTCCACAAGTCTTAAAGCTGTCACGTTTGAAAACCCCTGGGGTTTTTTCCCCTAAAGGGTTAGGGGTGCAAGGGTCTTGTAACAACAGCTTTAAGACTTGCGTGCTTCAAATGCCAGACTGTCTGAGCCAACATTTTGGTTGCTAAGCAGGAGCGTTGTTAAGTGATACTGATATTATATAACACTTTTAATTAAGCGGGTACCTTGAATAAACATAACTTTGAATTTCAAATAATACTGATTTTGTTGTTGTCTTAGGTGACATATGTGAAAAAAATTCAGGTGCTCAGGCATGAAAATGTGCCGCTCAAACACTATACTTTTCCGCTCACACTGAAAAAAAATTAGAGGGAACATTGGATGAAATATAACTATTCTATTGTATGGAGTCTTTGTGCTCCCTGAGCTTGGTTGTTTGCTTGCAGACATTTCATTACCCAACTAGGTAACAAGGTGAGTGTAGTGTTTGCTCCCTGTTTATATACAGTAGCTTGCCTTGCCAGTTTTGGTGAGGATGTCTTTCTACTTTGTAATTGCTTGACTAGAGTATTGTTTTATGCTTGATTATTTGTCTGGTTTTAATCCCTGCTTATCTGGATGTTGGTTGCTGAAGAGATGCATTCTGGCCTTTTTGTTTCCTTAGTTTTTCTTTGTATTTTTTGTTACTCCGTTCCATTCCATTCCATATTTAAAATCTTCCCCACTTTCTTGAGTCCAAATTTTCAACTTTTGGAAAAGCTCCCAGCAACTGTCCTTATAACTTGGGGAGGCATTTGTGAACCTGGTGCTTCCAATCCCTGCATTCCTGGTGCAAGAGAATGAGTGTCAATTTGCCAAAGTAGGCAGTGGACCTCGGGCAGTTTACTAGCTAATTTGGGAGGGTAAGGGCTAAGAAGAGCAATGGAATCAAAATGGACACACTGAAACGTGAAAGGTTACAATGAAAAGAATGTTCTTTCAGATGCAGAAAAAGAAAACCTTGCCCATTTCCAGATCTCTGACCCTTAGTAGGCACCCTTTTTTTTCCAGGGCCCACTTGTTTTCAGAGAGGACATGGAAGTGATTATAGTCTCATTAGCTGTACATGTCACTTTACATTCAGGAAACAACGCTGTTTAATGAAACCAGCCTTCTCAACCTGGAACCCTCTAGATGTATAAGATTACAGCTCTCAGAATTCTCAGCCCAGCCTGTACGAATTGGCATCAGATGCCATGCCGTCATTACTTAAGCACCCCATTTTACCCAATGACATAAAGATTCACAAGTCATGATTTAGATATAATTTATACTTTTCAAAATTCATTATTTTATCATTTATAAAGTAGTGACTAAAAAGCAGAACAAAATACAAAGATGAAAATACAGGTACTGTGTTTTCCCAAAAATAAGACAGGGTCTTATTTTCCTTTGACTCCTTGGCCTTGTTTTCGGGGAAGTCTTATTATTTTTGAAGTGCAGGAGGCGTTGAGTGTGGTCACCTCATGGCTGCTGCTGTGTTGCGTGTCGCTGGGCCTGCCACTCTTTTTGCGGCGGCCATTAAAATGACAGAAGAGTGGCTAGGATTGTGGGAGTGGCCATTAGATAAGGGTATGTAGGGTGCATGGGGCATGTTCCCCCATCCCTTTCCCCCTGTCTGGCCTCGCCTCCTCATCTCGTGTTGTTCACATGGAAATGGTGGGGACCAGCTGTGCATATGTTTAAATATTTTGGGGAGGACTTATTTTTTGGGGAGGGCTTATTTTAGTGCATGCGCTAAAAAGCCCGATTGGGCTTATTATCTGGGGATGTCTTATTTTCAGGGAAACAGGGTAGTCCTTGATTTACAGCCAAAATTGAGTCCCAAATTTATGTTGCTAAAGTGAGATATAGATTAAATGAGTTTTCCCCCATTTAATCACCTTTCTTGCCACAGTTGTTAAGTAAATCCCTGCAGTTGTTAAGTTAGTAACATGGTTTTAAGTGACTCTGGCTTCCCTGTTGACTTTGCTTGTCAGAAGGTCGCAAAAGGTGGATCACCTGACCCTGGGACAATGCAACCGTCATAAATATGAACCAGTTTTTGATCACATGACCATCAGGATGCTGCAATCGTGGCAAGGTTGAGCCATAAGTCACTTTTTAAAATGTCATTGTAACTTTGAATGGTCACTAAACAAACTATTGAAAATTGAGGACCTATTTTGTTAAAGAAAATTGAAAAACACATAAAAAGTGTGATTGGTGCTTAGTAAGGGATGTTCTTGATCCTGATCTGCATCTCATGTTATTTTGTCATTTCTGCGTCATCAATTGCCTTCCCACAGTTGGGCAGATTGCAGATTCCATATTTTACTCCTTGTACCTATCTTCTATCCTACTTCTCATGTCAGACCTGTGATGGGTATTATTTTGTGTGAACCCTTCTACCCTGATTTTCCACACTATCACAAGCCAACCGACCACATTATGACATGATGTGTGTGACTCAGATGGTCCTTGACACTTGCTTTAATAATGGCAAAGAGATGAAGGGTTAAGCTGACGTTTGCAATATTAGAATGTGCTGAACCAGCTTCTTTCCCTAACTAAGGAAATCAGTTTCTGGGATCTAAAGACAGTGAAATAATTTGCTTGGCAAATGCTATAGGAGCTACAGACTACTCAGAAAACCCAAAGGTTCTGATAAGGAACCTGGGCTTTTTTCGTCTTTTAAAAGAGCTAGTTTGGAAAACTAGTTCCCATGTTAACTGTAACTTCAACTTGAATGAGGAAATGACATTTTCTCTGTGCCTGAAACAGGACATCTGTGTACGTCCTTGAGATGAAGACAGCAATAAACAGATAGACACACATCACTATTAGCTGATATTTTTCCTTTCCACCTGCAGGTTCACCTTTGCTTTTATATGATTTTGATCAGTGGTGGGATTCAAAATTTTTACTACTGGTTCTGTGGGTATGGCTTGGTGGGCGTGGCACGGCTTGGTGGGTGTGGCAAGGAAAGGATACTGTAAAATCTCCATTCCCTCCCCACTCCAGGGGAAGGTTACTGCAAAAACCCCATTTCTTCCCGATTAGCTGGGACTTGGGACGCAGAGAATAGATGCGGTGGGGCGAGTCAGAGGTGGTATTTACCGGTTCTCTGAACTACTCAAAATTTCTGTTACCGGTTCTCCAGAACTGGTCAGAGCCTGCTGAATATCACCTCTGGTATCGATTCTTTTTGGACAGTTAGAGGTTTTGGACATTTAGGTATAAATGGCAATCTCATAATAATTAGAGAGTATTGTGGGATTCCTCAGCTGTAGTGTCTTGCAGTCTTTTTCAAGATAATATCCTGATATATTGGCTATATAGTGGCTGCCAATTCATATAAATTTCTTGTTGATGTGTATGGGGATTTAGATTCCATTCATAGGTGAGATGGCCATTAGATCAGTAGAATTTAATGAATAATGACCCTCAAGAACCAATTCTGTATCTAAATGTCTATGGAGAATCTCAGTCAACCAAGTCATGGTTGTCCCAAAGGTGCTTTATCAAGAGGCAACTGGACTTTCTGTTTTATCTTTAAAGATGTTTCACTTCTCATCCAAGAAGCTTCTCCAGCTTCTTCAGAATTGAAGAAGCTTCTTGGATGAGAAGCAAAATGTCTTCAAAGATAAAACCAGAAAGTCCAGTTGCCTCTTGATAAAGCACTTTCGGGACTTCTGTATCTAAGCAATTTAATACCAACATAATTCTAATAAACATAATTCTAATAAACATAGTATTCTAATAAACATAGTATAATCAATATCCTTCTGTTCTGTAGTATTCTTTCCTTGTTCAAAAAACTAACTTTAATGAAGCCGCTGAGGTTCTAGATCAATAACAGAAGCAGGTCACAGCTGTTGTAATGGAGAAGTGCTCACATTGGAAAAAAATGTGTCTACAGATTAGTGGAACTTTCTGAGATTTAAGCATGCCTCTGGATGGCCAGATGGCAAAGTATCCAGGAAAATCTTTGGCAGTTTAGACCAGTAAACCAACATACTTGCTTCTGAAGAAGCCAAGTAGCACACTGTTTAGTTACATCTAGATTTAATTACTGCAGCATGCTCTTCCTGGGGCTATTTCTGAATTGTTTTTTGGGAAGTTGCAGTTGTTCCAGGCTGCCTCCGTAAAAATGTTAACAAGCACTTTCCATGAAACCATTAGATTGGATCTCACAATGTCTGCACTCATCTATTGCTTCTAGGCCTAAATCAAAGTATTGGCAAGCCCTTGGAAGGACTAAATAGTTTGAGCCCAAGTTGGTTGTCAGATCATCTCCAGACACACTAGAGATAAGATAAGCAGTCTTTCTCTGTCCTTCCTATAGCAGATACTGGTTAACCAAATCCCTTTAAAAATCTATCTGTGAAAAGCAAAAATTGCTACTATGCAAAAATGGCTATTTAACCAACTTATATAGATTGTCTACTAAGCTACACACATGCTGAAAATGTGACTTAAAGGAAGTAGTTCTTTTCCAACATTTCTTGCCCCTTATTTTTATTGCTACAGGCAGCTTACATTTCTGATCTTTACCAAATCTTTAATATTCTTCTTATTGGTATCTATTTGTTCTTCCACTTGCTGCCTTTTAGGACTCAAAACAAGTAATGAAACAAATGGAAAATATGACTAAAGGATAAAATCCACAGTAACAAAAACGTAGGAAAATAGCAACAGTTAAAATTGTTAAATAAAATCATGAGTCACCTTCAGATTAATCAGCTCAGTTTGGCAAAAATACAGGTTTTAGACCATATTAAAATTAATCAAAAAGTAAATGAAGCTCTATTTTTTTCTGGGAGCAAGGGTGAGTACGATCACAGAGAAGGCTGTTTCTCTTGCACTTACCAGAGCATGTGCCTTGGGCAACCCTTAAAGAAAGTTAAAGTTGCAATCTGCAGAACACCAGGTCAATGCTTCTTAAGTAAGAGGCACCACCAAGCGATCGTGCCAAGCCTACTGACTTTTAGTTGGCAGAAGGCATATGAAAAGGCATACATTTATGCTGCGCAGAACTGTGATATTCTGGAAGGGTGAATCAGTATTTTAAAATAAAGGATTATCCTTGGGCTCTGTGGTCTTCTTTGGAGATAAAAGTAATGCATTACCTAAGACAATCTGTATATAATTATGCAAGCTAAGATAGCAGGAAGACAAAATCCTTATGGCCATCTCTATGGAAATGAGGTCAGCTGAAAAATAATCTCTGGGAAGATCAGTTTTGATTTTCTCTTTAAAGAGAAAGGGAAAGAAGGATGCGATGAGTGGAGTTTCCCATAACTGAAGTTCCAAGCTTCCACCTCGCACCAGCCCAGCATTTCTTATTTTCCAAGAGAACTGGCTGACAGGAAGAGTCAGGATTCATTATTAAAAGACAAAGAGACACATTATCTTGCTCTTGTGCTGAAGGTATGTCAAAGACTTTCTGAAAAATCCTGGCGTTCCTTTCATAAGAAGGGATGATTTATTGAAAATTGCTGCCAGAACACATGCACAACCTGACAGAAGCAAAGTCTATCCCCCACACCCTCTTCCCTAATAATGTTCTTTTATCAGCATTTTAGGTCGTGTCTACTTCTCTTGTCTGCATAGAATTATGAGAATCAATACAATTTTTCCCAGATCTCACCTCCCGATTGATTTTCTAAAATAGGCAGTTTTCCATCTGTCCCCCCTCCCCATCATTTGTTTCATCTTATTTAAATAGTACTCAGTAGAATAGTCAATTCATGTAAAATTACAGCAGTAATGTTATTCTATTCTCTTCACTTCTGGTTCAGTAACAGGAGTGTGCACTTCTGGGCATGTGCAGAAGGTCTGTGATGATGTCAAGGTGGGTGGCCACTACCGGTTCGCCCGAACTGTTGTGAACCGGCAGTATACCACCTCTGAATTATAGTATATAGTGTAGGATGAGAGAGGCAGTTTGGTATAGTGGTAAGGCATCAGGCTAGAAACTGGGAGACTGTGAATACTAGTCTCACCTTAGGCAAAAGCCAGCTGGGTGACTTTTTTCCAGTCCTTCTCCCTCAGCCCCAGGAAGGAGGAACTAGCAAACCACTTCTGAAAAGCTTTATTAAGAAAATCTCAACGGTGCTTTTTCAAAAGGCAACTAGATTTTGTTTTTCCTTGAAGATGTTTCACTTCTCATCCAAGAAACTTCTTCACTTCTTCTTGATAACTAACCAACTAATCAAACGCAAGATGAGTTTCTCCACTGTGCTATGCAATACAGTAGGCAGAATGAGGTGAGTGAGTCCTAATCTGGATTAGCAACAATATCTATTGCCACTGTAGCAGGGCCATCAACTAAGGAGAGTAATACCTGCTTCTGGAAGTTAACACAGTCGTGGACAATCTGCTCTTCCTCCAGCATCCATCTAACCTGTTGCTTGCAGTATTGTCCCTGACTTTCCAATTAGTGGTGCTGCACAAAGGTTTTACATCAAGACTATAGGAGAATGTCTCCTTCACTACTCTAAGTAGAAACAAGTACTACTGTTAAGGAGATTTGCCTCTAAACATTCCAGCAAGGCTGTCTTTGTGCAGAAGCTGAAGGATCAAGCACACAAATGGCTTACCCATGAAAGTACAACTGTGACCTAGGCACCACCATGAGGACAACCAGGCATTTCATCAACCACTTACAACATGACATCTGGAACACAGCTGCAACATTGCCCATTGCAGGATCATTATGCTTCCACTTATGCTTCCATTATTAGCCTTCAGATCACACCATTCTTTGTTATAGTGCAACAGCTAGAACAAGCAGGAGGATAGCCCTGAAATCTGTGGTGGGATTCAGCTAGTTCTCACGGGTTCAGGTGAACCAGTTGTTAAATTACACCACTACCACCACCACCGCTATCAAAGTGGATCCTGGGCACTGCACTACAATGGAGAAACAGGCAACGGAGCAGCCGGCTCAAGAGAAGGAGAAGGCTGCTTTCCCTCTTTCGTCTCCCTGCTCCTCCTCCTTCCCTCATGCCGGCTGCTCCATTGCCCATTTCTCCATTGCAGCACAGCGCAGCGCAGCACCCAGGATCCACTTTGATAGTGGGGGGAGAGGTAATTTAACAACCATTTCGCCCAGGGTCAGATTGGCTGTCATGGGAGGCTTGTCCTACATGTATGGTAGAGCTGGAGGATGGGAATGTGCCACGGCTTCCACAACAGCCAACCTGACCCTGGGCGAACCGGTTGTTAAATTATTTGAATCCCACCACTGCCTGTAATCTTCATGTCCCATAGAAGATTTGGCCTGAGTTGGTTCTTCTGTATCCACATGAGGGGTGCCCATAGGTGGCCGGTTGATCCTGTTTCCAGGAAGCTAAAGACTGGATAAATTATCAAGTTCCCTATGAAGGATTCAGGAAATGTAGATACAAGTAGTTCTCGACTTACAACAGTTCATTTAGTGACCTTTCAACGGCACTGAAAAAAGTGACATGACCATTTTCCACACTCACAACTGTTGCAGCATCCCCATAATTATGTGATCAAGATTTGGATACTTGGGAAGTAGTTCATATTTATGACGGTTGTACTATCCCAGGGTCATGTGATTCCCTTTTCCGATCATCTGGCAAGCAAATCAATGGGGAAACCACCTTCACTTAACAACCATGTTAGTAACTTAACAACTGCAGTGATTCACTTAATAACTATGGCAAGAAAGGTCATAAAATTGGGCAAATATTTCACTTAGCAACATAAATTTTGGACTCAATTGTAGTTGTAAGTCAAGGACTATCTATACTGTTGCATGATATCTGTGAACAAAGGGCGTTGTGTGCATTACTTAGAGCCAGGACTGGAGAGTGATGAATTGCCCAGAGAGTGCTGTAAAACACTATGGAGCGGCATAAGTGCTATTACTATTGAAGCCAAAGCATATTATGAGGTCCAAGCGATGAAAGGCCATTGATTACTTTGGGTTGGTGCTAATTTAACTTCATTTTCCTACATGTCGTGCTTGCTAACTCGTACAAGTCTTTCACCAAACTTTGCATGTAAGACTATTTGTTCCTCTATGTCTCCCCCAACAAACAACAAATGTGAAATTATATGATTTCTGTAGGTTCTGCATCTTTTGATAAACCTACGTCATCACTATTTCCAAGTGCTATGCTCAGAAGGAGGCTACAGGAGTCCATCAGACCCCGTGCTTCATGAACATACTCAATTACCTTGTCATTTATATTCCATCTGTAGTAGGAAAGGGAGGACTATGCAACCTGGTGGCGAGATATGAACCTAGCATTACCAGCCTTTATCACGATACACTACATTGTGTTATAATCAGCACCTTTTATTTCTCAATTGTAGACAATGGCAGGAATTGTTCTGTGGGATCTGTGGTTATACCATATCTAGTGATAGGATTCAGCCAGTTCGCATCGCTTCGGGAGAACCGGTTGTTAAGTTTCTGAGCAGTTTGGTGAACTGGTTGTTGGAAGACATCATTAGGGCAGAGAACCGGTTGTTAAATTATTTGAATCCCACCACTGACCGTATCTCTCAGTCATCCCACCACAACCCTAGTGCACAACAACACAACTTACCAATAGTTAAGTTCAGTTTCAACAAAGGGAATCGGGACAGGGATATAAGCAACTCAGTGATCAGACTGTGAACTTAAAAACTGCCCATGCAGACTATTGTTCATGTTTCATGACGGGATATTGGGAAAAAGTTTTCAATTAGCAATAATCATGACTCTGATTGACTTCATTAAATGGCTATGATACTGTCACTATGCAAAGATGCAGTACCATCCAGGGGAAGAAGCGGAGCAAAACTAGCACAGTGTCATCAATGGAGTAGATTATGTCCTAGTGTCACCCATACTCCTACACATGGAGCAACATTTTCTGTATTCTTCTGAAAAAGTAGACTCCATGAGTTTGAAGTTTTCAGCAGGAATATGTTGCTTATGCAGACTGGTAGATGTATCTGCATGGGAGACCAATATGGAAATTATGTTTCCGTGTATAGAAAGACAATTCTGCTATTAAGCTCACAGAGACCACTCTTGTTGAAAGGGTCAGAATGACATTGCCTCTGGAAAAACAGCATGGTAAGATGCCCATCACCCACCAGTATACCAAGCTGTTATCTTATGAGATTTGTTTGCAACCTTAGTGGTGAAAAATGAAATCAAGTCTTTGGGGTTTGGAACACTGGGGCCTGCAGTGTGAAGTTGACTGGAATTGACTGCACCATGTTGGCCTTCTGGCCTGTGGTGTCATAGCAGATGGTGAAGGAACTCACATTGTTTTCATTGCTTTGTCAGAAAATGTTGGGTCAACTGTTAAAATCCCAGCAGACCAGTGGTGGGTTTCAAAAATTTTTGGAACCTCTTCTGTAGGTGTGGCCTGCTTTTCGGGTCCACTGTGGAACCTCTTCTAACTGGTTTGGTAGACTTGACGAACCGGTTCTACCAAATAGGTGAGAACTGGTAGGAACCCACCTCTGCAGCAGACCCATCATTTCTCAAAATTGTCCAGCAATAACCCCCACCCCCATATCTGGCAACTCATGGGACTGTCCAGCATGGTGTTAATGGGGATTGCTGAACTTCAAATTGCTATATTTATGGACAAAAAGAAGGGTTGCCAGTCTAAATCCTGATATTTGTTAAGGCAACCTCTGAGCTGACCACATGATACTTGTTAGAATAACCTACTGCAGTCCTCATCTTCCCCACAAGCAAAAGAGAAGTTCAGGATTACACTTGGCCCCTGATGTGCTCAGTGTGGTGTATCTGCCAGGGAAAGAATGGAAAAGATAATATGACCGTCTCCTGTGCTATCTTGCCCAATATCCCACCTGCGGGCCCACTGTGTTCTCCTTCCACTGCTTTCTGTGTGGTATACAGGGAGCAATCCCTTAGCATGAATAAAAATATATGGTAAGCAGAAGTAATGTTTGGGATGTGACACAAAAACATGGTCAGGGTTTCCCCGTACAGCAGTTGCTCACTGCTGTATAAACTGGGAAAGCAATAGCAATAGTACTTAGATTTATATACCGCTTCACAGTGCTTTACATCCCCCTCTAAGCAGTTTACAGAGTCAGCCTCTTGCCCCCCAACAATCTGTGTCTTCATTTTACTGACTTTGGAAGGATGGAAGGCTGAATCAACCCTGAGCCAGTGAATTGTACTGTTCAACTGCTGGCAGTTGGCAGTCAGCAGGGTAAGCCTGCAATACTGTGTTCTAACCAGTGCACCACCATGGCTCATAAAGCAATACATAGTCATGGAGAATGAGGCCAGGGGACACAAAATACATACCAGTTAAGTGATATTCTTTCCAATATGGTCTTCCACTCTTACCATGTTTTCCCCAAAATAAGACAGGGTCTTATTTTCTTTTGACTCCCGAAATAAATGCTTGGCCTTATTTTCGGGGAGGTTTTATTATTTTGAGGTGCAGGAGGCAGCAAGCGTGGTCAGTTCATGGCTGCTGCTATGTTGCAATATTTTCAGGGAGGGCTTATTTTAGCTCATGCGCTCAAAAGCCCAATTGGGCTTATTATCCGGGGAGGTCTTACTTTCGGGGAAACAGGGTACTTTAAGACTTACTTTATACTTCCATTATACTAATAAGTGGGTGATTGGTGGCTTTTCCTACTGCCCATGGCATATCAGTTAGCCTCTTAAAATTCATTTGGGTTTGATATAATAACTATTCAAAGCTGTCCTTTCCAGATACACACAAGGAAATGCTACCAAACTGCAACTGGCAAATAGGTGTTGCTGCCCAAACTAAGGACCCATCACAGATGGACCTTGATTTCCTTACATTCCAGTTCTAGCTAGCAGCAATGCCATGAGAGAAGAGGGCAGGAAGTCTGTGGGCCTCTCTTGTAAACACTTTTGAGCACATAGAAATACGGTTAGTGATGTGTCTGCTTGGAAAGCAGAGGATTCAAAGTGATGGTGGTGAGAAGGGCAATGGGTTGTCAAGATGGCTGGCGTTAGGAATTCACTTCCCAGCCTCATTGGATACTTGTGTATTAAATATACAAGTATATGTCTCTACCTTTTCTCTGTCTCTCAATATTATGTATATAAAAAGGTAAAAGTAAAGGTTTCCCTCGCACAAATGTGCTAGTTGTTCCCGACTACATTTCAAAGCTGAAGAGCCAGAGCTGTCCGAAGACATCTCCATGGTCATGACTAAACACCGAAGGCACACGGAACGTTATTACCTTCCCATCAAAGTTTTTCTGTTTGCATTTTTTTTCATGCTTTTGAACTGCTAGGTTGGCAGAAGCTGGGAGAAGTAATGGGAGCTCACTCGGTTATGCGGCACTAGGGATTCGAATTGCCGAATTGCCAATGCTTCTGATCGATAAGCTCCGCATCTTAGCCACTGAGCCACTGCATCATGTATGTATCTATGCACGTATAAACAGAAAGAAGTAGATCGGGAGTGACCACAAAATGACATTTGATGGAGGGGGGGGGGAGGAGTTGGCATGCTAATTGGACACTGGAACATATTGGCATTTCATGCACATGAACAAGAACATGCACAAAATAAAGAAACTGATTACATTGGGAAAAACCGACATAAGTACGGGAACATTTATCCTATAGTTTGTTACAGGATAAAAGAAACTTTTAAAAAAACAGAAGAAGAAGCAATGATGTACTAACTAAAGTGGCTGAAGATGTTGACATGGCCGCCCCTCATCGTTGGATATACACTATCCGGGCTCCTTTCAGAGCTGCAATGAATGAGAGAAGGGACTTAGACTCTGGAAGTGAAGCAAGTGCACCATAGAAGCACAAATGCAAAATTGACAGTGACACAATTACCATCAGCACTGCCATGAAAGGCTGATGTGTAGATCATCCTTAAATTCAGTGGAATTTATCTTGTTTAGCACTATAGCTGAAGAGTGATGCAATTCTGATTGGATTTGCCTTTTCCCACAAAGAAAAAGGCCATTGTACTTTCCTTCTGGCGTGTCACCTTGTTAGATGAATTATTACCTCTGATGACAAAGTCAAACTTGAGGTGGTGAGAAGCATCTGCATAGGTTGATAAATGTTCCCAAAGTGTGCAAAATATTTTCCCCAATTATTGTAATAATATAATATGAAACATTAAAAGGGTTTTATACTGGAAGCCATTGATCTCATTCAAGGCTACATAAATCCTGACAATTTTAGAAGGACTAGATTTTACTCATTATTAATCATCATAATTTAGGAAAGGAGAAGAACATTGAAAACATGATGGAAAATTAGAGACAGATATGCATTCTCATTTTTACTTAATTGATGAATGTTTCTTCTTCCCAATTTTGCTTTTATTTTGTAGCTCTTTAGACTCAACTACCGTATATACTCGAGTATAGGCCGACCCGAATATAAGCCGAGGCACCTAATTTTACCACAAAAAAACTGGAAAAGTTATTGACTCGAGTATAAGCCTAGGGTGGGAAATGCAGCAGCTACCGGTAAATTTCAAAAATAAAAATAGATACCAATAATGTTTTTGAATATTTATTTCAAAGAAAAACAGTAAACTAGCGGTGTATTCAATGAAATACTTCACTCACCTCATGATGCTGATGTCCCGCTGTGATGATGATGTCCCGTGCAGCCGCGGGAGCGATGTCCCGCCTCCTATGACACACGGCACAGTGATTCCTATCATTGGATCACTGTACCAGAGGAGGTGGGACATCGCTATGTGGCTGCTTGCCATAACAAGGAGGAGGTGGGACATCGTTGCAGAGCGGCAGGAGGGGGAGGAAGGGGAATCGTAAGACAGCCCTGCATTACATTAGAACGTGAGGAGGGGGGATGGTGCGGTGCGCGCTGCGCGGCAAACTGACACAGAGGGAGGGGAAACTCACAGGGGCACCGGGCCATTCACGAGTGTCACCCAGCGGCATGGCCCCGCCCCTTTTTCTCCTCCATTTCGGGCAAATTTTTCACTGACTCGAGTATAAGCCGAGGCGGCTTTTTTCAGCCCAAAAAGTGGGCTGAAAAACTAGGCTTATACTCGAGTATATACAGTATTCTTTAAAGCTTGAGTTGAATTGTTTCTCTATCTTAATTAAATCCACAT
Source organism: Thamnophis elegans (assembly GCF_009769535.1). NCBI lineage: Eukaryota > Metazoa > Chordata > Lepidosauria > Squamata > Natricidae > Thamnophis > Thamnophis elegans. The sequence continues at coordinate 53,987,093 of NC_045543.1, forward strand.
ATTGAAATAAAAGAATCAGCTTTTTTTTCCACAGAAGGTTTCTCATTCCATGGAAAGGATTCCCTTCCTCATCTACCTCCTCTTTACTCTAAAGAGACTAGTTGAAGGACTAGAGAAACAGAGAAATATCAGGAGTACCATGTCTTCCATTTCAAATTGCTTTCCTCTTCACTACAGTGTTTATTGATTTTTTTTTTTGCAATGTTAACTTCATCTCCTTTCTACCCTTCTCTCTCCAACCCCAGTACTAGATTAAAATCTGAAAGGTATTAAAATTGGCATGAAAGATGCAACTAGAAGGGGGGGGGAGAATCCTACCCACACATATTGTTTGCAGGAAGGGTTCAGAATGATTTCCTGGAAAAATAAAGATCCATGGTTGTCATATCTTCATTCCCCCCACCTCTCTCTCTTTTGTCTTCAAGGTGATGACACCTTATCATTGGCAATCTTGATTGTCACTTTCCATAGCTTGCGCCTATTATAGTCAGCCAGAGAAGTGCAGACAAGGAGAGGGAAGGGAGGGGGAAGATGGCACCAAAGTTTTATTTTTAATTTTAATTTTAAAGTAGGATCCTGTAGTAGTCAAAACACTATACAGACCTTTCTAAGAAAGCAGAAGCATTTACTCCTGTGTGCTTCAAGCTTTCTCCTTTTGTGTCTCGGTTGAGTATATATTACACACACGCACACATAGATGTATATACATACACACGCACACACACATGCTAGGAGAAGAAATCAAACGACAAAGAGTCTTTATTTCCGGGAGACTTCAAAATACGTGCTAGAAATGGACAATTTGAGTCCTTTTTCTCTCCTCACCCGCAAACGCAAGCTAAAAGAGGAGGGAGGGGGATTAAAATCAACCACGTGGTAGACCTGAGCTTTCCTTTTCCTTTTTATTATTATTTTTTCTTTTAAGATACACTTTGCAACCTCCAGTTCCATTTCTGTTCTTTCACGCTGCTCAGGAGGAAAAAGGAGGAGGAAAAAGACTAAGCCTCTAGATGGACACATCTCAGGGATCAGTTTAGGGGACAGACAACAAGGCGCATCTCTGGAGGCGCTCAAACCCGGTGGTACAGATTTTATTAGAACTTGTCAGGTCTGGTAGCAAAAGCTCTGGTGACCCAGCAGTGTAGAAAGGGGGTTTCTCTCAGCATCTCCAAGACTTAACAAGGGTTGGAGTTTACAAGCAACAGCTTAAAATTGGGAAACCTCTCCAGGTCGCTTTTTTTGAGCTCTCCCAACCTCAGGAAGCTGGGGAGTGCCTCAGAAATCAAATCCCAAGAGGACTCAAGTTTGTAACCATCTTTCTCGTCTCTCATCTTCTTCATCACCATCTCCTCCACCACCACCTCCACCATCACCATCTCTAGCTTTCTTTCCCCCTCCTCTTATTCTCTTGCCTTCACCCCCCCTTTTTCTCTCTCTCTCTCTTCTTTCTCTCTCTCCCCCCTCCACGTTGTTGTTGTTAGAAAGCCTTCTTGCACCCCCTGGTGCTCTTGCGTTTTGTGTGGTAGGCAAGGAGATTGTCTTCTCTCTCTCCTTCTCTCGCTCCCTCCGGTTGCTCATTATTCAGAGAGAGACACACAGAAGGTTGAGTGAGAGAGCGAGAGAGAGAGAGAGGGAGAGCGAGAGAGAGACGGATATCTCAGGTCATCTGCAGCTGCAGAAAACCAGTAAGGGAAAGAGAGAGAGAGAAGAGAGAGGGAGAGGGGGGAAAAAGCAGGGGAAAAGATGGCGATTCTCCATTGCTGAGACCTGGCAAGAAGCACATGAGTCTAGCAAAAACAACTTCCACAACAATTGCAAGCAGGAGAAGGAGAGAAAGGAGAGCCGCGGAAAGCGACCAACGCCAGCGCCAGGACCTTCCCACTGTAAGTTCTTGCATTTGAAGCCCATCGCGAGTCTAAGCTATGGGAACGGGGAAGAAAAAGCCTTCTTTTGGCTGTCCCACCACCTTGGAAAAGATAGGGAGATAGATCTCCTTTCAAAGCCCCTGATCCATTCATTCCGGCAAGCCAGAAGAAGCAGCAGCAGAAGAAAGGGTGTGTATGTGTGTGTGTGTGTGTGTGTGTATGTGTGTCGGGGGGGGAAGGGGGGCGCGACCCGAAGTAGTGGTGGGAAACGATGGTTTTGTTAGAAGAAGTCTCTTGTCTCTTAATGGGGGAGGAGGAGAGGAGGAGGAGGTGGTAGTGGAAGAGCCGGTGGTGGGAGGAGGAGGATGGCAGTTAATTAATTTTTTGTTGTTCTTGCATTAAGGTGGGGGGGGGGTGAGGGAGAGATAAGTGAGAGGAGCGGAGCTCAGAAGTGTGTGGGGGCAGTTGGGGGGTTGGATGTGGGGAAGTGATTGGATCACAGGCGGGAGAGGTGGGGAGAAAAAAAAACAGAGCTCCGAGCTTTGAGCTGACTCGACCTAGCTATGTGGTGACCTCTTTCTTTTTCTTTCTTTGCTTTCTCTTTCTCTCTCTGTGTTCCTCCACCTCTCCTTGCAAATCTGGTCCCTCTTTCCCAGACAGGTATACTGGGTCCCCCCCCCCTCCTACTACCGGTGTGGATAATAGTATATGTGTGTGTGTGTGTGTATACATACATACATATAGATAGATATAATATGCGTGTGTATGTGTGTACACACGAGAGCGCCCGCCTTTCCTGAAGTTGATATAGTGGGGGTCTTCCCTTTGGCTGCGGTTTCTGAAATGATTGGAGGAGAACAGCGGTTAAGCTGGAGAGAAGCCATTACACACGTCCTGCTCTTTCCTTTGAGAGACAGAAGGGGAGAGAAGAAAGAAGGGAAAAGGTGGGGGGGCAGGACAGAGACCTTCACTTTTTGTTCAGTTCCGTGGTGTCTATGGCTTTCTAGGGAAGGAGAAGCAGCTGAGCTCCCCCCCCCTCCCCATCTCCTTCATTCCCCCCCTTTCTTTCTTTATCTCCTTGTCCTCCATTTGCAAGCTGTCTGCATTGGTTCCAGTCCAGATTCCAAAATACAAAGCTACTTCTCTTCCCCCCCCCCCCGCGCGCGCACACAAACACATACACAGTCTTTCTCCTCTCTTCCCCCCCCTTTCTTGCAAAGACCTCCTTTCTTTCTTAAGCTTGGTAGTTTCTGGGGGAGGGGAGCTAAGGTGTGGGTGGGGTGGGGGTGGGGGTGGGAGGAATCTCATCTTGGAGATCCTTGAGATCTTTTTGTACCCTGGAGAAAGTTTTCTCTTCTTGGTTTTAGAAGGACCTTCTGGTAAAGGGGAGGGAGGAAGGTGGTGAGATATGGAGTTGCTTTCTGCTGTTGCTTTGTATGCATGGCTGTTTGTCTCATGAAGCTACTTGCATGCCTAAGAGGAAATGAATAGTTGGACAGAGGGCTGTGATCTGAGTCAGGTAAGCCATGTCATGTTCTCTAGCTCCACCAGAAAATGGAGGAGAGGGAGAGCAAGGACAGGCTTTTAACCACCAGACAAAGCTGAGATGGGAAGTGCTCATGCAATTATGGATGTTTCTCCATTTTTTTTCTCTGAAGGTTTGTTGGCAAAGCCTGGCTATGACAAGATTTTTCCTTCAGCGAGCAACGTTTTTTGATGTCTCTTCTCTTTCTGCCTCCAAGAAATGGATGATTTGAGGAAGTTTCATAGATTTTTTTTCATAGAATCTCCAGAGACAGTCAGAGAAAGAGATGGAGGGAGAAAGAAAGAAAGAAAGAAAGAAAGAAAGAAATCTTCTAAAAGGACATGTTTTCTACCCTGTCTCTTATAGTTTCATTTTGAATCTAAGGCTTTTTATTCTTCCTTCCTTCCTTTCTTTTTTGGCTGAACTTCATGGCATTAAAGTGAATGTGATTCAGGTGATCAAAGACATGTTTGGATTTTTTTTAAAGAAAAGGGATAGTTTAGTGTATCTGATGAGGCTGGCAGTATTCAGTATGACATGAGAATCAATGTCAGTCAAACCTCAAGGTAGTCTTGCAGTGATCATTCTGATTTGGGAACCATGATAGTAGGCTGTCTTCTGGAACCATTGTAATTTAGGCCTGTATATCTTATTACAGCTACTCTTGGCATTGTTGCTGTTTTTAAAAAAAATCTAAATAGGCTATTTGTTCTCCTGAAATTCCATGAGGCACCTTATGGGTTCATTTGTGATAAAGAGCAAACCCTCAGTTCTGACTCTTATAAATGGTGACATTTTATGTGAATTTCCATTATGAACCAATCATATCTGAATATATTTAAATATTTCTTTCAGTAAATCTGTATCCAGGATTAAATCCCACTGAGTTGTGTAGATCTCGGATTATTATTATTTTTGCATTCATATCTACATCATTTAAAATGTCTTTAATTTAGATTATGAACTCAGTTAATAAGTAATTATGGGTTGCCAAGTTTTTTTTTGTCCAGTATGGCAGTTCAGGCAAAGCATGAAGCAAAACACGAAGTTCTCACCCTCCATATATGTATCAAAGTTTATTTGCACTACTGTGTGTAAGAAAAATATGTAGCTGTATATTTAACATTACATTTTAAATCCTCTAGAACTAATGACCATGAGAATTTCCTTATGAAGTTAAATATCTTTCAAAAATCAATAAAATTTCAACAGTAAACTACTGAAAATAAGTTAGCCAAAATATTTGACATGTTTAAAGGAATGTGGGTTTCCATAATGAGCAGTAAAACTGGAAAACCAAAGCAAGTAATGCTGTCAGATAGATTTTTGTGGATGCCACTGATAGCTGGAAGTCATGAAAAAATAATGCCTCATTCACCTTGTCAGTATAATTGTAGCTAGTAAACTAACAAAACAATATTCTAAAAACTCTTGTACAACTCTTGATTATAAATACATAACTTTTGTTTCTGTTTTCTTCCCAAGCTTATGAGATTCATGTTCATAGAGCCATCCTTGAAACAAAGAACAGTGTTATCTGAACTTAATGCTTAAGCTTTAAGCTATGATATGATGTGTCTTTGGGAGGGCCCGTTCTGTGGATGTCCTTGAATTTACACCTAGGCTAGGGGGCACCATAGTTGATACCATCATTTATTTTAATCATAGTTTATTGAAACACTTATAGTATTTGGGTTCACATACTGTGTCAAGTCAAAACAGATACACGGGTGAATCTGTGCCAATTGATATAACTGTCCTTAATATATTTAAAAAGATTAAGTCCTGTTTTTTCTTTCTTTCTGTGATGGATTTTTTCATACTTAGCTTCTACTTAGAAGGAAATGTACCCTTTTAATATTACACAAAATTACATATACTTTTTATCTCACGTTAAGGTACAGATAGATCAGACATCACTTAAAGGGATCCTTTGTAGACATTTAAGAAAATTGCTATAAAAATGTAAAGGTCATTTGCACGATAGATTTTAAATGAAATACCATTTGTAGTCAATGATGGGTGTTCTTTAAAAAGAGGAAAGAGAGAGCCTCAAGTTTCTTCCCATTAAAACTACAAGACAACTTCTAACAGGAATTTAGCAGTTTTCTTTGCTTGCACAAGCGAATATTCCAATTGTATTTCTATTAGGAAACTGTGAAGTATTTAAGAGCTCTTCACTCTTGACTTAAACTGAGTGTGGGTTTCTTTCCTTTGATGCCATGTGATTGGGATGTTTTATCCATTTCCATGTTAAAGACAGTCACCTAGATGAAAATACAAGCACACATTCATATATTTTGGAATTTATCTCTTTCTTCTAATTTTGGCCTTAGGCTATTTGGTGATTGAGTCCTTTGATTTTTGGTTTTGTCCTCCAGGCAGTTGTATTCTTTTTCTTTATCATACATTATTTTCTTTCTGGTTTTTTTATTGTGGTGACTCAGAGTAGCTGTGGAGTTGGATGGCCTCAAAACTGAACTAACAAAAACAGATATGTCAACTTTTTGGTCCTCTGAAAAAGTGGAGATGTTATTCCTTAATAATATGCTATTATAGAATGTTTTATTATTATAGAGTGTTATTCTACAGCAAAAAACTCTATAATGAGGAATTTGATATATGAATAATGAGTAAATCTCAGCATAGATAAAATGTAGATTCTTGAAGTTCTTTTTTTTTAAGTACAATGAAGTACAGTAGGAGGAATGACAGCAAAAAGGGTCATTCAGAATATACGTGATTGCTATTCCCTTTCTTTTTGTTCTTGGATCAAATAATATAAAATATGGCAAATTCCCACTTAAGATGCAACCTCCTATACAATAGTATAGGAGGTTGCATCTATAGTATCTGTTTTTTTTATGATTCCTTTAAAATGGAGTCCAGATAATCTCCCATATAAGCAAGAAGCAGAAGGATTCTTGCATATTTTAGGCATTTGGGTCTAAATGATTGCAAAGATGGTGAAAATAAAGATTTGGGGTCAAGATAATTTCTCTTAATGTTGAGTTAAAGAGGTGTTAAACATTTGTTGTTTAATCAGACCTTTGCAAGTTTTTGAAATAAAAAAATAATGATCTGATGAATTCTTTAAAAATTAACAGAAATGCTCCCTAATTTCAATTCTTTACAATAGCCTCCCTGCATTATTAAAACAATTATAATAAAAATTTATAATTTTCTCCCCAATTGGAATTATTTTAATTACCTTACCTTAACTCTTACCTTAATTTATTAAAGTATGTTGCATTACCTTCACATTTGACATTGCAATATAGAAAAATAAGTTAATTTTGGTAGTTGAAGGGATGGAATCGTATGGTGACCGCTAATGGTAAAAATTCATTAGATTCACTTGAATATATATATTCAGTTATTCCTTTGTAGCACTTATTTGCAAACCATCAATATACATTTATCTACGAGAATGGCATAATTGAATAATAGTGATCCAAGTTTAAAATTTTAGCTAAGGCTGACAGGACACAAAAATATTTTGTGAAACATATTCTTAGTGGGAGAGTGGAATAGATATTCTTAATTGAGAAAAAAAGGATAGAGTTCTGCACACTTTGAAAATTGGTAGGAGAAAAAATACCATAACTTCTTGTGGGAACATTCATCTCCGCTGTTACTTAAAACAAAATCTGTCCTTTAACGTTGCAAATATATTTTCGGGATAGGAAGGAAGCTTACACGGAAAGCAATAAATAAATAGATAAATAATGTAGATTTGTGAGATCCAAAGCATTCACATTCTTTAAGAAGTGCAGTACTGATTGACATAAATTTCTACATTCTACAGTAGTATGTTTATGGATGCTTTTCAAAAAAGCATTAATTTCATTCTTAGCAACTTGGATAACAGTTTTCTTTTGGGATAATGTGAGTTAAATTTCTAAAGTGTAGGATGCAGATCTTAATTTTTTGCCTTTTTGACCAACCGGCACCATCAGTCAAACTTGACAGCACAGTATGATTTTTTTATATTGATTGATTGATTTGATCAAACTTGGAGGAAGTGAGTGGAAGGTCTGTTTATGTACATTTTAACTAAGAGTTGAAAATTCATACTGCAAAGTAAGAATATGTAGAACAGCCTTCCCTAGAAAATGTAAGTTTTGAATTCCAACACATCTGGATAACCCCTTGTATAAGCTATTAGGAAAGATCATTTTGCACTGATATGTTAGGAAAGTCCTCCTTTGTTATGTTAATTTTGAAGATTTTGAAAAATGTGTTAATTAGTTAGATTTTCAGTCTATTTCTGGGAAATATTTCAACAGTTGCAATAATCCCTTTTGATTTGAAGGCTACCTTTTTCCTGAATCAGACTGTGCTACTACTCAGATGTGATAGTGTTCATTTCTATCATAAAACTGAATTGCAGAAAAGTATTTTCCAACTTCTACTATCAGTGGCACCGCTGCTGATCTTTATATTAAAGATGAAAAAGTATTCCACTTTTGCATCTAACGAGACAGAAAAATCAATCAATTTCCATGGTATCCTTCTGTGGTGGTGCAGTGGTTATTTCTGTCAACTGCCAGAAATTCAATTCCACTGGCTCAAGGTTGACTCAGCCTTCTATCCATAACAACATCGACTTATATTTTCGTTAAAAAATTTGCATTTGCTGCTATTGAGCCATGATGGCGCAGTGGTTAGAATGCAATACTGCAGGCTACCACATTGTTCACTCCCGCAGTTCAATCCTGACAAGCTCAAGATTGACTCAGCCTTCCAACCTTCCATGGTCGGTAAAATGAGGACCGGGATTGTTGGGGGAAAGATGCTGACTCTGTAAACTGCTTAGAGAGGGCTATAAAGTACTGTGAAGTGGTATATATATATAAATGATATCGCTATTGCTATACTTGAATTTGGTGGGAGGTACTGCTGTTAGTAAATCCACTTTCAGAAGAGTTTCTCAATGACTAGTTCCACCATGGCCAATGCTACAATGCTGCAAAGTTGTATTCAGTACTATTTAGAAAGTTGCAGGTTCCCTAATTCAGGATTACAGTTTTGGGGATCTTGTATAACCTGTTAGATTAATAGAAGATACATTAAGGAATCCTGGTGCACTCTAGTAGCAGCCTTGGGATAATGTCACTGTGGACATACTAGCAGGATAAGGTTAGTGTGTACATATTAGATGGATAGGTCCTTGCTTCACCACTTAATGGACATACTAGTTATGATGGTTTACTTTTTCAAGATGTATTTCAGCCACTTGCGTGAAAAAGAATAGCAATTTCTCATCTGTTTGGGCCTTTGTCAAAGCTGTGGTAAATCCCGAAGCTCCTGAAATGAGAGAGCAATTAAGAAATTCTTAATTGCAAGGGATGGCAGCAATTGCACTTGGAAGATTTAGACTGTAATATAAATCTAGAAATATATTACAATGAATTGCTTGGAAAACATATGTATTTAAGAAGTAGAACATAGAACATGCACAAATACTATCTATAGCAAAAGATTGCAACAACTTTAGATGATCTGCTGCTATAAATAACTTGAGGTGGCTTTTCAAACCATATGTTTTGGATGTTTTTGGAAATGTGGCCTTGAAGCTGTGGTTTTTGTATATGAGAGTGCTAATGAATTTCTTGATGCTGTGATATGAGTTACGAAAGTGGCCCTTTCTCTAAAAATTAGCAAGTTTTATGAAATCATGTTCTACTTTGTTGTGATTGTTTATCCTGGTCTTATAGGTCTTTTGCTTTTTAGAAAGATTTAAAAATATCTTCTTATGTCCTAGAAGTGAACTTTTAGTCGTTGTGGAAAAGTTAGAATTAAAACCGTGCAGTTTGTTTAAAAAAAAAGCAAGCTGTTTGGGACACTGAAAAATGTAAAGGTGATATCTGCTGTTGGGAAAGTCACAGTTAACATTGCAATGGATGAACCTCACCATGGCAATATTCCAGATGAGTTTACTGTTGAAAATAAAATGTTCCAGAAGAACTGGGAGAACAGGAAAGAAGTTAAAATAGCATAGTTTGTATGCCAATTCTGAGAGGAGGAGGAGAAAGGGAGACAGAAAGTAATTATCACAACGTTGACAGTCGTGTTGCTTGAAAGAACACAATTTCAGAGGTGCATTTGAATGATTTCTTTCCTTCGTTTCTCAAAATGATCTCTGAATCATTTTTACGCTACCGTCTTCACTTCCAAACATAAGGAGTTAGAAAATAGGGGAGCTATGTTATAATTTAGATCATAGCAAGTATGCTTTTGAACAACAAAAACTCTTCAACATTCTTTATGATCTAAGTCGAGCATGAAAAGGTGTACCTGCACATATTTATTTTGGAGTGGAAATTATGCCCAGTACTTTTCTTATTATAATTGATATATGTTGTTCCCTGGCCAATAGAGACAAATGATTCCAGCATTAATTTACTGGAAAGCATAGATTTATTCTTGTTCACCAAAGGATTTTTCTTTCGAGGAAACATCAGAAAGTTTTCAAAGCACCATCTCCCTGAGGTTTCTCCTAGGAAATGGAGTATCTGACCTGTGGTCTCTTATTGTTTGGCCTATAAATGTTTACTAGCTAGCAAGCCCAGATGGACCACATCAGGAGTGGATTCTGGCAGGCACTACTGCCGGTTTGCTTGTGAGCGCACTGCGTGCATGCACGCATGCATAGTGTAATAAAAATTGTTCTGTGCAGAAGCAAAAAACAAGGTTGTGATGCCTATGGCGGCGCCTGAAGAACCAGTTCGGGAGTGTGGCAGGCCTGGGTCGCTGCTGGTTCCAGCAACCCAGGCTGCCAAACAACTATAGGTTTGGCTGAACTGGTAGGAACCACTACTGGACCACATGTGGCCCTTACAGCCCTAACTAACATGAGATGTTGTTGTTTCCTTAACTTACGAAAGGCTATTCTGTAAGCACTATGAAAAGGGACAGGTTGTCTTTAGAAGTTTGATTTAGAATAAGCTGGTTTGATTTATATGCTACTTTATAACAAGAGGATCTGTTATAATTTCATAACACTTAAAAGTTTCTTAAGCCAGGAAAGTTTAAAAACATTCTTTTCTATTCAAAAAGTAGCCAACTAACTGATTCTCCTTCATTGCTTAGTCTGTTGATTTAGCTACCCCAGAAATTTATTCTAGCTATATTGAAATTATACTCCTCCCTCCAGATGGGATTTTGATCCCTATTCCAAATCAACAAAAGTTGGGCTCATTCCATAAGCACAGCTAACAGGTAGTCCTTGACTTACAATTGGACTACAACTTTTGTTGCTAAGTGAGATGGTTGTTAATTCAGTCAGACCCAAGTTCAAGGCTTTTTTTGCCATGTTCATTAAACAAATCAGTTGTTAAATGAATCATGCAGTCATTAGATGAATTTGGCTTACCCCGTTCACTTTGTTTGTCGGAAGCCGGCTGGGGAAGTCTCAGATGGTGATCACATGACCCAAGATGCTACAACCATCATAAAGCCATATCAGTTTATCAAGGGCCTGAATTTTATTCATGTGACTGCATGAATGCTGAGATGTTGTAAGTGCAAGGACTGGTCGTAAGGCCACTTTTCAGTTCTATTTTAAAGTTTGGCCGCTAAAAAAATGGTTGTAAATTGAGGACTACCTGTATAAGAACAGTCCAATATTTTATTGGACTGGAACTATGACATATACCTGATAATACATACTTCTGAAACTTTAATTTTAATAGGACATAATCAGGATTGATTTGGACTATTATGTTGAGCTAAATATAATTGAAGATTGAAGAATATTGGGTTTTTTCATATCTTTATATGATCTTTAAGCTTTTAAAGATGAAAATAGGTTTGAAATAATATTCAAGAATATCTATAATTGGCATTATTTATATGGGATGATATCCTATAGCAATGATGATGTGAGTAACAGATCACTGTTCAATTAACTGTTATATTTTGTGCAAAGAAAAGGCTCCTAGCTGGATTTTTTAAAAAATTTATGGACCCTGTCATAATAAATTTTGAAATATTAACCCACTGGTGTCCACGTGTAGGTCTGGGTAGCCATGGTGTCAGCAGTTGAATCTCTCCATCTATAAAGCAAAAACTAGGTGCCACTTTATTTGTTCACTGTCGTCTGCTATGGCATTCAGTTCATGTTAAGTGTTTGGGGAAATGCTCCCGTTTGCTTGGCTGAATCTCATCAAGAGTTCTGTAGCAAAGAGCAAGTAATTGTTTCCACTGGTTTCTGTATGTTTTTGTGGCAAGTCAGATAAACATTGTTTTTTAATACACAGCTTGGAGCCTTGTGTGATAGAAGGGGGGTAAACCAAACATATACACTGAAGTGGAGGAGAAATTTTTATGAGGTGACCTGGTGGCTTTCGTGCTCCAAGAAGAGAAGAACCTTTGCCAGAAGTTGTAAATGTTCTAAGAAGTTCCATTGTTTTGTGAGGGAACGTGCAAGTGATTAGTAAAGGAACAAAACAATGTTTTTGATTAGGAGAATGAAATACTTTGCTACTGAAGAAGAATTCATCGGAGACAAAACTTGTGAATTAGTTAAAGTCAATTCTTTGAAACTTTGCTAGTAATGAGTATATGGGAAATTACTCCCGAAATCATAATCATAAGCTATAAAGGTTTTGTAAGTAGTGTAAAATCAATACCGTCATGTTCATGACTTAATATTTTCCTTTAACGCATTCAGAGTGATTTGCATACATTAAAAATTCTTACTGTGGGTTTGCCATGTAGTTCAGCATTAATATCCTTTTAAAAAATAAAATAAAATTGGTAGATAGGAAATTAAGGCAATCTGCTCCATAAGGCTTCAAGGATACAAATGTCTCATACTGTCATAAAAATGTGAAAGTGGACTGGATCAGCTTTATCCATAAAACTCTTTAGTTCCTCAATATTTCTCAGTACTACCCTGTTTTCCCCAAAATAAGACCTCCCTGGATAATAAGTCCAGTTGGACTTTTGAATGCATGTGCTAAAATAAGCCATCCCAGAAAATATTGCAACACAGCAGCCGCCATGAGGTGACCATGCTCACCGCCTCCTGCACCTCAAAAATAGTAAGACCTCCACAAAAATAAGGCCAAGCACTTATTTCAGAGGTCAAAAGAAAATAAGACCCTGTCTTATTTTCAGGGAAACACAGTAGGTTGCTCTGTAAAGTTTTTATTTAAATGCTCAATGGAAGGAAGAGCTTGCTGTGTATTTCCCATCTTGCTGCCTCCTTTTCTCTCTTTACCACTTTATATTACAGTTAATTACTTAGTAATTATCAAGGGAAAGGAATTACCTGTGACATAACAATCTTGTGAGACTGACATCCTGTAAAGCCATCTGATACCCGAAGCATCTAAACTGTCTTGAAAATGAAGATAGGTGATGTTTAAACCCACTGCATGACTATTATTAATGGAAAGTATTAGAAGGAACCTAAAAACTGGAATGTCAGCTTATAGGGTTGGCTTTCAAAGATGCAATGATCAGGAAACGGAAACAGGAGACACTGAAGCAGAAGGCAGGCAGAGCTGTTAAGCAAGCACAAAGTAGGTTAAAACATTCCATAAGCAATATGTAGTGGAAAATCTCTGGTAACAAAGCTATCTATGTTGGAGAAAGAGGGACTGGGTAATTAATCATGGACTATAAAAGAAGGTAGACTTTTATGAAAGATTCTGCAGAAGTAGAATCAGTAGACTTCAAATGAGAAGACCATTTGTTACTAAAATTGGAAATGTCATATGTGGACACTGTCTGGTTCCATGATATTTTTGACAGCTGTTGGCAGTTGAACAGAAAAATAAGCTGTCTTGTTGGTAAAGAGTTAGGAGATTTAAGCTGTGAACTAAGATCTAGAGTTTGTGATTGTGGAAGAAGCTGTAATGTGAGTGTATAACTTCTCCTGTGAAGTCATAATTATAGTTGTGGTATTAATAGGAAAAGAGTGCCTACAAAAATGTTGTTCTGTGTTGTATCTAGAGATTGTGGCCAAGATAGGTATGCCACTTGGGAACATCAAGATTTTGAGCTCTTACACAACTGGTAAGCAACTACTTTTTCCTAGAGGTCTTTTCAAACACTCTTTGTGTTCCGCTTTTCCAAAATGGCTTGTTGCCAGATCCACTTGGCTAGAGACACTGATGATCTTTTACCCATTTTATGTCCAAGATCAGCCAAATCATACTGTTCAGGGACGGATATTAGCCAATAGTTCCTAATAGTCATGAAAAGGCAGTCTAACCTCAAGTGCGAATTTGGAGGTTTAGATGCAGTAGTAGGCCAGAAAATAAAATATTTCACCGCTTGAAAATTAACGTGTTTTATTGAAAACATTGGTTCACTGTGTAATTGGAAAGTCCATTAATCATATACTGTAGGTGAAACTGCTCTACCCATACAACAGAAATGGAAGTAACAGACAAAAGCTTTAAAAAAAATTATTTATTTTGTTTATGCAAACTTCACATCTTTGCAACACATTACACTTCTTTTATATATCTGTTATGATTCTTTTATCAGTATATATAAGTCTTGTATAGCTATAACTTTATATATATGTGCATTTATATTTCATACATCTTTTTTTTCATTCTATATATAACATTCTATATATTCTATGTGTAACAACTTTTATTACATTTGAATCTTAAACATTTATTTTCTATTATTTATTTGCTACAGTCTATTTTGTATTTCTATCTTGTAATCATTTTCCGGTTTTGTAGTTGTTTTCTAATTTGTTAAAAAAAGTTTTTCACACATCTTGTCTTCCAGATTTCCCTCTGAAATCCTTTAAACCAAATTATCTATCGAATCGATCACATTGACCATATTTGGCAAGGCCTTTGTTTGTACATCTTAAAATATGAGCGAAAATGAGCAACCTCCCCTTTCTCTAAGGGGCATTGATGATGTCACTGACGAGCTGCCTCTAAAGGGATGATGTGATTACTTTTCAAGGAGCCTTTGCAATTTATGCAAAGATTTTTAAGTGAGCTGTAATTCTGAAAATACAGCACATGCTCTGAAATGGGAAGGAAAGTGCCCCGAGTCTTCCTGGAAGCAGTGTTGTCTTGTTTTAGAATGCAGGCATAAGAACATCATCAGATTTATTTAGAAACTCTTAATTTGATGTCTTTGAGTCAGTGCTGATTTCTGGTGATTGCCTGTAGTAGTCCTTGACGTTTTTTTGGCAACATTTTCAGAAATGGCTTGCCCTTGCTTTCTCAGTAACTAATAGTTCATGGCCTTCAGGCCACATCTATATTTTACATTTACTTTTGGTGAAACAACTGAAGTCCAGTTAACAACATCAGATAATGTAAGACTACATTTTATTGCCTTTTCATAGCTGACTTCCTCAAGTTGAGATGGCAATGTGGTTATGCTGGTTGAGTGATTATGGAGATGTACAAGATCAATATTATTTGAAAGGCAGTGGGGTAAGGAATTGATTGTATAGTATGTAGTTTCTCTTTTTCATGCTATATCCTCATTTATTACTAATTTGTATTTAGTTTTATTGGTGGGGGGTTGTATTGTATGTGTTTGGTTTTTTTCTTAAATATTTTATAAAATAGTTTTGACTAAAATTATTTCTGCATTTGATACAAAGGAATGAGATGGAGGAGATAATATGTTGTTCATGACTTGTAGATCATGACAGTGAATGGTCTAAAGTGAAAATCCATACCATAGAGAACACCAAATGCTATGAAATTTCTGGCAAAGATAAGTTTGAATATGAGGAAATTAAACTTAATTGTTTCTTAATTCTTTCATTTAATTTGTTACTAGTTTTATATTATATGTTATTGTGATTCTTAAAAAAATAAGAAAGTTTACATAGAAAAGAGATTACTTTTGGTCTACCATTTCAATTTGTGATCCCCAACTGTTAGGAGAAAGGGAATTTTTTAGAATAGAATAGAAAGCTTGGTTACTGGATATTTCAGTAGCACCAATATTTTCATCAAGTTGATGTTTGGTATATTTTCTTCTTATAAGCTGGCGGCTAAAATATTAAAATCATGATTACTCTACTGTTCTGTTAAACTGTAATGCATATTATGAAAGCAGATGATGTTGGCCAATGCATAACTTACATGCTGCTCTTAGTCTAAAATAGCCTCCTGTATGTTCCTTCAGGTGGTTCTCAAGTCATTTCATCTATGGTGATGTAGGGTGTGACAGACTCCTGGTCTTCACTGTAGAGTTGTTTATTTAAAGAGTTGATGTCTACTTGGTTTTGCTAATGCTATACTGCTATATCAAATGGTCTATTGAGACTTCAAGGGGTTGGTAAGCTATTTTTATCATGTCAGTTTGGTAGATGAAGTTTCAGATTATCTAATGGCACTTTGGAGGTTCTGTTACCATATACAGACGAACGTTGCCACTTTGTGTGTGTGTGTAAGTGCATCTGTGGAGTATTGCCATGTTTTGATATTAGATAATCTTCAGCTAGTTTTTTCAAAGCTAAATTCTAATTCTGGATGTTATAGACTTTATTTTGGTTTATCAGCCTTAGCATTTTGTTAAGAAGTGTAGAAAGGGCAATGCATTGATTCTGGTGAAATTATCAAGTTAATTCAGAGTTATTTTCATCATTATCATTTTTGAGAAATACATGAATGGGAGAAAGAGAGTTTACTATGTGTTTGTTGATTTAGAGACATGCATGATAAAATGAGTAGACTTGAAGTACAGGATGTGTTGCGTGATTATGGAGCTGAAAATTGATTTCTGAATATAATAAGAGAAGATAAAGGATCTATTAGAATAAACAAAATGCTTAGAAATAGTTCAACACTGAGAAGTTAGTAAGACCAGCATATATGATATCCTGGATTGTTTAGGTATTTATAGACAAATATATAAGAATTTCTTCAAAATATTTTGATTGTGGGTGTGTATCTAAGTATACTTAACATCATATGCAAGTAATGCCATGGTGGAAGCAAAGATTGTTTGCAAAGTTAAATAAGCATGATGAGATAAGGTATTCCATGAGAAACATGGGTAGTCTCTAAATATGATAAATAAAATGGTTTAGGTGTAAATTAAGTTTCATTATATATCCTTTGATCATGCCTTTCATATGGTGTTTTTTTTTAACCTTTTCTACACTTTACATAATATTGCTTATTCTGAAAGGGAATAGTATAATAGGTACTATTATTAGTACTACGGTTATTCTTACCATCATCCTAGCTAATCTCACCAATATACATTATTCTTTATAAAGTAATATTACTTTATAAAAGATGTCTGTATGTGTTTGTGTATAATAATTTTTAAATAAAAATAAGATTTTCAATTTTAAAAATATTTTTTATTTTAAATTTTAACAATAAGAACTAATATATATTAAAGTAGAACAAGAAAAGAGAGAAAGGAAGAAAAAAGAAAAAGCTGAAAGGGCAGAAAGAAAAAAGTAGAAGAAAAAAAGATAAAGTTATAAAGATGTGGCTCCTGATTTACCCAGCAGTTATAAATAAAATTACATTTTAAACTTTCTCTCTAAAGTTACATCATGCCTCTCTTCTTTCTATAATGTCTCTTGTATAATCATCAAAACTATAAACCATAATTTTTTACTTTTTAATGCAAAAAGTCCATAAGAGATTTTCAGTCATCCATAAATGTGCATACTGTCTCTTTTCTAACAAAACAAACCATTTTGACGAGTTTTGTCTTCTTCACCAAATATTTCTCCATTGTAGGTATTGCCAGTTCTTTCCAGTTGTGTGCATGCAATAATGTTGTTGCTGCAGTTTTCATATGTTAAAACAATATTCCATGGCTCTGGAAATCTGCTCTGAGAACTCTTGCTACCTTGCAAGAACCAAAAAAGAAGAAAACGATCTATACTAGTATTTCTAGCCCAGGGGTTCAAAAAGCACATTGCAGCATCCTAATTGCCATAGTTGTCCTGGTTGGGAATGATGTGTTACTATGGGGAAAACATATCTTTTCTGAATATAGTAAATGTAACATATGTAAGTTCTGACCTAACAGAGGCAATCTTTTTCTTTCACACCATTTATTTTGAGCAAATTAAATTTAAAATTAATTTGGGATCTGGCACATTTCCCTAGGGCAAATTCCATTGCTATTGAAATTCTTGAAATGTTTCTTGCTGGCTGAATTTCGATTTCTGATTTCCCATTATATTATGATTGGTCACACAGTCAGCTAGATGTTTAGACTTGATTTGGCATTTTTATCCACCTCTCAAAGCCTTCACGAGGATCTGGGATAAGCAGATGTTGTTATTATCTGTTCACTACAATGTGAAGTCACAGCTGCCAGTTCTTTAGCTGGTGTTGGCCTTCATACACATTGAATTATTTCGAAGAAGCTAAGATGTTTTTATATATTGGGGTAGTATAGTTGTGAATCCAAACGGTATGACCTTTTGTTATTGTTATTATTACGGGTTTCTGTGTGTTTCTTTTGATGAACTTGCTTCCTTTTTCCCTTAACAGAAAACTATGTTGTGCTTTTTAAAAGATTTCCCCCCCACACACACACTAAAAATTTAGTCCTAGAGTATAGCAGGATTTAGCATGGTTAGCAATAGGAGAGATTAAACTATATGATTTTCTCATGACTTGTTCCTTTCCATTTAGTCAGAATTTAAAACTAAAGTGCAAGAGTATGATTTTTAGTTATTTACATAAATTTTATTAGTTAAATTGTGATCACTTGAAGATTCACATTTGATAGTTTTCTTTCGATTAAGATAAATTACTTTTGATACTCAGCACAGAACAATTGAGCATTTGGTTAAATTTGAAACAGTTGATGAGAATTGGTACATATTGTAGCAGCCAAAGTTATGAGGGCAGAACCTTTTCCCTCATTCCATTCACACTCAACCATATTCTTTTCTTTCATCACCCTTGTTTAGATTGATCACTTGGGTAGCAAGGGAATATTACAAAGAGCTTTTGTAAACATGTACTTTTGGTTTTAAAGACTACTGACTGCAAAGGTAGTCTGGGTTTGCAATTAAAATACTGGATATTAGATGAAGGAGAAGTGTTTCCAAAGCCTTTTAAAAAGAGAAATATGCAGTTGTTCAAAATATATGTGGTTTACCTTGTCAGGGTGCTCAATCTGGCACTTCATTTGTGTCTCTCTGTGTGTGTTTTTCTTCCCTGCTAGTGTGAATTACAGCTTCTAGTTATTCTTTGAGGTCATGTTCTTCTCAGCAGTCCAGTTGGAGATAGACCAGGTGCACTGTCGCACGCAGATACTACTACGTTAAGACTATAGTTTTGATGTACTCTATGCTTGGTTTTTTTAAAAAAAAGAGATTGTTTTAATGACGTGAATTTTTAATAGGGTTTTGGGGGGGAAAAGACCATCTGGCTAACAGAAGGTTAGGGCAGGTAATGTCTTGCTGAGAGTGCCCCACAGATTAACTCAGTGTTTCTGAAAAATGTCCTCAGTGGCTGCTTATGTTAGAGTTTTGAAATAGTGCCTTTCGGATTTGCAGAGTCAGCAGATCTATTACCACTGCTGTGACACAGGAGATAATTCTGTTGGGCAAGCAGTAACATGGGGGTGGTTCTAAAGGCAGAGGATGTGTAATGTCAACATGAAGCCCTGGAGTTGGCACTAGGAAGAAAAGCAGCCATTTCATGCCAGTGCAGGAAGTCTAAACAGATTCTCCAGGCTCTGCATCTTTTTTTTTTTTGCTTTTTTTTTTTATTTTTAAACATAAAAAACAACATAAAAAATTCTCATCCATTACATACAGCATGTCGTTTGATTACAAGTGTTTTTGCATCCATATTCTCAATTACATATACAATCACAGATTTTCCGTCTAATATAACTAGATACCTCACTTTCATTGTACAACATATATTCAATTACGATTAATATTTCTTTCTTTTCAATAAACCTAATTCCCTTACATTCTTGATTGTCTGTTTAATAACAGTATACCTTTAATCATTTATCTCATTCTGAATATTTTTGCAGTATAAAAGAATTTACCAACTGTTTTATGTTTATATATGACTATTTTCAATTATGTATAATCCCACCAATCATCCATCGAGTATGCTTATGTTCATTATTGTCCTTGTACATCATACATTCAAATAAAAATGTTATTCCTTCATTTTTCAACAAGGTATTCTAAATACTCACTTCATATATATACCATTTTTTGATTACTTCCTTATTAAAATTATTTATCAACAATGGGATATCTTTATAATATACACTTAGGGTTATACATTATATCACTAATCCTCTCTCAAATGTACAGAGATTCATTATTATCCTTATCCTTCATTTTAAAACAAAAAAAAACCTAAATTATTCAATTCATATATATATATATTCATATATATATATATTATATTTATGCTGATAAATAAATAAAGGGAGACTAGTATAGATCTATTTCAAGCTATTTAGCTCTCATCAGCTAGCCATACCCAAGTTTGGGAATCGAACCTGTGCTCTATTGCCTCCCAGGCAGGGAGTTAACCATTTGAGCTACAGAGAACGACTCCTTTATCAGCCAGCCAGGGTGGGAGGTATATACTTAAAGTCACAACCCCTGGTATGCCCAAGCCTATATATATATATATCAGTCTTTCATTGTATCATTATTAATCTATTGAACAACATAATTGTATTATCACTTATCTCCTTCAATTAAAACATAAGTAAAACATTTTTCATTTCCAGATTTCTTTTCCAGCCACTGATAAAACAAATCCCATATCTTATAAAATTGCTCGTCGTCTTGTTCTGTAATTTCAAATGTCAATTTGTTCATTTCAGCACACTCCATTATTTTTTGAATAACTTCTTCCTGTTTTGGTGTTGTTTCATTTTTCCAGTTTTTTGCAAATACGATTCTAGCTGCTGTTAAAACGTTAACAATCAAATATTTTAAGTCTTTGTTATAGATTTCTGGTATGATTCCCAGTAAAAAAATCTCTGTTTTAAGATCTATGTGTTTGTGTATCATTTTCTCCAACTACATGTGAATTTTAGTCCAGTATCTTTTGGCTTTAATATAAGTCCACCACATATGGTAATATGAGCCTGGTGTCTGATGACATTTCCAGCACTTTTCTGATTTATTCTTGGACATTCTTGCAATTCTCGTTGGGGGTAGATGCCACCTGTAAAACTTCTTATACAAATTTTCTCTATATGCAGTTGACATTGTCATTTTATAATTTTGAGACCACAATTTCTGCCATTTCTCTAAATCAATCCCATGCCCAAAGTTTTTCCCCCAAGCTATCATGATTTCTTTAACTTGTTCCTCTTGCAATTTAACCTCTAATAAATATCCATATAGTTTTTTAATTGCTTTTTTCATCAGTACCTGTTAAAATTTTATCTAACTCAGTCATTTTGTTGTAAAGACCTTTTGATTTTCTATCTTCATTATATCTAGAGTGTATCTCTGTACATATGAATACCAATTCATTTCTATTCCTTGTTTCAACTCTAGAATAGATTTGAGTTCACCCTCTGCATTCAGTATTTCAACATATCTAACTGTTTGTTCCTTTTTATATATTATTGGGTATGAAAATGCTTCAATCGTTGATATCCAGACTGGAGTTTTTAAGTAGTATAATCTTTTAACCTTTTCCCAATTTAATAGCAAAGCCTCCCTTATCTAATGTCTTCTAAAATAACCATGTGCTTTAGTTCCCTTATACCATCAAACAGGCTCTGCATCTTGTCCTTTACACTACAGTTTTCCCATATTGTAATAAAGCTGTACCTTTGTGTTTTATCATCTGAAAAGTTCAGCCCAGACGCACATTTCTTGCCCCCCCGTCTCTCTCTCTGCCCCCCCCTTTTTTTCTATCTGCCTTTTTTATTTCTCCTGAAGGAACTGAAGAATATTCCAAAAGCTTTGTATAAATGAAGGCTGGGAAGGGTTGTTGGAAGAGGTTCACAAAACCTTGAGAAAAGGAAGCATTCAGTCATGTGAAAAGTCCTAAGCTTCTGATGAAGCTCCATTGTAATGTGTCGATTCCTTCCTTTGTCTCCAGCCCAGAGACACTTTTGTTCAATAGCTGCAATCATCTGAGAACACTGTGTGATGACTATGAAGTGGGGAAGAACACTGCAAATGATATAGAATAGACTGTGCAATTATGCAATTTCCATGTTATAGTGAAAATCCATCACAATTGTCTCTTAATAAGACATTACTATAGATTTGGGGAGCATTTCTTCCTTTTCTGTACATTCGTTGCCGTTCAATTAGCTGCTGTGTCACCAGTAGGTTCGGTGCTGTTAATTAAGGAATCTGTAAAAATGGCATGTATGGTGTAACACTTTTGTAGGAAAAGTTCTGGAAATGTTCAGAACATTTTCTTTGAGTTCTTCAGAATTTATTGACCAGCAGAGCATTAAGGTACACTGAAAATTAGGATGCTTTTAAGAATAATAATCAGAGTTCTGTTTTATTAATATAGGTAATCCTCAACTTACAACCGTTCATTTTGTTGAAAGTTACAACAGCATTGAAAAAAGTGACTTACAACTGTTTTTCAAGGTTCCCCCTCCCTTTTTTATTGTAAGCCGCCCGGAGTCTTCCGAGAGTGGGCGGCATACAAAACTAATAAATACAATAAATAAATACAATACAGTTACGACCTTTGCAGCATCCCAGCAGATCATGGGATCAAAATTCAGATGTTTGGCAACTGGTTCATGTTTATGACCGTTGCTGTGTCCCAAGGTCAAGTGAACCCCTTTGGTGACCTTCTGACAAGCAAAGTCAATGGGGAAGCCAGATTCATTTAATAACTGGGTTACTAATTTATCAACTGTGGTGATTCACTTAACAACTGTGGTAAGAAAGGTCATAAAATAGGGCAAACTCACTTAACAGAAATTTTGGGCTCAATTGTGGTTGTACATTGAGGAATACCTATGTAGCATAGATATTCCTGTGTTTACTAAGCTGAAAGCACAGACGAGGTTCTCCAACAATAAGATGTTATCAAGCTTTCTGAAATATTCCCATGGAATGATTAAATTGAAATACTATTGAGATCTCAATGTGAGATGTAGTTTGCATTTCTTTGCACTATCTGGGATGGGAAGGCACACATTAAACTGAAATTACATAGCAAGAACTTTCTGTTGCTTGCTCTCCACTTATTAGTGCAAGGAGATTGGGGGATGGGGTAATAAAATTGAGTTTTTAAACTAATCTTTTGGTAATTGTTCAAGGTTTACATTTAGGTGCAATGAGATAATGGTCACCTTGCAAAAACTGTTCTGTTGTTTTTAGCTCCCTTGTAAGAGTTGGCATCTCCATTCATGCTAACAACAAAGTAGAACTTAGCACCTGTGTGAGTTCAAAGGGGATTGCAGTGTATTAATTTTTTGCATGGCTTTCTCTGTCCAGGTTCCTCTGCTTCTTTGTATCCCAGAAATACTTTGAATAAATAGTGCTCGTGCAGGTAGCGTTATAAAGATGTTGCTTATGGCTAACATTTCCTGTGTAATAAGGAATGGCTCATAATTTACAATTAAGGATGACTTGCAGTTACTGTCAATGAGTTATATCACCAGGATCTATCCTCCTGCTCACCAGAATGAAGAGAAGTAGCTCAGGGCTACTGGAGCTGCCGTATTCCCAAGAAACCAGTTTGGCAACATCTAAAGCAGCGTTCTAATCTTAGTGTTAACCAAATATCCTAGACTACAACTCCCATAATTCTCCAATCAGAGATGAAATCACATTATGCATGCTGATTAAAACGATAAGCTTCAGTTCCTGACTTGCTACATTCCAGAGGATGTTAGAATCTATAATTTTTTTAAATAAATAGTGCGATCAAGGTGCCTGTTGTCATCTCGTTATTTTTTTAAAGGTTTTTTTTTGGGGGGGGACAACAAATGTGCAAACCACTTGACTGAAGGATGAATGGTGCTTTATGTCTTCCTGAGAAAGCTGGTGGTTTCATTCAGCAATTTAGCTTTCCTAATTTCCCAGCCTGCTTGATAAAATGTTAAATATTACTCCCACCTAGTTAAGTGAACAGAAGCAATAGGGTGCATTTGGTGTTCAGGACAGGAAAATAATGCTGATTAAAAGGATGTTTTTGTCAGGCTTAGTTACCTAAATTGATTTTGGCTTCTTGATCTTCAGGACTGGAATCGACTAAAAGTGCCAGTCCTGATCATCCAGATAAAATTTCAGGTTAAAGAATCATACTATATGAATTAAAAATCATTGCATGGCCACAGGATAGCATACGGCCATTTACATTTTCCATACAACTAATCTCAAGAGGTACTAGAGGGTAGAATAGGATAATCACATGCGAACCATTCCAGGGGTGGGGGAGATACAATTTTTGACCATCCTTAGTGTCTGCTGCATATGAATGCAGTGGTGATACTGATTCCTATAATCAAGCTAATATTCATCACTAAGGGGTGTTGGGATATATCATTGAATTAATTACAATCCATTAGACAAAAAGAAGTGCCAAAATATAAAGACTTAGTATCTATTTGGAGACACCCCAAATCTAAGACTGATTCTTGTCCATTCAATATTGAGTCACTATCTTGTTGGTGTCTCCAGTTTCAGGTCAATGCTACAACTCATAATTGTCAGTTGCATTGGACATACAAAAGGAATCAGCTGATATCTCAATGGATTTTTGCTGACATCAGGATTGAAATGATGAGAGTTTAAGTAGTGTTTGTTTATAGATCAGTATAAGGGGAAAAAAACTATTGTGTTGTATTTTAAGAGAAGGTCATAAGTTATTAAAGAAATTATATGTGATAAAGGGGGAAGAACTTCTTTATATATATTTTTCTTTAATATTTTCTTTTTCTTTCTTTTCTATTTTTCTATTTTTTTTCTTCTCTGCATCTTCATAATTTTTTTACTTTCTGTTAATTTTATTGTACTTATGCTTTTGAATAAAACTTCTATTAAAAACTGTGAAGTTGCACAGATTTGCATTTAAAAAGAGAGGCTGCTTGAAAATCTGATAAATGATGCATTCCATCTTGAAAGGAAAGTTGGGATCATAAGCATCACATTTTCCCCAAAAGTAGTAGAATACTTATTTGGTAACAGAATACACAGGGAACCCTTTTTTTGGAATGACTAAGTAGGTTCTACATTATCTAACTTTGCAAGTGTTGAAATCTGGACAAAAAAGTTATGTTTAGTTTAAACATTATGCCAGCAGAGAAGCTTCAACCTCTGTAACCATCAATTATAATCCAACACTTCAGGGCGAATATATGTGTTAATTGCGGATTATATCTATACATACACACACAAACACACACATACTAATTGCTATAAGGTGTAAATTTATATAGTACTGTTTCACACAAGGAAGGCAACCAGAAGAATACAAAACATGTCATGACAGCCTATTCCTACAGGTATGCTGTACATGTACTGCAAATAGTACAGAAACATCTGCAAGCAGAGAAAAACTTATTTTTCTTTTACTCTTGTAGCCTGTCATTTTTAAATCCAGCTTCAAATCAGTTTCAATCTTGTTAACTGTTTCTTTTGAATAACATCTTTTAAACAATATCTATAGAGACACAAAAAATTCCAAAATCTTATTTAAATTTATCTGGACATTTAATCCATTTATCATTTTAATTATTCTTTTGCTATATATTGTGAGGTATATCACCCTATAAATCCTACATATCAGAGATTCAGTAAGTTCTGATAAGTTCTGGAGAACTGGTAGTGGAAATTTTAAGTAGTTCGGTGAACCAGTAAATACCACCTCTGATTGGCCCCACCCCCATCTTTTCTCTGTCCCCCAAGTCCCAGCTGATCGGGAAGAAATGGGGATTTTGGATTTCTGGAGTGGGGTGGGAATGGAGATTTTACAGCATCCTTCCCCTGCCACAGCCACCAAACCACACCACACTCACCAAGCCACACCAACAGAACCGGTAGTAAACATTTTTGAATCCCACATAGTCATTTATGGGCTGGAGGGAAAATGATGACACATATTAATGAAGTAATCATAAAAATGATGTGAATTATTTATTGCCAGATGTCTTGCTTTTGCTCTAATTATTTTGTAATGCAGTCATGCTTTTAAGTTATCAATTTTAGTTTTGATTCATACTATTTTATTGAGCAAGATAACATTACATAGTTAATCTCCAAGCAAAGAAATGCTTCTCTTCCTAGATGCATAAATTGCACTTCAGTTTCTTTCTGAGTCTGACAGACTAAATAAAAAAGTCAGGGAATGCAGGAATATTATGGACCTTTGAATTGAGAAACCATAGCTAACGGTGGCTTTTAAATTCATTTTGTTTCTTCTGTGAAATGCTCTAGTTATTATACAAGAATTGGTTTTCTGAATGGAACTTATTTTTCTACCTATGGCCTGTGGGAGCTGTGCAGTTTTTATTATCTTTAAGGTTCAAATTTCATGGTCGACTATGTTTGACTTTGGCCTAGACTTTTTAATAAAAACTAGAATTATTTAGTTCTTGCTCATGGAAAAAGGGAAGGAAGAAAGGAAATAGAGGGTAAGGAAGGAAAGAAAAATATTAATTGACAAGAATATGCAATTTTTGGATGCTTAACAGCCAGAAACGATAGTCACTGAAGACTACATATGGATTTGTCCTGCTCACCCATACAGCTTATCATTTTGGGCAAACATTATTTTTGTCATGCACCATCTTCTTAGGATGGTTATGAAAACATTAGATAATGGATTTCTTGAATGTGATCAGAGTATAAATACCAGTCTATGAGTTGATTCCTAGATCTACTGTATGCATGTTTAATTCTGAATAGATTAGGACAAGCCTATATGCAATTGGCTGGGAATACACATATTTAGGAATAAAGAATATTTGAATAGGTACATATAGAATTATAGTGCAGTTTCAATTATTCCATTGATTTATTATTTACTTTTACTGTGATTTATAAATAGCAGTATTTATAAGATACTTGTAGGATTTATAAGATAATACATACTGAGAAATCATATGAAAATTTTAAAAACTAGATTTTGCCTTTTCCCACATTTAGATTTTTTTTCTTTTTTGCCAATATTTGAATTAAGCCTAAAGGGCAGACACCTATGAAGAATCAGACTAAATGACTTTCTAATCCAGTTCTTAATAGTTAATTCAGTACCTTCAGGAAATTTGCATGTGAAACATAACCACGATAACTCTTATTCTGAGTTTGACAACTCTGATTTTTTGAAAATTATGTTTCCTCTCTCTACTGAAGAGAAATGCTAAATAATAGATCAATATTAAATTTTGTAATATGAAAGTGTTAATTTTTCTGTCAAAATGAATAGTGAAAATCTTTGCCTCTTGGCAAAATTGGAGTTAGGAAACTTCTCATTTGTATTTATCCCAGGCTCTGAAGTGTTAGTGACAAGGAACAAGGAAATAAAACTTCTCAAAGGTCTGATTCAACTATATAGTGACTCATGGTTTTCACTCCTCCCACCCCAGAGATGTTTAGGAAAATTATCGAAAAGGACTGTAGGTAAAGCTGTGATGAAGGCAAAGTCTCCACTATATTTGGGCTGGTTGAGTCTGATTACTCTGATATAAAGAAACCTTAGTATCAACTTCTCCCCCTGCCCCATTTTTAAGGGAATATCATTTTTACTTGTGGTACCTTATTTTTTTAACCTTTGTATGAATCAGGCAACCTTAAAGAAAGTCCCTAGACGCTACCAACTTTAACATGACTGAGGGACATGTTCTAAAGCACTAGTTCATTAAGCAGACTTTTGAAGGACATCCTTTATAGAACAACTACCCATTTTATTTGGTTAATGGTTGACCTAATTCAACTATTCTATTTCATGGAATGCATTTTAATATAAAGAATGCACCAAACAAGATGGGGGATAAAAGCAGCAAAAGTCAAATCTGTCATTGAATAAAAATCAATGCCATACTCAAAGAATGTTGCAGAATTTGTTACAAGAATGTTTTGTAGAAAAATTTAAAAACAAATATTGTTTGAATATCAGCAATCCAGTTGCTGTATTTTGAAATAAGTTGTAGATTTAAACAGTTTCCCAAGGCAGACCCATGTAGAACACATTGTAGAAACTTAATCAGACTTCAAATTGTATTTTTTTTTAATATTTGTGAGTGTGAGTGTGGCCAGGGTTTTTTTTTTATTTTTTTTGCCTTCCATTTCAAAATGGAAAGATATATTTTACCGAGTATATTTGCAAGTCAGCTTTGATATTTAAATTGAAGCAAATTATAAAGAGGGAATTTTAGCCTTTATCTTTTTGGTGAACGTTTCCTAAATAAATAATATTTAGAGGTTTTTTCTTGTGTGCTTTGACTGGGGATGATACTCTAATCCTTATGATTTTAATTGCAGAATTTTGATAAGCACATTCAATAGGCACAGGTTGTTTCTATGTTAGCATCTACATTGAACATTAGTTTCTGTGTGGACAATGGCACAAGTTTGTAAACTGTTTTAAATGTTCAATATTTCAACGTAAATATGACCTAAAATGTTATTTGTTCTCCATACAAGTCTTAAAGTTAGATAAAGAATCCAAATAAACAAATGAATCAAAAACATCATACTACTTCATTGATTTATTGAGGAAAATTACCCAAAGCTGCATATTTGTATGTGGAAAAATATTGATTGAAACATCTGAGTCTATTCCCCCCCCCCCCCCCCGTTAAATGAATTGATGATCCTTGAGGTTCACATATGTTGTTACACACAAATACATAGCTTTGGATTATTTTCATCAATAAATCAATGAACAAATATAATCAAATCAAATAGACCAGCATAGGAACAAGTATAATGTTTTGATTCAAATGTTTGATTAGGTTATCTTAGTATAGTTTTAGGACTTGAAGGGATATCACTTTTTAAGTCCTACTAATACAAAAATATTGAATATTCAGAAAGGTTCACATATCTTTAAACTCAATTGTATAACAGTCATACTTTAATTTTGTTTGAAATGCTTTTTCAAAAGAAAAATCTTGTGTGATTGTAGCAAGCTTTTTCCCCCTGTTTACAGAATAAAAAACTTATAGGTATCGATTGCCTTCTATCTTATAAGGAGGAATATTTGTTTTTCACTGGAATCTGCATTATTTACCACTTTTAAAGTTATATTAAGGTGTGGCTTGTGATAGGCCTGTGTTTTATAGAATAAGATGACTCATACTATAATTCTTTCTAGTATTGGGAATGAATTCCAGAAATTCCTTGAAGTATTGAGCTTGGAGCTTGCTTCCATATGTTCCTTTTGTTTTAAAACTGTACTGTGAGCTGCTTCTAAAATTAATAGCTTTAGTTACCAATTGGTCAAGAGGTGATTGCTCTATTTCCTTAAAACAGATAAGTCTTATTTCCTTTATTTAGATAATTCTTCTCATTTGAAAATAGAATAATTCCTGGGATTCATATGTTTTTATTTTAATTTTATCATGAAGAAATATTATTCATCAGAGTTCTAAGAAGCATGACTTTTGGGTTAATTTTACAGTGCAAGTTGTTGTGAAGAAATCCAACATATTCCATAACATTTTATATGAGTCTTACAGCTCTTTGCCGCATTCCACAGTTCATGTAAATGTGATTTCAAACATTTTTTTTGCTAACCCCCCCGCCCCCCAGCATTTACTTTCTCTTGGCAAAAATGCTCCAAAACAAACTGGGCTTTTTTGACAATAGTGGTGTTTCCATGTTTGCTTAACAATTACTGCAAAATAGGTCATAGAATTTGGTTGGTCGCATGATGATCCACTTTATAAATGTTATGACGTACAACTGTAATTTAACAGACTCTGTTATGTTTGTAAGTTCAAGGACTTTGTACATAACCTAGAGATCATGTATGTTGTGTAATAAAGATTTATTTGGTTCATTGTTTTTCCAATAAAGCTGAAGATGACTGTATGAGGTTGGATACTAAAAGACTAGTTCATAATACATATTTGAGGACCTGCAGCTGTAAAGCAACCATTCTAAAATAAATATTGATACTTGGAATACTGGGACAGTGTGAAAGGATTTTTTGCTCTAACCATGATGTAGAGCAGGTGTGTCAAAAGCCTTTTGTGACCCTGGACAGCTAGTAAGGTGGCCCCATAATTTCATAATAAAAATATACAAAAATAAAAGACGTTTCTTGTTATATACATTAACTATATTACACTGTATATTTTATGTATGGCCCTAAACAATTCCACTTCATTCAATGTGGCCTAGGCAAGCCAAAAAGTTGGACATGCAAAAAATGGCTGTGAAATAGTTCACAATACATAGTGTTTATAAACAGTGAGGTGTTGTTTCCTGCCTCTATTTTATCTATTGATATTGTTGTTTGTGTTAACAGTTTCCCTAGCAATAAAATTCATGGGTTAATTGCTTTGTGAATTGTGAAAAAAGGTATGCTATTTCCCTATTTTTATTTTTACCTAAACCTATTTCAAGTTTATACTATGTGAATTCTTTGATTAACTTCTTAAGAGTTGCATTTTTCTGTGGTAACTCCTCATTCATTTTATCTATTTAAGGTACCTTTAAGTTTTTCATTTCTGTGAGGCACTTTTGTACTTCTGTGTAAAACAAGTTTTATTCTATTCTCATTTGTTGGGTTTATTATTCTATCGTACCCTGAAGGGTCAAGTCTCAAGAGTATTTTTTTCCCCTGTAGAAAAATCCCCTGATTTGATATAAATAGACACAAATTTCCAATGGTGAAGTTGGTTTAAGAAAAATTCTTTGTTTTTAAGGGAAAAGAAAAGTTGTCAGCTACCTGAATATAGTCACCTTATGCCCAATAGTAGCATTTTTTAAGGTATTATCAACAGATTTATATGAGGGATTCCAAAATATAATTCTAGACATGTGCCTCAAGGTGGGTCAGGTTTGTGTCCATCAAAAAGTGACTCCCTGGGTTTCACTGTAAAATGGTTCTGAGGCTGAGAGGACAGGTGAAGTCATTTGCGATGTCTTTTTAAAAACCCAATATTTTGAATATTTCACATTGGGGAAGAAGTGTTCATTAATTTCTTCCATGCATGTATAAAAATTTAGCTTTGAAAAGTTGAAGAGCATATATATGAGAGGAAAATTGTCGCATTCTTTACTTCCTTTCGACTTCTCAATAAAGCCCATATTTTTCTAAGTCTAGCTTGCCAATGGAATCTTCACAGCTTCTCATCACTTTTCTCTAAGTGAAATGTACCAATCCATTGTCAGGCAAACAATAGTTATTGTACAGAGATGGGGAGATCAACTAGCCTGTGTTCCTGAAGAAAAATTAATGGAAATCTTGACTAAAGTTCACATAGTGTCAAAGTCATAAACTTCTTGCAGAACAAACAAAGCAATATAGATCCAGGGAGTTACTTCTGAGGCAAAAGAACTGATTTTTTTTAAAAAAAAGTTATTTGCAATTTGCCCTCTTTTAAGGGCTTCCCAAAGCTAGGATGTGTTATGTGTTCCCAAAACCTAGGTTCTTTTTTTTAAGTAACCCTAAAGCCTTCGAAGATTATGAAGCATAATTCTTAGGAAAGTGAAGCCTACTACTGAATAGATTGAGCTTGTTCTAAGGAGAAATACTATAATAAGAATCAAGATATATTGCCTTGCTGAATATGAGAAAGAATTCCTAAGGAAAGAATATGGAAGGTTATCTAGCCCAACTCCCGTTTGATAAAAGTAAAGTATCTTGTCAGAAAGTCATATCTTCTCTTCAATATTTCTAGTGGAACATAACTAATTTTGAGGTAAATCTGTTTACCTCAAACAGGGCCTGCCATAAGGATGTATGCTTATCAAAATGTAAAATTATCTATGAAATACAAGTTTCTGATACAGAATGATCTTTGGAAGGAAGGGAGTGCAATATCTTTTTGAACAGTGAAGAAGTACCTGTAGAATATTTCACAAGTGAGTCATTAATATTTTCATAAATGCATTTCTGATTTTTTAAAAATATTGTAATGTATAGCCTTGAGCGCTTGGCTTTTCTGAATCCTGATTTGTGCTTGGATCAACATCAGGCAAAAATTAACTTCTTCTATGTAAATATCCATAGTAAACTGCATGCATTTTACTTAGCTTAATCTTCTCTAACCTGCTTCCTTCCAGAGATATTAGAGTTCTGTAATTTTCACCAAGTGTGGAATACTGACTGGAGACATTAGGAATGTCAAAACGGAGAGTCATGAAAATGAATCATTTCCCCAAGTGCTTTCCCATTCTAGTTAATTTAGGGATTGGAAACAGGTTAAAATGCAAAGGGTGACATTCGTTCAGAGAAGTTATAAAGAGATAACCTGAGGAGCTTTCTTTTGTTAAATTTGCTGGGACAAAATTATTCTGAATCCAATTTCTATACATTTTCAAAATCGATAAAGAGAAGTACTAGAAAAATGAGACCAAAACCTTGTCGTTCTCCCTCCTACTCATTTTAACTCTTTGCAGGCTGGTCTAAGGAAATAGTCCAAGAACTAAAACTAACCTACTTCTGGAACATTAAAAACAGAGAGATTTTAACTACAATACACAGTAAGTCCCTCTATCTACCTTGACTCTACATTCACTTGACTTCACATAGTCTAGGAGAGTTATTAGAAAAAGTCTTTTAAAGATTGAAGGACAGAATGAAAAAGGACTCATACCAAATTTGGTTCAAAACTCAGCTTAATCATTGTTAGGTAGAAACCAGCCAACTACATCAACTCACTCATCTCTCCTGCCCGACAAAGGTTCTTCTTCAGAGCCAGATATAATAGTCTACCCTTAGTGCTTTTATACAGTAGATTCAATAAAACCCCCATGATTAAATGAACCTGCCCTTGTGGTGATGGTTCAATTGAATCTATTCTCCACATGCTGTAGCACTGCTCCTTTTACAGTTGTATTTAAAGAAGACGCGTCTTTCCTCTCATGCTACATGCATCAAATTCTTCTGAGGAACCTCTTGTTAACTTTCTCTTAGCAGATAAGAAAACTGCTACCTCCCGTAACATAGCAAAAACACTGTATAGTATTGTGAATGTGCACAAAAAAATGACTGGCTGATGCATCTTCATATCTAATTGATTTGTCTACATCATGTGGATATTTTGTTTGTTTTCTACTGTAATTTATGTTTTGTTTTGTCATTGTTGGAAATAAATATAGGTAGTCTACTTAACAACCATATGTTTAGTGATGCTCAGAGTAACAACGGCACTGAAAAGAGTGATTTGTGACAATTTTTCACACTTAACAATCATTTCAGCATCCCCATGGTCATGTGATCATGTGCAACTGGCATGTAGTTATGATGATTCTGGTATCATGTGATCACCTTTTGCGAACTTCTGACAAGCAGAGTTAATGGGAAATCCAGATTCACTTAATAATTGTGGCAAAAAAAAGTTGTAAAATGGAGTCTTGCCTTGCAGTGTAAATTTTGGGCACAATTGTGGTCGAAGGCAAGGACTAACCTGTTTCCCTGAAAATAAGACCTCCCCAGATAATAAGCCCAATTGGGCTTTTGAGCGCATGTGCTAAAATAAGCCCCCCCCCTGAAAATATTGCAACATAGCAGCAGCCATGAGGTGATCATGCTCGCCGCTTCCTGCATATAAAAATAAGAACTCCCCGAAAATAAGGCCAAGCACTTATTTCGGATGTCAAAAGAAAATAAGACCCTGTCTTATTTTCGGGGAAACATGGTACCTATATTACCTATCTATGGAAGATCACAATTTGTATAACTTGAGGAAAGGCCATTTTTCTCCCACTTTTTTGTTTTGCTCTGTAACCAAAATATATTTCTGGAATGTTTATAAGGCAAGATAGAGTTAGCATTCAACCAATCTTTGCAGGTCTTGATGAGTAAGCATCTGATGAGTGCTCAGGCTACAGGAAGTCCAAGAACTGCGGGGGGGGGGTTGACACATTGTGGAAGAAGGCAACAACAACCCTTTTGATAATTGTTGCCAAGAAAGCTATCTATATATGCCATGAAATCACCAGGAGTCTAAGTGAGTTTACACTAGCAGTTTATAAATCTCAGTAATGAGACATCCTTTGCCCTCTGAATTACTGTCTATAAGGAATCCCACGCAAAGAAAAAGGAAAGGAGGAGGAGGAGAAAAAAGTTCAGTCATTCTTTTTGAAAATTATCAGTCTTATACCATAATGACCTGCTGGGAGAAACAGTTCAGATTACTTAGGTGACATTGTGACATTGAAGTATGCACAACATGTGATTGCTTCGCAGAGAAGATATCTTATTATCTATGAGAGAGTGTTAGAAAGGTGATGTGAGAGAATTGGGAAGGACGAGGAAAATTGCCTTGATAAAATAAATAATTTTGGGAAGAAATCTTGCTTATATTCTGTTGTCTCCCTTAATCATCATTCGGCTCTTTCTGATAGGTCCAGGCTTGGATATGGGTATGACAATCAAAAGTGATTCTGCCAGGCAGATTCGGAATATACTTCTGGAAAGAAAATGAATATATGTGTAGGTCAGGTATCTAGATCTAAAATGTAAAAATAAAAATTTGGATGACTTTTCAGAGATTATAGAGATATGTTTTAATAAAATGTTATAAATCACAGCCAGTTACTAATACATTCAGTTTAATACAATACAATACAATACAATACAATACAATACAATACAATACAATACAATACAATACAATAGCAGAGTTAGAAGGAACCTTGGAGATCTTCTAGTCCAACCCACTGCCTATAACATTTATTTATTTATTCTAATGTAGCTTTTGGGAAGTTGTATTGTGTGTGTGTGTGTGTATTACACACATACATACACACACACATTGTATATATGTATATGTGTGTGTATTACAAATCAATGAAATGCTCTGATGCAGATTTATATTTTTCTTATCTTCTAAACATAAAAGTTAGTTAGTCATTAATTCTTCTAAATGTGGTTTAAAACCTCTTTTCCTCATGGTCACATGCCTGCCATACTTTGATTTATCTTCTGAATGATCATTTGGGTTGAGATAAAGTACAATTGGGACTTTCCGCATTAATGTCACTCTGTAGTAATAAATCATTTTTAGGATGTCTAGGAAAATCAAAAGCATCATGTATATGGAAAGGTAGCTTATCTAGGTCAGGGCTTTTTCCTTAAAATACCAGCTTTTCATGATGTGTAATGTGACTTTTCTGCCAGTTCTGATTAAGAGTTTATGGATCATAATAAAAGTATCAATGAGGATGAAGTGAAATGCTGTGAAATCTGCTATCGCTTCGCTCTGCAAGCATGCGGACACATGCGCACACAGACGCTACCATGCAGAGCTGAAAAGGGAGGATTAAGAAGCCTTTTCTGAGTCTGCAAAGGTAAGTAAACAGCGAGGGGGAGGGGAACAGCTGTGTCACACGATTTAGATTCGCTACAAAGCACAATTTCCTGCTTTCTATCAAATATAAATCATGTCGCACAGCTGATTGTCGCACAGCTGATCATTGGAACTTTTTAAAGCATTTTTTACTACCGGTTCGGGGAAATCAATAGTTAAAAATGCTTTAAAAAAAGTTCCTACGATCAGCTGTGCAACAATTAGCTGTGCCGCGTGATTTCTAGCTAATATAAATTGTGTGGCACAGCTCATTGTTGCATAGGTGATCGTAGGAACTACCGGTTTGCCCAGACCACTGGAATTTGTTACTACCGGTTTGGGCGAACCAGTAGCATTTTTTACTACCTGTCCTGGTGAACCAGCCCGAATCAGTAGCATTTCACCCGTGTCACTGTAGGCAAATGTAGCCTGCAAAATTAATTATTATGTAGCCTTTTTGTTATTTAAGAATAGCCTGGCATAGTCTGATTTTGTTCAGCAGTAGGGAATGTTGGCTAGGAATAGTAATTATGGGAATTGTGTAAGTAGAGGGCTCCATATGGGAAAAGTGGTTCTACCACAAACCCCCTTGCTGAAGAAAACTTTGTATCTGGAGACCCTTATTTAGACACATAATAAGATAATAAAAAGAACCAAGCTGTTAAAAAAGTCATGGATATTAACAAAACACTGAGCCACACTCCAGCATATTTCTAGAATAAAAAAAAAATGAATGAGAGGGAACTTAAAATTACAAATTCTCTCCCCCCGCCCCTTCTCTGTGTGCAGGAAAGAACTTCTTTGTTGTAAAAACTTTGGATTTCATCTCAACTTTCATCTTATTAAACCAGCTTTCTTATCGTTTCTTTTCACTTCAGTATTTTTAAGGATAGTCATTGTCTGCAACACAATTGCAAGGCCCTGCAAAAATCCAAGAATGTTCTAACACTTTTTAATGATAAACCTAGCAGGTTGGTGCTAAAATTGAGTTACCTACAAAGGGGACAGAAAGCTGTAGGCAAAAATCTCTAAACAGGCTGAAAAAGCTATTTCTGAGAAAATTATATTCTGAGTGATTTGGCCTAGATCTAATTAAATCTTTTGTGGCATCTATTCTGCTGTGAGCTTCTCTGGCAGACCTTGACCTCTATTGACTGTCTTGAATAGGTGGACTTAATTTCTTCTGAAAGCTACTTTGAAAATATCACAGCATCAGACTTTGCTTGTGCGTTGGCTTCTCACATGTGCATTCTGTTCTGCTATTAGAAACTGAAATTTCTTGTTGGTTTAAAAAGGATGTCTAAAAGTGCAACTCATAACAAAATGGTTATTAGGCTAGTCAATGGCACAAAGCTAACCATTTCGCTCTTTCCCTACCTGCAGTTGAACTTAGACTGAATGGCATCTGTATCCTTCATTATCTGTTCATCTATTTTTTTAGATTGTTTACTAAAGTTGCATGCAACTGAACATATTCAAGGCATGGACTTTACAATCCCATGAAAACTTTAAAGATTTTTAGAAAACCTGATTATGTTTTCTTTCTTTCTTTCTTTCTTTCTTTCTTTCTTTCTTTCTTTCTTTTTTTTTCTTTCTTTTTTTCTTTCTCAAGAGATAGGAAGCAAAACTGGCATATTGCTGAGGGAACTTTAGGCTGTAGAAATTGGGATGGTCACAACATGGCAGCAAAGAGTTTGGGTTTTCTGTCTTTAAAAGACCATTATTCTAACTCCACTGTTCACTTTTCTATGTAAATCAGTTTTTCACTTTGTTGAGAATAAAATATTAACAGATCAAATGAAGTGAAGATATGACTTACCGTATTTTTCGGTGTATTAAGACATACCTTCCCTCCCCCCTAAAAGAGTGTGGAAATGTTGGTGGGTCTTAGACACCGAATAGAGCCATTTTTTGGCTTCCCAAAGCCCTACCCCCACATCCCATTTTTGTGACAAACAGGTGAAAACTGCCTGTTTTCCACAAAAATGGAGGCATTTTTGCCTTCTCCCAGGAGCACTCTGCAGGGTTCAGTAGGGCTCGGGGAAGGCAAAAATGCCCCCGTTTTTGCTAAAAATGGCCCATTTTTTGCCTGTTTTTCGCAAAAACAGTGTTTTTGCCTTCCCCCAGCCCTGCTGAATCCTGCAGAGTGCTACTGGGGGCTGGGGAGGACAAATACTTTTTTTCTTTACTTGCCTCTTCGAAATCTTGGTGTGTCTTGTACACCAGTGCATCTTATAGTCTGAAAAATATGGTAGTTAGTTGGTAAGATGGGGATGATTGGAGCATAAAACCAGGTTGAGATGAAAGTATGGATTTTTGGGGGAAAAGTGCTAGGTTATCTGGACTGCAAGAATCTGACTGATCACTGGATAACAGCAAGAATTTGGCATCTTATATCTCTTCGTTGCTATCTGGTGCTTTTATATATATTTTTGCAATCCCAAAAATGATTGCAAAGTTACTTCACAAGAAGCATCAGACAAGTCTTAAGGAGAGCAGTCGGAAGTCAACATTTCTCGGTGTATCTTAACTAGTAAGAAAAGTAAATTTTCAAATATTGGCACAGGTCGTGGAAGGTCTCTACAGGTTAAATTTAGCTATAGAAAACAACGCAGAAACTACGAAAGGAGATGAAACCATCAATAGGTTGCTATTAGTTTGGTTTGGATCTAAAGTGGGCAAGAGTGCTTTGAATCCAAATCTGCATAAGATGTTTTTGTGGTGCTCAGTCCCAGCCACTTTCTGGAAAACTGAAGTGATTGGAATACATTTATTGATTATGTACCATCAAGTAGTTTTCAACTCCTAGCAACCTTATATAGAGATTACCCCCATAATGATCTATCCCTAACTTGTTCTTTCAGGCCTCATGAGCGATGGTGCACTCCAGAGGTGGGTTTCAAGGGGTACGGTCTGGAAATCCGGTGTGCATTTCGGAACCGGATCTTCCGGAGGCCTCGTACCGGAACTCACCTGCTGCCCGCTATGTCCCTCACCTTGTTGTGTCACTGCTGCATCACCAGCCATCCCATTAAAGTGAATGGGACCAACTGTGAGTCAACAGCAGGTCAGAGGAGAGCCGTTGCAGGACAGAGATGACAGTTGCTCTTTAAAAATTATGATTTAAATCCAGTTGTGATTTAAATCATGATTTAAATTGACTTGATTTAAATCAAATCCACCCTGATTGGAATGTAGATTTACCTATTCCAATTTGTTGGCCATTGTGTTATTCTCTAGTTTTGCTGGCATAACTTGGTTAGAACTATCTCTGGTTCTTCTTCTGTTGCTTGCTATATTTAAGTGGGATTCCATAAGTTTTTCTATTATTAGGTTTTGATTTGATAATGGCCAGAGTGCCGATCTAACTTATCTAGTAGTAGATGTTTTTGTAAGTAAGGAATATTTTCTAAGCTATCTCAGATGTTGGAATGTTCTTCTGTATAGTCTTCCATCTTCCTTTGATCTCCTTACTCTCTGTCCATTGACTTCTTTAGCACTACCAATTTGAGATTAGGACTTTCTTCTGAGTTCAGAAATGTTTTCAAAGACTTTCCTTGTTTTTCCATCTCTGTTTCCATCTTCAATGTCTTGTGTCTTCTAACAGCTCTCTGAAAATCTTTGTTAAGCTCCTTTCTGAGACTGTTTGTTGAACTTGGCTTTGGCTTCACTACTTGGCAATTTCCACAGTTTGTTCTGACATCCAGTTTGCTTTCTTCTCTTTCTTCATTTTTGGCTGTCTCGTTCATCCTTAATAACTTCTTTGAACTTCATTCCATATTTCCTCTGGTTCTCTATCAATGAAGATCAGGATTTCAAAGTGATTTCTGATGTTCTTGAAAATGGTGGGTATACGTTCAATATCATATTGCAGAAAGTTATTAACTTTCTTTTTTCTTCTTTAGCTTAATTTGGAGCTTGCACATGAACAGTTTCTGATCTATTCCAAAGTCAGCACTTGACAGTCCCATCTCAAACCATCTCAATTTGCTGATGCTGCAGATGTCAATTTGTAGTTGTTCCATTTCATCTTTCACTGTCTTGAGCTTTCCTGTGTTCATGTTTCTTACAACAGTATATATAAACGTTAAAAAGTTAAATATGTGTAGGTCTGCCTGTCTATCTGTATCTGCCTTCCTGCCTGCCTATCCATCCCTCTATCTATCTATCTATCTATCTATCTATCTATCTATCTATCTATCTATCTATCTATCTATCTATCTAATCTATCTATGCCTATCCCTATAGGTAGATACACCCTACTTTGGAGAATATTGTTTCGGTGGATCACATGTTTTTCAACTCTTCTCTAGGGGCGAGTGGGGGATTGATTACTCTTTAAACTACAATTCAGTTTATTGGCCCTCATCCAATCCATTGCTGCACTCAGACATTGATTTGGCAGATCACCTGCAGAGTAAAAGTGGAGGTCACATAACCCCTATAATGACGACATATTGATAATCAGTCATGTGAATAATAAGAAGCAAGAGTCTCACTTAGACAGAAATTTACAGTATGAATCATGGTTACAACAGACCCAGAGAACTTGAACCCAGATTAATATTTAGATAAATATTAAAATTAAATTTTGAAAAATTCATTTGAAAGATTTTTTTCCACAAAGAATTTGAATGTTGGATATTTTAGGTTTCTTAATTTAAAAAAGCAATTTCCTTCTAAATTCCCTTTTAAATTCAGGAGCTTCAAATAAACATTGTAGAAATCTATTTACCTTCCTTTTAGAGTAATCATAATAATTTTGTCAGGCTATAATCTCCTATATTGATTATTTTTTACTGAAGCATAAATAAAACCCAATCATATATGAATGAATGAATTTACTTAGCAGAACTTTACCAATGACTCTGTTTTAGATTGTTGTTCTGTTTTGCTCAGATTTGATATTCCATTATCTTTTGGACTTTTCTTTAATAACACCTCCATGCAAAGTGGGTAGAGCTTGTTTAAAAAGGGTGGGGCTATTCAAACTTGGCAAGACATGGTTAGGTTTCAGAGAGGAAATGTTTTCAAAGACCAGAATGATTAAAGAAGTCATTGTTTTCTCACGAGGTTAATAAGCAGGAGATGATCTGTATCCTTGGCAACTGAGAAAAGCCATAGTTTCAGTGTTTGTCCCAGAGTTGAACAACTACTAGAGTGAACTAATAAATATACAGTATATTTTTGCATGTTGTCCATAGATTATACAATTTCAGTTAATTGATAATTTGGACCTTGGTTTAATTTAAAGAGATTTGGAAAGAAATACTACATCAGTATGAGTGCAGAGTTAACAATCATGCTTAAAATTAAATCCATCTTTAATGTTCTCTCTCCCGCTCTCAGATACACACACACACACACACACACACACACATGCACACACCATATTTGAATCAAACAACATTCCATAAATAAATCTCTAGTTTATTAAAACTATTGTCTAATTAAAAATGAAAATGGTCCTTTCTATCTCACTCATGCTCATTCC
Organism: Thamnophis elegans; assembly: GCF_009769535.1. Lineage (NCBI taxonomy): Eukaryota > Metazoa > Chordata > Lepidosauria > Squamata > Natricidae > Thamnophis > Thamnophis elegans. The sequence goes on from NC_045543.1 coordinate 54,027,360, forward strand.
ATAGCAGAGCTCCAGAAGTTAAATCATTCTGAGACGGGCTTTATTATGTATCAGCTGCACTGCTTTGCTTTGCTTTGCTTTTTTTATAAACATATTTTTGTTAAATTTTAATTCTCTTTCTAAAATCTCAAATTTTAATTAATTCTGTTCCTAAAATCTCAATTTGCATTCATTTATGAGGAGTTTAGTTTCGCTCTCCAGGCTACAGTCCTCCATATATCTTAGAGTTATATGCTAATATATATGAAGCCACTTAAGGAAAACTGTTGCAGTTTTTTCAAAAAAGTAAGAAGGATATTACAAACAAAAACTCTTACATTTATTTTCCTGGTGATGCTGGGACGGAATCAGAAAAAGTAATTGCCGTTATTCCAAATTTAAGTTCTGCAATAAGAGGAAAAAATTAAGAAAATGGGAGGCCTTATTATTCATATGATGGTCTATCTTTTAGAATTCTGCCAGATTGGAGAGAAGCAGTTTGATAAGGTGCAGATTTCCCTATACCCCACAAGTAAAATTCAATGAACTTAATAGGATAGCTTCTAAGAAATATAGGCAACACTATACTATGGGAATAAGCCCTAGTTAATTTATTGGGGTTACGATATGAGTTGAAAAAATAGGGTTTTTTTTCCTTTTGGAATAAAGGAAATTCAAAGTAAAGTTAAGTTCATAATTTTTCTGTGTTTTGATGTATGATCCAAATTACATGATACAAAGCCAGAATTACCTATACATTTAGAATTTTTTTATAATATTCATTAAAACTCAATTTTGTTGTTGCTTGGAGAGTGGCCTAGAATAGATGAAAGAAAACAAGTTTGCCTTATGAAAGCATTTGTGTCTTAATGTAAGGATGGGTAACAAGGCATAGACATATGACATTATCTGACATGGGATCCCAAATGGTTGCAGAACAATCTCTGCAATGAGACACTGCCCACAGTTCTTCCTTGGACAGAAAATAACTGGTCTGATTGGCAGGAAGATCAGTTAAGAACAGATTTGAAAGAGATGGCCTTGATAATAGCACAGAGCGCTATTGTAACTCCATATAAGGGTTGGTGTATTACTTCTTTCCTCCTTTGCTTCTGCAAACATGTGATTAAATCCTGCAGTTCCTTTTTGTATTAGTAAAGTTTATACTTATTTTATTCTGCTAAACTGATACAGAGGGAAAAGAATAAATACATGTAATGTAACATTGTTAACAACTCCATGTACTCAGAAGTTGTCTTCCTTGCACCTTTGAGAGAAATCGCAACCATACATTGATTCATTTCAGGTGTAGGGGTTTCTTTCTTGCCAGTGTTATATGATTGTTCTTTAACTATTAGTTTCAGTGCCTGAAAACCCTACAATTTTGGTGCTTTGATAGATGCCAGATACTGGGAATGTAGGCAAGTAGAACATACACATTGTTTAACTTCATTTTAAGATTGTAGGAAATTAATTTCATGTTCCTTACAGCAACTCTTCACTGGTTAAAAGAAGACATTCAAGCTCATGCTTCCATTATTTTTGTAAACAATTTCAGATTTTGTCTCCTCCCTTCCATCTTATGAGAAAGAGGCTGCCTAGTTTGGGATCCATGAACCTTTCCTCTTAAATCCCATGCTGTAGAACTTCAAAAAGAAGCAGGGACTTTTTAACTAGGTCAAATAGTGTAGCTTTCCAACTTCTGTCAAATACGGCCCAAATTAGATAGAGTTTCCATTGTGCAGGCTTTTGACTACATATTGTCTTCTCTGTTTTCTTCTTTTTTCTTGAAAAACAAACATGACTTGAAATAAAGCTTAAGAGGACCCATTTGTAATACCTGCAGTTAGTATTACAACTCCATTTGTTTTATGATATACCTTACTGTTGTGCAGTTGAGTTCAAAAGTGTCTCGTATGTCCTGAAGCACTCTTAGTTTAGCAAAGGTGATCTATTGTGCAATGCACAACTCTTAGAAATATTGTTTAAAGGAAGTACATGCTGTGTTGTTCTTCCACTTCATAACCATTATTTCTCTGTTCCTGCTGACATACCATTGGCAAAAGTGAGCCAGGTTACCATTGATAGTATCTTCATTTGACTGTTTTTTAAACATTTTGTTTGCTTTGGGCATAATCCATTAGGAAATTATTTTACATATTTCCAATTAGAGTATATGACAACTGAAAAAACCACCAGAAGTTGAGAGGTAGATGTCTGACTTAATTTATTGTAACTTAAAATGTTGATCTTTTTTAGAGATTTATGAGTTTATTTGCTAAAGCATTGAAAAAAACCTGTAATAATATAGGTGAACTATAATATTTCTTCATCTTATGCTGGTTATAATTACCCAAATCCCCCCCCCTTTGTGTGTGTGTGTGTTTATTAAATTTACAACATCAACATAAGGTTTTGTTATATTTCACTGCTGTCTTGCCTATTGTAGACAGCTTATCTGGAATTTACATATGAATATTTGCAGCAAGAGGCCCAGTTTTGTGTAGTGATTAAGGCATTAGGCTAGAAACTGGGAGACTGTGATTCCTAGCTCCTGCTTAGCAACAAAGCCAGCTGAGTGACTTTAGGCCAGCCACTTTCTCCCAGCTCTAGGAAGGAAGCATTGACAAACTGCTTCTGAAAAAGTGTGCCAAAAACTGCAGGGAACTGCCCAGGCCAAGAATTGGACATGATCAAATGGAATAAAAAATGTTGCAATAAAGTGTTTTTATTATTGTGATATTTTTCTAAGAAGTTACAGTTGATTAATTTAGCCAAAGTAGGTTTGTAAGTTGACTTTTTGCATTCCCTGCACCTTTTCCCCATGTTATATCCAATTATTCAGTTTCCAAAACGGGAGGGCCTATCTTTTGTAATAACAAGCATATGAAGTTAGGTATTATCAAACTACAGATGGTCTTTGCTAACAGAACTGAAGTTGAAGAACTGAATAAACCTAAGACTTCCACTAAATTCATCTTACATAGAAGGAATGCTAGAAGGAACAATGTATATTATGCTCTATAGATAGTTCAAATGCCTACAGATCCTTGTGAACACTGAGTTTTTAAAAAACTCTTTCCAAAGCAGGAGAATGTTGGAAATAAATAATGTAAAAGGAGGTTTCGGTATATGTAAGTATGATGATTATCTGAAAACAGAATGGAATGGGACCAATTTTGGTATGGTAGGAGAAACCAGGAAAAGAAAGATGGAAATGATTTCAACTAAGGTCTTCAGAAAAAAACAAATTGTCTATGGAGATTCTCAGTCATCCAAGACATGGTTTTCCCAAAAGTGCTTTTTCAAAAGGCATCTGGATTTTATTTTTCCTTAAAGATGTTTCACTTCTCATCCAAGAAGCTTCTTCAGTTCTGATTGAATGGTGGAAGATGGAAGGATTTATATTCCTTGCATTCATCTGGTCGTTAGATCGTTGACACCACTTGGAAGTTTATCAGGATTACCAGAATAATGCAAATGGGTGTGGAACTTTCTTGGAGCGCTGAAAGAATGAATTTAGGGCATAGATAAATCTCCAAATGGCCTCAATGACTCAAAGTGAAGCCTTTCAAGGAAAAAGAAAGTCCTTTTGAAAAAGCACCTTGGGGGCAAAATGCATCCTGATGCAAGAAGCCATGGGGTTCAGAAAATTGCTGTTTTCTCTACTTTGGTTCAATCAGTCAAGTATATCTTCTCAGAAAAATGTCAGTTTACTGAAACTTTTTTTTTCTTCCATTAAATCATGTCTGATGCTTAGAAATTGTCTGGACAGATCCCTGCAATTTTTGGCAGACTTTTTTCAGAACTAATTTATCTAGTTTAGGTAATGAAACATCTGCAAGAGAACAGTAGATTTACTTTACACTCCTGTTTTGGCTTAATGACCACCATAAAAAAGGTGACCTGCTTAATAACATGCACATCTTCGGCCATAATTTTGAGGCCAATTGTTAAGTCAAGGACTACCTATAACAAGTTCCATTGCTTTCACCAGTGCTCTTTTTCCTGGTGCTCTTTATAAAGCCTAGAGAAATAATGGCAATCAAAAGTGTAATTAACCAAAACAAATCTTATGAAAGCCCTTTAGAGTGGTCCATTCTGTGCCACTGTATCAGAGAGAAAAGAAAGTGTCAGGTTGACAAAACCAAGTTCTAGCAACCAACTTTACTTTTCCTATTCCCTCCTTTCTTGTTCATCAGCTGATGCATACTGAAACATGACCAAGAAAAGCGCTGTGAAAATGCATCAGTTTTAAGGGTCTTTCTTTCTAAAAAATCTTTAAGATGTCATTCTTTACATCTTTTTTCTTTTAAAAAAAGATTCCGATCAATATTTGAGCCATCATCAGACTAGAGAATCAGCGTGGCTGGCAGAGAATGTGACATTTACCTTTTCAAGAACTCTGCCTCTATGTCCCACCTAAATCTAACAGGAACATTGGTATATGTAATGTATACAACTATGTTTGATTCTGTCCAATGTCTTTGGAGTGTGCTCAAAAAGAATACTGATACATATAATATATGCTAACTAATTACATGCATTTTATTTATTAATGTTCCTACTAGAGAATTTTATGTATGCTTTCTTGGGGGCAATCCAAGAGAATTCAATGGGCCCTCCCACTGAGTAAAAGTATACATGATCATGTTGCCTGTCAAACACATCAAACATTAAAACCATATAGGGAAAATATTTTGTTTTATAGCCTTTGCACGCTAAACCTAACCCTGTATGATGGCAGAATTATTTCATTAAAATTTTAAAAAGTGAATCTTTCAGCTTAGGCTGGAGGGAAGTGAATATGCAGTTGGATACCTTCTATCTGAAATTTTCTACCCGCAGCTGTGCTTAATAGCAAATTAGAATAGCAGATGCTAATACATTTCCAAACAGCTCATTAATTATATTTCAGCCACCTAGGGCCATCACCAGTTTTACAATTTGGCCATATGTCTTGTGGGAGTTGGGTGGAACAACAACACAGAGCAGAAGGAAAAAAAAAGGAATTAGAAAGGAAAACTAAGAGAACACTCTTTTTTGCATTTGGCCATGTGGATAATATAACAAACTGACAGTTGGAATGAACACTATACATGAATTGGTAAGGAAAAGGGAGATACTTGCTAATGCTGAACAGTACTGTAAATCAGTAAATCTATTTCCTTCAAATATCAGGAGCTAGACACAGATGGAGAGCAGTTTGGTTTAGTGGTTAAGGCACCAGGCTAGAACATGAGAGATTGTAAATTCTAATCCTGCCTTAGGCACAAAAGTTAAGGTTTAGGTTATAAGGTTTATTGCACTTGTATGCCGCCCTATTCCCGAAGGGACTCAGGGCGGCTAACAAACCAAAGGGGAAAGGGATAATACAGACAAAAACAAAAGGCAAACAAACAAAATATAAAAACAATTTAAAAGCAACCAACAGCTGCACAAATTCGAGAGGGGGTGGGAACTCATCAGCCCCAGGCCTGTCGGAACAGCCAGGTTTTGACGGCTTTGCGGAAAGCCTGAAGGGTGGTGAGGGTCCGGATCTCCACGGGGAGGTCGTTCCAGAGGGCCGGAGCAGCCACAGAGAAGGCCCTCCTCCGGGTAGTCGACAAACGGCATTGGCTGGCGGATGGAATTCGGAGGAGGCCTAGTCTGTGGGATCTAATAGGTCTTTGGGAGGTAATTGGCAGCAGGTGGTCTCTCAAGTACCCAGGTCCTCCAATACCATGAAGGGCTTTATAAGTGACGACTAGCACCTTGAAGCATATCCGGAGACCAATAGGCAGCCAGTGCAGCTCGCGGAGGATAGGTGTAACGTGGGTGTACCGAGGTGCACCCACAATTGCTCGCGCGGCTGCATTCTGGACAAGCTGAAGTCTCCGAATGCTCTTCAAGGGCTGCCCCATGTAGAGTGAAGCTAGCTCCAGCTGGGTGACCTAGGGCCAATCCCCCTTTTTCAGCCCTAGGAAGGAAGCAATGGCAAACCACTTCCAAAAACCTTGACAAGAAAACTAAAGGGATTTGACCAGTTATTTCAACATTGCCTTGAAAGTTAAAAAAAGAAAACTCCTAAAAAAATCCCAAAGGCACAGATGAATTCACTTTTAAATATCTGCACATAAGCATCCACATTTGCATGTGTATGCGCATTACAACATGCCTAATACACTGGGATAAATTAATCTGAAAACGTCAGAAGAAGCCCTATAGAAAACAGATTGAAAATTATACATTATTAGTCAAGTTACTGAAGCTACTGAAATTTTCATGACACGGATAAAAGAAAGAGCACATCAAAAGAGAAACCAAATGATTTTTAGAAATGTAGGGCGTGGCTATCGCAGCAAGCTCATTTGTCCAATTCAAAAAGGTGAAACTTTTTTTTCTCCGTGGAATATGATTCCTGAACATAATGAAACAACACTTTGACTTATAAATGGATCTTTATGGCTGGTTTTGTGGAATCGGTGCATTTGAACACTCAAAAACCTGAATCTAAATCAGCACCTATAATATTTGATCCATAACACAATCTGGATCCCTACCATCAACTATTCTATAAAATTCTGGGGAGAAGACAGGAAACTAGGATTATTCACTTCAGGCTAATGTCTGCTTTTCAAATAAAAATTTTTTTTTTCTGGAAAGGAATGTCTATTCTTTTGGATTCTGGAAGAGATAAATGTAAGCATCTATAGCATAAAAAACTGCTGCAGCACCAGGAAACAAATTTATGGATGAGTTTCTGCTTCAGTATCTATAATATTTCTTGGATGTTAATAATTAGAATTTCATACAATGCGAATGGAGTTGAGAGAAGATAGACCACAACATTTCCACACAGCAAAACATACAGTGACTTCAGATTTAGCTGCTGAAATTTCTGGAAGGCTGAAAATTACCTCAGCTAGTTGTTTTGTCTAATCATGTCTAAAGCATAATTCTGCTTGAAATCAGGCTTCATTAACACCTATGCATTGCCAGTGGGAAGGCTGGCAACTTGCTTTGTTTGCTAAATCACATAGACTTAAATTGTATTTCAAGATCTATGTCAATACAATGTCCCTTTTTCCATAGATGGTCTTTAAGGTCACATCTCATGTTCTTTGACGGGGAGTTATAGAATTAAAGAGTGTTCCATCTCTTCTAGTTGTATATTACATTTTTGTGTCCTTTGTTTTCTACTAAGACAAGCCATGAAATGGACAAAATAATATTATATAAATAAACATTTTTTTATTTTTACGTATTTATTACTTATCCTACAGGGAAAATAGAGAACTAAAACAAAAGAAAACAGAGGTTTTATGCACACACACACAAATATAGCAAAATCCATACAAATATAATTCCATTTTAAAGAATTCAAAACTTTAAATAGACAGAAAAATATTGCTCAGACTCTCATCTTTGGTTACAAAACAAGTCATGGGAGTAGAATGAACATGTTTCATCAAACCAAGCTTTGAATATCACATGCAATGTTTCAAGCACATCACAAGATTGTGAATGTTAGAGGTACACAGCTACTAGAATGATTTCCAATCCAATAAAGGGGAATATTTGTAGCTCAGGATTAAAATAAGAGGTCTTTGATTTGTTTTAAACTAGTAGTGTCAAACTCAATTTCATTGAGGGCCGTATCAGGGCTGTGGTTGACCTCGGGGGGGGGGGATAGGCAGACATGGCTGACTGGATGGGTGTGGCCAGTTTGGTGCTACTCCCCAAACTGCTGGCATGCTTCCTCTTTGCATTGGGTAGACTGGGACTGAAGAGACGCAGGCTGGCCTCTTACATTTTTCAGGACAGCCCTGTGGACCAGATCCAATCACATCATGGCTGGAAGCAGCCCATGAGCCTTGAGTTTGATGCCACTGTTTTAAAGTTACTGAAGTAAATGCCAGTTTCCAGCAAAAGCATAGTAAATTGTGTTCATGGTATACATTGTGGGACACTACAAACAGATGTAAATGCAAGCCAGTTGCTGAATGCCCAAAATGTGGCCACATGACCACGGAGAAGTACACACCCATCGAAACTCTAAATCTGAGTCACAGCTTGGGGAAGGTCTATCATAACTTCAAAAGGTCACTGAGTGACTGGTCATAAATTGAGGATTACCTGTACAGTATCTATTAGAAACCGCTATAAGAATTTTATTTGAGGTTGTAGGTAATAGTGTATTCGGGGGTGGGGTGGAATAAGCTCTTTAGGCAGCTGTTACATTTTTCTTTTAAATTCATAACTTGAAAAAGTAATCGCAAATATAAGAATAAATATGTAGAATACTTCTGGGCACCACAATAGGTATTGCTTAATCCGGTGGTTCTCAAAACTTTGTAATACTCCCTAAAACCATAAATGAATGTATGTGATTACCTATTAGTAAAACTAATGTTAGTTGAATAACTAATTAATAACTAATAATGATGTTATTAAGTTTCAGTTTGTGCAAGAAATAAAAATGGCATTAGTATTATGACTATATTTTATAGGACTTTACAAACATTACAGTACAATGCAGTACCTCCTTACTATGGGTTTATATTGGTAAAATGAGGATCAGAGCCCAGTGTAAGATTAGATGTTACTTTTATATTGCCTGCACAAACCCAAGTAATTTTTTTTAAAGTGACTCCTCCCATTTTGTTTTGTGAACCAACCCACAGTGTGCAAAACCCCAGTCATCTAAACACATCCCCTACTTTTCTATCATGATACTCAAAATTGGCTTCTTGAGTTCCCAGCGATTTCTCATTTCAGAACTTGTCTGATTAAATTTCAATTTTTAAAGATATAAATTAGATATATAATTTAAAGATATCTAATTAGATATAAACAAACAATATACTTTCTTTGTGAAAACTTCAGAAGACCAAGTCATCTTGGCTTTTCATATTTAGCTAAGGTTATGGAATTATGCTTATGGAAGCACAGACATTTTGGAAATCTGCATATTGTACTTGAATGCCAAATGTTAGACACCATGTAGTTTATAAATGGACTAGTCTGTTTTTAGCTGTATTTTATTAGCTGATGAAAACTCTTGCCTCCGTAAAATTTCAGAAACTTTTAATGCAGTGACTGATTACTGGTGAGCGGGAACTCTAAGGTAGCTAAATGTAATTAAATCATGTATCTTGGATAAAATTTACATTCTTTCTTTTTACTTTTTTTGTCTGCTTTTCTTGGCATGGAACCCAGTTTGTTTCCCTAGTTAGATCTATTCCTGAATTTCAATTTTTAATTAATCTTAAAAGGATAAAATGGCAATAACCAATTACTACATATTATCCTTGGGTTAAACATGATATGTTAAGTATCATGAGTTCAGAATAGTGGGGCAGCTTACAAATGCATTAATCATATTTTCCTAAATTATAAAGGAGTTTTCTTGAGCTGTTCTAGTCTAGGCAGGTTATTACTTACAACTCTGTATGATGAGCTCCTTAGAGGGTTTATTATTATTATTATTAAAAAGCATCCTGCTGTATATAACTAGATTTACTACCTGATAGAATTTGAAACTGTCCAGACTCCAAGTTGAAATGTAGCAAGAGTTATCAAATTTATTGTCTTGGTAAAAAGTCATAATAAATTCAGAAAGGATATTATAAATTAGTTCTTAACTTACCCACTAATGCAAATACGTAAAGAAATGTATTTCAAATAAGTGCTTATTAGGAGTTTGGCTTATAAAATGCCCCAGTTTCTTCCTCTTTCTGTATTTTTGTATAGAGGAACTTACACTATATGCGAGTCCAACTGGAAATTATCTGGATCAGTTAAATTATTCATTAAACAATTCAAATGCAATACAAAACAAAAACCAACTAATAGGAACAACTATTGGTACAAAATAGAAAGAATGGGGTAGCAGCAATAGCGCTTAAACTTATATACCCCTTTACAGTGCTTTACAGCCTTCTCTAAGCGGTTTAAAGAATCAGCATATTGCCCCCAACAATCTAGGTCCTCATTTTACCCACCTTGGAAGGATGGAAGGCTAAGTCAACCTTGAGCCTGGTGAGATTTGACATGCCAAATTACAGGCAGTCAGCACAAGTAGCCTGCAGTACTGCACTCTAACCACTGCGCCTCCGTGGCTCAGATCTCTAACGGCTACGCTAATAGTTTTAATCAGGGGATATTAAATTTTGGGAGAACTTTTTCTCCTGCTCAAGAGACAAAGTGTGAATGTCAAGAGAGCCTCCTTGAAGAAATGGAAATTTAAAGAATCTTTTGAGACTGACAATTTAAGGCATAAGCCTACATCTGATAAAAGGAGCTGCAGCTCATAAAAATTATACATTAAATAGAAAGGTTAATTTTAGTTATGTAACCATCTTTTCCTGTGGTGTCTACCATTCTGTTAGACTGGAGAAGAGGCAGGAGACATATGCACTGAATCCTATCTACAAGAAAGTGCCATCTGTCAGGACCCAGGAGAAGAGGTTTTTTTTTTTTGGCATGGCACCTACCTTTTGGTACATCATTTGGTACATTACTGAAATTAGACTTGTCCCAAAAAGGCACTAAAAACCTGGCTTTGAGTCCATGTTCTGGCTCATTTGAATGTGATTCTTTTCAGCTCTTATTCTTATTTATGTTGTTTTTACTGTTTGTTTCAGTTGTCGGACACCTAGAGTCATATGAATGAGATGAGCAGCCTGCAAATTTACTCAATGAATAAATAAAATATATAATAAATCCTCTCAAAAGATATGACCAGATGCTCTCTGAATTTTGACCACCATTGAGTCCACATGACTCATTCCACAATATCTTCTATAAATGAAGTGACACGGATTTCTTTGTAATAGTTACCCAACAGCCAAGCATTTGGAGAAAGTAACTAAAAGCGCATAACTAAAAGTTATGTCTCTTAGGGTTAGCTGAGCTAGAAATACAATAAATTCATTATTGGCTTACCAAACATGTTTAGTCATAGAGACTTGTGACTTTGGTCCATGCATGGGGTATGCATATTATTGCATGTAACATGCATGGGGTATGCATATTATTGCATATAACAAACCAATTAACTCTTACAAACAGAAATGTCTTTCAATGGTGATGACAATCAAGAGGTGTGATGGGTCACTTTTTATGATTAGTGTAATCATTGCAAACAGTGCATTGCTTGCTTGTTTGTCAGCAGTAAGGTGATATCTGAAGGTATTTTTCTATTGCATCTGCTATTCATGTATTTAACAGGTTTCCACTGAAAGCAGAACATTTTCATGGATCATAGGATCCTTATGTTTGTATATTGTACCTTTGCAGGGAATACATCAAGCTGCTTCACGCTTACAACAATTGCAGCATACCCCTGGTCATGTGATCAAAATTCAGGTGCTTGGCGACTGATTCCTATTTATGATAGGGTCAGTTGATCACCTTTTGCAACCTTCTGACAAGCAAAGTCAATGGGGAAATCAGTTTCATTTAACAACTACAGTGTTAAACAACTAACTTAGCAATGTGTTACTAACTTTACTGTGGCAAGAAAGGTAAAATGAGGCAAAACTCACTTAACAGCTGTCTCACTTAGCAACAGAAATTTTAGGCTCAATTGTGGTCATAAATTGAGGACTTCCTGTAATTCTGGGGAAAGGACGAGTTTTTTTATTTTCCACTAGATCTGGTTAGTAAGAATTCATTTAATTCTCTGTCTCTCTCTGTGTAGACATGTACTGTATATACTCGAGTATAAGCCTAGTTTTTCAGCCCACTTTTTGGGCTGAAAAAAGCCGCCTCGGCTTATATTCGAGTCAGTGAAAAATTTGCCCGAAATGGAGGAGAAAAAGGGGCGGGGCCATGCCGCTGGGTGACACTCGTGAATGGCCCGGTGCCCCTGTGAGTTTCCCCTCCCTCTGTGTCAGTTTGCCGCGCAGCGCGCACCGCACCATCCCCCCTCCTCACGTTCTAATGTAATGCAGGGCTGTCTTACGATTCCCCTTCCTCCCCCTCCTGCCGCTCTGCAACGATGTCCCACCTCCTCCTTGTTATGGCAAGCAGCCACATAGCGATGTCCCACCTCCTCTGGTACAGTGATCCAATGATAGGAATCACTGTGCCGTGTGTCATAGGAGGCGGGACATCGCTCCCGCGGCTGCACGGGACATCATCATCATAGCGGGACATCAGCATCATGAGGTGAGTGAAGTATTTCATTGAATACACCGCTAGTTTACTGTTTTTCTTTGAAATAAATATTCAAAAACATTATTGGTATCTATTTTTATTTTTGAAATTTACCGGTAGCTGCTGCATTTCCCACCCTAGGCTTATACTCGAGTCAATAACTTTTCCAGTTTTTTTGTGGTAAAATTAGGTGCCTCGGCTTATATTCGGGTCGGCCTATACTCGAGTATATACGGTATATAGTATATTGTTTTAATCATCAGTTGTACAGTCAAATACTTGAGTCTCCATATTGAATTGTTTGTTCTGTGAGCACACCTGTGCCTGCCAAGGATAAGCTTCTCTATTATAAGCCAATTGAGTTACTATCAAAGATGGACTCTGCACTTTTCTGTTCACGGTTAGCCTCGTTCACTATGTATTGGTAATTCAGTTCAAAGGAGCAACAAGAAGAACTGTGGCAAGCAGTTGTAGTCATTCCAATTTATCATAGTTCTCACCGACCCCATGCCGGACCACACAGATTGTAAATAGCTATGTTTAAAGTCTCTCACAAAAGTCCTACTTTGCATAAAAATACTTTTTCCTCCTGATCTTAGCTAAGGCTCTCCAAATATAAGGAGCATGTTTTTTATTCCTGTTATTTTCTCTTCCTTCCTGCGCTGTGTAAAACATTAGCCTTTAATACAATTATGGCAGGCTGGTTGTGGTTGTTATTGTCTAAAATTCATGTTTATGATGCTCAGTGGGTACATATCCCAGCACTATGCATTGAGGCCTTGATATCTTCAAGCTGAGATGGCCTTGAACCAGGAGAACTAGTCCAAGATAGTATTTCACAATGGGTACCCTGCAGGTTTGCTGGTTCCCTTTGCTGTCAATGAAAGCTAGTTACAAGCCACAGAGCATCAGCTTGGCCATAGCTTGTCTAAATTATAACAGGGATTAGACTGTAACCTTGTTTTCCCTAAATGACCCTGTAGGTAGGTTGTCTCAGGAGCTTTGAAATTATTCCCTACCTGCATGTGATTAAGACACCATGATTTGGGAAGTCTACTAAATACATAAGGCTGTCATCTGAACAAAGAATTTTCTTCAGCAGCTTTGGTTTATTTCTTCAAAGAGAAAAAAAAACCTGAGCCAGATGTAGTCTTTCTATTTTCTTCCCCAAAGATATTAATTCAGAAATAATTAGGAGTAGAAAAGAACACACAGCAAAGGCAGCTCAAGCTGCATATACTATTTGGCATATTTGCTGGCTATGGAAGCAGAAATGAAGAGCACTGAACAGGAAAAGTGTAAGGAATGCATATTTTATGGCAGATAAAAAATTAAAACACCTTAAAATTAAAATCTGTCTTCTTGGATTTCTGAAAGGAAGAGAGAGCTTGAAAAGACAAAAACCATCAGTCACTTCGTTATGAGAATCCAACAGAAAACACTTTTTTTCAGGAAATTCACATACAAACAAAAGTGATCTATTAAACATTTTTAATATATAATTACTTAATATTGTATATAATTAGGCTTGATAGAATTTATGAGCGAGCTCTACTTTTCATGATATGAAAAATATGCTATCATTTAGAAAGTGAAAATGTTCTCCTTTGAACATTTGTAACCTGCTACTTATCATATGGATTTTTTTATGGATGAGGGTCTTTTGTTTGTTCATTGTCTTTCTATCCTTGTTATTTAGTGATGTGCATTCCCCCCCTTTTTTCTTCTTCTTCCTCTTTTTCTTCCTCTTTTTCTTCCTCTTCCTCCTCCTCCTCCTCCTCCTCCTCCTCCTCCTCCTCCTCCTCCTCCTCCTCCTCCTCTTCTTCTTCTTCTTCTTCTTCTTCTTCTTCTTCTTCTTCTTCTTCAGCTGCCTATATCTTTCTTCCTTTCATTATATCCTGGCTATAGAATGTCTAAACAAGCAGATTACTGACAGAGAAAGAATTGCCATGATTGGGTCTCTGCCAGGTTGCCGCCTTCGTGTTTAATTTTTGCTAGGTTTCAATTTCTGAATGTCTGCTAGTGAGGGCAGAGGGGACTTCCAATAGTTCCAGTTCTCATGGCCATTGGTGAGCCACACTGGGAATTGTAATTAAGCAACATAAGGAGGCTGGTAGGTTCCTCCTCCTGAGACAATTTCTATTTCAGTTAATTTGGTTTACCCTTCCTGCCTTCGTTGTGCTCTTATTTTGTTATTGTTGTCAGTGTTATAAGGATGAAAAAACGTTACTGAAAGGTCCTATATCCAGACCAAAGCTTCTGTCTGCTAAGTCCTTTCAAAGCCCTCTAAAGTAGATGTTTTCATTCAGGTTTTTAACCTTTTTCTGGGAGGGATTTTGCTTCTTTTTGCAATATGTACCTAACCTTGAAATAATCTGTTTTAAACTCGTATTTCCAACATTAACCCTTATTTTCTTTTGCTGTCCAGCTTGGTGATTTCCACGTTATTGTTTTTTTAAGACACATCAAAGGCCAGAGAAACTTTTCTTGGAAAGTCAGGCTTATATCTTGGGAGCTAGAGGAAAGTCCTGCCATGCTCAGTTAGTTTACCTGCATGTCAAATTGGGGGTTCTCATTTATTTGCTCTCAGTAGGCTTCCATGCTAGTTCAGATTGTTACATTTAGTGGGCCACCAAGATTGTGCAATTGCAACCTATCTTTATGGAGTAATACACATAAAACAATTATGCGTTTTTAGGAATACCTGATGAGAGTTACTGTGCATTCATCGTATAATCTTACAAAGCGTTACAATTTCCAGAAAGCCAACTCTGTGATGGAATTAAAAAAAAAACTCATTCCATTGGTGCAAAACAAAATTAGGGATTATCATATTCCAGGGATCAGAACCATCTAAAGCCTAAATCAAACTGTACTTTCTCTTCCTTGTGTACCATGTTTAATGCACTGGGCTTTCCCTACTGAATTTTGGAACAAAAATTAATACATACTGCTCTTTTCTTATATTTCAGCACATATCTACTCTTTCATCTTTAGGGCAATGTTTCCAGAGTCAAAGTAGAAGCTTGTTCCCAGAATTCCTTGCAGGAGACTTGGAGTCCTACAAATTGGGATTAGCAGTAGCTGTGGGTAGATGGGATGAGTCCTAGGCCCAATAATTCAAGCTCTTGGATGAGTGAAAGGAAAGCAAGTTGGAATATGATAACTAAAATACAACTGCTTAGAGCAGTTGCATCAAGTTGGTCCTTTAGGACAGTGTTTTTCAACCTTTTTTGTGCAAAGGCACACTTTTTTCATGAAAAAAATCACAAGGCACACCACCATTAGAAAATGTTACAAAAATTTAACTCTGTGCCTATATTGACTATATATAAAGTAATTTTCCCACGGCACACCTTACACTATGTCACGGCACACTAGTGTGCCGCGGCACAGTGGTTGAAAAACACTGCTTTAGGAAATTAAGTCTGATAAATCAAATTCACAACCTCCTCAGCAAAGCAAGGAAAAATTGATCAAGATACTCTTATAATTATCCTCCTTGATAAATTTGCTTATGAATTCAAGGAAAAAGCTATTCGTAGGTGGCATTAATTATTTTTTTATTAATGCAATATTATTTATTCTCCATTTCTGACTGCAAATGCTTTAGTAATCTTGTTTATCCTAATTTGTTTTGTAAGGTACTCCTTTTGCATTTGTCTGGAGTTTATCTGCCTATCTAGGATCAAATTGCCATCACATTAATGAAAATATTTAATTCATATCATATAATGAAGTTATTCTGGATTTTCTTCATATTTAAACGTACTTTAGCTGTTATCATAATTGAGAGGAGACATATGGATGCAAAAGAAAAGCCTGAAATCTGTTTTGACCAAGGCCCTAAATTGCTCCAGTAACTCAAAGCAGGAATGGGGTGGGGGGAAAATGCACTCCTTTCAGCGCTGAGTTAATTATCTTAATATAAGCGTATGAACAATGGCCTGCTGGATCAGGCCTCAGGGCATCTAGTGCAGAAGTCTGTTCTCACAGTGGCCAATCAAGGGCACAAGAAGCCTACTAGTCAACCAGCAGGTGATCTTCGGTGGCTGTCCCACTGCCATCAGAGCTAATGGCCAACAACAAAGTCACCCTAAAGAACATTGTCACTAGACCCTTCATGCTACAGCCTGCAACAGGAGACACTGTAGGATTTAGTGGCATTCCAATAATAAGACATGAAGCCTCCTAGGCCTAATTGAGCCTAATTGTGTTTTCTTCTATGACTGTTCTTTGCTTCTGACTCATGTAACGTGGGGCTGTGCGTAGATTGCATTACAATTGAATTATCTCAAACTTTGGCCTTCATGTGTGGCATACTGCCAAAAAGGTTAGCCAGCACTCCCTCCCCCCCCCCCAGTAAACTTGCTGATAATAAATTCTGTTTGTTAATGTTCTCAGACTGATTTCAGTTTAAGCATTTTACATAGTTTCTTTTTTAAAAAAACAGCACAGATCTTAACACTGAAGCAGATTCACTGGCATTTCTTCCAGCATTTTATGACATCAAGGAAGGAATTTCATAATTCTTAGTTAATAGATTTTATTCACTTAGGAAGCAGCAGGTAATGCTCCTTATTTGTGACAGGTTTCAAGTTCAGCTGAATATGAATTCTGTTCCTCTTTTGCACTTCACTGTTCTCTCACTTTATTGTCTTATGTGTTCTGGTTTACTTGGCCCAGCTCCAGCAGCATGTAAAAACAGAATAAACTGACCTCATCAAGTTTGTGTCTTCATAGAACTGATTTTGGTCAGGAAAAATGGAAACTGAAAGTCCATAACTTTCAAAAGTTCAGACCTGTTAATTAGCCTGGACAGAATAAGTTTTATGAGATGAAAGACAGAATATATTGGTAGCTCTGCATGAATATAATTTGATTCGTTTTCATATAAGCGGTTAGTATAAGTTTGTGTTGATCATGATGAGACTTAATTATAGCTACTTTTAATTGGTAACAATTTACTATTTTATTGATGTGAAAAATTAAACTACAATTCATACCTTTTTTTTAAAGTTCCATTTTTAATTTTAAAAAATCAAATAATTGATTATTATGAATGAAAAAGATAAAGTTTTGGAGCCAGGTAGAAATACTAATGCAGTTAATACAACAGCATAATAAAATGTGTGTATTTGTCTGTCATATTCATATATGTGTGTGTTTGTGTGTGTGTTACATTTTTGCTGATAAATAAATGGAGACTTTATTTAACAGCAAAAATGTAACACAAAATGGTTTTTTGTGTAAGCGACTGCCTGGAAGGCTCCTAGAGTGGAACTGAAAGGCAAAAGGGAAGCAGTACCTTTATATATATACATACATACATACATACATACATACATACATACATACATACATACATACATCCTACGACATTACATTCAAGTACAAAATATGAAACCAGGGGAAACACCCAAACAAAGGGATGTCCATATGACAAAGATTAAGAAATACAGCCTAGGCACAGCACAATTCTTTGCATATCTCCTCTGAAGTAGATTTGTGTTGAAATTTATGTTAATAAAATAAAGCAATGAAGATTCCTCTCTTACTCCTGAGCTTTTACACAACAGCTGTTGGGATCAAGTTGGCATTTCATACTGGAATGCAATATGATGTCCAGATTTATCAAACTAATTTTCACCCTAATATCTTGATTTTCAAGGGAAGCATCACATTCTGTTATATTTTCTGCATCTGAAAAATAAACAGTATATAGTCACTGAACTTGAAGTAGTATTGTCCCTGTAGAGATCTGAAACCTGATTTCATCCCAATTGTTTCAGTGTTCACCAATTATCCCACTGCAGCCACAAGTCTAATTTCCTTGCAACAGACTGGTTAAGTAGTGTTTTCTATGCCATACATATTAGTCTTGCCTAAACTGGCATCATCCGGATGTATTAGATTAAACCTCAATTCACCCTTGGCATCATAACTATGGAAATCTTATAACTGGAGTGCAACAGGCTTGGGGAATAGTGCTCTACACCAGTGGTTCTCAACCTGTGGTCCGTGGATCCCTGGGTGGCCCACAATATCAAAAGGGGTCTGCGAAGGTTTGAAGAAATGTTATGATTTGAATCTTGAATTAGGTCTTGGGAGTCCATGGCCACAAAAGGTATTTAAAGTCCGTGGTGAAAAAAATGTTGAGAACCACTGCTCTACACCATAGTGTTATAACACTATATAAAGCATGCTGTAGAAATTAATTGTTGAATCAATCACAATCACAAATTTTGTGATTTGTAAGGAGGTTTCAACTCTTCAAATAACATCTGGAGAATAGAATTCTTCCCCTCCCACAGCAAAAGGCAGGAGTAAGTCTGTATAAAATACCACTAACTCACAAAACAGAAGTTTTTAATGAACATTTTGAACATAATCAGTTTTTATGATTTTTCCAATGTCTTATTTTATTGGTGTCTAGAGGAGAGCCCCATATCTTATATATCCATTAAGTTAAGATTTTGAGATCTTACTTTGTCAAGCACTCTCCCTCTTAATATTATCTGATCTGTATCCTCCTTTCCTGCTTTTTAGCAGATACAGATTAAAACATTTATTTTAATTTCACTCTTTGGTCTGTAAAATGGTATTAAGCTACATTTCATACCTTTTTAAAAAACAGTTCATTTTTAAATCAAAATTACTAATTTTAATATAGTTTGATAATTGAAAAGCTGTGGAACAAGATTTTAAAAATAATGCAATTAATAGAGCCCAATGCAAAATGTTTGAATGATTAAATGATGAGATCAAGATGCCAAGCCACTAGGCATGAATGAATCTACATTTTTTCTTGTTTTTAACATTCTTTATTGCTCTTTAAAAATGCTAATTGATTGTATTAACATTTTTGTGCTTCTTTTTAATTATATTGGGTTCTCTTGAAAGATATTTATTTTGGAAAAGCAAAATAAGAAAGAAATACATTCCTTTGGAAAACAGAAATCCTGAGAATCCCTTTCTCACTTTGGACCCAAAGTGGATTTGTACATCTTAATACATCTTGTGAAGTATTAGAATAAAACATATTCACTTCTTGTCTTCCCAGCATGTTTATAATCATGTATCTTTAACCACATATACCTGCATGAATAGATTTCCACTTGCATATTATCTACTTCCTTGTCAAGCAACACAAACAAAATTCACACCCATGTTATATCCAAACCAGCACTTATTGCACACATTGTATTATATAATTCTGGAGTTTAATTCCAACAAGGACTTCAATGTTTATTTGCTTCTGTTTGTATGGTTGATGGCCTTCAGTAAAAGATATCCCAACCTTTCATGCAAATCTTAAGTTTTGTTCTGTTGAAAAGTCTACTCTTCTATCCACCACAACCGCTTAAAGTTGTTTTCTGAATGGAGGTATTGGAATTTTCCTTTAAGAGCGAAACCATTTGTCAAGTTGATCAGAAGGAGAACATCTCTTAATTTTGGAGTAATACCCTGGTTTTGTAACAGTGTTTGTAGAGGTCTGCTGAGGAGTCTCAAACCTATGTTGAGTTTGTTCGTATGTATAGATACAAAAACTTCTTAAAGTCTTTTTTTTTAGTAACTAGATATTCAAGTATGATCTTCTTTATATATACCTTAGGAAATTTCAACCCTCTCCCATGAAACCACAAATTGCAGCTTGGTACCGGTAGTTGCTCCAGTATTCATAAGCTCTTTTTAACTAGCTATCAATCTACTTCCTTCCTTACTTCTGCTCCTTCACCACATTAAACCTATCAGAGGCAGTTGGCCTCCACATATTAAGGCTTCTCTTGGGCTCAAGGTCACTGCACTAAGTCTGGGTGCTTTTCTAGCTATATAGTCACATCCTGTCACCCATTTCCTCTCTGTTTCTCTCAGCACTACTACAAAGGGCTATTTTCCATTACTTTCATAAAGTCATCAGACTAAATATTCTAAATATTTCATGCCCAGAAAAACTTAAGGTGAGTCTATAATGAGAAGGTACAATTAACATTTAGTATGGTTATCATTTGTTGGTTTTGTGCAATTTAAACTGAGATAGGTTTCTATCAGTTCTTTACTTGTGAAGCATTCTAGAATTGCACACACACGAACAGTCACTGTTAACACTAACCATTAACCATTGTTTCCCATTGTGATGTTCTTCAATTGAACTTTGGATTGGAGAAGATTTGCAAATGATTTTGAGCAAATTTTGTTGCTGCCTATGCATAGAACCAGAACATAGTTGAAACCAGATAGCAGGAGGAAATTCCTTACTAAAAAGGGAGCTGCCCATTGCAAATCTAGTTTCTGATTGGCCAGTTTTCAGGAGATAGTGCTGTGTTTGCACTAGATCTAATATGGATGATACAGAGATGACAGTTCACAATATTTTTGAAATTGTCAACATAATTTGTCCTAAAGACACTGTATGTAATAGACTTAACTGTCAATCTAAGGTAGCAATAGGAGACTTTGCATTAGGACTGCTAGTGTTTCCTGATTTAAAATAAAAAATTCTGTAGCAGGGAAATTGTAAAAAAGAACAAAAAAGAAAGAATGCACTCGGTATGATGTTGCTTTCGGTATTTCAGGTTCTATTTCTTGAAGGTT
Organism: Thamnophis elegans; assembly: GCF_009769535.1. Taxonomy (NCBI): domain Eukaryota; kingdom Metazoa; phylum Chordata; class Lepidosauria; order Squamata; family Natricidae; genus Thamnophis; species Thamnophis elegans. The sequence continues at coordinate 54,048,078 of NC_045543.1, forward strand.
TTGTAAGATTTATAATTAGTTGGCTGTTGAATCACATTGCTGTTTCAATGCTTATTTTGGGTAATGTCTCTCCAGCATAAGGAGGGGGGGTGGGATGAGAGCAATGCTGTGGCCTTCTGGATTCTATTAAGAGATGTTTGCTCAAATGTAGGGAGAATGCAAAACTTCTGTACAATTGTATCTTTGGAGGATTCATAACAGTTTTTCTCTCACCAAGAATCCTTCCTTCCTTCCTTCCTTATCCTCCTATATGGAACTTGAGATACTTCTTGAGATGGATATTAGAAAAATGACCAGCATATTTTTATTTAAATAAACTGTAATTATTCCCCAATCAATTCTAGTGTTTGTGTGTGTGTGTTTTGTCATGTTAAGTAAGAAGACCTGTGTTTGAAGGTTGAAAGATTTCACATACTGAGTAATTTTAAACAATGGCTGGGATACATAGAAGTCTATCAGGGTTAGGACACTACATCTTTTTACTCTTTGTTTCCCTCTATGAAATCTCTAATTTTTTACATCACGTTACAATATTCAAATATGTTATCTTTTAAAAACAGAAAAAGTTTCTAAACTTGGAAGCAATTTTATTATTCTTTAATCTAGGATGCAAATAAAATGGAATTAGAATTTTAGAAAAATGCTGTTTAAGTATTTATCTGAATGTGTGGGAGACCTAAATTATTTTTGTGTTTGCTGAATTATAGGTATAGCTTTCTGTATGATCAGGAATTGAAAGAAATAAGAGTTCTGAGTTGCCTTGATAGGTCTACTTACATTGGAACAAATATGATTTCCTTTCCAGATTTCCCACTTGACTGATAATGGAGCTGAGCCCTGTGCCCTACCCCAGTCTTCACAACCTTAACAACTTTAATCTACATGAACTTCAACTCCCTAAATTCTCTACCCAGCCATTGGGGAATTATGGGAGTTGAAGTCCACATGTCTTAAAGTTTCTAAGATTGAAAAACACTGCTCTAGACTTTGAGCTCTCCACATTAAGTGAACATCTAAATGGGATTAGAAAATATGTGGTACATTAATGCTCTCATACATGGTTGCTTCAGTGCCATGTAAAGCTCTTTGCAAACCTCTTTAATGTCTCTTCAATACTTAATCACTCCAAAATGTTACCTAATGCTAATTATTAGAATGGTTGCATTAAGACAGGGATATCAAACTCGCATCGTCACGGTGTTGTCACGTGATATATCGGGACTTTCCCCCCTTCACTAAACCTGGCGGGGGTGGAGGCAGCACGTGATGCATCCAGCCGTGGGCTGCGAGTTTGACGCTCCTGCATTAGGAATAAGCAAGTAGTTGTTTATTAAATAAGAGTAATTGAAAAATCAGGGCATAAGACATCCATGGTGGCCCCAGTGCTTATTGGCACATTGGGTGCCATACCAAAAATTCTTGGATGGCACTTTCCATCTGTCAATTGCAGGAGGCCAGAATGCTTGGATCTGCATATATACTACACTGATAATATCAGAACATCCTAGGTTCCTGGAAAGAATTTGATGCATGTGAAGTTGAACACCAGTTAAGGAACTGGTAGCTGTGACTTCACCTTGTTGTGAACAAATAACAATGATGCTATTTTTAAGTTGGCATAAATTTTCTTTTGGATGCCAAATTTTTAACAAATTTTTGTTTGGCAGCCAGGTTTTGAATAACTTTCTTAGTCTTTTGGGTTTCTTTATTATTTTGTTTTTGTATAATCCATAATAATATGGACAGTATGCCACTGCTGCCTTTGTCATTATGGACAAACATGCCAATATTGTTTCCATATATCTTCTTTCATGTGCATCTTGACAGCATATTAACATCAGCAGTGAAAAGCTCCATTCTTTGGCTGACAGATGGTTCTCCCTGCTCTCTTATCTTCCCTAGACAAAGAAAAATACAGACACACTATTTTGACCACTGAAACCACGTAAGGCCTTTGGAGGAAGCTCATCTCTACCTTCAAATGTTCTAGAAGTAATAAATAAATAAATAATAAGGAAATCGTTTCTTCAGATTTTGGTGAAAACATGAAACTGAAGACTGCTCAGATGTAACTGGCCATAAAGTTATTAAAGTCAGAGGCACTGTCTTGAAAGTTAAGAGAGTATATGTTAAATAAATGCATGCACACAGTCCTCCAGCATGGTTGGGTTTTTTTGTTTTGTTTTTTGGAGTGGGTGGGTGGGTGGTGGGGAGAAAGATCTCCTTTAAAACAAACAAAAGCTGAGCCAGCAACATCTTGCTATGAGAATCCAGGTGTCAGGTGTGCTTTTTCTTCAGCTCAGAGCTTCTGCTCAGTTCAGCCAGATCTGTCCTGGGACAGTTGTCCTTGTTAATAGTTGACAATTGCATTACCCTGCGTTCTTGTTTTGCTACAGAACAAGTAGAGTGTTTGGTCTGAGTGATTTACTCATGGGCAAGCCAGAGTTAATAACCTTTAGAAGAAGCTTCAAGAAAATGCAACCATGTGGTACTGACAACTCTCACTTGCTTTTTTTAACCTTGTAGGGAGATATTTCATTTGTTATTCCCCCACCCCTCTCTCTTCTTCCTTATGATTCCTAAGCTGATGTGAGAACTTTCTAAACAAGGAGGAACACAGCAGAGAAAGTCCTGCTTCTTTCTTCCCCTTTTCTTTCTTTCTTTTCTTTTCTTTTCTTTTTTCTTTTGGTTCCTTTCAGTCCTTAAAGGAAGACTCCATCCGGTATGTAAAGGAAGAGATTCCCCGCCCGTTTTTTTTTTTTCTTTCCCCTTGGTTTCCACACACAATGGAGCTTTCAAGAGAACCTCTCTCCAAAGGAATAGCTGCAGCCTTTGTGTTGAAGGGTGTGCCTATTGGCAAGGCTTGCTAAGCAGACAGCTTGGCTGGTGATTAACAAAGGTCATTAGACTTTGGAATCTGGCAGGCAGAGTCAGATGGTATGTCTTCTGTGGATAGAAGAATGACTCCCATGAGGTTAAAGCGCATACTGTGGAAGGCTTTCCCCCTCCCTCTTCTTCTTTTCTTTCTCCTGGTTCTCCGTCTGCCTCCCTTTCTTCTATCCATCCTGTCTTGAAATAATAACAATAGTAATAATAATAACAATCTGGTTGCATTACTGCTTCTTGCTTTGCTTTGGACCGGGAGGCCACCTGGCCAGATCTTTTTTGCTTAAGCAAAGACTGTTGCTGATGGATCATTGAGGGTTGGAAGAACCTTCAGAGGTATTTTGACCATGGCTTTGTTCAAGGAGAGGAGGAAAAAAGCTGGTTGGATTGCAACCTTGAACTTGGGCATCTGTTCTTTCCCCTTCAAGGGGGAAAAAAATCTGTTTTCTAACCCTGGCCTTGGAAAGCAAAGGAGAAGATGGAAAATATTGTGTGGTGGAGATGAGGCTGAGATAAGTGAAGCCATGTTGTGTGCAGGCTGGAAGCTCTCAGCCTATCTCTCCCTTACTTAATACATGGCTTGCCTGAGCTAAAATGGCTGCTCTGTCTGTCTCTCTCTCTCTCTCCCCCTCTACCTCTCTCTCTCCCTCCTAAAGCTCAGAGGACTAGGACAGCTTAGTGAGTCTTAAAGCGTCAGTGACGCAGGAGCTCATATCTCTTGAAAGTGTGATAAACACATTCAGAGAGCTGTGGCTTGTTTGACTTACCGGTAGATGAAAAGACTATGCTGAGGATTGGGGGGGGGGGGGGTTAAGAAGATGGACAGTGAGAAGATCCGTTTCATTATTTCCTCTCCTGCTTTTTCCTCTGGAGCGTTTTGAATTCAAGAAGAGTCGTCTGCTGCACCATGGCAAAAGGGGTTGGGGGAAGGGGGAGGGAAAGAGAGATTGTTTTCAGGTCTAATGGACTGTGCAAAAGGAGACTTATGGGGTGGGGCCTCTGTGTTCACTGCTGTAATTTGATCCAGAGCAGATAGCAACCTCTTCCACACACAGTCTGGTCTGGTGCTTGCACATAAAAGATTTTGAGTCTCCTGATTGTTGTTAACATTGTTAGCTGAAAAGGAGGCAGGGCCAGCATTCAGCCTTTCAGGGCAAAGAGGAAGGTGAAGTGGGGCACCAAGAGATTGCCGTGGGTGTGCGTTTTCTGCTTATTAGGTCCACATTTTTAAAACCATGCCATCGAAAGGAATTTTCTTCTGATGCAGGATCCTGGTAGTGTTGCTTTTTCTTTGTAATACGGGTGGCAGACTGGTCGGCTTTGAACATTTGATAAACATCACCTCATGTTACATGACAATGAGAAGATGGGATTTTTTTCAAAGCTCATTTGAGCTGCTGTTCCATCTCTTGGTCTGGTGGAGCTCCTAGACTAAATATGACCTGAATTGTGTGAGGAGACTTTAAAATAAGCAGCTCATTAAGGTAATAGCTGCTGGATTACTCAAAGCTAGCATACAGTTAGTGTATGAAAATAAGTAGGTATCTTATCCTAGTCTGCTACATATTTTCAACCTACTCAGAGATAATTTCTCAGAAGAATGGAAACTATAGAATTGATCAAATATTTAATCAGCACGTTTAAAATCATGAGGTCTGAAATACCGGGAGAAATATATATATATATGCTAAAGTTCCTTTTCTATTATTGAAGGAGGTTTAGATGATGTTAGGCTATCATTTTCTTTTAACTTGCAAGCTTGGAATTTCACAATTTTGGCCCTACACATTTGGAAAGCTCTAGAGTTGAGAGGGGTTACATAAAACAACATTCAGTAATAGCTAGTAATATCAAATGTGTAGTAAATCTGAAAGGGGGAAGTAGTTTAAAGACTCTTTGGTTAAAAGTTTGGACTCACCATGAGAGAGGAGGTGGCTGTACCAACTTAAAACTCAACATCAGTTGAACTTAAACAAGTTGCAGATATCAGCCTAACAGGGTTGTTAAGAAGGTTAAAATTGGATAAGGTATAATATGTGTGCCACGTAAGCTTGGAGGAAGCATGGGATTAAATGTCTTAAGTAAATCTGCTTGGCTTTCTAAAACTTTTTCAACAATGGTCCCCTTGCATTTTATTGTTGATGGCTTTCCAATAGATGCTTCCTTGTTCTTTGGAACTGGATTGATGAACAGGTAAAGTGAGAGTAGAAAGGGCAATTAGGCAAGACTTCTGCATAAAGTAACTATGAGTCACATATTTGAATGTATCAAAAGTACATTAGGTTCCAGATTTCTGTTAAAAAAATGTTACTGTTCTGGTATGCTGTACTTCTTGTGCTTGGAGAATATTTCTTTTCCCATATTTGCTCAGTACTGAATCTGCTGCTGTAACAGTTTTGTAAACTGTTCTTATAGGCAATATTTTTCTTCTCCATCTTTTTTCAGGTTTTCCTAATGTAAAGCTTAGCAACAAAGATCATGGAGGTGCTGCAGTGTGACGGCTGTGATTTTCGAGCGCCTTCCTATGAAGATCTTAAAGCTCACATCCAGGATGTTCATACTGCATTTCTGCAGCCCACGGATGTTGCTGAAGAAACTCCTAGCCCATCAAGATTCGGTTCCATGAACAGTGACCCGGCTGAGGTGGAGTATTCTTTGGTAAAAGATGAATTTGCAGTGGCAGATGGGATGGCAGGTAACTTTCTATTTGAAACGTCATTCTGAGAAGTTATCCCATTGCAGCAGTCTCACATTACCATCCTAATCGCCATATCCGAATCTTATGACAGATAAAAATAACCAGGAATTGCTTTGCAGGAAAACTAACACCTGTGTTACTCATATTCAACAGGAAGCAACCATACCCTATGACTAAGAATGTAGATTCCAAGAAGTATTCATCAAGGAATCTGTTATATGTTCATTATGGTTTGGTTGAAAAAGGGGAAAAATAGCCATATATGGTGGATTGATCCCTCCAGGGCTGCTGAGTTTTTGTTCAGACTTTTTTTTCTTTTGTTACATTCAGAATTTACAACACAATGTCTAGAAAGGCACTTGTATGTGAAACTCATAGTATGCATGCATTTAAAGATAAATATTTTATGGAACAACTTTAATAGTTTAGTTGCTAGCAGCCTTTTGTTGCTAACAAGACTTGGGAAGTTTGTGTTTGTGTGCGTATGGTACGTATGCCTAACTTGTACTGGAATTTTATCCTTATTTGGTAAGTAGTTATTGGGGGTGGGGGATGGTTAAATTATTTAGAAATAATATATATGAATTCAGCACTCTATAACTAACATTAAAAATGTGTATCTATTTATGTATTTACATTTCAATTTCAATTGTGCTTTTATTACTATCTTTCCCTGGAAGACAGTTGTAAAGAATAAGGTCGTGGGTTTTTTTTAAATTTTGTTTTTGGGGTTTTGTTTTTAACATCCTATCTAGTATTTATGAACCAAATACCTTGGGAGGAAACACAGCTTTGAAGGGGGAAAAGAAAAACAAATAACAGGCACTGTGGTACGCATATTATAATATTTACTATTTTTTTCTTCTTTTTTAGGGCAAAATGCAGCTCAGCTGGGAACTGGCAATTACTACAGCCATAGCCAGGGTTATTATGGCCAACATATGCTCTCCAAATCAGCAAGCAAGTTTTTCCAGTGTAAATACTGTGTACGTTATTTCCGATCCAAAAACCTTCTTATAGAACATACCCGGAAAGTCCATGGTGCTCAGACTGGAAGCTCCCCAACTGGATCCACAGGTGCTGGTTCCTTAAACTACAACATCATGATGCACGAGGGCTTTGGGAAGGTATTTTCATGCCAGTTCTGCACCTACAAATCTCCAAGACGTGCACGGATTATAAAACATCAGAAGATGTACCACAAAAACAGCCTGAAGGAGAGCTCAACCCCTCCTGCTTCTTCTGCTGCTATATCTGAATCAACTTCTACATCTGTTTCGATGCAGGATTCGTGCAAGGAGCTTCCAGCTGAAGTTGTTGAACGTAGCATTTTGGAGTCTATGGTCAAACCTTTAACCAAATCAAGAGGCAACTTCTGCTGTGAATGGTGTACCTACCAGACGCCCCGAAGGGAACGTTGGTGTGATCATATGATGAAGAAGCACCGAAGCATGGTAAAAATACTGTCCAACCTGAGGCAGCAACAGGATGGGACCAACATGTCAGATGTTGTAAACAAGAGTCCCCCAAGCCCTCCCCCAAACTCTAACTATATACCCATGAATGCTTCTGGGCGAGAGATGCCCAATGCAACTGTCCCAAACTACAGAAGTTCAGTAAACAATTCTCTTATCAGGTCCAACGCCTCTCCAAAATTTTCCTCTGCTTCCTATCCTCAGATGAAACATAAGGCTCCTCACAACTCGGGCATTGTTAATTTGTCTGACCGATCTCGCTATGGAGTTGGTGACATGGCAAATTCTACTGATCTGGATACCAACAGTATGCTGAATGACTCCAGTTCGGATGATGAGCTCAATGAATTAGACAGCGAGAATGGGTTGAACTCTATGGATCACCAAAGCTCAGGACTAACTGCTGAGCAGCTGATGGGATCTGAGGGCCACAAGTTACTGGAAACCAAGGGGATCCCCTTTAGAAGGTTTATGAATAGGTTCCAGTGTCCTTTCTGCCCTTTCCTTACCATGCATCGGCGAAGCATCTCTCGCCACATTGAAAACATCCACCTCTCTGGAAAGACAGCCGTCTACAAATGTGACGAATGTCCTTTCACCTGCAAGAGCTCTTTTAAGCTTGGTGCTCATAAGCAGTGTCATACTGGCGCAGCATCGGACTGGGATGCCGTGAATTCCCAAACTGAAAGTATAGCTTCTTCTTTAAACGAAAGTACAGTATCCTACGAAGGGGGGAATATAAATGGCAGGAAATCTGGGGGGATAATGGATTCCATGCAGCAACAGCAGCAGTCTCCCCAGTCCAATTCGCAGCATCCGTATAAATGCACCATGTGCAATTATTCCACCACAACTTTGAAAGGCCTTCGGGTTCATCAGCAGCACAAGCACTCATTTTGCGATAACTTGCCAAAATACGAGAGCCCATCAGCAAATACCCTGCAAGACAGCGAGCCCGATGCTCATGCTTCTCCCAGCACTGTGAAGAAAAGCCAGACCTCAATTCTTGGACTGTCTTCTAAAAACAACTTTGTAGCAAAAGCCTCTAGGAAGATGTCCAATGACTTTCCCTTAGATCTGTCCCCAGTCAAGAAAAGAACCAGAATTGATGAGATTGCCAGTAATTTGCAAAGCAAAATCAATCAGAACAAGCAGCAGGAAGATGCAGTCATTAATGTGGAGGATGATGAAGAGGAAGAGGATGACAATGAAGTAGAAATAGAAGTAGAACTGGACAAGGAAGAAGAACAAACAGAACCACTGTTGGAAATAGCGGCATTTGCTTCCCAGCAAATATGGGGAAGAGACCCAGATGATCCTCAGAAAGAGCCCAGCTACAGGAATATCCCCCATGATTACAGCTCCACCAATGGGGCAGAAATTGAGCTAACTATATCTGAAGATGAGGAAGAATATTATTGTTCTTCGGTGGGTTTGAAGGATCCAGGACTGAATTCATCTATTCTAGGCAGCCAGGCAAGCCTATATGGATCTGATCAAAACAATGAGAATTCAGATTTTGGTGATTCTGGAAGGCTTTACTATTGTAAACACTGTGATTTCAGCAACAAATCTGCCAGGAGTGTCAGCACTCACTACCAACGGATGCATCCCTACATTAAATTCAGCTTTAGGTATATCCTTGATCCCAACGACCACAGTGCAGTGTATAGGTGTCTTGAATGTTACATTGATTATACAAACTTTGAAGATCTGCAACAGCATTATGGTGAGCATCACCCGGAAGCCATGAATGTATTAAATTTTGATCATTCTGATTTGATCTATCGCTGTCGCTTCTGCTCTTACACCAGCCCCAATGTTAGGAGTCTAATGCCGCACTACCAAAGAATGCATCCGACTGTTAAAATTAACAATGCCATGATATTCTCAAGTTACGTAGTGGAGCAACAAGAAGGGTTAAGCTCAGAATCGCAAACACTGAGAGAGATACTGAACTCTGCTCCAAAAAACCTGTCTACTTCGACCCCAGTTGCACGTGGGACTTGTGGCATACCTGCTGCTTTTAACAAAAGTTCTTCAAAGGGCAACAGCCCCGAATCTGAAAGCCAAAAAGAATCAACAGTTAACAGTGTTGTAGTTTATGATTGTGATGTCTGTTCCTTTGCAAGTCCCAACATGCATTCTGTCTTAGTGCATTACCAGAAGAAACATCCAGATGAGAAGGCTTCATATTTTAGGATTCAAAAAACGATGCGTGTGGTGTCAGTAGAGAGGGGTTCTGCCCTGGCTCAGATGGCTTATGAACTAGGGTCACCTGGCTCTCCCAAAATGTCACCGTTACCACCTCCACCACCTCCAGACCTTACCACTGAGCTTTACTACTGCAAACATTGCTCTTACAGCAACCGGTCAGTGGTTGGGGTACTAGTGCACTACCAGAAAAGGCACCCAGAGATAAAAGTGACTGCCAAATACATTAGGCAGGCACCCCCAACTGCTGCAATGATGAGAGCTGGAGAGATACCTCCTGGTGTTCGTAGACCTACAATGCAGCACCTGAATAGGGACAATGCAGATGGTGCTGTAGCTCCAGCAGAGAACGAGATGTTCTTCTGCCAGCACTGTGATTATGGAAACCGGACTGTAAAAGGGGTCCTTATTCATTACCAAAAGAAGCATCGTGATTTCAAAGCCAATGCAGATGTGATTAGGCAACACACAGCCACCATCAGGAGCCTCTGTGACCGGGGTCAGAAAAATTCCCCGGGTGGCTTACAAATTCCTACTTCTGGTTCTGAGCAAGAAAGGGCTAAGTTAAGAGCTCTCAAATGCAGGCAGTGTTCTTATACATCTCCTTATTTCTACGCACTGCGGAAGCACATTAAAAAGGACCATCCAAGCTTGAAGGCTACTGTCACATCTATTTTGAGGTGGGCGTTTTTGGATGGTTTAATAGAAGCTGGATATCACTGTGAATGGTGTATCTATTCTCACGCAGAACCCAGTGGCCTGCTAGTGCATTACCAAAGGCGACATCCTGAACATTACGTTGATTACACATATATGGCAACAAAACTCTGGGCAGGGCCAGATCCTTCACCTCCAGCCTTACTAATACCATCAGAAATGAAAATATATAGATGCAGAGACTGTATTTTTGAAGCCTCTTCCATTTGGGATATCACTAATCACTACCAAGCTTTTCACCCTTGGGCTATGAATGGAGATGAATCGGTGTTACTAGATATTATCAAGGAAAAAGATGCTGTGGATAAAATGAACCCAGTATCGGATGGTATTGGTGCCAGAATAATTTCAGAGGATCATTTAGCATTGCCACACGGGGACCCAGATACCGAATACGCAGAAGAGTCAAACCTTTCCCAAGATAAAGCTCTTCAGCTCACCTCGGTGAACCCTGCAATATCCTCTACACCATACCAGTGTACAGTGTGCCAGTCTGAATATAACAATTTGCATGGACTTCTCACCCATTATGGAAAAAAACACCCTGGGATGAAAGTGAAAGCTGCAGATTTTGCACAAGACATTGATATTAATCCAGGAGCGGTGTACAAATGTAGGCATTGTCCTTACATTAACACACGCATCCATGGCGTTCTTACACATTACCAGAAGAGACACCCTTCCGTGAAGGTCACGGCAGAGGATTTTGTGCATGACGTGGAGCAGCCTGCTGACATGAGCCAGAATGACGTGGAGGAAACCAGCAGGATTTTCAAGCAAGGGTATGGTGCTTACCGATGTAAATTGTGCCCCTATACGCATGGCACTTTGGAGAAGCTCAAAATTCATTACGAGAAATACCATAACCAGCCTGAATTTGATGTATTTGCACAGTCTCCTCCGAAATTCTCTGCCTCCCTGGAGCCCGAAGTTCTCACTGAAATTAAGCCCTCCCCTGAGATGACTCCAGAAGATCTCCTCGGAGACGATTCACTGCCATCTTCCCACTTCTCCGGTTCCCATTTGGTTTCTCATACTGTGTTCCGCTGCCAGCTTTGTAAGTATTTTTGCTCTACTCGGAAAGGGATAGCCAGGCACTACCGAATAAAACACAACAATGTTCGGGCACAGCCAGAAGGCAAGAACAACCTCTTTAAATGTGCCCTGTGTTCCTACACAAACCCTATTCGTAAAGGTCTGGCTGCTCATTACCAGAAGCGGCACGACATTGATGCTTACTACACGCATTGCTTAGCAGCATCAAGGACTATAAGCGACAAACCCAACAAAGTGATCATCCCCTCACCCCCCAAGGAGGACTCTCCTCAGCTAAGCGAGGAACTGAGAAGGGCGGTGGAGAAGAAGAAATGCTCCCTCTGCTCTTTCCAGTCCTTCAGCAAGAAAGGCATAGTCTCCCACTACATGAAACGCCATCCCGGAGTATTCCCTAAGAAACAACATGCCAGCAAGCTTGGGGGTTACTTCACTGCGGTGTACGCGGACGAGTATGAAAAGCAGCAACCTCCCCCAGAAGAGAGGAATGATTTTGAGAAGCCCGAATTGGAGGTGGAGGCTCCAGAGATGGAGTGGCTTCCCTTCCGGTGCGTCAAATGCTTTAAGCTCTCCTTCAGCACAGCCGAGCTGCTCTGCATGCATTACACTGACCACCACAGCAAGGACCTGAAGAGGGATTTTACCATCCTGGGAAGTGGGGCCCGTTTCCAGTGCAGGCACTGTGATAGTAAGCTGCAAAGCCTGGCGGAGCTGACCACGCACTTGAATGGCCACAATGAGGAATTCCAGAAACGTGCCAAACGCCAAGAGAGGAGGAAGCAGCTTCTGAGCAAGCAGAAATATGCGGATGGTGCTTTTGTAGATTTCAAAGCAGAGAGGGTAAGGATCAGATTTTACATTGCTTTCTTCCTATTTGATATTATTTTTATTATTATTTTTATTATTATTATTATACAATTGTATCACAGCGGCCAGTTGTTTTGCCGGATTTGGCATTGGTTACTAGTCAGGCCCCACCCAGGGGCCTAGGACGTCGTAACGTATTTTCGTAATATGCGTGCAGATCCAAGCAGTGCAGCTTTTTGCATTTGACTGATGGTGATTTTGTCAATTTTTAACTGTTTTAAATGTATTATTATTATTATTATTATTATTATTATTATTATTATTATTTTCATTAAACATGAAACTCAGTCAACTGAACATTCAAAAATGCATCACAGATACCATTGACTGGTGCTAATGGTTGATACAGGTTGCTGCCAGCATCCTAGGTATCAACCAAGCATCTTCTTAAAATGTATGTTGTTTCGAGTCTTTTGCAGCTCCGCTGGCGCTTAGTATTATTATTATTATTTCTTCTTCTTCTCCTTCTTCCTCCTCCTTCCTTCTTCTTCCTTCTCCTCCTCCTCCTCCTCCTCCTTCTCTTTCTTCTTCTCCTCCTTCTTCCTCCTCCTTCCTTCTTCTTCCTTCTCCTCCTCCTCCTTTTCTGGCTCCTTCTGCTTTTCTTCTTCTCCTTCTCCTCCTCCTCCCTCTCCACCCTCCCCATTCTGCTAAGAATACTAATTTCTTATTATTGCCCTTGGTAACTGAAAAACTACAGGCTCTAGAGTCATTGGGTTGTGCCAGTCAGTTCCATGCCCATTGTTTCCTTGTTTCATTTCTTTTCTCCTTTAGACTCCTGGCATGCCGTTTCATTTCCTCCTTTCCTAACTTTTCAAAGTGACTTTCTCTTTGAATAAGAAAATCATAATTGTTCTTCTTCCTATCTGTTCCTCTGTCCCCATGTCAAATATATTTTTTGCTCTTGAACAAATATCAAGAATGCAAGGAAATAATTGAGAAGAAAATCCAGTGCAAAGCCCTTTGTATCTGTGGATGTAAACCGATCTCTTTAAATGAACTGTATATGAAATTAAATGCTTCGTTTGCTTGATGATATCGTGGAAGAACGTGCCTCTTTTGGAAGTCGTCAAAGAGTGAATGTCATGTGTAATAAAACTTGCTCTTAATGGCATTCTGTCATACAGAGAGATGTTTTAGCAAGTTGGTGCTAGAGAGAAAAGGGAAATGATAAATGCATCTCATTGGATCAAAAGCTACCTTCTGATTTTGCAGGGGAATTATTTTCAAATGAGATCTCAATGGAATATAGTCTTGAGAGTGATATTTTTAGTGAGGGAAGAAATAAGAATATGGCAGATTGCAGAAATGATCATGATGGTTCAGCATTCTGGAAAAAGGATCAGAATGATCAAAACAGTGAAGTTAAGAAAAACTTCATGGCCACAGATTCTGAAGAGATCGTGTTTGATCGGAATGATTCAGCGTTTATTACTTTTACAGCATATTTGTCTGAAATGTTTGTACATACTACAGATAGCCCTCGGCTTACAGCAGTTCATTTAGTGACCATTCAAAGTTACAATGGCAACTGAAAAATGTGACTTATGACCGCTTTTCAAAGTTACAACCTTTGCAGCATCCCGATGATCATGTGATCAAAATTCAGATGCTTGGCAACTGGTTCATATTTATGACCGCTGCTGTGTCCCAGGGTCATGTGATCTACCTTTTGTGACCTTTTGACAAGCAAAGTCAATGGGAAAGTCAGATTCACTTAAAACCTGGGTTACTAACTTATCAACTGCAATGTTTCACTTAACAACTATGGCAAGAAAGGTTGTAAAATGGGGCAAAATTCACTTAACAAATGTCTCAAGAGAAATGTTGGGCTCCATTGTAAGTCGAGGACTACCTGTATTAGCTATTAGCTCTCTGCATTAAGGTGCAAAAAATTCACTTTATTTTGAAAATTATATATTTTTTAAAAAAACCTTTCTCTTTGGGACTTCCATTGATCAAGAGATTGACATTTAAATAATTAGGAACTGTACTCTTGCAGATACAGAGAGCACCAGATTAAGGGAGATTTTTGTGAGTAATTTTATTTTAAAAAATCCTTATGAAGGACATACAAATTCTCAATTAAATTTCACGGTGCTCACAAGCATAACTGCTAGACTTGCTCCCCATAGAGAAAGATATTGATGTCCTGTTGGTTTAGCATAGCTGCAGTTAAAAGGATGTTATTTGAGTGGGGAAAACTCGATGATTTATGTTTGTATTTTCTTTCTGTATACAAACTCAAACTTTTGCCGTCCCATTTCGTATTGCTAGTAGAAGAATGCTGCCAACTGAGGTTGAGTTTTTCTACATGCCCCAAAGATTTGAATCAATATTGTAATAGCACGCTATATCTATTTTGGGACTTTTAAACATCAGTTTTTTAAAATAAACTCATGCTACCTCAGAATGTTTACTTATTCCAAGAAGCAGCATAATGCTGCCTCTCATTGTATTTAAATCTACAAATTTGTGATGTTGTTTGGAGCATTGTTTCTCGAAATTGGCAGGTTGAAGACGTGTGGATTTCAACTCCCAGAAATCCCCAGGCAGCCCTGCTGCCTAAGGAATTCTGGGAGATGAAATGATCCACAGGTTTTTCAAACTGCCAAGGATGAGAAGCACTTACTTAGAGAAGGAATGGTTAATTAAGTTTCAAGTTTTATTGCCTTACAGCCTTTTGGCAGCTTGGAAGAAGTTTCAAAATTAAAAGAGAGGAAGGTGGTAGGATACAAATGTAAGTTCTGTGTCGAAGTTCATCCGACTCTTCGCGCCATCTGCAATCATCTTCGTAAACATGTCCAGTATGGGAATGGTTCCTCAGTCTCTACTGGAGTCAAGGTGAGTTTAAGGGTTTGTTTTGGGTTTAAATCCTTGGATTCATCCAAGGAGGAAGAAATCCCAAACTGCTTTTGTGGATCAGACGCCACCACAATCAGAAATATATATCAGCATTTATGCCGTGATTTCTATGTAGCTTTCCTTTTTTTAATTGGACTCAAGCCTAGTTCCTTGTGGGCAGAATGTATGCACCCATATAAATGTTATTATAACATAACAATGTGAATTCAAAGCTGCCAGTTGTTTGCTGGTGTTGGCGTTCACATCAATTCCCCCCCTCCAAAAAAGAATCTAGGATGTTATAAAGTATCAGCATAGCACATGTGTGGATCCAAACAGTGCAGCCATTTGTAACTCCAACTGGAAATTTTGACATTTCTAATTCATTTTAATATGGAGCCCTTTGTGCCAATATTCACTGGTACCTCCATGATTTATTTATGCCATAATCTTTTAACTTTAATTTTCAGATTGGGATACTTTACAATCTTTTCCCCATTCTTTGTCTTCTATTCTATTATCTCCTGGAATTGCCACATCCGTTACCCACACTTTCTTTTAAAACACACAATCTAGTGTGCTATGAACCAAGACTTTATCAGTTTGTATTCTGAAAACTCACGATACTTTCACCTGCTCATTTTCACCTACTTTATGTTCCCACCAATTTTTTCATTACTGGTACAGACGTTTCAGTGAATCATTTTGGTGATTATCTTATGTCGTGGTTTATAATCAGTTTGCATGATCTTCAACAAGCTGAGTATATGATCTACTTTTTCTTCTGCTTCTTTGCCCAAACTGCACTTTGAATCATTCAATGATTCAAAGTCGTGTTTTTTTTTTTTTCCAATTCTGGACTTGATTGTGTTAATTTGGATAGCTTGCCCCTGATATTATTATCTACATACAACAATGTAAAGTCAGTGCTGCCAGATCTTTCGCTGGTGTTGGCCTTCATATGCTTTAAGTTCTTCTGTAAAATATCATAACGTATCTGGGTAACATATGTGCGGATCCAAGCATCATTATTATTAAACTTATATGCTGCCTGACTCTCAACGAAACTGGGTAGCTTACAATAAATAGACATGCTAAATTGTTATTGCTCTTTTGTGGAACCTTGAGAAAAGGTTTATACTAACATCTCTAAAAGCTTTACACTGATGTAGCCAACCTGTTTTCTGAAAGCTACTGATGGAAGTCTTGGTATATGCTGCCCTAGGAGCTTTTGCTTCGAACTCTTTTCTTTACTTCCTTTTATATGAGAAGCTGCTCTTGACTATTTGATGTAAAAACCTTAGAAGCCAGAAAAATTGGCTGCATAAAGTTTCCAAAGAAAAGGCTGAAGTCGGTGTTGCTTCTATAGCTTTCTTCCTATGTTTTATTTTTAAATAAATGTTTTGTATAGAATCTTATCATTTCTGTTTAGGACATTACTGCCTATTGTGCATTAATTTATATAAAATAAATTATGAAAAATAATCAAATCAAGGCCTGCATGTCCATTATGCATAGTTTCTACATAATTCACCTGTAATTGCTGCAAAACATGAACTTCTGTTTTTAAGTGAAAATATACATACTCTTAAGTTTAAATTTAGCTTTCATTTAGAGATAATTAATTAATTAAATCTTGGTATTTAATTGATATGTTAGTACAATAAATGAAACCTAACTGCAAATGGCCCCTTATTTGCATTTTGCTTGTTATGTGTCCTATCTTTTTACGCATACATGCTATTGTATAGAAAAAATACTTTTTCTTCAAATGTGGCAGTAAATGTTTTCTACAAGTTTATTTCCTTCCCAAGTTTTTACAGGCCACGACCAGAGCTTACATGCCTTCTGGTAATGGTGGTTAGTAAACCATCTGTGGATCTTTATTTAAGGCTGACAGATTGATATATTTTATAAATTAATGCAAATAAGCTGAATGTGCCCAGTAGGTGAGAAAAGTAACGAATACGGTGTAGTCTTTGATATTCTTCTTATCCCCTGTTCATCCCCCCCCACCCCAAATTAAATCTAGATTATTTTACACAAACTTGGACTTTTTTTAACAGATCTATAGAAGCCAGTATATAGTTGCCAATTAAATAGTTTGAAAAATATTTGTTTGGGCAAATCGGCAAAAACAAAAAAAATTGAAGGCTTATAGTGTAGTATCCTTGTGCCAGTTTTACCTCAGGAAGCCAAAAGAACGTATTATTGGAAACACTCCAATAAACCTCTGTAAGGAATATTGGCATTGCCTCAAAATTGGGACATTTCTACCTAATGAAGTGAATTATTCTGGAGAAAAAAAAAAGGTTTTAGCAACAGAGTGCACTCCAGCCATGCTGATCACCACTAAAAACCGTATGTTGCTTTTCAAGACATCTTTGCTCAGATTGCATGGATGTCTGCTCATAGCTGGATTTCAAGTTTACTGCTATCAGAAGAAGTTGATAGGCTTCCATAGATATAATGGTAACCATAGGGAAGAAGGGAGAGAGAATTGATGGCTTTGGGGGGGATATGTGTCTTTTAGCAGGAAGCTGAAGAACCTTCACATGCAGCTTTCTTGGAGGGTATTGAGGGAGCCAAAGACCATATGGCCACTATGGAACTTGCAGAAGCTGAATCTGGACCATCACTGGAAGATGAAACCAGACCTGGTGGCTACCATTGCAGCCAGTGTGATCGGGTTTTGATGTCTATGCAGGGTCTACGATCGCACGAGAGGAGTCACTTGGCCTTGGCCATGTTTACTCGCGAAGACAAGTACAGCTGCCAGTACTGTTCCTTTGTTTCTGCATTCAGGCACAAGTAAGTCTATATTACTTACTATTTCTGCTTCTTAATGTTCATTTGCCCATATTATGAGGACCATACAGATTTACCCAAACGAAGCAAATTTTCTTATTTTCCACATGTACTACTTTTACTGTGCAGTGCCCAATTAATATCAAAGGTATTATATATGGATGACAGTAAGCTCCCAATAATTCTTAATAAGCAGTTCTTATTTTGGCTTTTCAACCCTTAAATTAGCCAAAATTACATTATGGAAATACAGAAATTGAAATGTAAGCTCCATAAATTCTAGATTTTCAGTTATAAACCAAAATCTACATTGAAACCAGGTCATACATTTCAGGGATTTTTTTGAAATAAATGTTCTGGGTTTATAACCGTCAATTTGTTACCAGCTACACAACAACAGATTGAGTAAAGCAGTCTATTCCATAGAGATAGTACTATATAAGATGTAGAAATGGAAAACAGAACCATCCTTTTCACTCCTCCTCCACAGAACCAAGCTTATGTAGGCTTGCTATGTTAAACTTGGACTTCTATTGGATTGTTGCATTCGTTCCGATGGATAAGTCCATATTTTTTCCCTTGCTTGGTTTTCTTGATACTTGCTACAATACTTGCCAGAAAAACTATTGATAAGTGAATGTATAATTGATAGGTTAATTGACCAGATCAGAATTGTGGATGCCTGTAAAACATTTTTGCAATTTCATACAAGAGTTGCAAAAGTGTATGACAGAAAAGATAAAAGATTAAGGATAATTCTCCATTAGGAGTCTTTCTCTTCAATTCCATTTCTGTGGCATGTCACTACTGAATTGTCTGTGCTCGAAGTCCCTTCTTGATTTTCTGTTTTCCTGTTCTCTATGGAAAACATTGATCACCACACTTTTATTATACTCCAGGTGCAGGTGATGAAGCAAAACAAGGCAGCCATGGTGAAGCTATAATTTTAAACATACTTACTCAGAAGTAAGCCCCTTTCAGCAAAATGCAAACTTCTGAGTAAGCTGACTTAAGATCAGGTTTTAGAAAACAGTAGGAACCAAAAAGCTAAATTCTTATCTTTCCCACCAAAGGGGGGAGGGGAGGAATGTATACTGTGTATAACATAATATGTTTTATCTAAAGAGAAGTTAAATCAATTAACCTGTTTCTTTAAATTAAACTGAAATTATTTAGAGACACATCTCCCCATATACATAGTAATGGTGCAAAAAAAGTAGGTATTGTGACATTGAAGATGTCAAGAAATAAGGGAGAGAATGCAAAATGAGTTATGCTTGTCAAAATGTACAGGTGTATCTCCTGAAAAAGTCACAGGCATCTTTTGCAAGAGAAATCAAGACTATCTGCTTTTAGATAAGAACTAGAAAGCAGGGAGAGAAAACAGTCTATGATGCTCCCTTTACTGGCATTTCTTTGTAACATCCCAAATAATCTAAAGCAGGAATATCCAACCGTAGCAACTTTAAGACCTGTGGACTTCAACTCCCAGAATTCCCCAGTCAGCATTAAAATCCAGAGGTCTTAAAATTGCCAAAGTTGGACATCCTTGATCTATAGCAGGCCTGTCAAACCTGGCGGCCTGTAGACTAGATATGCCCCATGCATGTCGTGCCCATCGCTGCTCCGCAAAGGAAAAAAAAAACATTGTGATACGTCATGATACGGCCCGTGATTGAGTGGGTTTGACACCCCTGATGTATAATGTAACTTCATGTCTT
The DNA here is from genome assembly GCF_009769535.1 of Thamnophis elegans. Classification (NCBI taxonomy): domain Eukaryota; kingdom Metazoa; phylum Chordata; class Lepidosauria; order Squamata; family Natricidae; genus Thamnophis; species Thamnophis elegans. The sequence continues at coordinate 54,067,358 of NC_045543.1, forward strand.
TTACATTATGGAATTGGGTTTCTGTGAAAAAATAGCCTGATTTATAAGGTTAGGCAGACACTGGATTGACGTAAAGGACTGTGACTGACTGATTGACTGACTGATTGAGTACAGTTGCGTTTCTGCTTCTTGAGTCATCAAGGCGCTAAGCAGCTCACAATAGCAATGTTCTATGAAATAAAACAAATGTACAAATTATAATTTTGTATTACTAGCAAATAATTAAAACTATATGACATAAAAATGAAAGCACTTAAGAAACTAGGCATACTTTTTTTCCTTCCTAGCATTTACCCACAAGTACAGGGTCTGTTTCTTTTTTTTAAATCAACCAAGTGTTGATTCATTGGTTGCAACAGGAATTGACTATGTGGGTTGAGAGAGTGAATGACCTACCCAAAGACACCCAGTCAGTTTTCATGTCGAAGGTGGGAGTAGTACTCATATTTCTCCTAGTTTCTAGCCTGGTTCCTTAACTACTAAACCAAACTGGGTCTCCTTAAAACTAATTATAAACCTGCTCATGTCTCAATTCTTTAAAGATGCTTTCTGGATGCCAGGGATGAGAATATAGATCTTGTTGGGATGGTGTTCCACAGAAGAAATATATTGGATTAGGATGGAAATCTGTTTTATGTTGATGCAAATATATTGTATGCTTCATTTGCTTTAGTTACAGAAAGTGATGGCAAAGAAATAGGTTGGATCAAAGGATCATAACTTTATTGCTTCAAAATTAGTTGTAGGCAGTAAGGTCTTAGATGTGGTGGAATGGATGCAGGGGATGTCAGGAGATTCAGGTTGAGGAATGGAGTTTAAGAAAACAAATTAAGTCATCGACAAACATGGGTAGTAAATTGGAAGTGGAAGAGAATTAATACAAGTCTTTCAAGTTCATCTTGTCCACCTGTCAGTCTAGAGAAGTTCCTTCCTTGTTTAGGTTCTTCCATAAGCCCACAGAAATAAATGATGCATTGTTATTTATCTAACAGGAAAAGAAATATTTGATGGAGGTAAATAATCTCTAGATCTGGCCCATTGGAATCTCATGATACTATTTACTGAATAATTGGTTAAAATAAAACCTTTAAAGATACAGCGTTTATAATACCATAAGGTTTGTACCTTTGTAAACATTAGGCACTGAATTGAAGGTAGCCTTAAACTATTATAGTCACGCTACAATTTTGAGGGAGAATTTCATTCTGTCAGCTTTGTCATTGTAATCTGGAACCAAAACAAGGCAGTCTTAACTATACGAGCAAAAGCTTTCCATTTTCTGATATTTTTTTCCCTTGGTACAGATAAAAATCTGAGATTCATCCAGTGAAGAGTTGTCTAATGCTGTTAGGAACGTGCAGAGTTTCCACCATCAGAGTGGTGGAAATGTTCTTTGTAAGACATTCCCAAATCCTTCAATGTGAGATCTTGCAGATATCAGAACAAATATTTATCCTGCAGTTTGGCATCTTGTCAATACTGTCCGTGGAGATTTTCCCTACATCCTTAGCCAAGGTGGCGCAGTGGTTAAATGCAGCACTGCAGGCTACTGCTAGATCAGCAGTTCAGCGGTTCAAATCTCACCGGCTCAGGGTTGACTCAGCCTTCCATCCTTCCGAGGTGGGTAAAATGAGGACCCAGATTGTTGGGGGCAATATGCTGACTCTCTGTAAACCGCTTAGAGAGGGCTGAAAGCCCTATGAAGCGGTATATAAGTCTACTGCTATTGCTATTGCTATTAGCAGGGAACCCATTTTAAGGTATCCATCCTTAAACTGCTCTGATCCTAAGTTTCTGAGGAGATGTGAGGGTTGCATTGTTAGTGTTACTAGCTAGAGTTCTTCAAGGTTCAGCCTTTCTATCAACCATAGAAATGGATACACTTTTGTTCAAGTGCACTGCGCATTGAGATCATGCATTTCTAGAAAAGGATGCTTCAAAAATTTGAGAGAAGCATTACTTTGAAGCTGCTTGTGAAGCAACAAGCCATTTCTTGTAAAGAGAAGCGACCTTGTTGTTCCAGACTGTTCCACTTTGCAGCCTTTCCTCAGCATCCTTCACCACTTGGGGAAGTCAGATAAGGCTTCTGCATGTAGCTGCCCAGAAGCCTATTTTGGCTTTTGCGAATACTGGAGAAGACTAGAAGGAAACTGCAAGAGAATGTAGTCCTCTTAGCCTTTTCCAATCCTGCTGATGTCATTTTCTTGAGTTTGCAGCTGAGAAAAGCAAGATACAACAGGAAACCTTCAAATGGATGCCAAAAGGTTCCCTGAGGCAAGTCATGTTGCCTCCTTGCCCAAACAAAGAAGACATTGTCTCTGTCATGCATCTCTAGGTCATCTCCACAGGCCTACAATCTGGATAATACTCTTAGTATTATGAAAGCTGGCTGAGTGACTTCAGAGGAGTCATTCACTCTCAGTCTAACCCACCTGACAAGGTTATTGTTCTGAAGAAAATCAGAGACAAGGGCATTGTTTGCTTTTGTGTATGTGTGTGTAACTAAAAGGTGGAATAAAAATATAATAGTAATATTAGATTATTATATTAATAACATCAATGTTAATAATTTATGACTGTCATGCAGGCTGCCAATTTGTAGTTAGCTATTACTAGATTTCTCTCAGATTTTTCTTTCTCGATAACATCAGCTTCTTGTATTTTAGTCCTCCTGAGTCAGTCTCCTAGGATGAGTTTTTTTTTTTTAATTCCCTTTGAAAAGAAAAACGAAGCCACTAGGGGGCTAATTTTAAGTGGAGACAGGGATAGGATTACCCTTTTGGTTCTTTTTTGAAACAATTCTTTAAAAGTGTTTTAAATTAAATTTAAAATAAACTCCTTTTGGCTCCATTTTATTATTTTAAACTTGTACTTTTTTTAACGTACAGGATTTCCTTTAGGATAAGTCTCCCACTAATAAAATAAAGCATTTTGTGGAAATACTATTCTCAGTATTTTAATAAAGCACCTGAGATAATTTGTTTGTTCATTCTTCAGTATTTTTTTCTTCATTAATATACTTCTCCAAGCTATACATTAATCAAAATTATATTTATATTCTATGAATTCAATGAAAAATAATAATGAAATACTGTATATACTCGAGTATAAGCCTAGTTTTTCAGCCCACTTTTTGGGCTGAAAAAAGCCGCCTCGGCTTATACTCGAGTCAGTGAAAAATTTGCCCGAATGGAGGAGAAAAAGGGGCGGGGCCATGCCGCTGGGTGACACTCGTGAATGGCCCAGTGCCCCTGTGAGTTTCCCCTCCCTCTGTGTCAGTTTGCCGCACAGCGCGCACCACACCATCCCCCCTCCTCACGTTCTAATGTAATGCAGGGCTGTCTTACGATTCCCCTTCCTCCCCCTCCTGCCGCTCTGCAACGATGTCCCACCTCCTCCTTATTATGGCAAGCAGCCACATAGCGATGTCCCACCTCCTCTGGTACAGTGATCCAATGATAGGAATCACTGTGCCGTGTGTCATAGGAGGCGGGACATCGCTCCCGCGGCTGCACGGGACATCATCATCACAGCGGGACATCAGCATCATGAGGTGAGTGAAGTATTTCATTGAATACACCGCTAGTTTACTGTTTTTCTTTGAAATAAATATTCAAAAACATTATTGGTATCTATTTTTATTTTTGAAATTTACCGGTAGCTGCTGCATTTCCCACCCTAGGCTTATACTCGAGTCAATAACTTTTCCAGTTTTTTTGTGGTAAAATTAGGTGCCTCGGCTTATATTCGGGTCGGCCTATACTCGAGTATATACGGTAATCAGGTTTTTAATTTTATACTTATATTCTCACCTCAGTATTGATAAAAGTTATATTACTTTGAATTTATCGTACCAAAGATATATATATATATATATATATATATATATATATCTATCTATCTATCTATCTATCTATCTATCTATCTATCTCTATCTCTATCTCTATCTATCTATCTATCTATCTATCTATCTATCTATCTATATATATATATATATATATATATATATATGTTTTTTTATTTGTGCTGATAAATAAATAAAGGGAGACTAGTATAGATCTATTTCAAGCTATTTAGCTCTCATCAGCTAGCCATACCCTTACTGGGATTTGAACCTGGGCTATATGGCATACTAGGCACACTAGGCAGAGATCTTAGCCATTAGGCCATAGGCTCTTATCCGTTATCAGCGAAGCCAGGGTGAAAGGTATCTATTAGATTTTTACAACCCCTGGTAAGCCCCAATTATGGGAGGAAGCTAACTGCTTCCATTATCTGTCCTTCGGCTCGTCACAAGAGTCCATCACGACAGAAACCCAACATTTTTTACTGTTGCCTTTGTTATATTTGTGTTTTTTTATTTGTGCTGATAAATAAATAAAGGGAGACTAGTATAGATCTATTTCAAGCTATTTAGCTCTCATCAGCTAGCCATACCCTTACTGGGATTTGAACCTGGGCTATATGGCATACTAGGCACACTAGGCAGAGATCTTAGCCATTAGGCCATAGGCTCTTATCCGTTATCAGCGAAGCCAGGGTGAAAGGTATCTATTAGATTTTTACAACCCCTGGTAAGCCCCAATTATGGGAGGAAGCTAACTGCTTCCATCATCTGTCCTTCGGCTCGTCACAAGAGTCCATCACGACAGAAACCCAACATTTTTTACTGTTGCCTTTGTTATATTTGTGTTTTTTTATTTGTGCTGATAAATAAATAAAGGGAGACTAGTATAGATCTTCAAGCTATTTAGCTCTCATCAGCTAGCCATACCCTTACTGGGATTTGAACCTGGGCTATATGGCATACTAGGCACACTAGGCAGAGATCTTAGCCATTAGGCCATAGGCTCTTATCCGTTATCAGCGAAGCCAGGGTGAAAGGTATCTATTAGATTTTTACAACCCCTGGTAAGCCCCAATTATGGGAGGAAGCTAACTGCTTCCATCATCTGTCCTTCGGCTCGTCACAAGAGTCCATCACGACAGAAACCCAACATTTTTTACTGTTGCCTTTGTTATATTTGTGTTTTTTTAATTTGTGCTGATAAATAAATAAAGGGAGACTAGTATAGATCTTCAAGCTATTTAGCTCTCATCAGCTAGCCATACCCTTACTGGGATTTGAACCTGGGCTATATGGCATACTAGGCACACTAGGCAGAGATCTTAGCCATTAGGCCATAGGCTCTTATCCGTTATCAGCGAAGCCAGGGTGAAAGGTATCTATTAGATTTCTACAACCCCTGGTAAGCCCCAATTATGGGAGGAAGCTAACTGCTTCCATCATCTGTCCTTCGGCTCGTCACAAGAGTCCATCACGACAGAAACCCAACATTTTTTACTGTTGCCTTTGTTATATTTGTGTTTTTTTATTTGTGCTGATAACCACAAAAGGATAGACCATTATGCCTTTGTAAAGATGGTCATGTAAAACCTCATTAATCAATTGCATGAAGACTGCTGCCCCCTGGAGGCCAAATGGCATTACTCGAAATTGGAAGCAACCAAGGGGGCAGTTGAAAGCAGTTTTCCATTCGTCCCCCTCTTTAATTCTGACCCTATAGTACGCTTCCCTTAGGTCCAGTTTAGTGAAAATCCAGCCCTTCCCCAGTTGGGCCAGCATGTCCTTCATCAGTCGTAAGGGGTAGAGGTTCTGAGCAGAGATGCAGTTTAAGTTTTTGAAATTAACACATAATCTGAAGGAGCCATCTTTCTTCTCTCTGAACAATACTGGGGCCGCTATCTTGGGCCTTGCTGGTTCAATGAATCCCCTTTCCAAGTTTTTATCAATGAATTTCCTCATTTCCTCCATCTCTCTAGGGGTCATTGAATATATTTGGGGCTTTGGAAGCTTTACTGCAGGTAAAATATCAATGGTGCAATTTGTGGGTCTGTGGGGGGGGGGGTAATTTATCAGAAGATTTTTCACTAAAAACATCTTTGAGGTCCCAATATTCCCTTGGTATTTTTTCCTCTCCCTCAATTTTCTCTTGCCCCCTGGCTGCCAGTGTGGGGGTAGTATATCAGAGGCTGGAGCTTCAACTTTCCCCTCAGGGGGTGTGGCTGTCCGAATTCGCAACCACCCCTCTCTCCAGTTAATGCGTGGGTTCCATCTACAGAGCCGGGGGAGTCCTAAAATAAGGGGCCGGTCCATCCCAGGCGCCACAACAAAAGTTATTATTTCCTGGTTGGTACCCATCCACATCTCAATGGGTTGAGCAGGACCACCCCCCGCAATAGAGCCATCTATTTGGCAAGAAGCAATAGGGATTTTCAAAGTTTTTAGTTTCAAGCCCAGCTTCTCAACCATTTCAGAGCTTATACAATGGGAACACCCAGAATCTAATAGAGCCATAAGTTTTTCTTTTGCGCCAGAAGAGGGCACTCTAAGCTTGACTGGAATAAGAATAGGGCCAGAGTGCGAACTTACCCAGCTATGAGAATCCTCGTCATCACTGTTGTCAGATGAGCTGGGACTTCCGCTTCCCCCCTCCTCTGGCTTGAAGCGTCGAGAAACATCTTCCCCAGCAAAGGCGGCCCCTTTCTCTTGCCTGGAGGCTTCTCAGGTTTCCTCTCCCTCCGGGGGGTGGAGCGGAGTGGGTCAGCTTCACTCGGCAATTTACAGCACGATGCCCCTCCTTTCCACAGTGGAAACAAGCGGAGGGCTTGGGCTTGCCTGCAAAAATTCCCCTACCCCCCTTTTCACTTCTTGGGAGGGGGGTTTTGAGGGGTGGAGGGCATTTCTCAACTTCTCCCTCATCCATGCAACGAAGCCTGGTTAAGTCAAACTCAATATCTGCAGCACTCTCATACCAGGGCTCCAAACGGCGGGGAATGCGCCTGTTTATGCATTGTTGGTAAGCATCTTTATTCAAGCCATCAGCAAATCCTCATTTCTCCTCATTGCTGCCATAAAGTCATCAAAATTCCTCAAGAGAGGGAAGTTACTATTATGTAATCCGACCATCCAGTTGCTTTCTTCTCCAAGGCCATTAACACTATTCTCACTTTAGATTCATTAGTAACCAATCAGGTCCATATATTTCCACATAATTCCAGACCTGAATAATAAACAACCTGAGGCCGCTGGGCTTTCCATCATATTTTACGCTTAAGGGTGGGACCTTAGCCATCCGGCATCGCCTGCCCCCCCCCTGCTCTCTGAATGTCTCTAGCCGCAGGGGGGGAGGTCAGTGCTGGGTTTTCTTGCGCACATCCCCCTTCGGCCCCTCCAGTCTCCCTTAAGCTATGCAGCGGGTACCTTTTTTCCAGTTCCTCTGCCGGTTCCCTTTCCACAGCTCTCTCTCGAATCCGGCGTTCACTCCATGCCTCTTCGAGGAGTCTCATGGCTTGGGACATTTTGTAATCTTCCTCTCGAGAGCCACTCCAGTCAGCAACTGGGGTTTTTCTTGGCCTCCTTCTCGTGACTCCAGTTTGTAATTCCTCAGGTTCCTCTTTCTGTCCCACACCCCAAGTCCATCTGGGTCGAACAGCAGGCTCCTCCACTCTCAGGTCAGCTAGCATTTCTGTTAAAGATGGTGCTGCTGTTGCACCCATGTCTTCTTCCTGGTCGCTTTCATGTAAAGACATTTTTCTTTTTCTTCTATGAGGGCACCCCCCTCGGAAGTTGTTCGCTCCGGGTTGGGTGCGAGGTGAGATTCAGCTTATTGTCAGATGCCACTTCATTTAATAATCAGGAAATAAACCACTCAACTCCATTTGCTTGAGATTAAGTGTACTTTTACTAATTACAAACAAATAGTAGCGAAGCAAAGCTGAATCTGGTTAATTAGTCGCGAAAGCAAAGAATATCATGTATAGTTCAATCCCCTCCCCTTGGCACCCCAGTCCATAGTCCAATTATAATTCACCCAACTGTCAGGTGGGAGATATCTTCAAAAATCATCACCAGGATGGAATGCTGGACAGTTAACCTTGGCAGGAAACTCCCTTCCTCTGCATGCGCAATGAGATGGTCAGGCCAGCGTCTAGAATCTTCCTCCAGCACATAATGATTCCCTTCCCAAACACCATGCCCCCCCTCCCTGTTTCAATGGCAGCCGAAGCAGCAGCAAAGCAGAGGCTGACAGACATCTTGCATATGAACATAATACTTAGTCAATTTTAGTGATCTATTAATGAATTCTTTCTTCGTACTTTCTCTGGTCCTTTGGTGGAATAGCTAAAAATTCAGAATGTTTAACTTCCATATTTGTTCAGTCATAGTTTATTATATCATCTAACTTTAAATTGTAGTTAACAATTGTAGCTAAATTTGTTTAGTGAAAATTAAGGTAAGAAATTAATTTGTTTTACCAGACATAAATAAAACTAGTCCCAGTTTTCAGTTTGAACTACGGTAATGGTGAACTATTATTAAGTGAAAATATAAACTAGTATTTCCTATTTCTTTTCCCTCATCTGAAGGACCCCAGAAAATTATTAGGTTTATACATATTTCTGGCTATTTGGTGTTTTCCACAACAGCTTTCAAATTGTTTGAAAGATGGCTTCAGAATGTATGGAACACACTTTGTTCAGGTGTGCGATTTGCACTTTTTTCAGTGAAGAGGTTATATCTGAATGCATAGAGTCAGCCAGAAGCAACTTGATGTAGTTGCTTTGCAAATCTGAGCTTCAAAGAAGCTTTGGGACAGTCTAAAACATGGGTGTCAAACTCGCCACGTCTTGTTGCCATTTCATGGCGGTTTTCCCATTCACGGAGCTGGGGTGGGTATGGCCAGCATGTGACACTCCTGCTCTAAAACATTCATTTGAAAGGTTTTGGAGAAAAATCCTGCTCTTCATTTAGATTGTCATTACCAGCCATTCTGGTTGCTGACTTTTTATGAAATAATTTTAAATTATATTTTAATAGTTGGTCTTATTTTACTTCTGTGGTGATCATTCTGCCCAGCAGAGAATAATTAAAAATACTGGAGATACTTTTCACCTGGGGATGAAAATTTATAGCACGGGCATTTCTTACTGTTCAGATACGTAGCCAAAGAGGAAACCAACTTCTCCCACATATTGGCATGACTTTTGGGAGATACGCCTTACTTTTGTTGGAATCAATATTTTGAATGGATCTGTTTTATTCATATTCTACAGGCGGCTCTGACAATCCTAATTTCATCTTAGTTGTTCAGTTTTTTCAATTAAATAGGAGTTGTGGATCTAGCACTCCTAGGAAAATGTCTTCTTTTGTGCAAAAATTCACAGGATTTTTTTTTCTCCTGGTAAGAAGCAGGGACTTCAACTGTCTGCTGAATATTTTTATTTCAGCTAAGAAAGACTGAAATATATGTACAATGGTTAGATGAAAAAAGAAGTATTTGATGCTACTGCATATTTACAAAGAGGATAGCTATTGAAAGTCACCTACCTCTTCTCATAGTAACATACTACAGCCATATTCAACTATGCAAACTACGGATAAAATTAGAAAGGTGGTGCTTTCAACGTCTAAAATTTTGTGTGTGTAAAAAGAGGCAAGCATTAGATAAAATTCACAGTTTCTTTAGCCCTGGTACTTAGTGTGTGTGTAAAAAACACGCCCTGGCTTCTGTAATCCCTTGGAAATACACACAGTTGCGTCTCTTCTTGATTTCCAGAAGTCTCCTGGAAAACTCCTGTGCTCCTGGCTTGAAATTAAAGTGTTTGTAGAACTCCTGTTCAGGTTTTTATTTTTCATTTTGGGAGTCTTGTTTTGGTCCAGAGATGTAATTATTAGTTATTTTTTAATATATGCATTGGACTTAACAGTATTTTTCCAAGAGTCTTCGTAGAGTTGGGTGGCCTTAACAGATCTAATAAATGAACAATATACAGCTTCTCAGTTGAATCATTTTCATGTTATCAATGGTGTAACTATAGTAGTGGTACAGTGGTTAGAATGCAGTATTGCAAGCTAATTCTGCTGACTGCCAGTAGTTTGATTGAGAAACTCAGATTGTTGGGGGGGAAGGGAATGCTGACTCTGTAAACCACTTAGAGAGTACTATAAATAGCACTGGCACTATGAGCCAGTATATAAGTGCTATTGATATAGTGGAGATAGAAGAAGTGGTTACCTTGGGCCTTGTGAGCTGAGACTTTAGTCTTTAAAAAAAAGATGGACCTTGGCCACAGACAGTTGTAGGACCAATGTACACGGTCCCATGAGGAGAAGCTAATTTGACCAGGGAACATATTGGATATAGGTGACCACTTTCTTCCTTTCCTCCTCAGCCCTTCAGGAGACTCATATCCACTCTTCTGGCAGAGGTACAGTTGTGTGATGCTTCTCCTTTTCTTTCTTCTTTCTGCCCTGAATTGCTACTGCTTGAGCTTTCTAACCCATTGATGGGGCCACTGGAGAGATCTGGCTTGCAGCTCAGTGGGTTAGTGGTGGTGAAGGTATTAGATTAGGAGAGGAGAGACCAGTTTCTTGCCTGCTCTCAGTTGTGTAAGCTCCCTGGTGACTTTGGGCCCATCATTCACCCGCTGTCCTACCTAGCACATGGTGACACTATTGAAGGGGAAATTGGAGGAAGGAGCTCTAAGTACGCTACCTTCAGCTCCTGAACAAAAGGCAGGATATAAATCCAATAAATAATATAATATTCATGCTCCTGCACCTCTTCCGCAGTGCACCTTCTCTTTGAAAAGAAAATGAATCTGTGTCAGTGCAGGCAGTACAGTAAATGTCTTTCCAGTCATCCCAGACTGGTTGAAATGATTGATATTTTTGCTTCTTTCTTTTTTGCTTCCCATTGCTGCTTTTCTCCTGCCAAGTTTGGATCGCCATATGCAAGCACACCACGGACATCACAAACCATTCCGCTGCAAACTCTGCCCTTTCAAGTCCTCCTATAATAGCCGGCTGAAAACTCACCTACTCAAAGTCCATGCTGGTAAGTCTCTTCCTCAGTTTCATAGGTCCCCTTCCTTCCCCCGACCCCCCTTGCTGTTTTCTGCTGCTGTAGCCTCATCAATTAACAGTAGCTTGCAGCCTTAAAGTGAGCCTTGGGGCCAATTAGGGGAAAAGTGCTTAAGTTAAGCTAATTCTCCATTCAGCAAATCTTAAACTGGAATTGAACCAATTTAGGTGATCCTAAATTAGACACAGGCTGGAACTTAATTCCAGAGCCATAATTAAACTTCTTCTAGGGTGGAAACCAGGGCAAGAGGTTGAATTAAGAGCTTAGGCTACAGCAGAACAGCCAGCCCCTTTGAATAGTAAATGTTAAACAGGTTGAAATAAAAGACCTGTGCCAAATGTTCATATTCAGATTATGTGGTGTAGTTTTACACTTTGTTTTGAGCCTAGTCATAGCCATTATTCCTTGCGTATTTTGTTGTTTGGTATAATTTAGTGTTTACATTAACAGTCTGCTTTTTGGTTACTGTGCGAAGATCCCATATCGTACACTTTTATGAGGATAGGGACATAGAATGTCGCTGCATGGTTCAGTGAGAATAAGCAACAAGAATGGAGTGCACACTTTAAGATACATTCATGGACAGATCGTCATGCTTTAAATGTACATTTTGAAGCATTTGTATTCTAAGAAATCACATTCTGATCCCAGATAGGCTCAGATAGGAATCTGATAGGTGGGAGCCTTGGTGACCTTCTGGGAAGACTTTATAACCTTTGAATTGATGGACTCCTTTAAAATTGTGGGAAACCATGAATATTTTAATAAGCAATATTCAGAAACTTCCAATTCCAATGGTTTACCAAAATTCTAGTAAGTATTGCAATGTGTAGTCTGTTTAGTAAAGCACAGAGAAGTTAGGTGACTTTATTAAATGAGAATTTAATCTGACAGTTATAATTTTGACTGTGTTCTTCATCAGCTACATAATTAACGATAGCTTGAAAATAATTAAGTACAGCCTGCTAACTCTTTAATTTATGGGCATACATTTCAAAACCAAGAATTTCAATAATAGCTGTGGGCTTCAGAGATTTGTCTTCAAAGTTAATGTTGTTGAGAAAGATACAAGTTTGTTAAAACAAACATAGTTTGAAACCTCTTACTTAAAATAAGTAAGAATACTTGCAAATTTTATTTTTTATAGTTGTGTCTATGATCGTTTTTGTAAGTCTTAGTTCTTCAATAAGTATAGCATAGTACTTGATGGCTGTTATGTCCTATCCTATTACAGGTTCATTTTTTATAAGCTTTGGTTTCATGTATCAATTAGTCCCCAAAAAATTGGGTCAGGAAGAGGGTAGATTGGCCCCATCACTCAAATTTCCAAACTCCTTCCAGGAGTGATAATTGAGTGATAACTCTCTATAATTTTTAGATCAGATCTTTAGGAAATTATATTGAAGGTGTGCCCTGAAGACAATCATTCCAGTTTATGTTCTTTCAGGAATGTTTAGCCAATGTTATAACTTAAAAATACTTGCATGCAATTTTCAGTGTTTGTGTTCCTCTTTAACATAGTCATGAGTATCAAGATGTGGTTATGTGATTTTCATTGTGTTATGTGCTGCTACAGTTTTACCAGAGTTTACCCATTAGGATTATATGACTTATTTCTACCTTGATTTTTTTTTCTCTGTGATTACATTTCTATTCAAAACTGGTATTTTATTTCAATGCTAGACATGACAGAGGCACTATTTTTATTCAATTCTATTTTGATTGAGTACAGAATTAACTTGTGGAATTTTCTAGCACTAGATAACAGTATTGGCCAATAGCCCAGATGGTTTCAAACATGGGTTGAGCACATTCATATACATGAGCTATCTTCATGGCTAATAATCTTAATAATTAAGGGAATTTCTGTGCAGTGTCTCTGAATCCCAGCTCTTTTATCTAGTTAGCAGAGGAACGGTGGCTGCTTGTACACTTGCTTATACATATCCTGAAAACATTTATTCAGCACTGTAAATGTACACTAGAATCATATAGTTGAAAGGGACTTTTGGACTAAACTAGATTCATCCTTTATTCTAGCGTAATAAAGTTGTACTTATGAGCCCAATTATGTTGCAACATATATTTTTTAATATTACTAGATGTTTGTTTCAGTTGACTCTTAAATGGAAAATGACTGGATATGGGGATTTCTTTTGAAAAGTTTTTTTAAAAACAAAGGAAGTGCTGCTTTTGAAATGCTATTATATTTCTTCATACCCACAGATCCTATTCATTTGATTTGCTACTGATATTTTCTTTAGCTTTTCTGAGATTCTTGACCAAATGTATATTTTGCAACTAATCCTTCAGAAAGAGTTTTGGCCAATTAATTGTCTGTTTGCACAATATCTTTTTCTTTTTTTTAATGTCAAAGGGTTTGTTTTGGGTTGTTAATTATTAGCTGCATAACCAGAAGTAGAGCAGGAAGGCTGGAAGCATTTAGCGTCTTGCTGAAGTGTATTTTGGGGTTATATGCTGCTGTCTTAATGGAGGAATCAAATAATACCTTTCTGTACTGAAAAACTGAGACTATTCTCCAGTGACCTCTATATTCTATTTTATTTTTCTTCTACATAACTCACTTTGAGGAATGCAGAGCGCTTTAGTTATTTTAACCTTTATCCTAAACATTCATCTCTATGGAACTTCTGTTTTGTGAATGAACATCCTGGTGTAGACTTTGTCATTTTTGCTTTTTGTATTTAAGCATTTGGAACAGTTGGTTGATGTGCTTGTTTATAAATATATTTAGCAAAGGAACTCTCGTTTGTTTTCCTCTTGTCAATTCTTATTCTCATGTTGTAACTTCTGGCTGAAGTGTGTATTTTGGTCTATTGTATTTAGAAGAAATGTTAGAATCAGGTCATGGTGGGTGTTCTCACTTATATGGGTATCTCCTGTTTCCTGGTGCAGAAAAATGGGATTTCTATCAGCAGTTCATTTGCAGGATCCAATCTGAGTTGGTCCCTTGAACCAGAGGTTTAATCTTCTGAGCTTTCAGTCTTGTGCTGAAGGCCAACCTCAGGGAATTTCTGGTGAGAGAGAACCCTGAGAATGGGCTTCAGCACAAATCCGGAACAGTGGTGGGTTTCAATTTATTTTATTACCGGTTTGCTCGTGCGCAGAAGCGAGTGGGTGGAGCTTCCAGCCACCGCCACTACCAGTTTGCCCGATCTGGGGTGAACTAGCAGAAACCCACCTCTGGTCTGGAAGCTTGAAAAGCTAAACCTCTGGTCGTCACTGTTCCCTCTAAGGTGCGCGCGTGCGCGGCCGCGCACGTTGCAAGAAAATCCCGCGCAGCAGTTTTTATCTGCCGCGCAGAGATTTCTTAAGGAAACGTGTGGAAGTCCTTTGCAGGCGGCTGCAACTGAATCCGGCAGTGCTGTTGCCTGTTGGAGGAGGAGGAGGCGAACCAGCCTGCCACCACCGCCCACCGCCAGCCCCGCTGCTCTTCCCGCCCCCTTCTCAGCCCCACAGTCCAGCGGTCGCAGCAGAAACTGCTCCGGGTTTCTGCTGCCGCTCCCCGCATTTTCTGGACAGGGTCTCGCAGGAAGGAATCCCCGTTCCAAGGGATCCCCATCCAGAAAATGCGGGGAGCGGCAGCGGAGACCCGGGGCTGCTTCTGCTGCGACCGCTGGACTGTGGGGCTGGGAAGGGGGCGGGAAGAGCAGCGGGGCTGGCGGTGGCCGGCGGTGGCAGGCTGGTTCGCCTCCTCCTCCTCCAACAGCACTGCCGGATTTCCGCCCAACGCTGCGGGGGCGCCAGCGGGAGCTTCGGCGGCTTCACCTCAGCCGCAGCGCTGGGCAGCAAATGTGTTGGTGCTGTTGGAGGAGGAGGAGGAGGAGGTGGCAGCAATAGCACCTGAGGACAGGACAAGAAGCAATGGAAACTTGTCAGGAGACTCAAGATGGAAATAAGGAGAAATCTGACAGTAAGAACAATTAAAATCAATGGAATCTTAATTCATTTGCTGCAGGTTTTCAAAAGACTGGATGGCCATTTGTCTCAGATGATATAAAGACTCCTGCCTTGGACAAGGGGCTGGACTAGAAGACCTCCAGTATCCCTTCTGATTCTATGATTTTAAAAACCACAAGCTTTTTACAGCTCGCTTGCAACTTTACCAAATTTAATTCAGCCATTTCCTTTTGTTATTAAATGGGTATTGCTAGTTCAATGCACATGCGCTCCACTTTTAAGATGCTGAAAAAATCCCCATGACCTGCAACAAAATTCATTCTTCCACTCTTATCTTGCCCTAACTTCTGATAGGTTCCTGAAATATAGATCTACAAAATTTAGTGAAAATATTTCTATCTATTTTAATACAGACTCGTAAAACAGATTGGGACAAATGAAATTAGTGCTCTGGGATAATAGCAGGTTTACTCTATTTGGATTTTCAGATAAAAGGTATCTTTTGTGCTAAGTTCTAACAATGTAGTTCTCTAATGTAACTATGAAACAGTCCAAATATATAATTCCCCTCAGGGAGGAATTCTGGGAGTTGAAGTCCACAAGTCTTAAAGCTGTCATGTTTGAAAACCCCTGGGGTTTTTTTCCCTAAAGGGTTAGGGGTGCAAGGGTCTTGTAACAACAGCTTTAAGACTTGCGTGCTTCAAATGCCAGACTGTCTGAGCCAACATTTTGGTTGCTAAGCAGGAGCGTTGTTAAGTGATACTGATATTATATAACACTTTTAATTAAGCGGGTACCTTGAATAAACATAACTTTGAGTTTCAAATAATACTGATTTTGTTGTTGTCTTAGGTGACATATGTGAAAAAAATTCAGGTGCTCAGGCATGAAAATGTGCCGCTCAAACACTATACTTTTCCGCTCACACTGAAAAAAAATTAGAGGGAACATTGCTGGTCGTGGTGATCAATCCAGATTGGATCCTGCAACATTATCCTAGGACATGATCATGTACAATATACAATCTCTCACATTAGAGACAATTTGGTATAGAGATTAAGGCCCCCGGCTAGAAGCTAGGAGACTGTGAGTTCTAGTTGTGCCTAGGCAGTGTGACTTAAATTTTGGGCCAGTCATTCTCTCACCACTAGAAAAAAGCAATGACAAATCACTTTCCAAAACTTTTGCCAAAAACTGCAGTACTTGTTTAGGCAATCACCATGAATCAAAACTGACTTTGACAGCACAACAACAAATATTCCATGCAATAAATATCCCTTCAATCATATTATTTTGTGAGTTCCTTGTAGCCTCCCCCCCCCCCCCCCGGTTGAATGGCAGGAAGGTTGAATGGGCAGACCTGATCCTTAAATGTTAGTCCGACTCAATAGAAAAAAATGACTTGTGTTCATATAGTAGTTCTTGAAAACATTTATCATTCATCATGCTTTCATGCTTAATGTCTTGAAACAGCCATCTTTTCCTCCACCTGAATGTCACCTTGTTTTTTAAACTGAAATTTTGTTCATCATAAACAATTACCCTAAATAAGCATTATTATATGAAATCCATCAGATCTTGGAGAAGTCTTTCATGTCAAAGACAGTGTCCTTGTAAAATTTGAAACCTCTTTATCACTTAATTCCTAACTGCACTCCTTTTCATCCTTTGAACCTTTTGCACATTTTCCATCTAACATCATCATATTCATTTGTCTGTGCATCTTCTAATGTGCTCAGTTGTTCAGGCACCAAAACTAGTTGTACCATAATTCTATTATGCTGCATTAGATCTGTATAATGAAAGATTATCAGACTGTAAGATCGGTTAGAAGTCATAGAATCATAGGGCTGGAAGAGACCTTGGAGGTCTTCTAGTCCACTCCCCTGCCTAGGACAGTAGTCTTTATTCCATCCTGGACAAAGGGTTGTCCAATCTTCTCTTGAAAAACTTCAGCAATAGAAGTGAACTGAACTGAACTGAACTGAACTTCAGGAGGCAAGCTGTTCCATTGACTAATTCTCAGGAAATTAATTCCAGGTTACATCTTCCTCTGATGAGTTTCCACCCATTTCTTCTTTCCTGCCCCCAGGTGCTGAATTGACTCGTCAGGAATTATATTGAAGATAACTGGAAAGTAGAAATTATTTCCATTAAGCCATCTACATGAGGCTCATTCCCCAATGGCATATATTTACTGTTCTATTTTGCTATTTTATTTATATATGTTGCTTTTATGACTTTGAAGAATTATAAATGTCAAGTGATGGGGTGTGTGTGTGTTTGTGTGTGTGTAATGTAAGAGAATAATGAGATTTTTTTTTTAGAGATTTACATGAGAGAAGCAGCAGACATACAGCAGACAGTGGAATTGAAATGAATGTTATTGTTAGTGCTTAAGAAAAAAAATGATGAAAAGTAATAAATGCTAGAAGAATGTTGAAAAATAGTAAAACTGCAGGTATAGATGGTGGACTTGGAGAAATGTCAAAAGAGGGATGTGTTGGAGTGGCTGTGCATTTAGATAATATGTGTGAAGATTTAATCTATGCCTGATGATTGGAAGTGCCATTATGTTCCTTTGTACAAAGGGAAATATAACAAGAAGGAATGTAAGAATTACACAGCAATTAAGTTGTCTCATATACTTGGGAAAGTTTGGGCAGAATTCTGATCTCAAAATGTGGCACTGAGCAGAATTTGAGAAATGCATATGGTGTTATGCCAACCAAAGACTTAGAAAGCAGAAGTTTTGTTTCTGAACAGATTAATGAAAAACATGAGAAAGAAGGGTTATTATACTGATTGATATATAGAACACATGCTAAAATAAATAGCATTGAATTAAGGGATATTGTATAAGAATATAGAGTTGAAGGCTGCTGAGAACAGACTGTTGAATGTAAAGTACTGGCATGTTCAAGAATAATAAAAATAATGAAGAATGAGAAGAATAAATAAATGCTTAAAAGATTCAAAAAGGATGTGTGATATTCCTTTTGGTTATTTAATATATTTCTGCATATACTGTGTGTGTGTGTAGTACTTTTGTTGACATTACAGATACATTTGTTTGGAATGTGAATGTCTATGTACATTTCTGTAGAAAGGATGCTGAGTTGTTGGCTGAGGATCCAGATGATTTGCATTTAATATTGTGAATTCTAAACTTTAATGTATTAAAGATCAAAGTAGTTATCTTTGAGAGGAATAATAAAGTTAAGTACTGCAAGCTATGAAAAAATTATAAAAAACAATAACAGGTTTTTAAAGATGAATTTATGAACCCTAATAAAATATTTATCAAAGATGGGAAACTGAAACTACATGGAAGTGATTTGGTCAGAAAGAATGAATGAAGTTAGTGGGTCAAGAGAAAACAAAACACTGGAAATATAACTGGATAATATTGATAAAGATCTTCAAAAACATGAGAAATTTAAAAAAGAAAAGACAGTGGATAGATGTGGTGGATGCAGGGATGATTCTCAAGTATAGAAAGATAAGGAAAATTATGGTGTTACAAGTAATCCTCCTTTAACAATGGAAATTGGAACCAGAAATCCCATCACTAAGTTGTGGACTTGTTAAACACAATGTCATACAACTGTGGCAGTTAGTGACTGTTCTGGCAGCCCCAGTTGCCATCATTAAGTGACAGCCATGCAGTTGTAAACCAGGGACATCACATGACTTGTGATTTACAACTTCCTGTCGGCTTTCCCATTGACTTTGTGAGAAGCCGGCAGGGATGGTTACCAATTATAATCATATGACCGTAGAATGCTGTGATGATGGGAAATGCAGAGCGGTTATTGAATGCCCAAATCTCAGTCACATGACTGGGGGTGCACTGTGATGGGTGCAACTACAAGCACCAGTTGTAAGTATCATGTATAAGTGCTAAGAGCCGAGGTGGCGCAGTGGTTAAATGCAGCACTGCAAGCTACTGCTAGATCAGCAGGGCAGCGGTTCAAATCTCACCGGCTCAGGGTTGACTCAGCCTTCCATCCTTCCGAGGTGGGTAAAATGAGGACCCAGATTGTTGGGGGCAATATGCTGACTCTCTGTAAAACCGCTTAGAGAGGGCTGAAAGCCCTATGAAGCGGTATATAAGTCTACTGCTATTGCTATTGCTATTGCTATTAACACCTGCCACTGAACAAGCTAGAACTACTGATCTAATTCTCCTTTTGATATCTATGCTTTTAATTCCTCTGGGTTACATTTTCCTGTTTTTTTTTTTAATGCACTTTTACCTTGCTTCCCCGGGAAAGAAATAATGTGATGGGCATGTAAGTCTGTATATATGATGCCCAAATGTCAAGTTCAATTCAAGTAAAAGGATTAATTAGTAGTTACCAGTAGACACACTAGGAGAGTTTACGGTTTCACCCCTGGACTCATGACCTCAATCAACACGGTACAAGTAACACATCATTAATCATGTTAATGAGGGTTATTATCATTTAAGTACTGTTTGGCATGAATATTATGTTTTCACTGTACACTTTAGCCCCTGGTATTTCCCTTCTTATCTCTTGGAGATTGACTTGCTTCCTTAAGCGAAGCTGCCCCATCCCCATTTTCTGCCCCCTCAAGCAATTTTTGTTAGGCTTTGCTGTCCTATCGATATGCCATGCATATAGGGAATTTTCACCGTGGATAACAATCAGCAGCTCATTTATCTGAATGTTCAATCTCTCATATTAGAGACAATTTGGTGCAGCGCTTAAGGCACTGGGATATTGTGTGTTCTAATCCTGCCCTAGGCAATGTGACTTAGACTTTGAGCCAGTCATTCTCTCTCAGCTAGAGGAAAAAGCAGTGACAGACCACTTTCCAAAACATTTGAAGGAAAGAACAGTGTCCAGTACGTCAACCAGGTTTCAGCGTTGGTCCTAAGATTAAAGGAAATAGGACAGTTCCAACGATTTTATTCTATAGGACCATCCAAAGGAGGATCCCATGAGATTTCGTTAGGACCCAATGCCGATTCCATTTGAAGAAAAATATCCCCCTCCCAAGCTTCCTTTCTGACCCCCCTACTTTTTCCCCCTCCTGTTGTCCTGTGAGCTGATGACTTGCTTGTTGTTTTGCTCAAACAGGTGAACATGCGTACAAATGTTCCTCCTGTTCATTTTCCACCATGACAATCAGCCAGCTAAAAGAGCACTCCCTGAAAGTGCATGGGAAGGCATTGACACTACCAAGACCACGAATTATCAGCCTTGTAACCTCGCATGCTCAACATGCCTCCAAGAACCACACTACTGCTGAAGAAGTGGAAGACTCGAATGGTAAGAGGTGCTCTCGGCACCACCACCACCACCACCCCCCCCGCCTTCCTGCCGCAGGGTTCTAGAGGGAGAATCTGTTTTCTTCTCTTCATGGGGGGAAAAAGCAGTCTAATTCTGAGGTAATTTTTTTTTTTCACTTGTAAAGAAAGAAAGAAAAATCTCT
The DNA here is from genome assembly GCF_009769535.1 of Thamnophis elegans. Taxonomy (NCBI): domain Eukaryota; kingdom Metazoa; phylum Chordata; class Lepidosauria; order Squamata; family Natricidae; genus Thamnophis; species Thamnophis elegans. Next base: position 54,087,670 of record NC_045543.1, read on the forward strand.
TTCCACGTAAGCAAAATGGATGTTGATAGGCACAGAAGAGCAGTGCTCGTTCATGTTTTATCCCTATAATTGGCACGTAAACAATTTAGATTTCCCTGCGTTTAGGATACTGCATTATCAATATTTTGCAGCTTTAAAACGAAGAAGCAGAAGCATTACAGACTTCCCCTAGCTCAGGATTATGTTGTTGCAGAAATGAGGCTAAAATATTTGTTGATCCTTGGCTGTCACCATTCATACAGTAGCAGCAAGAGGTGTTTGGCAAAGCAAATTTGTTGATTCATTTTTAAGCAATGCCATATGGAGACAGGGAACCTGAAATGTGAGCCTTCCTTAACCATAGTAAAGAGATGCGCCCTGCTGTCCCGCCCCTCAACACATATTCTCTTCCTTATCAATTCTGACATTTTCTGACACTAGGCTGTGAAAACATCTATAAAAACCAGCTAGTAAGTCTCTGAGTAGCTTTAACAAAAATGTCTAAATACCAAAAAGGTTAATGCTGTGAACTGGTCCACCACTTCTGCTATTGGAGTCAATGTATGTTACAACTAAACTGGCCTCGTGATTTTTGTGTAGCAAATGTGGCACCTGTGAATGGAATAGAATGTCAGTAATGCTTAGTACAGTTAATTTCTTAGAATCCTATAACTTTCCCATATAACAGATTGTTTAGAATTTGATAACTTATTTTTAAAAGCATTATCAGGTTACACACATTTAATAAAGTTTGGTTAGTTTATCGCATGTCAGGTTGTGTAATTTTTGGCATCTAATCTTCAAAAACTATGAAAGGTCAGGCAAGTACTTTAGCACTATATCTCTCTGCTCAGACTCTTTTAGTAGATCTTTTTGTCAAATGAAAATTGTATTTGGTTACAGTTTTTTTTTTCTGGCGACATAGAAAGAATAATTAATCTGATTTAAACCAAATTAGTAAGTAAAAGAAACATATTTTTTTCTAGCATGAAGCAAAAGAGGTGTGGGGGTTGTGTGTTATTCTTTATACTGACATAACTATCTTTGTTTTTACAAAATATTTGTGAGATGAGCAAAATAAATCTAAAGACTTTGGATCTGTGAAAAAGACTAAATCTGTATTGATATTACTAAAAGGCAGTTTCTTATACCGTATAAGCAGCAGTAATGTCCTTGTTTGCTCTCGGTTGTATATTCATTCAGATATGCAGTGGTGATTTTTTTTTCAAAATATATAATTTTATATCAAGAGACTATTAGGGGAAAAAGTATATTCCCAAACAACTTGATATTGGCAAGGGGTTGGGGAATTCATTTATTTTAAATAGTTCTTAATAATAAGAAACCAATCCACGTATTAGCAAAAAGGATGTCTCTCTTAGCCAGATCAGCTAACAGAATTAGAAGGACTGTGTTGTGGATATCCACTCACCCTTTACTAATAGGCTTATTAATCACATTATTTTTGACAATTATGGAAACAGCTGACTAAGGAGCCTGTACAGGTGCTGAAATAATGAAATTGACATCCTCAGCCTCATTTGGTAAAGGGAGAAATCCCTCCGGTGATTTTTCTAAACTTTATACTGCTGGACAACAATTTCATTACAGGTAGTCCTTGACTTAACAACCATTTGTTCGGTTATAGCTGCACTGAACAAAGGCAGTTATGACCAGTGCCTGAAGTTTCTGTCATTGCAGCGCCACCTATGGTCACATGATAACAATTCAGGAGGGGTGTGATGCTAATTCGCCTCCTCATGGTACACTCTGGAGAGCATGGAAGTGTGAACCAAACAACTAGCAACAATTGGCAGCCAAACTACATTGAAGCTAACAACAGTTGACAGTCAGACATCTTTGTAGAACTCCTGGCTCCCTAAATACATGGCAACGGATAAACAACATCAAGAGCTTACATCGGTCTGATTTTTTCGGCATGGACCACCTTGTCCTTGGATGGCTGGGTGGACTGGACATTTGAACTTCTATAAGTCCATGTATTTGCCATACGCTAAATAAATAAAGAAATAAACAATTCAGGCACTTGGCATCCCACCTGTACTTACATCCCACAGGGGTGCTTCAACTTCCTCCACCTATCTTTTTCTTCTCACATCTATGCCCTGTTTGCTAATCAATATGGATACTTGGCATTGTACTTTATGGTTGCATCACTTAGCAATGGAAATCCCAGTCCCAATTATAGCTGTAAGTTAGAACAAGCTCCACAAGTTGGCTTTACTGCTAAATTGCTCACTATTGCTCATTGGTATATAAAGTTATTGTCATGGCCTTGTCGGAGGCCGAGTCCGAAGAGGAGGAGACCAAGACGGGGCTGATGGAGGAAGATGAAGCAGCCTCTCTGGCCCTGGAGGAGTGACTGGAGGAACAGGATGAGGCAGCCCCAGGTGCCTGGGGCCTGGGAAGGGTCATCAGAGAGGAAGAGGGGGCGCAGCATGACTGAGTGAGGGGGAGGAGATATAAAGGACAGGCAGTGGAGCACAGGAACGACGGAGAAGAGCAACTGTCTCCCCTGCCTGATCCCCAAGCACAGAGAATGGAGAGGAGGCAGGATCAATGCAGGGTGACTCGGGAGGAGGGCATCCCACGCTTTGTCCCCAGGCTTACCTGGAGAATAGGATTTAAGGAGACACTGTGGGGAGGGGTGTTTGTCAAGAAAAGTGTTGCATTCTTCCAGCCACACTCGCGAATACCGACATCTTGCCACCTTCCTTTGCCTTGCCTGGATTTTGAAGGAAGGTTGGAGCAATAAAAGGGAATTAAGTCTTTGCTTCAGTTATGTCGCTTTCGTGTCCAGCCCTGGTCATCACAGTTATATGGTTGCTTAAAAATACAGAAATCTATGTCCATATATGGGACCAAGGACATATATGGCAGAGAGTTTTGAGACCTTTTAATATTTATAAGTACAGATAGTCCTTGACTTTTAACAGTTTATTTAGTGACTGTTTTGAAATTACAATGAAAAAAGTGACTTATGACCATTTTTCACATCTGCAACTATTGCAGCAGTTACTAACTACTAACAACTACAACGAGTCGCTTAACAAATGTGGCAAGAAAGATTGTGAGATGGGGCAAGAGTCACTTAATGCAGCAAAAGTGACTGAACTCGCTTAGCAGAAAGTTTAGTCTCAATTGTGTCCTAAGTCAAGGACTACCTGTAAATTGTATTTCTTATCAGACTTCCTTAGAAACGCAAATTTCCTTACTACCAAGCCATTTGTTAAATTCCATTTAGTTCTAGTATCTCTAGCAATATAATCACATTTACCATATTTTTCGGAGTATAAGAGACACCTTTTTTCCTCAAAAAAGAGGCTGAATATCTGGGTGTGTCTTATACATCGAATACAGCATTTTTTGCCTCCCGAAGCCCCACCCCCTTCACCAAAATGGCCGTGCATACTCTTATGGAGGCTTTCAGAGAGCTCCTGGGGGTTGGGGAGGGCAGAAATGAGCAAAAAAGGGCTGTTTTTTGCTCTCTTAGCAGCACTCTATAAGCCTTCATAAGGCTATGCATGCAATTTTTTTTGACAAAAACCAGGCCCATTTTTGCAAAAAAAAAAAAAACTGGCTGTTTTTTTTGCTCATTTTTGCCCCCACCCCACCCCCAGGAGTACTCTGCAAGCCCTCCCAAGGCTATTCATGCCTCTCTCTTTTTTAAAAAAACAGACCTGTTTTCATTAAAAACAGGCCGTTTTTGGGAGGTTTACAGAGTGCAAAAACTTTTTTTTTCCTTTTGGAAAGCTCTTTAACTGATTGAGAATTACATTGATCAAGTGCTGTGCCAACAGAAACAAAGTCTTAAGTGCTGCAGATGGTCAGCGATTTCCTTCTCCAGCACATGGATAAATACACATGGAAACATCTACCTACCTAACTACGCTCTCTCTCCCTCCCTACTTACTGTATTTCTCTCTCTCTCTCTCTATTCCTCTATCTACCTACTTTCTCTCTCTCTCTCTCCCTAACTACCTAACTGTATTTCTTTCTCTCCCTCTATCTACCTACGTACCTACCTACCTACCTACTCTCTCCCTACCTATCTACTGTATTTCTCTCTTTCTCTCTCTCTATCCCTCTACCTACCAACCAACCTACTCTCTCTCTCTTCCTACCTACTGTATTTCTCGCTCTCTATCCTTCTATTTACCTACCAACCTACCTACTCACTCACTCTCTCCCTACTTATCTACTGTATTTCTATATCTATCTTTCTATTTCTCTCTATCCCTCTACCTACCTACTTACACTCATTCTCTCCCCCCCCTACCTACCTACTTTATTTCTCTTATCTATTTCTCTCTCTCTCTCTCTCTCTCTCTCTCTCCCTTTATCTACCTATCTAACTACTCTATATCTCTCCCTCCCTCCCTACTGTCTGTCTGTCTCTTTCTCTCCCTCTCTATCCCTCTATCTACCTACCTACTTTTTTAAAAAAAATTGCCTACTCTGGTGCATCTTATACTCCGAAAAATACGGTACTTTTAGGAGTATGATTGGTTCCTGTGTTTTCCAGAGCAATGTCCCCTAACCTTTTGGGCAACAGAGACCGGGTCTGTGGAGAGACGTGTTTCTGCAGACTGGAGTGAGTGTACCTGCATCCCAGGGATGGGGCTTCGCTTGTTTGTGCAGCCCTGTTTCTGGCATGCTGTGGCCTTATGCCAGTGGTGGGGGATCCCTGTTTAGAAGAGCATGGAGCTATGTCAGTGACCCAAAGGGATTATTGAGAGCAGGGCAGAAATGATTATGTACCACTTCCATTTCAGCCAAAGACTGTTGGCTAACAAACAGAACAGCCAGGGACTGAGATCCAGCAAGCAACTGATCTTTTGCTGTGGGTCAGTATTAAGCAGCTGTCTAGAATGGCTGATTATATAGTGGAAATGACACTCATAGCTAGGGAAAGGCATATCTAACGTACAGTTTGTGAAATCCTGTTGTGGTTAAGCAGTTTGCAAATACATGCTGTCTTGAGATTGTAGAAAGGCTTTCAGTGGTTTCTGCTTTTTCTTTCTTTCTGAGGTGTGAAGTAGTGTCAGAGAGGGTCAGTCTTGGTGTGAGGATTTGTACAGAATATTTGTGCACTCAAGCTACTGTTTTACTGAGAGTGGTATTTAGTAATTAAATCTTAGACAGGTTTCTACACCAGGTGCTCCCTTCACTGCAGCACTGCAGTGTGGAAATGACTTTTGCAGCAGAGAGCTTGTAAAAGCAATTTATATTACTGCAAAGACAATGTATATTGACAGTGGATATTTTTAGAACAGTGGAATTTATGATTGGGCATAAGCTCAGCTAGGGATACCTGTGGCAGCTAGTAAGATCCTGGCTGGATTGAGAATGTCTTATTAATACTCTTAAGAACTATAGATTCATGATGAAAGTTCAGTATATTAATGTATAATCTATTTTGGATTCTTCATCCCAGAAAAGCTCTTGCCATGGTTTGTCGAAATCAGTAGCTCTAATTCTACCTTCCTTGCAATCTCCACAAGCCATAGTCAGAAGCTACAATTAGTTGTGGTCTTCACCATTCCTGATGTTTTGAGAGGAGAAAAAATGTCCATCTAAATTCAAACATCATAGTAGTAAATCGTGGAAGGCAATTTTATTTTTTGGAAAGAAAAGCAAAGAGGGATCGACAAGGAAACTATACTGGCATATTATTGTTCATGATAATATTTTTAAGTTTTGGCTGTAGATGACTTGGGGACAAATTGGATAAAAAAAATGGTTAGATGGAGAGAAAAACCATATTTTCATTATCATATTTTCAGCAAATCTAAGATTGTTGCCTTTAAAACAAACCACAATAGCACCAAACTGCAATGGGTATATTGTAGATATGACAATATCCTTCATGGGTTATCATTCTCCATGCCCACAATTATAATATGAAATGACTCACTTGATAATGTGAGATGTAAGTGAAGATAGCAATACTGGTCAGTGGGTGATGGAGGATAATACGTTATGGGCTGATTGGACTAGTTTTCAGTCTATCAAATCTATAGAATAATGCATTTATTTCTGTTTTAGCACCTTAGATATTTAGTTGCTTTTGGGTTAATAGTGATTCTCTTTTAAAAAATGAAAAAGAAACTGATTAAAATAACAGAGCACCTATATCTATTATCAAACCAAATATTAAACAAAACTTCTTGCTCCACAAATTTTGCACTTCAAATTCATACCTGAACATTTCAAGAAAGTTACCAAAGAAGATGTTAGGGGGGGGGGGGATGCATAATCCTAAAAGATTTTGCATGCCAAGAATATATCATTTTAACTTTGCATTCTTTAAAGCTGAAATAGGGTGTCACGTGTACTCCCCAACATATATATACATTCTTACTTAGCACTTGTCTTCAGTATAAATTATTTGCTTTAAAAACTTACAGCACAAATTTAACTTTGCAATTCACAATAGTATTTGAATTACAATTTTAAAAAATCCCCAACTCTACAGGTAATTAATAATAATGATAATTTATTAAACTTGTATGCTGCCGACCAGCTGATCCTGAGTGACTCAGAATATCTAAAAAATTGAATCACCTCAGTAAACCATAAAAGAAAACATATATTAAGATATGGCATTATATGCAAAGAATTGCATGCAGATTTATAAAAATAACTAAATTCTTGACCTATAGTCACTTTGAGGATGAGTATTTTCAGTTGTCATGAAAAGGATAAAACAATGTCTTTTGCATTTTTTAAAGACAAATCTCAGAAAAATTGGTAGAGCTGCCTATGTTAATTTATAAAAATACAAAATAATCCTCACTTATGTCAAATGTATAGACAGTGCTGCTGTTGGAAATAGAAATAAGAACAATATATTTTGAAAGGAGAATGTTCGGGTAAGCATTAGAATTAGTACAAATTGTTGCAATTGCATGTATTGTTCTACAGATTTTTTTAAAAGTAGCTATTCCTTTTTGAAAGCTGTTGAAGGCCCCTCTAGAAATAGCTTGTGGAATAGTGGATGTTTTATTTTCCCCTCTGAGACAGGATCCCACAGGCATCCATATTGTGTGCATTAGAATACCAAGGTCCCATTAGACTAGGGAGGAAGCGACTTCCCATGTTTGAGGCTTTAGCTCTCATCAACATCCAGGGATCTTGGAATCCTCCTCAAGCTTAAAAATCAACATGCTGTTTGTGATGCACAGAAGAGTCTTAGAAAGAGCACTCCCCCCCCCCACTCGGATTTTCAAAGATGAAAAGTTAGCCAGCTTCCTGAGTAGCGCTTAGGAGCTTCCCTTCTCTGATTTTGCAGTCCCTTTTAATTCAGTGTTATCTATAGTTAGCCTTATATCTCATTGCCATTCATCTTAATTAAGATCAAATCATGTTTTGTGTTGTTATAGGCAACAGGGTGGATTTAAATCAAATCAAATCAATTTAAATCACGATTTAAATCATAATTTTTAAAGAGCAATTCTCATCTCTGTCCCACAGCAGCTCCTCTGATCTGCTGCTTACTGACAGTACCAGAATATACAGCCTCATGCTACTTAACTAAGCTCCATTTCATGCTGAATAAACTAAATTATTAATGTATCTTAAATAGAAAACTATCTTTAGATAGATTTTTACTCCAAAAACATTTTATTAAAATAAATTTGATAAAAATAAAAAAAATCGATTTAAATTTTAAAAAATCCATTTTTTTAAAAAAAATTAAAATATTGATTTTTATCCACCTTGATAGGCAGTCAGATGTTTGGATTGGATTTGGCAGTTTTGTCCACCTATCAAGTCCTTCCTAAGACCTGAGATAAGCAGGTTGTTGTTATTTGATGGTGTTAAATGTACCGTCGCAGGATGTAAGCTATTCCATCTGAAGCTGCCTTTTGTAACTGACTGATGGTGATTTTGTCAATGCCAATAGTGTTTAGCAGCGCACTAGTTATTTTGGGATAGCACCCAAGGTGCCTATTGTGTGCAATCTTTGTTAGCACCCAATAGGCACCTTGGGTGCCAACTAGAGGTACTTGAAGCTTGTATACTACAAAGTATTCTCATTGTTGATCGCACAGTCAACCAGATGTATTATTAATATGTTTGGTCACATAGGTGGCCAGATGTTTAAACTGGACTGGGTATTTTCATCCACCTATTGAGTCCTTTATAAGGATCTGGAATAGGCAGGTGTTGGTATTGTCACAGGATGTAAGCTGTTCCAAGTCAAGCTGCCTTTTGCACTTATTATTATTTTCTGTTCAGGATAATCTGAAGTCACAACTACGAGTTCTTTAGTTGGTTTGCTCTTCATAGTTGTCAGATTCTTATCAAGAACTCCCAAGTTGTAATGTATTGGCATAGTGTATGTGCAGATCCCAGCAGTGTGGCCTTTTGCAGTTAACTATGGTACATTTGCTCAATCATGAAATGATTGTCAATGTGCAGATTTTGTAAGTGCAGTCCAAGATTTTTTGGTAGTGCCTCAAGTGTAAAATTGATTATAGCTACCATATTTGAAAAGACTCTGGGCAGCTGTATCTCTCCTCCAAAATGACAAAGGGTTTCTAAACTCCTGTCAGGATGAATAGAGATTTAAAGTCATTGGGTTATTTTTGACCATACTTTATCCCAGAACTAAAAGGAATTTTTAAAAAAACACTAGGATAAAAAGGAAGCCCAGAGTTAGTTTGAAGTTGCCTAAATTTAAATAAATGATACATTTGCTGGATGCTTCTGTTCTTTTAACTTTGACAAGGTCTGGATCCAGACTGTATAGAATCAGCTATATAACTGACTTGTGCAGTCACTGGAAATAAGATTAACTGGATTGTTCCTTCAGTTGAACCTGGTGCACTCTGCTAATGATCAGTAATACATCTCTGGAAACCAACAGTATTACTTTTATTGATTCCAATACATAATGCATGTAGTAATGATGTTTATGTCATATTGAAAATCTATTCCTTTTGCCATAAAAACTGCTGTACAACATCTGTCTGAACTCACCTGTGAATACCATTCTAGTTTATCTTTGTTTCCAAGTGGTTCTTTCAGTTCTCCTGGTACCTCTGAAGTGGCTCTTTAAATTCCTCTGGTTTTATGATTGATTTGGGAATTTCATTCAATTGCTTTTAAGAAAAGAATAATTTTCTATTCGTCATGAGAATGAGAAAACCCTTCTGAATCACATTCCCTTTCTTTCTGCTTTGACTTTGTTTGACCTGTAATGGTCTTGTCTGCCTATATATAGAAAAGAATGTGACGGCTTTTTAGCTGTAGCTAAAAGCAATGGTTTTATTGCAAAGTAAGTAACGGTTGTGAATAAATTCTACATTCCTGAGAAGCTTTGAGATGCTTCTTTCCATGGAAAAATGGGGAAGGTCTAAGGAAAGCGCCAAATTTAGGATGAGGAGCATTGGCATTAGCCACCATTGGGAATGTCAGGATTTGGGCATTCATGGACACAGATGTAACCTAAATTTAAAATTATAGTAGTGAAGGATCATAACTCGGCAGTAAAGCACATACTTTGCATGCAGTAGATGACAGGGATCTTCAATTAAGGCTTGTGAAATCAAGACTGAAACCTTAGAGAGCTGCTGTCATCCAGTTGTATGGTGGCTGGACCAATGGCATGACTCATTATTAGAAGCTTTCTATGCTGTTATATGCTTTTCTCTTGCTACTGATAGTGACAACCTTGTTAATCATAAATCTCTTTTCACACTGCAAGTGTAGAAAGCAGGAAATGACAGGGTTTTTTTCCCCCTCTAGGAATTTGTAATAAATAGGGATAAAGAGGTTAGGTCTTGTCTGAAACATACTGGGGCGGGGTGGTTATACTACGTTGGAAAAATCTGTCCATTGTACTTGCCATTCTAATTCATCCCATTTTAACTAGCAAAACTGAGAGCACCTTAAAGCAGGTACATGCAGCTTATTTTAAAAGCTGCACACCTATCACACTGTACCTGAATGGAATCCTCATGCAGAGCTGCAGGAGTCTTAACAGGATAGGAAAATGTCAAGAAAGCTGTTAATTTCTTATTCTTGCCACCCCCAAAATTGGAAATTCTAGATGTACCCCAAAGCTCTCCTCTTTATTTATTAATTACAATTTCTGTCTAGTTTTTCTACTTGAAAAGCTTTCGGTTCTTTTCTGTCAGTGGAAGAACCTGTCAGCAGAGCCCAAAGAGAGAGCCGTTGGAAGCACTATTTGCTTAGCGACAGCACAAGCATCCTTAGACGGCTGTGTGATCTGAAATATAGCTTAAATTAGTCTTACTTTAATCATCCCAAATGCTTCTGAAATATCTCTTTCAATGATTAACTGCATAGATCCCTAAAGGTTTGCTTGGTACATCCAGGTGGAAGCAAACGCCCCGATAACTTATACTTCAAGAGGAGTAATAAATATGACCTGTGGTAATAGATGATTAATTTAAATTTATGTAGCTAATCATTGCTGCACAGTTTTGCTAAGAGACAATAAACTTGTTTCTTAGATAGCATAGTGTTTCCTGTAAAATGCATGCCCTTGTAAAGGAAAATGATTATCACAACTCCTTGGAATTTAAGAACAGGATACTAGTTAACACATGTATTCTTTGGAGAAAAAAATCAATGTAAATTTTGTTAGAGAATGGGGTACTTGAGCAAATGTACCATAGTTAATGATACTTCTTAATAGGAGATGTTTTCTGAGTTAACAGGCAGGCTTTGGTGTCTGGAGATTTTCAATCATCCGGGTCATGGTTGTCCCAAAGCTGCTTTTCAAAAGGCAACTGGACTTTCTTGGTTTTTTTTCTTTGAAAACTTTTCACTTCTCATCCAAGAAGCTTCTCCAGTTCTGGCTGAATGGTAGGGAATGCAAGTTCTTCAGCCAGAACTGAAGAATCTTCTTCTTCTGATGAGAAGTGAAAAGTTTTCAAGGAAAAAGCCCAAGAAAGTCCAGTTGCCTTTTGAAAAGCACCTTTGGGACAGGTAAGCCTGCTTCTTCTCTTGGTCTTTCATGAATGGTTAGAGGATGCTTAAGAGCAGGGGTGTTCAAACTGGATTTCTTCGAGGGCATGATCAGCATTGTAGTTCTCCTCTGTGGCTGAGGAGAGTGGAGATGGGATGGCTGCCTCCTGCAGTACCCTGCTGGCCAAAACAGGTTAAAGGAAGTCCGCGTGCAGCCCCGACGCCTCATTTTTGCCCTCCATGGCCTTCTGCAGCACTGGCCGACTGAAAACTGGACACAGAAAGCTGCAAGAGACATGGAGGGTAAAAACAAGGTGTGGGCCGTTTTAGTTGGAAGAGGCACCACAGGCCAGTCCTTTAATATTTCTGACCGAATTTAAGCACCCCATGGGGCGGATTCAGCCCTTGGGCCTTGAGTTTAACACCCCTGCTTTAGAGCAAGAGATAGAAGATACCATTCATTTGAGTTCCACTTTTTATGTTATTGATGTTCTTAAATATCAGCACAAAAAAGCTACTTTTTTTGTACCTTCCTTCTGAAATACGAAATAAGTTTCATATGATGGTCTGGATCACATGAATTCATCCTGATAATTTTGGATATCTTGCATGCCAGTTGCCGATAATAAAACTTAAAATGATAATTCAGAGGAATAGGACTGTGATTGGAGCTTCAGGAGTCATCATAGTGATAAGGAGTAGAGCTATTTATTTAGGGAACAACTTACCACAACTCACATTTTAATCTTGATATTGTAAAAATCAAGTTACTGTTTCCTTCCCTCGGAGGAGTGATGCATTTGAGGAAAAGCTGGCTGTGGATCTGGGGAAATAAGGAAGTTGAGCACTGCATGAACAAGTAAAAATATAAAATAAATTAGTGGGAAAATTTTCCATTATTTCTGATTTCCCCCTGGCAGAAAGGAGATACTTGATTTCTGTTTATCTCTCATTTTTCCTTTGTGCTGTAGATGTTGATTCAGCATCTTGGTGATATGTTGACTATCTCCTGGGGCTTTTTTGGGGGTGAGAGGGAGTGAGGGGACAGGGAAGAGAAAAAGTAAAATGTGTAGATAAGTTAGAGTGAATTTCATTTTGAAGTGATCAAAGTAAAAAGTAAGAGAAGTGAAGAAATAGAAGCCCTTCCAAAAGGGCTTATCTTTTGTTAATGCCATGGTCTCTCTTGGAAAAGTAAACTAACAATTGGTGTATATGAAAAATAATAGAAAAACAAACACACAGTGTGAATGTAGAAATGATTTAGTGAAGTTTTTAACCTTTTAACAGGATTTTCTGAAGGGAAGGTTTAAAAGTGTGTGAAGTTCTTCACTGAAATCAGTGGAAATTTAAAATGTGTGGATGTGAAAATGCTACAGGTAGTGTAAGGTGTGTTATTGTAAGGCTGTATTTCTTTCTGAACACTTGGAAATGTGTGTCTGGTAGCTAAGAGCTACTATTTCAGATTCTTTCTTACAAAACTGCCATAACTAATCATACCTTTCCAGTGTTCCTTTATTATTGTATTACTAAATTATTCTTAATCTCTCTAAAATGCGATCAAGATTCAGAAAACAGATTAAATTGGCTGGTGTAATTTTGCAATGAGATTCTTGTTCTAGCCACTTTCGTTACTTTACTTTCAACTTTAATAAGATTTGTATGCCGCCCACTCCCTTGAGACTGTTAGGTTTATAGTACTGTAGTTCCAAATAAGATTTCTTCCTAATTAAAATTATAATCCAGCATATTGCAGTTTCTTAAAGAAGGTCCTTCTTTTTTTTTTAAAAAAAAAAAACAACCTAAAAAATACCGTATTTATCGGCGTATAACACGCAGTTTTAAAACTAAAATTGCAAGCTTAAACCCTGCCTGCGTGTTATACGCCGATACTCCGGGTGGCAGAAGCCCGGGACCCAGTCAAATTCGCTGCGCAAGGTGAAACGGCCGGCAGCAGCCCTGCTCTCCTGCTGCGGCTTCTGTTTCAATAGGGAAGAAAACTTCCTTTCGCTTCCCGGGCTTCTGCCGCCCGGCAGAAGCCCCGGGACCCAGTCAAATTCGGGAAGCGAAAGGAAGTTTTCTTCCCTACTGAAACAGAAGCCGCAGCAGGAGAGCGAGGCCAGCGTCCGTTTCAGTCGCTTCCCTTCTCCGTCTTGATTGCTGGAAGCAGTAACAAACGGCGCGTCCGCTCCGCATCGCCCTGACAACCACCCCAGCCGGCAGCTGCCAGGCCTCGCTGGAGTCAATTGCAAAGCTGCGTTCAGCGCTTTGAGGACCTGAGGCATCTTGGGAAATGTAGTTCCCTATCAGAAAGAATGGAGTAGCTGCGAATTTGTAACAACATAATATAACTTGGTGCTTCGCAGGTTACGAAAATCTCGTTTGATTTGCACACTGTTTTTTAAAAGTTAGATAAAGAAATTATGCTGTGAAAGCGACTAGATAGCCCCCCTCCCCTTCCTGTGTGTGAGAAAGGGAAGGAGAGGAAGGAAGGAGGGAGGGGGGAGGAAAAGAAGAAGGGAGGGGGGGAGAAGATGGAAGGAGAAAAGATGGATGGAAGGAGAAAGAATGGAAGGAGAAGGAGGAAGATGGAAGAAGAAAGGAAGAAAAAGAAGAAGGGAGGGAGAAGGAAGGAGGTAGGAAGAAAAGGGGAAGAGAGGGAAAGAGCAGAAAGACAAAGAGGATGAAGTTGATAGGCAAGAGGAAGGGGGAAGGAAGGGAAAAAAGAGGGAGAGAGTGAAGATGAGGAAGAGGTTTTTGGTTTTCCAAAAAGCAGTGATTCTGATTAAGTTTTTTTGCTCAAAGAGGTGTTTTTTCATTTCATATTTGCCTTTTAAGAGGAGTTAATGTTATAATTCATGTTCTAATGTTATAAATTTTAATCCAACATTAAGTTCCGAGCTTCCAAGTCATTTATTTTTAATGAAAAAATTTTTTACTCAAATTTTTGTGTTAAAATGGGGGGTGCGTGTTATACGCCGGTGCGTGTTATACGCCGATAAATACGGTAATTGCCACAAATAGAATGGTATGAAGCTGGAGGCTCACCAAATTCATTTAAACTTCCTGTTGGTTTAAATTCTGAGTGAAATTAACACATGTGAGTTGTTGCTTAGCATTTGTCTTCTCTAAGCCATTCAAACTTGAATATGTAGAGTATACAATTTAAAAGAGGAAGAAGTAAGTTTCAAAGAGACGTAGATAACATAACAGGTAACATTGCTATAGTCCACCTCTAATTCTTGCCCTTTACAATATTCTCTCTCTCTCATTCCCTCTCTTTCCCTCTCTCCCTCATATTATTTCAATGTATTTTAAAGACCAGAGTGGCTGCAAAATCCAACCTTGATAGGCTTCCATGCAATTTCAAGGCAGGTACAAAAGAAGAACTGTCATATAGTTCTGAAAGATCATGGTCTTCTCTTCAGCTTTCTGAAAGTTTGTTCCAAAGCTTTGTTTTTCACACCTTCTCTGATGCTTCTTTTGTAACATGTAAACTTCTGTCCTTTTGGATGAATAGGATAGACTGGTATTTGAACATCACATTGCTCACAACATGCTTCCTTGGCATGCAACTTCCATTCCCATTTTCTTATTTCCTTTTCCTCAATGTAGTTTAGTGTAAAAGGCCTGGCTGGTCCCTTCCTGGAAAACAAGTCACATTTCCTTCAAATCTTGGTGACCTTAAGGATTATTCAGTGGTGGGATTCAGCCGGTTCGCACCTATTTGGGAGAACCAGTTGTTAACTTTCTAAGCAGTTTGGAGAACTGGTTGTTGGAAGAAATTTTATTTTGTTTTTTTCCACTTTACAAGGCTAATCCTGTAAGGAAGGCAGGAAGAAAACATTCTGGTGTTGTTTCTAGACTAATTTTTATTGCCTTGCTTACAGAAACTGCCTCTCCGGGTAACCCTTATTACATTCTAAGAGCTAAGGCGAAGTCCCCATTGACGTGACTGACGTTGAGTTGGCCATGCCCACCCAGTCACATGACCACCAAGCCCCGCCTACCCAGCTGGCCATTAGAGCAGAGAACCGGTTGTTAAATTATTTGAATCCCACCACTGGGATTATCCATGTAGTTCTAGAAGTGACCTTTAAAAATATTTTACAATATAGAGTTGTACTGTTTCAGCCTCCCATAATAAAAACCAGAGTGCTCCATTTCACAAAGTTTAGGGCCATGCTCGGGGATGCCTGCAGTTTTTGCTGGATTGGTAGGGATTAGGGGTAATTGTGATTCCTCTCATTTGGTTTGAGAGTAGAAGCAAAGTAAGACTAAGCTAACTCTTGAAACCTCCTCTCCTTGGAATTTGTGTTGCCTATTAGTAAAAGGGATTATACAATATGGTTTATGGTTTATGGTTTTATTATTTATAGGCCGCCCTTTTCCCTGAGGGGACTCAGGGCGGCTTACAATATATAGGGAGGGGAGTACAAAACAGTAAGACATAAAACAATACATAAGTAAAAATAGTACACAACATTCATCATTCGGGTGGGGACGGATTACGATCTTTATCCCCAGGCCTGACGGGATAGCCAGGTCTTGAGGGCTGTGCGGAAGGTCTGGATGGTGGTGAGGGTACGAATCTCCACGGGGAGATCGTTCCAAAGGGTCGGAGCTACTACTGAAAAGGCTCTCCTCCGTGTAGTTGCCAGTCGACACTGACTGGCGGATGGGACTCGGAGGAGGCCTAATCTGTGCGATCTAATAGGTCGCAAGGAGGTAATTGGCAGGAGGCGGTCTCTCAAGTACGCAGATCCACTACCAATCCCTTGTGCTTAAATCTGTTTGGATTTCATAACGATCAGCCCATACATTCAGATAGAGAGCCTCTTTATTAACAAACTAGCCCAAAGGTCCTTTGAGAAAAATGTCATATCTAACACAAGGCGAAGAAATTTCCTCCAGACCATTAGAAGGGAAAATCCATTTTTTCTTCTTTTTTTAACAAAAAGTCTGTTGCGTCTGTCAATGGTGTCTTGGCACTCTGCACCTTCTAGAGCAGGAGTGTCAAACTCGATTTCATGAGTGCCACATCAGGGTTGTGTTTGACCTCAGGGGCCGGGGTGGGCGTGTCCAACTTAATGTCACTCGTGTCAGGAGCGTCTATGCTGGCTCAAGCGCTTTGCCAGCGAAAAAGGGCTCCCAAGCTCCGTTTTCAGCTGGGATGGCCTCCTGCAACACTCTGCCTGCAAAAACGAAGGTCAGGAGGGCTGTGTGTTTCCAGGACGGCCCCATGAGCCAGATCTAAGGACTCCATGGCCCATTGGCCTTGAGTTTGACACCCCTATTTTACATCTTGGTTCAGCAACCTGTCTCCCCATTGCTGAGGATTCAAATCAAAGAATTTTTTTCCTTTATAAAAATGTGGTCTGTTTTGCCCATTATGTTTGACTACAAACACACTCAGTATTTAGAACTAAAAACACACAGAAAACATCCTCTTGTTGCTCACTTGGCTTTTGCTCAAAATAGATCCAGATGCACGATAATTGAATATTAGAACAGAGCCCTGAGTGAAAGGCATAACTGAAATAAGCAGTTACAGGTAGTCCTTGACTTAAAACAGTTCATTTAGCGACCATTCAAAGTTACAACGGCACTGAAAAAAGTGACTTATGACCATTTTTTTATAGACTGATGAACATTGCAGCATCCCTCCGGTCACGTGATCAAAATTTGGGTGCTTGGCAATTATTTCATACTTACGACAGTTGCAGTGTCCCGGGGTCATGTGATCACTTTTTGAGACCTTCTGACAAGCAAAGTCAGTGGGAAAGCCAGATTCATTTAACAACCATGTTACTAACTTAATAACTGCAAAGGATTAGGGCAAGAAAAGTCGTAGAATGGGGCAAAACTCACTTAACAACTGTCTTACTTAGCCACAGAAATGTGGGGCTCAGTTATGAACGTAAGTCGAAGACTACCTGTACTTTAGAAATTGTGATTTCTGTTAGTTGTGCACTGGTATTTTTTGTAAGACAAGCAAATAGAGTGAAGAGTAATAGGTCATTGATGCTAATAGAGTATAATCCATACTATATAGCTATACTAATTCTGGTTATGTTAGCAGCCTGGATTAAAAAAAAATGCTCAGCAAGCATGTGTAAAGTAATATGAGCTCTCCAAAGATAAGGCAATGTGTGATTCTAATAAATACAATAAATCCCTCTTCCCACCCTGCTCATGAAGTTCCAGTGGCACCCATTGCTCCTTTGACACCTCAGCCTTCTGCAAAAGACAGCTACCCTTCCCATCATCCTTGAGAGTCAGAGCTGACTTGTGTCTTACTCCTTTGAAGAAGCCAAAAATGCAATCAAACAAGAGAAAGCAGATGAGACACATAGAGGGTTTTAGTTTCTCCCCTTCAAGAAGTTTCTTTTGCTGTTGAAGTGGGGTTATGTGGAAGAAAAGAATGTAGGTAGGTGGTCTTTATATCCTTGTATATAGTTTTAACATACGCATCCATGCCATTGACAAAACAGGTGCTTAGAAAGTGCATGTGCTAGGGCTATTGGATCTGGACTGTGGACATCTAGAAAACTTACATGGCAGAAAAAAAGAAACAGAAAACTAACTCTTGTTACTCACTAGAGGTTATCTGGATTTTTGCAGCTCAGATCTTGCAATTTGTCTGTCTGTCTGTCTATTTTATAGTGACTGGACTGTTTACAGCTAAAAGAATTATGGGTACTATATGATTTTTCTTCAGGAAAGAAAAAGAAACAGCAAACTAACTCTTGCTACTCTCTAGTGGTTATCTGGATTTTTGCAGCTCAGATCTTACAGCATCTGTCTGTCTGTCTGTCTGTCTGTCTATCTAATTAGAGTGACTGGGTTGTTTGCAGCTTTAAAAAAATTATGTACACTATATGATTTTCCTGCATATCCTACCCTTCTGCTGGTTTTCCATTTGAGTTTGTTTGTCTCTTCTTTGGGCTTGCTTCTCCCTCCCGTTTTCTCTGCCTGTGCGGCATGAAGTGAGCAAATCTTTAGTGCACTTGAACTCTGCTTCCTTACCTCTCTACTTCCCACACGGCTGCCACCACATTTCTCACTGCTGTTTAGCGTGTTGCTTTCAAGTGAAGATTTTCAAACTGGGAGATTTGTGTGGGGAGAAAACAAAGGCGGTGTTCAAGGCAAGCAAGCTGTGCGTTCCCTTTGCTTATGCATGGAAACATTTGAAGGCTGAGTTTTTCCTTTACCCGATTTTTGAAAATCCCTTCCCACAACTTACATCCACCCGTTTTACCAATCAAAATAATACATTCACGCTCAATTGTCTTTGAACGCTTATAGAAGTACGCTGACTCACAGGTACACCACGCTTAATGTATATCCTATAGTTTTAATAGATGTTTCAGATGGGGAGCTTTTAGCCCTGCCAATCAAAATGAATGAATGAGAGGATAGGATAGGAAAAAAGATAAGCAGTGAGAACACATAAGGGGATTATATGGAAAAGATGATACCATTGTAATAATCTTTCATACAAGGCAGGGTGGATGAACCAAAATTGTCTTGGAGTTAACCATTCAATTATTAGTTCAACAGATACAATTCTTCCTGATAAAAGGATGATTTGTAGACTAGTTGCCTTCAGTGGTAGGTGGACTTACATTTCCTTCACTCCAGTTCATGCAATAGTCATGTTCAGCACAACCCAAAACCCAAAATGGGTTCAAGATTAGGACAAGAATGGAATGAAGGACAAGAATAGAATGAAAAAATAGTTGCTTGAAGTAGAACGTGATGCAGATTTTTCTTTTTGTGTGGATTTTTTTTTCTTTAAATGTTAAAGGAACTCTTATATACATGACATATAGTCATCTCTATTTCTAGTTACTAGTCCATTAAAACAATCATATCATGTACTGGAAGTTTTTTTCAAATTTGTTACATCGGTAGTGTGAAAAAGGTAACAGCCAAGTTTTTTGGGGCATCCTTCTGACGAATGCAATAAGTCTTCAAAAAGGACTTTTTGTTAGATTAAATGAGTTTTTAAATTACAGGAAGCATACATAATAGTTCTTAAAGCCTGCTGTCACTGATTTTGCAATAGGCTATTCCAGCACTCTATTAAATATTTAATACAATACAATAGCAGAGTTGGAAGGGAGCTTGGAGGTCTTCTAGTCCAACCCCCTGTCTAAGCAGGAAACCCTATACCGTTTCAGACAAATGGCTATCCAATAACTTCTTAAAGACTTCCACTGTTGGGGCATTCACAACTTCTGGAGGCAAGCTGTTCCACTAATTAGTTGTTCTAACTGTCAGGAAATTTCTCCTCAGGTCTAAGTTGCTTCTCTCCTTAATTAGTTTCCACCCATTGCTTCTTGTTCTACCCTCAGGTGCCTTGGAAAATAGTTTGACTCCCTCTTCTTTGTGGCAACCCCTGAGATATTGGAACACTGCTATCATGTCTCCTCTAGTGCTTCTTTCTATTAAACTAGACATACCTAGTTCGTGCAACCGTTCTTCATATGTTTTAGTCTCCAGTCCCCTAATCATCTTTGTTGCTCTTCTCTACACTCTTTCTAGAGTCTCCACATCTTTTCTACATCATGGTGACCAAAACCGAATGCAGTATTCCAAGTGTGGCCTTTCCAAGGCATTATAAAGTGGTATTAACACTTCACGTGATCTTGATTCTATCCCTCTGTTTATGCAGCCTAGAACTGTGTTGGCTTTTTTGGCAGCTGCTGCACACTGCTGGCTCATATTTAAATGGTTGTCCACTAGGACTCCAAGATCCCTTTCACAGTTACTACTATTGAGCAAGGTACCACCTATACTGTACCTGTGCATTTCGTTTTTGTTGCCTAAATGTAGAACCTTCTCTTTTCATCATTGAATTTCATTTTATTAGATAGTGCCCAATGTTCAAGTTTGTCAAGATCCTTCTGAATCTTAAGCCTATCTTCTGGAGTGTTGGCTATTCCTGCCAGCTTGGTGTCATCTGCAAATTTGATGAGTTCCCCCATTTGTTCCCTCATCCAAATCATTGAGGAAGATGTTGATGAGTACTGGGTCCAAAACAGAGCCTTGGGGTACTCCACTGCATACTTCTCTCCATGAAGATGCAGTTCCATTGAGGACTACAGGTTGAATGCAGTTGGTCAGCCAGTTAGGAATCCATCTGGTGGTGATGCTGTTTAACCCACATTCTTCTACTTTATCTAGTAGTAGGTATGGTCTACCTTATCAAATGCCTTACTGAAGTCCAAGTAAACTATATCAACGGCATTCCTCTGGTCTACTAATTTTGTCACTTTGTCAAAGAATGCAATAAAATTAGTCTGGCATGATCTGTTTTTGACAAAACCATGTTGGCTTTTGGCTATTACTCTGTTTGCTTCTAGGTGTTCGCTAATTCATTGCTTGATTATCTTTTCTAGAATCTTTCCTGGTATTGAGGTCAGGCTGATAGGTCTGTAGTTTCCTGGATCTGTTTTTTTCCCCCTTTTTTGAAGATGGGATCCACATCAGCTCTTTTCCAGTCCTCTGGTAGTTCCCCGGTACTCCATGATCTCCGAAAGATATAGTTCAGTGGTTCTGAGATCTCGTCTGCCAGTTCCTTCAGAACCCTGGGGTGTAATCCATACGGTCCTGGTGATTTGAACTCGTCTAGGGTAGACAGGTGCTCACTTACCATTTTCTTCCCTATTTTATTTTGATTCTTTTTTAAAATTGAGAATTACTATTAATATTAGTAAATGTAGTTTGGTCTCTTTAAAAACCTTCTACAATGTAGCCAGAGCTTCCACAGTTTTAGAAGCTGCTCATTAATGCATTTTGCAAAATCTGAAATTAGCAAATGATTTAGCTTGTGTGAGAGATATATCGATCGATCCATTCATTTGATTGTATTAGTTTAGTTCTTTTTTGTAATATTTCAAAGGTTTTAAAGATTTACTATTTCCATTCTGAACCCAGATTCTCCAAATCATAGTTCTCCCAGTATTTTTAAACAAGGATTACTTTACAACCAATGTTCCCTCTAATTTTTTTTCAGTGTGTGCGGAAAAGTATAGTATTTGAGCAGCACATTTTCATGCCTGAGCACCTGAATTTTTTTCACACGTTTCACAGAGCAATTGATTTATAGGATCCGAATTGGAATGGAGAAAAATGGTTTTATGCATGTGTGTGTGTGTGTGTGTGTGTGTGTGTGTGTGTGTGTGTGTGTTTTTGAGTGAGCGAGGGATCCAGTAAGGGAACTGCGCCTATTTAGGAAAGAAGGTAAATTATTGCAAACATGATTAATTGAAGATAAGTATGGGGACAGGTTGGGCAGTAGAGAGAAAGTGATAAAAGAGTGGGAGAGAGGAAGAAAAAAAGAGGGAAGAGAGACAGAAAGAGACAGAAGAGTGGGAAAGAAGGAGAGAGAAAGAGAGAGAAAGAGAAAGAGGGTGAAAGAGACAGAAAGAGACAAAGAGGAGAGAGAAGGGAGAAGGAGAAAGTGACAGAAGAAAGGAAAAGAGGGAGAGAGAAAGAGAAGAGAGACAAAGAGAAAGAGGATGAGAGAGACAGAGAGAGAAGAGAGGAAGAGGAAAGAAGAAGAGAGAACATCTCATTTCAACCCTGAGGTGCAAATATTCTCTTTGATTGGTAATTTTATTTGTCCATTTACTATCCAATACTCTCATTTCTCCTTAAGTTCATTAAGAATTCCCTTCTTTTTATTGAATTTATCACAATACCTTGAGAACAACTTTTTCAGCATAGCTTTACAGCTATTTAAAATATATAGTAATTTAGGTCAGGTTTTCAGAACATAGTCTATTTATAAGTCACTAAGTGCAAAGAAACAGATTCAGAAAGTTGGCTTCCCTTTTTGTAATTGCCTATTGCCTGCTTAATTTTCTACCTACATTTTTGATAACTGATATTCACGTTGACCCAAGAAGCCCATCATAGAAAGAAACCCTCTCTATGAACTTTGTTGGGTTTCCATGGAATGAAGTTTGATCTTTTTCTCAACCAACAGTAGCATATTCTTTCTAAGGAGGGTATAGTCCATAATTGCCTATCAATCTAACAGTATGGCGATTGACAATCTCTTTATATTTCAATTCTAACTCTTTCAGTCTTAAAGGTTTGGTGAGGAGAAATCCAAAAATTCTTTTAAAGAGGAAAAAAATGCTTGCACAATTGCACCCATTGAGACATGTATATATACACAACACACAGAGAAACAAACTTAACAAAGTGCTAAGTCTGCCCACCAACTAACTAACTAACTAACTAACTCACTCACTCTCTCTCTCTCTCTCTCTCTTAAAGAGAGGGAGAGAGAGAAAGAGAGAGAGAGAGAGAGAGAGAGAGAGAGAGAATCCCTCCTTCCTTCAGCCCAACACTCTTGCTGGCATCCCGAACGGATGAGAGGGACTGCAGAGGGTCTCCTCGAGTCTAGGGCAGTGAGTCATTCGATGGGAAAGTTGCCTCTTGGAAGGAATGACCCGGATTGGCTCTCGCTTCATCTCTCCTGCTTTGTCTCTCCTGCCTCTTTGCTTCTCCGTTCAGTCTTTGGGCGGCAGATCGAAAGCAGAAGCCAATCCGGGTCATTCCTTCCAAGAGGCACGTTTCCCATTGAATGATTCGCTGCCCTAGACTCGAGGAGACCCTCTGCAGTCCTTCTTGTCTGGCCGGGATGCCAGCGAGAGTGTTGGGCTGAAGGAAGGAGGGATACACACACTCGGGCTCTCCCTCACTCACTCACTCCCCTCCTCCTCCTCCTCCCTCCCTTCCTCTCTCTCTCTCAAATGGAAAATCCGAGCAGCCGCTGCTGGGAGCCGGTCCCATGCCTTCTCCCAACCCCCACGACCCTCCTCTCTGCTACTTCCTGCCTTGTGATTGCTGTCTCCAAGCTGGCTCTCCCCTCCTATTATCGTGGAAGGCGTCTCACAAAAAACACTGGGCAGCAGTTGGAAACTGCTGCACGGTGTTTTGTTGTCACGTGCACGGCCGCGCACCTTAGAGGGAACAGTGTTTACAACATCACATTGAATCACATCTTGATTGTGTGGGTAGTTTTTTACTATTGCACTATTAAAAGATGAATAATGAGATAGCCTAAGGCACTTGTACAGGATAGTATAGACCACAGATAGTATTGCATTATGGAAAGTGATCCAACCATAAAGAGATTCCAAGCCAGTGACAATATTTGGCAGAGAGAGACAACATGGTGTGCAGCTTTTTGATATGTCTTCTATGTCAAAGGGCCTCTTTCTTGCAATAAGAAATAAGTCCTGGGACCTCACTCCTCCCATATGTTTTTATTTATTGGTTTGTTTGTTTCTTATATTTATTTGCCACCCATCTCACTGTGGGGCTACTCTGGATGACTTACAACAGTAGAACAGAAAAAATGATGAAACAAAATTGAAACATGACAATAGCAAAGCAATGAAACAATAAAGTAGTAAAAACACAATAATAAGTAAAAAGAAAGGCAGGAAAGGGGAGCAGAAAGCACAGGAGGAAGGTGGGTCAGTTAGTTAGTCCAGTAGCCATCTCCCATGTGGTACTTCCCTATTGGGTCCCTAGGCCAACCATCAGAGCCAATCTTGAGGCCGTTATAGAAGGATAAAGGATGGGGGCAAACCTCACCCCAGGGGGCAGGATGTTCCAGAGGGCTACAGCACAGAAGGCTCTTCTTCTGAATTCCTCTGCGGGAGTTCCTTGACCAATGGGATCCACAGCAGGCATCCTCTGTCAGCACAAATAGGGCAAGCTTGTCTTAGCACAGGGATGAGGAACTATGGCCCTTTTATGACTTGTGGACTTCAACTCCCAGAGTTGCTGAGCCATCAGTGTGTGGTGAATCATAATGTGCTGCCTGACTTCCGACAGTTCAGGTGCTGTATAAATAACTATTATATGCTGTGTTATATTAATTATATATATTATTATATATTAAGGTCGAGCAGAATGGTGGCCTAGTGGTGAAGACGCTCACCTTCCACTCAGAAGGTCAAGAGCGCAATCCTAGGTTTTAGCAGATGTTTCTCTCTCCTAGGGTACAAAGAAAAAAGTCTGCGAACTCTCGGCACGGTGTCAGGAAGGGCATCCAGCCAGTAAATGCTCAGCTCCATCCAGTCGCCCCAGCTCTACCTCAAATTAAGAGATTACAGAGTTGTAAAAAGAGAGCCTTATTACATGTTAAGGTTCTGGCTCAGGAATTCTGGGAGTTGAAGTCCACAAGTCATAAAAGGGCCCTACTTCCTCATCTCGGTCTTAGCAGGACAACAGAGTTCATCAAATAGCCTGGATCTGTGCCATAGAGGGCTTTAATTTTTAATTTGATTTTATTTTTTTGTCAAGTTTTCACAAAGAAGCAAATGAGATCAGATTAGACAACCTCTTCCTATTATTTCGTATGAAGACTCGACTTGCAAACACAGGATTATAACAAATTCTGATCCGAATTGTGGCCACATGGCAAGGACTACTTATAGGTCCTTTGATAAGCAGCTGTTTTGTTTGAGTGGTGGGATTTGGAAGGGTTGTCTTGTCGTTCTTCTCAACTAGAGAAGCAGTTGCCTAGTTCCTGGAGTTAAGCTGATGACTCTCCCCTGTGTGTGATGCCCAGAAACTATAATGAAGAACTATTGTTCTTCAAGTGGTCATCTGTGCATTCACAGTCCTCCCCTATGTTCCTTTCTTTAGATGCTTACTCATCAGTCTTGGGGAGCTGGGGGGAATGTTGGAACCCCATCTTGATGCATGTGCAGAGGGCCAGGCTTCCTTCCAAAAGTCTTTGCTGTAGAAGAAGAATCACAGTTAGAGGTAAGAAAACCTGTTCTTGTAGCATCAATGGAGAAAAGCAACAGTGGTGCTTTTATGAACTCAGGCAGCTGCCACTAAAAAAATGTCTTGGAAGTCATGTAGCGTTGCTTAGGAAGGGAGTTGGTCATTCTTAGAAATGTGCTGCCATTCTGTCACAAGAGAGCCACAGACAGATGGGTGGAGAAAGGTGGGGCTTTACTTTGGTTGTATAAGACATTTTGTTCCTCTCACTTTTCCATTTATTTGTTTGGAACCAAATTAACTGAGAGAGGTAAAAGCAACTAATGCCATATATTATCCATATACCATATACTCCTATCTAGTATCCCTCATGTGGTGTTAAGCTGCAATATATGTAGTGCCTGTCTTAGTTCCTTAACCATTTTGGATGCAACCTGGCTATTGTGAGCAGAATTATCCATCCTTGGCATTACTGTCATATCACCTTGCCATTCACCACAGCCACAATGTTCAGTTTTATCTAGCAAACATGGTTAGCAAAAGAGTCTGAACATCTCCCATGTTTAAGAAGAAGCTCTTCCTTGGCCATTTCATTAAGTGCTACGGCATGCAACAAAAGAGCACCAGAGCATCAGGACCCTGGCATTGTTTATCAGCAGTAGTCAGTAGTCTACTACTACCCCTGGCCACAGCCCACTAGTGGGCCACAGCCCATTTCGAGGTGGGCCACGTAAGCTGTATGCGTATGTGTGCATAGCTCCACTTCCGCAAGGGACAGGCAGGTACCTACTGCTCACATGGAACCATCCCCCCTCACCCTGCCAGGCCACCAAGCAAAAAAGGTTGGGGACCACTGGGCTATTAATACAGGTAGTTTGTGATTTACAACCTTTTGTTTAATGACAATTCAAAATTACAACACCTTCCTCTGAAAAAGTCATGACCTAAATTCACATTTAATGGTCATCATATTGTCCCATCCACTCATAGTCACATGATCATAGTTCAGGTGTTAGCAATAGGCTAGCATTTACGGTACATCCAGTTGCAGCATCCTGTGGCCACATGATTATGATTTGCAACTTTCTGCCAAAAAAAAAAAAAAAAAAACAACCAGCAAAAAATGTTATTAGGAAAGCTGAATTCGCTTAACGAATTGAGAATTTGGCCAAATTTCTGACACTATACTTATAAGAAACTCTCTGTTTTCAGTAAGAACTCTTCCACTTAAATTGCCTATTAAACTATATACAAGAGCCCAGTTCCCTATCAATTAGCATGTAGACTTACAGCATTTTTATATGTTTAAGTGAAGTGTGTTTTTTTTTAAAAAGGAGATGTATGATAGCTTATTATGGGGAATGTTTTGATGCTGTATGTGAACCAAAGTAACTATAAATTGTTGGTTGTCATCTGCTTCTACAGAGAAAATGGTAGCAGCAGATTGTACTGCAATAGTATATCATATTTGTTTCTCATATGGTAAATCCTAGAATTTCCAGTAAAAGTATAGATATATAATTCCTCTGTTTTTCTTAACAGATGGATTGAGCCAACATCCTGAGTATCTGTCAATATGTATTATGTAACTCCAAATTACAATCTGTGGGCAACATGTTATTGCTTATCCCACCTTTATTACTTTATAAGTAATTCAAGGTGGAGAAAATACTTATTACTCCTTCCTCCTCCTGTTTTCTCCCTCTGAGGTAGTTTGGGCTGAGAGAAAGTGATGGACCCAAGGTCATTCAGCTGGGTTTTATGCCTCCTGATTTGTAGGCCAGCACCTTAACATGTAATAATACTTGTTTTAACAACCCTGTAATCACTTAATTCGGGGTAGAGTCGGGGTGATTGGATGGCATTAAGCATTTACTAGACAGTTGTCCTTCCTGACGCCACAGTTCGCAGCAGATATTTTTTCTTTGCCTCCTAGGAAAGAGAAACACCACTCTGCTCAATCTTAATAAGTTATATAGTTATATATAATATAATTATATATAATATAATTAATACAATATAGCATATAATAGCACCTGAATTGTGGGAATTTGGGCAGCACATTATGGTTCATCACACAGACAGCTAGAGTTTGGACCAGATGTGGCCTTTTGAACCACCTGTCCAGTTTTTCCCAAAGATCTGGGATAAGCAGTTGATATTATTTGTTGTGTTAAAGTGTCATCACAGGATGCAAATTGTCCCAAGTAAGGCTGTCTATTGCAAATGACTGATGGTGATTTTGCCAATGCTCACAGCATTTATTATTATGTACACAACAGTGTGAAATCATAGCTGTTAATTCTTTAGCTGATGTTGGCGTTCACATGCATTGAGTTATTCCCAACAATATTCCCAACTGTATTTCCTCTGGGGCCCTGAGGGAGGCCATTTTTGCCCTCCCCAAGCTCCAGGAAAGCCCCCGGAGCCTGGGCAGGATGAAAAATGGGCCCAACGGGCCAACCAAAAGTTTGGAAATGAACTTCCAGGAGGCTCATTGGGCCGGTTTTTCAGCCTCCCCAGGCTCCGGGGGCTTTTCTGAAACATGGGAAGGGTGAAGGCCAAAAATTGGCTGGCCGGTACACACATGCCTGCTGGAGCTAACGGCTCATGTGCTGTCATAGATTCGCCATCATGAACCTAGCATGTCACAAGATATCAGCATAGCATATGTGTGAATCCAAGCAGTGTGGCCTTTTGTAATTGAGAAGTGGAGAGTGCCATCCAAGATTTCATGATATGGCACACAGTGTACCAATAACCATCAAGGACCATCATAGCCAGTTTATGCCATAATCTTTCCACTTTGATTTTCAGACCTCAATATTATTATTGTGTATCTTGATTCAATGACTAATAAAGATTGAAAAACAAATGGAAAAAATTAAGATACATAAATACAGGTACAAAGACACCTGGGGTAGTATGTGTCCTTTTGCCAGGAGTGAATATTTGTTAAAAGTAGTGAAAATGAATGCAGGGGTATGGAGTGCTTAATAAGCACGTATAATAGAAGAAGAGATAAGATCAAAAATGAGTGGATTAAATACAAAAGTGGGGGACAATGTAGAAGAGGAACAGTATGAAGAGACAGGTTGCTTGAATAGAGAGAATGGATGTAGATTCACAACTTATGAATGGGTTGAAGGAAAAACCCAAAAGTAATTGTGTAGAGTTTATGGGATCCTGAGAAAGAATAACTTGTGATGATTTAAGAACAAAAGGTAATGTATGAATCAGCAAATTGTGGTGGAAGCAAGAATAGAAAGGTATGAAAAAATACCACGTATGGTATTCATATAAATTAGTTCTAACAATTTGTTGTTTTATTTTCTCTTCTTATAACATTTTTTAAAATTTTATTTGGCTTGCTGTTTCTTACTCCCTTTCTGCACTTTGCATATCACTACTTCTCCTGAATGGGTATAGTGTTAAGGCCATCTATGAATGGAGCTGACCCAGCAGCTCACTGTGTCTATTTATTCTAACACTCTTCGGCTAGTCCACCTTCTAAAGACTCAACATTTTTCCTTCCAACAGAATGTAGAAAAAGAAATTTAAACATCCTCATAGTTACCTTTTCTGTCTCCTCAGCTATATGAAGCACAGCCTTTATATTCAAATACACTTGTGTGGGCATTTCTCTTCATTCTTGGACTTCACTTCTTCCTCAGATTTTGGGATGACAATTCAAGGTGGCTTAATCAAGCCCAGCGCTTCCCATTTATATTGGAGGAGCTTGCTCGTGTCTACTTCGGCTCTCTTATTCCTGGTGGTTGGAAAAACAGACCTACCATGGGGCAATTAGGCACAATATATCAGAGCTGGCCCCATTAGTTTGAGAGCTTTGAGCAACCCACCTGCCAAATGGCCCCTGTCCTGCTTGTTTTAGAAAAGGAAATAAGGTGGACGACTGCCACTCTGATATATAACCTCTGCCAAAAATTGCAAATGAAATTGTGGTCAGCAAAGCTTATTTTCTCTGGGTTATTACTTTGGCTGCCCTAGACTTCCTCAGATTGTCCTATAGGTATAAATTAATCCCTCCTCCCCAACCCTCTAATTCATCATTAAAATGGCACTTTTGGGGGAATTGTTTTAAGTTTTAGCAAAGTCTGTTAAACACACATTTTTTGGAGGGCTGAAAATATCCTGACACCAAACTGTAGGCATCAATGTGGAAGGGGATGCTTACTAATTATAGGCTAGGTCAGCGGAGAAAGAATTTCCTGGCTTTCTCTAATAGTGTTGGGATCATGGGATTCCTAAGCAGAGGACACAATTGTTGTCACTGCTGTTTTGATGCCATAATTCAGCCAACTTGGCTCCTCTGTTCCATAATCTTCTGACTTCTCCCATGACTTGCCTTTTGGTTACCATATTGAAGACCCAAAAGGCATGTTGAGAAGGTAGATGAGCATCGTGATGAATGATGAACTTCAACTCTGGAAGCTTAGATTTTAACACTCTACTGAATCATGGCATTCACTAGTTTTTTCTTTGCCTGCCTTACCCAGGGAGGGTGTGTGTGTCAAATTTTAGGACAAAATAAAAAGAAAAAAATGTTTCTGATACTTGAATGTGTTTTAAAGCAAGTCTTTTTGCTATTTGGAGCCATGTCTGCCATCTTTTTTCTCTGATAATACTTCATCTGATTAATTATATTATTAGTTCATTGTTATGACCTATTCTTATATTTTATTCAGAAGGGTGTTTTACTTTCATTCTTTCCTATAAAATAAAAGTACAGTATTTATTTGCCTTAAATTGACTAAAGCTTTTAAAAAGCTGCTTGTTTTCTTCAGAATATCCAGAAGGAAGGAAATGTTTTCAAGGGGAAGGGTTTCAAGGAGCCTGACCCAGACTGAAGTCTTTTGAGACTAATATGAAATTCACATATGAAGATGCTAAACAGAAACCTGTTTTCATACATCTTTGCTCCTGTTCCAAAGCAGAACAAGCACTTGTGAGTTTTAATGAGAGAGTTGTTGGTCCAGGATCTTTGCCTGAAGTACTCTTGGAGATAAGATTCACCACTTGAGAGCCAAGTGAGGTTGGGTGCCTTACGGATTGTTAGAAATGCTTTAGTGTGGGCTGTGGTATAATTTGAGAAATGTAAAAAATGTCATTCCAAATTAAAATAGAAATGGTTCTTTCATGACTCATAAAATGTAATGCACAGGATGCTATTGTGCATGTGTAAAAAGAAGCCCATGGTGCAATTTTGTACTGGACCTCTAAATTTAAACACCTAAATAGCAATGACAAGAAAGCATGAGCATATCTAAGAAGATTTAAAAGAACAGTAAAGAATTGAAAAACCATCAGAACTAAAAGAACTTTGGCAGCTGGAGGCGTTAAGTAGATTAGTTAGATAAAATAATTTTGTCTCTTTCTAAAGGCACTAAAGTAGATCTTGGGACGGTGCAGAGATAATTTGGAAAAGATAATTGGGTGGTTGGAGGAAGGTAAACATAGCAATTGTTCGTAATTGTTTAAAGCAGCCATTCTTCCTAGAAATCATGTGACTGTTTTCCACCTGCCTCATCATCCCAGAAAAAGAAGCAGTTGCTTTCAAGAGTTACAGCCATGTGCTTAATTCACAACTCCATTGAATGGTATTACTAAATGCTACTTTCCCAGATTTTTCTGATAAAGGCATTTGGAGTGGTGGCACAGTGGTTGGAATGCAGTATTTCAACTAATACTGCCCATAAACGGGAGTTCGATCCTGACCTGCTCAAGGTTGATTCAGCCTTCCATCTTTCTGAGGTGGGTAAAATGAGGGCCCAGATTGTTTGGAACAATATGCTGACTGTAAACCGCTTAGGGAGTTCTGGGAAAACATTATGGAACAGTATATAAGTTTAAGTGCTATTGCTGGTTGGAATGCTGCATTGGAATGCTGCTTTTTTCTCTCTCTGCCTGTCTTAGATCTTTTGCTGGGAGCACATATTGTATGTTAGAAAACTCAAGCATTTTGTATGTACCTCCCACTAAGCCCACATTCACTTAGTGTCAATACTTTTGCTCAGATTCATAACAAGGCCAATTGCAATTTGTTGTATTCTGGGTTCTTCAATTTATAAACTCATTTCTAAACAGGGATTTTGCATATTCTGATTAAATATTTCCTTAAAAATTAGAAAAAGTTGAAAGAAACATTGTACAAGAGCAGAGCAAAATTTTAGGAGGAAGCTGTACAAAGCATTACCTAAAAACAAACAGGTTTTAAAACTGATGTTATTTACAGATTTGTGGGAATGGAATGGGGAGAAATACAGCCAAATATTGAGTTGTATACTGTTGAATGCACACTGAATGTAAGAAGCATGCCTTTGTGGTAGAAATTTTCATTTCTACTATAGGTAGTCTAGACTTAACAATCACAATTGGGACTATAATTTCTGTTATTAAGCAAGGCAGTCATTAAGTGAGTCGCACCTGAATTTACGAATTTTTTTTGGTATGGTTAAGCAAATTACTGCAGTGGTTAAGTAAATCAATGCAACTGTTAAGTGACACATAGTCATTAAGCAAATCTGGCTTCCCACATTAACATTGCTTATTGGAAGTTTGGCGATCACATGACCCCAGGAAGTTGCATCCATCATAAATAGATGCCAGTTGTCAAGCATCCAAATTTTGATCATGTGACCAGAGATGCTGTGACAGTCATAGGTTCAAGGACCAGACATAAGTCACTTTTTTCTCTCAGTGCTTTGAGAAAAGCTTTGAACGGTCACTAAACAAATGGTTATAAGTCAGGGACTACCTGTGTTCCCTTTTCATCTGGAAATGGAAACTGAAGTGTTTTAAGTTATATAGCAATTTTATATATCCTCTATCAGTCTTTTAATTCCAGGATTAAAATTTTGGCAATTTAATTTTCTTTGTCTTCATTTTAAGGAAAGAAATTTAAATGAGACAACTAGACTCAAGGGAAGAAAGCAATATATTACACTGTGATTTAAACTTATGGCCCATTAAAATCTCTACATGATCACCTTGCTTTGCCCTTTATTCACACAATAAATAAATTAGAAACCGGCTTAAAGACCTGTGTTTTGCTTGTATGGATGCCATTTAATTTATATATCTTCTACTACAAACACTAAGACGCGTGACCTAAAACTAAAACCCCAAAATAGGATTCATGTCCCAAATATCAAGGCATGTTTTATGGTGCTGTAGAATTAATTTTAGTGTTATGATCTATTTGAGCAGAGTTAAACTCAGTGGTTGGTTTCTATTTTTTCGCCGCCGCTACTACCGGTTCGTCCAATCCAGGCCGAACCGGGAGCAACCCACCTCTAGATAAACAACTTAGTAGCATCCCGAGGTTTTGAACCTCCAATTGACATTCATATTGTTTATGAGCAGAGGGAGCTATCTAAAGAACAACTGAAAGACTTCATTATGGGGCATCTAAAATCCTATATATTTGAATTGCTAGAAGCCGAGAAAGGTTCCATTCAACCATGGTTACTTCTTTTGTCCTTCATTTTGTTGTTTTGTTGTTCTGTTCTTTGTTCTGTAACAGTAGTTAATCAAAGAAAATTTCTTATCAAGAATTAGATTGAGCCAGTTGGCACAAGTTTACCTTAATGAATTAAACAGTGTTATAATTATGCTTAACAGGTCCCCCCCCCCGCCCCCCAGCAAATAATGTGGTTTGTTCAAACAGATTCTAGGTTATTTCTCTCAGGACAAGCTAAGGAAAGAAGCCACAATCCATCTATAGTTTATTACCCACTCCCTGAATGAATGAAGCAGGGGCCAGCAAGCTCTTCATTCATCAGTGACCTTAATAGGGTCGTGCAAATCACTTTAGAGGGTTTTTCCCCTTTTGGTGATTTTACAAATTGGTTAAATATCATAAACTTAGCCTGTAGCAATTAGACATATCTCTTCATTACTTCAGATTGTAATTTATATTTCCTTTTATTTTCCACTATTGTTTGCTTCAATTAAAAGTCCTTTTTCGTGGTTATATTGATTTGACTAATTTTGACATAGTTCTAAAGGATGAAATACAAAGTTTCTAAATATCTTTCTCTTTTTGAAATTATAATGTTGCAGTAGTTTTATCAGCACTTGTAGCCTCCCACTTTAATTATATCTGTATTCCCTTATACAAGTAATCCTCGACTTACAACAGTTCATTTAGTGACTGTTTAAAGTTACAACATCATTGGAAAAAAATGACTTACGGCCATTTTTCACATGTTAACAACCATTGTAGCATCCTCATGGTCACATGATTTACATTTAGATGCTTGACTGACTCACAGTTATGACAGTTGCAGTGTCCAGGAGTCATGTCATCTCCTTTTGTGACTTCTGACAAGCAAAGTCAAAGGGAAAACCATATTGACTTACCAACCATGTTATTAATTTAACAACTGCAGTGATTCACTTAACAAACGTGGCAAGATAAGTCGTGAAATGGGCAAAATTCACTTAACAAATTTCTCACTTAACAATATAGATTTGGAACTCAGTTGTGGTCATAAATTGAAGATAACCTGTATAACATAAATTTTATAAGTAAAGCTTGCCTGCTGATATTACAGTTTTTCCTTCCTCGTTGGAGTAAAATCTGCAAAAAATACATTTCTTAATGGGATACTGAATCTGGAACAAGACAGATGTTTTTCCTGTTGCAAGCTCCTTCATTTTCAGTCTTCATACAGTATTTTCCATATGTGCTTATTTCATACAGGTAATACTTGACTTACAGCCACAGTTAGACCAGAATTTCCATTGCTAAGCAAGGCAGTTGTGAAGGAAGCCTTGCACAATTTTGTGACCTTTTTTTGACATGGTTGTTAAATGAATCACAGCAGTTGTTAAGTGAATTACGCAGTTATTAAGCAAATGCAGCTTCCCCCGTTGACTTCGCTTGTCAGAAGTTAGCTGGGAACGTTCAAATGGAAATCACATGATCCCAGGATGCTGCAACCATTATAAATAAAATGCCAAATGCTCAAACTTTGATCATGTGATTGTGATGACTTTATTACATGCACTGGTTGTAAGTCACTTTTCCACTACTGTAACTTCTAATGGTCACTAAATGAATGCTTGTAAGTCAAGGACTATTTGTAAAAGATAGGGCTCATAAATCTTTGTGCCAGAATTGATCTGATCATTCAGTTGTGATAATGATACAGAAATTGTTAGAAAAACTCTTAATCCTTTCCTTCTATCTAATGATCATCCTCATTTTTGCAGCCCATCTACAATATCCCTAAAAGAAAAGGTAGATGTGCACACTTAAATAAAATTAAAATAATATTATGTGTACTTGGATCTTCCTTTTGGTAGCAATTAGACTTACTTTAAAGTAAAAGAGAGAGAGAATTCTAATTTCCACCTGAAAATTAAGTTATGAGGCAGTATTCTATATGTTGTAGTTCTGTGTTGAGCCTGGTAGAATTTTCTGGGCTAAAACCAGCAACTTCCATCCAAAAATAAACTTGTAGAAAATAATGTCAATATCAAACAGTTCCAGTTGACAATGTGGCTGCAATACCCTTCAGTATTTCAGTAGGTGGCAGCACTTGGCTGATCATATCTATGTTTTGAAGCTAAGCCAGGTTGGACTTGGTTAGCATGCGGACTATTTAGAAAATTCCATGGCTTTAGACTAGATTGAAAGTTGAAAGAACATCCCAACAGAAGGCAATGATAAGCCTTTTTGTTTTTTTACTGCTGCCAAGAACACTCTATGCCATAACCATGAGTCAAACTCAACTTGAAAGAGTTTGATTTGCCCTAATTGTACCTTCCAGATCCACTTTAAGAGCACTCATTTTTAATATGCTAAAATAAGCTACAGTGTTTTTTATAATGTGGATAAATATGGACACCTACACTCATGAGTTGAAGTTGATAAAATTCACTGTGTGCTACAGTTACATGTTACATACCATACTTTACATTTAAAAGTATGTTTAAGCATCTTTTTGGACCCGGTCTGCCCAAGCAGTAAATGAATACATAATATTGACTGTCAACTATGTTAAAACAATAATTCAACCAATAGGAACCAACTTTCCTAAAACCAATTAAAAAAAAATTAGCAGAGCAGCATTGACCTAGCGTTGCATTTAAATTTCAGAGTTAGTTCTCTCCCCTTTTTGATGTTAATGTTAAATAGTTGTTTACTTTCCCTTGCAGATTCTTCCTATTCAGAGCCTCCTGATGTCCAGCAACAACTGAACCACTATCAGTCCGCAGCCTTGGCAAGGAATAATAACAACATTAGCCCCGTTCCACTTTCTGGAGGAGACCAGAAAGCCGAAGCCATCCTTAACTGTGAATTTTGTGAATTCACTTCGGGTTACATACAGAGCATTCGCCGTCATTATCGTGACAAACATGGAGGGAAGAAGTTGTTCAAGTGCAAAGACTGTTCATTTTACACAGGCTTTAAGTAAGTTGCTACACTGGAGAGTTAAGGGTGGGTCGGTTGCCAAGTCAGCAGCTATGCATTTAATCCTGGCAATTTGTCATGGTTTGTTGGAATGACCTTGGGAGACAGGAGGAAGAACTACAATCTAGACCAGAGGTCTCCAACCTTGGCAACTTTAAGACTTGTGGACTTTAACTCCCAGAATTCCTCAGCCAGCTTTGCTGAGGAATTCTGGGAGTTGAAGTCCATAAGGCTTAAAGTTGCTAAGGTTGGAGACCCCTGGTCTAGACAACAGTCTGATAAGTGAGTCCAAAGAAGAGATAGGCTGGAGAAAGCATCTCAGGAGGGATCTACCCTAGTTTTCAGGAGAATAAAAGTAAGAGAGAGGGGAGAGATATTTTCAGTCTTGCAAAAATGATATTACTCTAATCTTAAAATAAAGTTAGTGTTAGTGCTCATCATTGGTGCTTCTTGTCTGAACCACCCGAAGTGGCTGACACAGCTTGTGTCAGTAGACCTGCGTTCCCTCTATTTCTGTATTGTGACTTCAGCCTCCATATCTTGACATTTATGTCCCATTTACACAGTGAAAGGAGGGGAAGCTTCTTCTTGTACTAAATGCTGCAAACGCACCCACTTGTTTATTAGCAGTACTAAGATATAGCATGTTTCTAGTCCTTGTGGAAAAGTAGACAAAAATATTTCCTTTCTTGTACAACCCGATAAATGTCAGCTTAGAAGGATATCATGCTGGATTGATTCCTAGACCAGTAATTTACAGGATTGCTGTTTTAGCTTTAGAGTCTGAGATAAGATGATAGAAATGAGTAAGAGAACCGTAATCAACATTGCTAGAAATACCTACAGAAATTTGAACACTTAATCCAATAGACCAGTGGTGGGTTCCTAATGGTTCAGCTGAACTGGTAGTGGTTTGGCAGCCTGGGTCGCTGGAACTGGCAACGACCCAGGCCTGCCACGCCCCTGAACCGGTTCTCCTGGCAGTGCCATTGGTGCTGCCATCTTGTTTTTGGCTTCTGCGCATGCGCAGAAGCATTTTTATTGTACTGTGCATGAGTGTGCATCAAGCACACGTGTGCTGCGCGAACATGAGTGAACCGGCAGTAGCGGCTGCCAGAACCCTCCTCTCCAATAGACTACATCTACTTAGAATTATAATTTCACTTTTTTCCATGTGAAGTGAAGCAGAGGTGGTATTCAGCAGGTTCTGACCAGTTCTAGAGAACCGATAGCAGAAATTTTGAGTAGTTTGGAGAACCGGTAAATACCACCTCTGACTGGCCCCACCCCTATCTATTCTCTGCCTTCCGAGACCCAGCTGATCGGGAGGGAATGGGGATTTTGCAGTATCCTTCCCCTGCCACGCCCACCAAGCCACACCACGCCTACAGAACTGGTAGTAAAAAAATTTGAATCCCACCACTGAAGTGAAGTGCGAAAAGTAATAAGCTACTTTCTTCTGAAATCCACTTTGCATTGGGGAGGCTGATCCTATAAGGGCTGTTTGCCCACAAAACATTCAAAATACCTTTAAATGGCTGTGGTTTCTATTGAGGGTTCTTGGGATGGTTCTTTCTATAATCCAGGAATACAATCCAGTGGGCAACACAAACTGCAAAGGGCTATGTGCTTATGGGTAATCTCTTGTCAGCTGAAATATGCATAGGGCAGAAAAAGTGTGAAAACCTGTTGGTGTGTGAAGTATGCACACTTTTGCAAACAGCTGCGTAGGCTAGTCCTCCTACGGACTTCACTCTAACATAGTCTGCAACATAAAGATTGCAAAAGTGTCTGTTGTGGCCCGCCTGTGGCCAGCAGTGCTGGTGGCAGACTCAGACAGTGAGGAGTTTGGGGAGGAACATGGGCCAGTTGTGGAGTCTGCGGAAGGCTCTGATGAGTGCTTTGTGTCAGAGGTGAAGATGGGGCCAGGGCTGTCCGACAGTTATCAGCTGCCTTCAGAGTCGTATATCAGTAGGGCAGAAGAACAACTGGAGCCTGTTCCCGATATGCGCATGCACAAAGCTGCCAGGGGAAGGGAACATTTAAGGAACAAGGGTTGATTCAGGAGTAAAGGCACAGGTGGACGGTGAATGGCTCCTCCCATAGGGAATAAAGAGGAGGGAAAGGGGAGGGAAGTTTGCAGGAGTCAATTAGTTCAGGTCATTAAGGTGAAGATCTATTCCTGACTTCTTGCCAAGTAATTGCTGCTACAGCTTGGCGTTTGGAAGATATTGACCTGGCAATTCTCCAAGCCTGATAAAGGTCTATAGTTGTGAAGTTACATGAAAGACTGTTTGCCAGAACTTTGCTGGAGAGGAATTCCCTTTAACCTAAATAGAAGATGTTTTATCAGGACGAGGAGTCTGCTTCGTGATCTTGGAAAGCTTAGGTCAGAACAGTGTCATGTAGAAATAGGTTAGGCCATGAGTGTCAAATTCACTTGTCACGTAGCTGTCGCCTGACGTATCGTGATGTTTTTCCTTTCGCAGAGCTGGGGTGGGCATGGCCTGTGCATGACGTATCTAGACCATGGGCCGCCAGTTTGACACCTTTGACCTAGGCGCTGCCTGTACTGCACTGTATATTTGCAGCTTCAGTAAAGTTATGTGTGCATAGGCTGGGAGGGACTTTGCGAACACAGCTCTTCCAACAGCGCTTTTTACCTTATCTCTTTAGTTAAAGTTGACATTTGCCCTGAAGGGAGAAGGATTTAGAAACCTGCCTAGGGGAATATAATAGCGAATTCTTATTGACTCTCTGTAGGGTTCTGCAGTCAGCAAAATCTTCCTTCTCTTAAGTTTTGAATTCCCTAAAGTTGGTTTTAATGCTTTTCAAAAGAAACTTCAAAAATGGTTCCTGGAGTTTTTGGATAAAACTGTGAAAATGGAGTTACACTCTTCCAGGTGTATGTCCTTTGGAAGAAATGATATATAAAGTATATGAACCTGCAGTTACTTTGCATGAATAGATCCTAATTCAAGTACAATCTGGGTAATCTCTACTTTGAAAACAATTTTTCAGTATTTTTTGTGCATAAACACATGTTGACAACCATGTGAGGTACTGTATGTACAGACATCTCAATCAGGACAATATGGACTTTCCATTCTATTTATATGGATGGATTGATATTGTGGGTTAATGGATAAGTTTTCTATTTCGAGATGAATTCCTTTTATTCCCTTAAAATGCCTTTCTGTGGTCATACTGTACACGCCC
Organism: Thamnophis elegans; assembly: GCF_009769535.1. Classification (NCBI taxonomy): domain Eukaryota; kingdom Metazoa; phylum Chordata; class Lepidosauria; order Squamata; family Natricidae; genus Thamnophis; species Thamnophis elegans. The sequence goes on from NC_045543.1 coordinate 54,126,035, forward strand.
ACTCAGTTCCCTTTGAGATACATGCCGGTTGTCTATACTTTTGTTTTAAAATATTTGAAATTGGCACCAATATAACATTGATCTATTGAATATAGCTAGTCCTCAACTTACAACACTTCATTTAGTGACCGTTCAACATTACAATGGCACTGAAAAATGTGACCTATGACCATTTTTCACAGTTATGACCTTTGCAGCATCCCCATAATCACGTGATCAAAATTCAGATGCTTGCCAACTGCTTCATATTTATGACGGTTGCAGTGTCCCAGGGTCAGGGGATCACCTTTTGCGACCTTCTCACAAGCAAAGTCAATGGAGAAGCCAGATTCACTTAACATCCAGGTTACTAATTTATCAACTGCAGTGATTCACTTAACAACTGTGGCAAGAAAGGTCGTAAAATGGGGCAAAACTCACTTAACAAATGTCTCACTTAACAACATAAATTTTGGGCTCAATTGTGGTTGTAAATCACAGGATTATCTCTACTCCAATATTCATTAATATAATTCTAATTAGGTTTAATCTGTGTTAATATTGGTTAACGTAACATTTAATCCTACCTTTAAAAAGAGAGAGAGCAAAGAGATTAAGTAAAAAATGTGGCTGAGTTCATGAATCACCTAAGCTATAGTTTGTTATCACTGTGGTTTGATGAATAAATAAAGAACTAATTGTAGTAAGCCTTCAACCATGGTTTACCAAATAATGTCTGGGTTGTCATAAACCATTATTGGTTAAACCCATTATTTAACGTGAGCCAGACCTAGCTTTTACTTATATCAGTTCCTGGGAATATTAAACCCACTGTTCCTTAAGTCGCGGAAAATTGTCTTGACAAATTTGTATAGCATGCCTGTAAACGTCGATATATGTAATTTCTGTCACACACAAAAATATTCAAAGGGTTAACGTTCTCTACACTTATATCTGAGCCTGTATACTACTTTCTGTGTTTGTAGATCTGCTTTTACTATGCATGTGGAAGCTGGGCATTCAGCAGTTCCAGAGGAAGGACCCAAAGATCTCCGTTGTCCTCTCTGTCTCTACCACACCAAATATAAACGGAACATGATCGACCATATTGTCCTTCATAGAGGTAAAGAAATTTACAAGAATCTATCAGTGACCCTTCCAAGATCTTTGCGTGTTGCTCCTTCATTATTCACTGGAAAACATGGTGCCGAGGAGAATACAAGAATCGTGTCATCCATGATCTCATGTCAATATTCAGCATCCAGATAATAGAAGGGTGGCAGAAGCTTGTGGTTTAATCTTTTTTTTTAGTGCTCTAGATCAGAGATGGGGAATGATGCCCCCCCCTTTATGACATGGCTGGCTCAGGAATTCTGAGAATTGAAGTCCACAAGTCATAAAAGGGCCATAGTTCCCCATCCCTGCTCTAGATCCTCCTCTGACTATCATTGCTGGAAACCATTCTGAAACAGAATCACATGAAAACATAATTTTAAAAAACCCTAAGAAAGCTTAATCAGAATAGAGCTGGAAGGGACTTTGGAGGTCTTCTCGTCCAACCCCTTGCTCAAGCAGGAAACCCTACACCATTTCAGGCAAGTTTTAGTTTAGTTTAGTTTTTTTTAGTTTTGGTTTATTTGTATGCCGCCCTTAATGCTTTCCTTATTTGTATTCACGATGAAGACTGTCATTACAAGCTCTGTAGATGTGTGCCTACCATAAAAATGCTCACAGATCCTGTTTCCATATATCACCTTAGGTCTAGGATGTCTTTCTATACCTGGCATCAGATCTTACCTCGTCTTTGCAGTGTTGGAAGCATTTAGCCCACTGAAAAAGCAAAATAATATCTGATTCTCTTGGCTGCAGATTTATACACTCTGAAGAGACAGCTGCTTAGAGTCCTCTTGGCTGGGAACCTTGCCCATAGTTATCAGCCTTGATGCTTTGAGATGGTCTGTTGGCTATCAAAACCACATATCCATGTGTTGGGGTGGAATTCTGCCTTATTGCACGCTGAGTAGAGTTCCTCAGCAGGGGTAGTGGCACCGAAGCAATGAGTAGCATGTGCCATCTCTCCAGGAGCAGATATATTTCCATTCTTGTGTTTCCGTCGCCACTTACACAGTGGCTTGCCACTTCTTTGTAAGCTTCTGTTGTTTCTAAGAATTTGAACGGGGGAAGCAGGAAAGCCAGAGCTGCTTCTGTAGTCATTGTCTCTGAATGTAGAGGAAGAGCAGACTAATGACTTTCACATATGCCCTTTTGATAGCATCCCCAAAAAACAGGATTTCTTTAGAGTTCAGATCCATGTAATGGAGTCCTGAAGCTGAAGTGAAGGAAACTGTTGCTGTTGTAGTTGTGCTTTAGATCTATGGGAGTTACAGGGCCATGTAGCCCAATCCTGTTGGTCTCCCAAGCTTGCAAAAAGCCTTTTTTTAAATTGTTTTTTAATTGTTTTTTTTAAAAAAAAACACAAATAGTACAAACAATACATATACAACTGAATACAAAAAAGAAAGGCAAAAGACAAAAACAACTGAACACAAAACAGAAAGGCAAAAGAAAAAGGGAAAAAACACATATTACAGTTTACCCCCCACACCCTGGAGACCTTTCCTCCCCCCCCTTTTATTTCTTAGATATACAATATATTTCAATTGTGCCCTTATATCCTCAAAAACAACCTATGTTCTTGAGTAGGTTTATTCCCTTTGCCTTCCACCAACACTGATTTTATAAAAAAAAACCTATTTCATTATAATTATTTACTTTAATCATCCCTTTTTTTAAAGTTTAATTTCTGTTCAAAAAGGCTTTTGAAGATTGAAGAGTGGGATTTGGAGGAAGGGCGAAAATAGGAATACAAATTAAACCAGTGTGGGTTTTGTGCTAACACTCTCTGAAATGCAGATCTTGTTGTATTCTAGGTTTCATTCCGTGGTGGGCTACTGCGTGAATGCGCAGGTTCGGGTGAACCCTTAGCTTTGATCGATGGCTGGGACCGCTTAGTTATAGCTAACTTTCTGGCTCGTTCCCTCTGCCCTCACTGCTCAGCTGAGTTTCGCGCCGCCCCTGCTTTACTCACCAGAGCTGCCTGAGTTGATTATCTGCTTCTTTGAAGCTCGGTTTCACTCCCAAAGGTGTACATGTGAGTGAAGCGCTATAGCACGCGCACTCACAACCAGCAAACCGCTTGTGATTGAAAGCGCAGCCCACCTCTGGTTTCATTTCTGCTGTTCCTACAAAGGAAAGGTTGCTGAAATAATTCCCAAGTTACATATATGTTTGACTGGAATAAAAGTCAATTTGGTGTAACAGTAAAAGGCCCTAAGACTAGAAACAAAGAGATTGAGTTCCAGTCTTGCTTTAGATAAAATGTTTACTGAGCGACTTTCATACACTTCCAGCCTTCAGAGAAAGGCAACAGCAAACCACTTCCAAAATTATTGTCAAGAAAACATCACAGGACTCATCCAAACATTGGCCAAGAGTCACTTTTGATTCAAAGGAATAAACGTGTGAAACAGGGCCTGGGTTGTTGTTTTTTTCCCCTCTCATGGACGATGAATGTTTTAGCCAAAAAATATTCTTAATCTCCCTGAAGCAAGAGTAGCAAAGGTTATATTGACCTCCTGAAGGGAGCTTATTTGCCTGCATGAGGGCTTCTTGTAATCCTCTTCTTAAGGCCCTCCTTCCTGTTTTGGAGATGCAATTAAATTCTGCCATTGTTTGAGTAGATATGTGTGGTTGCTGAACGAGTTTTTATTTATTCATAAATAAACTTTATTTATTTATATTTATAATAAACAAATTATATTTATCGTTCGTTCGATCATATATTTTCTACTCCCAAGGGTCTAGGGCAGTGATGGCAAACCTTTTTTGGCTCGCGTGCCATAAGTGGGGGGAGCGCAGGGGGTCATGTGCGGGCGTGCCGCACCCATAATGAAATCCGTGACCCCCCCCCAGTGTGCATGCGCGCACTACAGGCGCGACCCCCCCATTTTTTCATGCTTTTATAGGAGCCTGGAGAGGGCAAAAACAGCCTCCCCTGCCTCCCTGGAAGCCCTTAAAAATGGCTTTAAAAAAGGGTGAACTCATCTGGCCAGCTCGCACAGGGCGCCTCCTGTGCCCTGACAAATGGCGTGCCATAGGTTCGCCATCACTGCTCTAGGGAGTTAAGCAAGTCATAAAAATCTTAAAATTAGGTCCAGAATAAAATCAATACAATAGTGAAAAGGAGAAAATGTGTTAGGCCAGTGATGGTGAAACCTTTTGGCACTGAGTGCCCAAATCGGAACGCGCATGCATGTGCATGTGCCAGAGCATCGGAAACCCAAAGAACAGCTGGCCAGCACACACATGCCTGTTTTTAGCCATTTTTCTGGATGTTTTCAGGCTTCTTTTCAGCCATTTTGGGGGGCGTTTTCAGGACATTTTCCAGCGCCAGCAAAGACCAGCTGGCTGGCGTGTATGTGTGTGCTGGAAACCTGAAGAGCAGCTGGCTATGATGCACATGCCCACAGAGAGAGCTCTGCGTGCCACCTCTGTCATCCGTGCCATAGGTTCGCCATCACGGTGCTAAGCTTTGGCCAATTATTTAGTCAATATCATCAGAATTTAAAAATATATCAATTAAGTATATTTTAAACTACGTACAGTAAGTCTTGAGATGGGAAGCACTAGCAGTTGTGTTTTACATGGTGTGGCTATATTAGCACTACAATATCAGGATCCTGGCAGATCTAGTTGTTCTTTTATACTTGGTGTGAAACTAAGCAGGCTTCCCTTACTAGTAAACTAACGAAGTTATACCCAACATAAATTTATACAAAGTAATATCCAACATTATTTTATATTATAGTGTTGATCAATACCTGTGATAGCACAGGAAAAACTGATGCCGGAATACTTAAATGTTGTAGAGTTCCTACAACTCTGAATCCACAAAAGCATTTTTGCAGCCATTTGCCAATTCTTTCCAAACTAGTAAAGTTGAAGATAGCTAACTCGAGTTCTGAGGGTTTTTTTTTAATTTTATCTATTTCTTCATCAGATTCATCCCCCCAATATAAATTACCTCCTCCGAAAATCTCTTCCTATGAAATCTTTTTACTGTCAAAATGTCCCCCTAGTCCATGGGCTGGGTGACTAATAGAGCCTCTGGGTTCTAATTTGTCAATTTTGTCTAATATTTGTTTTACTCAAATATTAACTTTGTCTTGGGCAGTGTTCTGGGTTTAGCCCAATTTTTCCTGACAGATCTCAGCTGTGAAAACCTCTGTCAATATCTTGACTGGATTTTTTTGCTGCCAGCCAAGCCATATTTGACTGAATGTTTGAAGCTTTCGTTATAAACTTTTCCCAAACAGTAACACTCGTAATAATAATTTCATCAAAAATTCAAACAGGAAGCATGCACAAAATCATGCCCATTGTTTCAAGGAAATATCATTCGGATAGCTTCACCAAAGAGCAAGCATGATCTGTTATTTCACATGAAATCCATTAGTACCTGGCATTCAGATTTTATCAGCAAAATTGAAAATTTGCTGTATCTGATTCTCTGGGGCATGTGGCACAAAATACAGAGGACATTTAGACTTAGTTACAATCTACAATGGCATTAGACAAGTGGGTCTCAATTTGTGATCTATTGGTCAGAATCCACTTGAGTGTTTCAGATGAATGCTTTTTCCTTTCTTATATTTTTCTTAGTTTGTACTAGGTTTTTTTTATCTTAACAGGTAGTCTTTGACTTACAACAATTCATTTAGTGACTGTTCAAACTTATAATGGCCCTGAAAAACATGACTTACAACTGTTTTTCACATTTACGACTGTTGTGGCATCCCCAGTCACATGCTCAAAATTCAGATGCTTGGAATCTGACTCATATTTACGACAGTTGCAGTGTTCCAGGATCAGGTGACTTTCTGACAAGCAAAGTCAATGAGGAATCCAGAATCACTTAACGACCATCTTACTAATGTAACAACTGCACATTTAACAAGTGTGGCAAGAAAGGTCGTAAAATTTACTTACAAATATCTCACTTAACAACAGAAATTTTGGACTCAATTGTTGTTGTACATGGAGGACTGCCTGTATAACTTAGCAAAGAATTTTTTTTTTTTTAAAAGACCTTGTGAGATTTAGGTGTTTTTATTCTCAATCACATGTATTGTATTAGGTAATCTCCCAGGATTTCTAAACTCAGATGTTTTGGGGAGAGGAAAAATGGCCACAGCAACTGAGGACCATGTTATGTTTCCTTCCTTGGTTTCAGAATAGAGGAAATATATTCTATTCCAGTGGAAATCAGAAATAACAAATTCAGATATGTGCCAGAGAAACTTTGTAGGTAGAATTGGGATTAAAATGCATACATTCTGTTTCCATTCAGATCCAATTAAGATACAATGTGGAATTTCCTATGTAGCCAGAGTTAAGGGATATGTGGGGAAGCAAACAAGAATCTCATAGAAAAAGTTACAGACCGTTTCTCATTAAACAGGATGTTATCAATCTGCCTAAGCCAGTACCGAGCTGCTTGATTCAGTCATTCGACTGGAACACCAACCTAAGCGGGGTTTCAACTAACCTTGTACAGGCCTAGTAGAATGGGGATTCTGTGTACTTTACAAAGATTTGCGGGGCGATTTTTAAAGTAGTTGTTGCATCGTTATAGTAGTAGTAAGGAATTACTTCTGACTTGTAAACGAGCTTGCTTTTCCTAACAAACTAGCTCTCTTGAATCCTTTGGCACCCTTATTCTCAGGGCGGTGGAAATGCTAATCCTCAACCAAAGGTTAAAGCTTTCTCTTTTAGTCCAGATAATGTAATTAGCTAGCACCTTCTAATAAATCAAATTTTCACGCAGGCTTTCAATAAATGCCCTGACATTTTTTCCAGTGCTTCATGCAGTTTACCAAATAATATATGCCTGAGACCTTTATTTTATTTTTATTTTTTTTTAAATATCTTGTATCACTGTTTCACCTTGGTCAGCAGAATAAAATGATAGTTATTTGAAAGTATGAGGACTGTTTTTCTCCCTCACCTGCTGTTGCTGATTTTTCAAAAATTAGAGAGAGATAATAATTTCAACATTATTCAAGGCAAACGTAACTACATGTTTACCATTGGAATCTTATTAATATTGTTTTTCTTTTAAATTCAGAGAAACAATTCCTATGCAGGTATAAGCAGCAAATAAGAAATTCAAATTCCACAGAACACAGTTTGAAAAAAAAAGGTGCATTTGATAAGGAACTAAGATCTCTGTTATTAAAGAACTGGCAATTAAATTCAGATGGTTACACAGCCAGCTCTGTTCTCATTGTGGTAAGAGGAGGAAATATTCCATCCTTTCCTCTTCTGTGCACAGGAAATGCATTGTGTGATGCACTTATATCATGCTCTGACTCAGGCTGTTCTTAATGGGAAGAAAGGGAAAATGAGTGCTTGAGTCCTCCATGACATGAGGTGTGATGACAAGGCAAACCAAATACTTTTCTTATCTGCTACCCAGTAAATGTTTGATCTGGCCCTTGAATTACAGTTAATGTCAGACCTACCACCATTAAACTTCTAAATAACTTCTTTCTCGATAACCGATGCCCAACAAGCCGCCCTAAATCGGAATCAATGGCGTGCTGTAATCCGTGACGTCCTGCCCCTGGCCTTCACAATGCAACGGTCACTGCCTTATGGACGTTGACATTTACGAAGATTAAGTCCAAGTAAGTCCAAACTTCTAAACAGAAACAATCCTTGGCTCCATTTTCTGAGAAAGGTATAATTTTATTAGGTCAAGTGTAGTGAAGTAATGCATACCAGAACTGAGAATCTTGCACTAAAATCCCTAAGTTCAACTTCTCCCCCTCCCATCACTGACTGCCCCATGACCAATCAGGTTCATGCAAAATGTTTTCAGAACAGTCAGTTAGTATGCAGCTGCCTTCTTTTCCCAGTTGGTGACCTTGAGGCAGCTTCTCAGGGAGGTACAGCAGTTGCTTTCATTTCACCCCAAGCATTCCCCCCTCACAAACACTCTCTCCAGCATTCATGGCAGACTATCATCGCATGGTAGCAAGGCATAAGCAAGCCTAAGATGGCAGCTGACAGTTACTTTGTTTAAGCTTTTCCTGTAAGCTACTTCTCATATAATTAATGACCTACATAAACGTCATGATTCCATAGGAGATGGTATTTTGGGACATGGCATTTTTTGATAAAGTGCTACTGACTGAACATAAACTTCCACACTATTTGGGGCTGTGACATGACCCAGTAATAGCTTATTTATTTGACTTCTTTCAAAAGATGAACATCATTTTTCCTCTTTGCTCCTGGGCATGCATGAAAGCTTGCTTGCCTACAGGTCATCCTCGACTTACAATCATTCATTTAGTGACCATTTGAAGTTACGATACTGTTGAAAACCAGTTCTTATGATTGTTGCAACATTCCCACAGTCATGTGATTACCATTTGTAGGGCTTCCCAGATGGCGTCCAACAAGCAAAGCCAATGAGGAAGCAGGTTAGGAAGGTTGCAAGTCAAAATCATGTGATGTCTGCTTAACAGTTGTACCACTTAATGATGACTTTATGGTCTTAAGTCAAGGGCTACCTGTATTTATTTACTTGTTCCCAATGATTTTGTTAAAGTTTGTTTGCTTGTTTGTATCATGCCTTTATTATTTTTACAAATAACTCAAGGTGATGAACATATCTAATATTACTTCTTCCTCCTATATTCCCCACAATAACAACTCTGTGAGGTGGGTTGGGTTGAGAGAAAGTGACTGGCCCAAGGTCACCCAGCTGCCTTTCATGCCTAAGGCAGACTAGAATTCAGTCTCCCACTTTCTAGCCTGGTGCTTTAATCACTCTTACCAACTCCATAATTTTAATCATTTTTCTAGTAGTTTAGACTTTAGTGTCTCCAAAGAAGCAGCACAATTCAAACTTTTGAAGCACACAAATGGTTTCCGTTGTAGAAAATGCCTTTATTTAAACTTAGGAGTTGCACACACATTATTACAATTTATATCAAAAACTTTAGAAACAGATGTTTGTTCTTACAAATAGGCAACAAGAATTATTTGCTGTGTATTTTCTCCCTTCCAGGAAGGAAGGAAGGAAAGGGAAGTTATGTTGGGTGAGCACAAATTCACTTGCACGAAGTTGGTAGGTTTCAAAGGCTCCTCCTACTTGCTGGTTCTTTTGAAGCTTGTTCTAAGGAGTTGTTCCTAATCAGAGGTGGTATTTAGACAGTTCTGACAGGTTCTGGAAAACCAGTAGCAGAAATTTTGAGTAGTTTGGAGAACCAGCAAATAGGCTGGCTCCGCCCCTGCTGCCTCCCAGCTTCCCAGCTGATCTTCTTTTGTTGCCCTGAACAGGAGAATGAAGCTGGAAAGAAGGTTACTGGGGTGGGGAGGGAATGGGACTTTGCAGTGTCCTTCCCCTGTCATGCCCACAAAGCCACACCCACTGCTCTAATCCTGATAGCTACAGTGGGGATTTTTGAGAAACACCTTAATAGCAAGAGGGCATTTCATTAGATCCCTGAAAGGCTGTCTTCAGTTGGCAAATATACACAGATGAAGAAGTAAAGGGGGGGCGGGGAAGCTATTAAGAGACTGATCAAAGACCAAAGGGAATGCAAAAAAACAAAATCTAGCAAATTTGATTACACCATTTTATGCCCTCAAAAAAAAAACAAAAAAAAACCGACAGCAACCACTCATTGCAACAATAATTGACAATATAAAGTCTTAACATTGCTAAACAAGCATCTGTTTTAGAGAAAAGCTGTTGCCTGTATTGCAATAAAGTCAAATTTTATTATTTCCGATTCAGCTACTATGCATGAGCATCCAATTTCAAGTCCTTCTGCTGAGGAATAATAACATTCACGCTTGCAGTAACTTCCAATAGAAATAAAAATGTCCTCCTACAACAATTTTGAAGTCCAATGTAGCCAGTAAATACGTTTATCGTTCCACTTTGCTCTGCTGCGTCCCATTCGGGGTTTTTTTTTTTTTAAGCAAATGGAACACGCCAGAGCAGAATTTGGAAAATACTTCCCATTTTTCAGGACCATCTTTGGGGAATCACGGCTAGAACAAAAAATAAGTGAACAGGCTTTGAATTACCTAGTCCATCTATCATGAATGAATTGGCTTTATGATTCAGTAACTAACTGGATAAGCTGATGTATTGTACACTCAAAAGTAATGAGTTGAGTGAAATTTACTCCCAAGGTCACAGCCTGGGCATATTTGCAAAACTAGAACCATGTTCCTAATTTGTATGGCTGTGATGAGAATTGAGACAGAAAATGGCAGTGTTTTTTGACCAGCGCAGGTAGTCCTTGACTTTTGACTGCAGTTGAGCCCAAAGTTTCTGTTACTAAGTAAGACAATTGTTAAATGAGTTTTGCCCCATTTTATGACTTTTCTCTATGCAGTAGTTAAGCAAATCACTGCAGCTGTTAAGCTAGTAACATGGTTGTTACGGTGAACCTGACTTCCCTATTGACTTTGCCTTGTCAGAAAGTTGTAAATAGATTATGCCATGACCCCGGATGCTGCAACAGTCATAAGTGTGAAACATGATCCTGAGTCGAAGGGTTCCTAAATGAATGGGTGTGGGTTGAGGACTAGTAAAGTACTAGAAAAATAAACTGAAGTGACTATCCCTGAGCATCAGGAGAAATAGCAAAAATAACTCTCCTCTTATCATCTCTTTTTTGCCCCAATAGAAGAGCGAGTGGTTCCCATAGAAGTTTGCCGTTCCAAGCTGTCCAAATATTTGCAGGGAATCGTTTTCCGCTGTGACAAGTGTACCTTCACCTGTTCCAGTGATGAGAGTCTACAGCAACACATAGAGAAGCACAATGAGCTGAGACCTTACAAATGCCAACTCTGCTACTACGAGACCAAGCACACGGACGAGCTCGATGCTCACCTTCGCGATGAGCATAAGGTGAGCAGTGGTTTCTGTTCACTGAGGCCCAGGCCTTGGAGAGGGGGGGGGGGGTGTCGCCTTGAGATGTCAACTGGTCAGCTTCTAAAGAAACTAGTTTTCCCCTCCATAAGTATCTAATGAATTCAACACATTTTCCATAACTAAGGTAGTATTTGTCACAGGGTGCAAGTAAGGGGTGGATTACTGCCGGTTCGGTGCACATGCGCATTTGCACATAAAAAGGTCTGCACATATGCAAAATGTTAAAAGGGGGGGGATTACATTTCAGCAATGAAAATTGTTCTGCACATGTGCAGAATTAAAAATCAAGATGGTGCTGCCGCAGGAGAACTGGTTCGGGGACGTAGCAGACCTGGGTCACTGCTGGTTCCTGCGACCCAGGCCGTCAAGTTACTATCAGTTTAGCCGAACTGGTCTGAACCAGTAGGAACCCACCTCTGGTGTAGGCCCTGTGCTCTGAGTCTTTAATATGGTATTAGAGATGCACAGAGGAAAACCTATCAATCTTTATTAAGCAAGAAGTATAACCTGTCCTTGAATGTTGCACTGCAGAGACCTCATTCCATACCGTTCATGTTGGTTTTCAGAATTTATACTCCAGTCGCCTTCTAACTGAGTTAACATCTTGTTGAACTCCTTTTCTTCTTCTCTTTTGGTGCCCTTCCTCCTCCCGAAAAAGTTTCACTTCTATTAAAAAATAATAATAATCTGGAGTGAATCTGTATTTGTATTTATTGCATTTCTATGCCGCCCTATTCCCCGGAGGGACTCAGGGCGGCTTACAAACCAAAGTAGGGGGGGGGGATACAAACAGGAGGGAAAAACAATGGACACACAACTACAAACAGTTTAAAAAGGCACTCAACAACCATACAATTCGAGCGGGGGCGGGGCACCCGTCAGCTCCAGGCCTGTCGGAACAACCAGGTTTTAAGGGCTTTGCGGAAAGCCTGAAGGGTGGTGAGGGTTCGAATCTCCATGGGGAGCTCGTTCCAGAGGGCCGGAGCAGCCACACAGAAGGCCCTCCTCCGGGTGGTAGCCAATCGGCATTGGCCAGTAGATGGAATTCGGAGGAGGCCTAATCTGTGGGATCTAATAGGTCTGTTGGAGGTAATTGGCAGCAGGCGGTCTCTCAAGTACCCAGGTCCAATACCATGAAGGGCTTTATAGGTGACAACTAGCACCTTGAAGCGTATCCGAAGACCAATAGGCAGCCAGTGCAGCTCGCGGAGGATAGGTGTGACGTGGGTGTACCGGGGTGCACCCATAATTGCTCGCGTGGCTGCATTCTGGACAAGCTGAAGTCTCCGAATGCTCTTCAAGGGCTGCCCCATGTAGAGCACATTGCAGTAGTCCAGACTTGAGGTCACAAGGGCACAAGTGACTGATGCGAGGGCCTCCCGGTTCAGGTAGGGACGCAATTGGTGCACCAGGCAAACCTGGGCAAATGCCCCCCTGGTCACAGCCGACAAATGGTGTTCTAAAGTCAGCTGTGGGTCCAGGAGGACTCCCAAATTGCGAACCCTGTCTGAGGGGTGCACAGTTTGACCCCCCAGCCTGAGAAATGGAATACTTGGCCAATTGTTGGGAGGGAAACACACCAGCCACTTGGTCTTATCTGGATTGAGTGCAAGCTTGTTAACCCCCATCCAGACCCTAACAGCCTCCAGGCACTGACACATCACGTCAACCGCCTCACTGAGTTGGCACGGGGTGGACAGATACAACTGCGTATCGTCCGCATACTGGTGGTATTTTATCCCATGCCGTCGAATGATCTCACCCAGCGGCTTCATGTAGATGTTAAACAGAAGGGGGGACAGGACCGAACCCTGCGGCACCCCATACTTCAGGGGCCTAGGGGTCGATCTCTGCCCTCCGACTAACATAGACTGTGACCTATCTGAGAGGTAAGAGGAGAACCACCGAAGAACGGTGCCTCCCACCCCCACCTCACGTAATCGTCGCAGAAGGATGCCATGGTCGATGGTATCGAAGGCCGCTGAGAGGTCAAGGAGCACTAGGACAGAGGCATGACCCCCGTCCCTGGCTCTCCAGAGATCATAGGTCAGTGCGACCAAAGCAGTTTCCGTGCTGTAGCCAGGCCTGAATCCAGACTGAAAGGAGTCTAGATAATCGGTTTCATCCAAGGACCGCCGGAGCTGAGAGGCCACCACTTTCTCAACAACCTTCCCCACGAAGGGGAGGTTGGAGACTGGACGATAGTTGTTTAAGATGGCTGGATCCAAAGATGGCTTCTTCAGGAGGGGTCTCACCACCACCGCCTTTAATGCGGGGGGAAAGAACCCCTCCTGAAGGGAGGCGACAACTATCGCCTGGATCCAGCCCCGCGTCACCTCCCTGCTGTTCGCAACCAGCCAGTAGGGACACGGGTCCAGCGCACAAGTGGAGGCACTCACAGCTCCCATGGCCTTGTCCACTTCCTCAGGAGTAACGAGTTGAAAATCAACCCAGAGATGTCGCTCCAGATTCTCCCCTGGTGCCTCGGCTGGCTCTGCGCAATTGGAGTCCAGGTCCGTCCGAAGCCGAGCAACTTTATCCGCGAGGAATTGGACGTATTCCTCAGCTCTACCTTGCAAAGGATCGCTCATATCCCTCCTATTCAGGAGGGAACGGGTTATCCTAAACAAGGCGGCTGGGCGTGACTCAGCGGAAGCTATCAGAGCGGCAATGTGAGTTCTTTTTGACGTCCGTATTGCCCGGAGGTAAGCTCTGATGCAGGATTTTAATAGTGCTCGGTCTGACTCGGACTTACTGGATCTCCAGCGGTGCTCTAGGCGTCTCTTTTGGCGCTTTATCTCCCGGAGTTCCTCAGTGAACCAAGGAGCCCTCCTGGATCCACTGCCTCAGATCGGCCGTAAAGACGCAATCCGGTTGAGAGCCTCTGACCCTGCTGAGTTCCAAGCAGCAACCAGGGCCTCCGCCGGACTGCGGACGAGAGTATCAGGAACAACCCCAAGCGCCGTCTGAAAGCCCAAAGGGTCCATAAGGCGCCTGGGGTGGAATCACCTAATCAGTTCCTCCTCCCTACAGTGGGGTGTTGGCCTCCGAAGGTCAAGCCTCAGTAGGTAGTGGTCCGACCATGACAGGGGCAAGATCTCACTACCCCTCAAACCAAGATCACAGCTCCACTGCTCCGAGAGGAATACGAGGTCGAGCGTGTGACCCGCCGAGTGAGTCGGGCCTCGGATTACCTGGGTCAAGCCCATGGCTGTCATGGAAGCCATGAACTCCTGCGCTCCATCAGAGTGCTCACCGAGCGAAGGCAAATTAAAGTCCCCCACCACTATAAGCCTGGGGAACTCAATTGCCAGCTCGGCTACTGACTCGAGGAGCGAGGGGAGGGCTGTTGCAACACTGTTGGGAGGCAGGTACGTTAACAACAGGCCCACTTGACCCTCGAGGTCCAACTTCACCAGCGAGGACTCACACCCGACAAACTCCGGAGCAGGGATCCTACGAGGAACTAGAGACTCTCGGATAACAATAGCCACACCCCCACCCCTTACCTGGGGTCGCGGCTGGTGAAGCACCTGAAAACCCTCTGGCCACATCTCAGTGAGGGGCCCAACCAGGTTTCAGTAATACATGCCAGGTCTGCCCTCTCGTCTAAAATTAGGTCCCGAACGAGAGGAGCCTTGTGAACCACAGACCTGGCATTTAGCGACAACAGCCTGAGACCAGGGTCCTGATTACTCACGCCATCTGGCCTTGGAGTGGGACTAGAAGGGCCGGAAGGAGGGATCTCTGTGACATAGGGAACCCTCCTTCCCCGGTAATGGCTAGCCCTAAAGTCCCCGCCATATCTGCCCCTCCCTGTTAAGACCGCAATGTCCGGCCCACTCCCGTGTCCATGGTCCCTCCACCCACCCTCATAGCCCCCGCATTCTCCAGCAGGCCCTTCGAATCAGACATCCTGAGGCTGGGATTGGGCCCAGGCCCCCCTGACACTTCTGCAGAGCACTCAGTGCAGGGGGGTACCCGGTGGGAGTCCCAGCCTACTTAAACATACACAGTCACACAACCAATCACTCCCCACTAACAGTTTAAAAAACACAAAAAATTACAGTAATAATAGGAGTTAAAAGTGGGCACACCCATCAACAATCACACCATACACACCTCATTCATAAAATGCGGAGAGACTAAAAAATTGCGCAGATCTTAGATGGAACAAAAATGAGGAGAGGGAGGGAGAGGTACTCTGCTCCTCTCCCTTCCTATGGCAGTTAAGTTGACCAAGATGGTTGAATCTACTCTCCGTTGGAAGTGGATCTTTATTTGGACAGTAAGCTTGCTGTTAGCATATGGCAGGTGCACAGCAGAAAATAGATTGGCATAAATCAATCACTGTTTTCTGATTATCAGTCATTTAACAGCAGCAATCCAGGTGGGGGGAACCCCTCCCCTTCTAAATGGAGGTACTGTGATAAAATGAGCTTGGGTGGAAAACCGGGAATGCATTTTGGCATTAAACCTGACCACATGCTTGTTTCTAGTATAAAGAAACAAATTCCAGTGCTGAATGTGTTGAATGTCAACTTCATTCTTTACATTTAACAGTACAAGCTACCGGCATCATTGCTTTGCATCTGGTTTCGGGTGATAAGCTTCCAGGAACTCTAGCTAAAAAGGCTCTTTTTAAGGGGTAGAAATGGCAAAAGATGCACAGCCTATAAAATCTCACCCCCTATAATTCATCATAGGGCTAGGTGGCTCAGTGGCTAAGACGCTGAGCTTGTCAATCAGAAAAGTCAGCAGTTTGGCAGCTTGAATCCCTAGCGCTGTGTGATGGATTGAGCTCCCATTACTTGTCCCAGCTTCTGCCAACCTAGCAGTTCAAAAGCACGTAAAAATGCAAGTAGAAAAATAGGAACCACTTTTGGTGGGTAGGTAACAGCATTCCGTGTGCCTTTGGCGTTTTGTCATGCCAGCCACATGACTACGGAGACATCTTCGGAAAGCGCTGGCTCTTTGACTTTGAAACGGAGATGAGCACCATCCCCTAGAGTCGGGAACGATTACCATGTATGTGCGAGGGGAACCTTTACCTATAATTCATCAGATGATAAGATGAAGCCTCTTCTTTTCAGAAGCTCTCTGCCTCTGAGTGGTAGAAGACGGGCTGTGGCATCCCGGTGCAAGCAGCGGACAGTAATAAAGGTCTCTGCACATATTTGTTTAATTGTGTGCTCATTGAGATGCAAAGTGAAACACAATATTCCAGATGGTGACATGATACATGACATTAGGAAGGTGTTCTGTATTCACCACCCTTGTCCAAGCTGCCCTGCCAATGTTTTGTTAGCAGGTGTCTCCTCCCAAAGAGTCACAACGTTTGGCTGGCAAAGTGTATAAATTGAGTTGTGTTATGAAGCATGCAGTGAAAGGCTTCCTTGCAGTTTAATTGTACACAGGACCATATTTATTTCTATCAGATGTCTTAATGATAATGGTGTAGGACTACATAAGATACATCCTGCTCAATTAAATAATACGTGGAATGAGGAGGATGATATATATTAGCTCAAGCTGGTCAAAACAGTTTATTTTTTTCCCCTGTTCCTGCCAGAATCACCCAGTGAATCAATTGAAGGCTGCCATCTTTAGTTCCCATGCCCTGTGGTTGTATCTCTAAGGCAGTGGTGGCGAACCTTTTTGGCACCGAGTGCCAAAAAGGTTGCACGGAAACAGCGCATGCGTGCTTGTCAGGGCTGCGCTCCAGAAAAGCCAAACTTCTGGGTTCTAGTGCGCATGCACACCTGATGATCCACTGGCCAGCATGCATGCGCAGGCCAGTTTTCGGCACTGCCGCATGCACAAAGGACAATTGATTATCGTGCACACATATGGGCCACAAAGCCAGAAGACAAACAGGCAAGGCCATGCGTGGCAGGCAATATGACTTTGCATGTCACAGGTTTGCCATCACGGCTATAAGGTGTTATGCAGGGCTTTAGATTTTCACCATTCCTCTTGGAAGATCAGAATGGATATGCCTGCTTCCTGCTCCAACCACTAGAAAGTTATCAGTGGTGGTTCACTTGTGTTTATAGAATTTATAAAGCTGCTCAACTTGAACATTGCAACTCTGGATGGCCGACAGTAGTGCCCCAAATCAAAACAAGGTAAACAATTTTAATTAACTTCTAAGAGATTAATAGGCAACCAGAAACTTGCATCCATATCTTGCTCCAGATGGGGATGCCAATTTTTCCAGCCTGAAAGAAAGTGCTTTTTTTAATTGCCTTTCTAAAGACCAACAGGGTCTACTCTACGCCAATGGTATCTCGGGAGCAGATCGTTCCTTAGGGCTTTGTTTCTCTTATCTCTGTCTTTTCTTTCATCAGCACTTTCATCTTTCTTCAAATAAGGGCAAATGTAAGCCCTGCCAGAAGAAACCATCTGTCTCTGTTACTTGACACTTTTCAGATCTTCAACTCTTTGCTTTGTTCCTACGGAGAAGATTCCCTGTTGTGGAATAGTGAGAAGAGTATAGGTCTATGGAATTTCAAGCATGCATAGTGTTATCACAGCTCTTTTCAACCTGTTATTTCCATACTATACAGTGTTTGGACTCTGTGTTCCTTATATAGGAGTGTCCCAGGAAAAATAAGCAGCTGCTTTAAAGAGTAGCCATTCAATGCACTTTTTGCAAATACACTGTATTGTTTTCTTCCCCAAAGGTGAATCGCAATTTTGAGCTGGTTGGACGGGTTAACTTAGATCAGTTGGAGCAAATGAAAGGAAAAGAGGAGAGCTCCAGCAGTGATGAGGAAGAAAAGGATGAGGAGATGAGCCCCGAGACAGAAGAGAGAGGTCAGTGTTGTGGTTGTCTTGATTAATTCTCCACCCAGCAGTTGCAGTGAGAAAGCTTCCAGTCATGCTAAAATGCAAAGTGACTTGCCTTTCCTCCCAACAGGAACCTGTTCAAAGGACAGTTTGTTCGGGCAACCTTTAGAGTCTGTTCCTCATTCCAAGAATATATCATCATGGTTTTGTTTTGGAGTTGTTGGGTTGTTGTTGTTTTTTGCAACAGTCCAGGTATAATAGATCCCCAAATAGATCTCCGATTTGAGGGGTATAATTAAACATTAACCTCTTTGAAGCTTAACTCAATGGATCTGATCCTCCATAGTATTAATTTTTCTACAAAAAGGAACTGCCAATGGGCATAAGCACTCACTGTCCCAAAGTCTTCTGTTTCTTAAAGAATGATTAAATCCATGGACATGACTGGAAGGAAAATGTATTTGTGTAACACCATAAAGATCCCGTTGATACAAAGTGAACTTGGGGGGGGGGGGAAACAAGAGGGCATGATTGAGAAGGCCATTGTCTTGAAGACTTGCTGTTTGTCCATTATGTCCTCTTTTCACCTGAATCGTACTCATTTCTGGCACTGCTGATCTTTGATTGTGAATTGGATCCTCCCAATGGCAGGCAGGCAGGCAGGCAGGCAAGCAATGCGAAACCACAATCTAATTCACTGGGATTTCATATGCTGATTCATAAGGGGATCATAATTAATAGTAACAATATCTCCCTTGTATTGTTACATTCCATTCTTAGCTAATCTGACTTACAGCTGTTGATAGACCTGTTCTCCACAAACTTAAGCCTCAATTTTTATTTATTTTGTTTGTTTGTTTAATATGTCCCCCCTTCTCATATGTACGACTCCGGGTAGCTAATAAAAACAGAGTAAAAAGCAATAGAGATTAAAAATGGGCAGAAATGACATAAAACAATGCAGTAATTGCAAACACTGATTTAGCACAACTATGACCAAGAAATGGCTCACACACTCCATCTTCTGTCTTGAAGACAAAACCAGGTTTTCCATACCTTGTGAAAGGCCAACAAGGTTGGGGGAACGATGTTCCTGGGGATGGGCACTTTGATAGAAAAGGCTTTGCTCCTAAATCAGATACCTTGAATTGCACCCAAAAGCACCCTGATAGCAATACAGCTCTTAGAGCAGAGGTACCACATATACTGATCAACTGGCACCCAGAACTGGCTGTGCTGCCACAATTTGCACCAGGCCAACCTTCTGAATACTCTTCAAGGACAGCCTGTTGTAGAGCACATACCAGTAATCCAAGCAGGAGATGGCTAAGGAACGTGTGACTATGAAAAAGACCTCACAGTCCAAAACAGTTACAGTATGTGATGCATAACACAAAGTTGTGAAAAAGACCTCCTGGCCATGGCTGCCACCTGCTCTTCAAATAGAAGCTGCAAATGCAGGAGGGACCCTCAAATTGCACGTGGGATCTGTCTAATGTAGGGCAAACCCACCCAGAACAAAAGATGGGAGACCACCAAAATCAGAGCGCCCTAAAACACAAAGCCCCTTCATCTTACTAGCTTTGAGCTGTGGACCAGCAGTGGGATTCACTTACCTTCTCTACTGGTTTGCAAATATGAGCGCATGCGCTGCTTCTGCGTGTGTGCAGTATTCACGTATTATGTTATAGCAGGTGAGCGGAGCCTACCACAGCCACCGCTACTGGTTCACCCGAACCAGAGGGAACTGGCTGAATACTGCCTCTGCTGTGGACATTTTATAAAGATTTTCCAGTGCTGGGCCCTCCAGAAACATGCGGAGAACCTTAGGAGAAATAAAGTGTTAAATGATGGTGTTGTGTCAACTCTGAGTTAACTTTCAAAAGCAAAGTCTGTAAAACTTGCAGATGGCCCTACCCTCCAAGAATTTGCCTGATTTGGGGACCCAAACTCTGAAGCAGATAGGTTGACATTTGGGGAATTAAAAAGTTGTTTAACCTCAAAAAAACAAGTCTTTCTTTAAAAAAACAAAAAACTTTAGGATAGCCTGGCTTGAATTTCAGAGAGTTGTAGTGCAGTATCCTCTAAAACAAAAACACATCTATGTGTTTGGAAAAAGTCTTGGGAAGAATTTGACAATAATTCTTGCAGCCATCCCCACAAAAAACAAAACTGCAGAGGAAGAAGGGCATACAATATACAGTATGTGTATGAGATCACACAGAAAAGCAAAAGAGAGATTGTCAATGGGTTAGGTTGCCTTGTGAGTTGTGTGGTAGCATAACACAAAGTGGAAACAAGGCATGCAAAGATCAGCAATTAAATGCAGCAAAATCCGACTGTTTTTCATTAAGTACTTTGAGAGGACTCTGGGAAGCGAGAGACATTGGCATTCTGTTGCTCTTTTTACTCAGGATAATCCCCACTACAGAATTAATGCTTGGAGCAGATGGTACTATCTCATTTTTCAGTGAAAAGAAATCAAGCAAGATAGTCCAAGTAATTATTTTTAATGGCCTGTGTGGCAATCGTCTTAATTTTGTGAGAAAACATTTTATCTTTTGTTTGGCAGACAGCTCTCTGGTTCACACTGGTCTCCCATATTTCAGCCAGGAGAAATGTCTACTGTGATTTCAGGGTCTTGGGAATGCTCCATTATGTTCTGCAGAACAACATCCAGCTAAAGCTTAAGCCGATAATTAGTGCTTCCCACCCGTTAGAATCAGTGAGAAGTATTTGGCTGGTCTACTCTCGAAGGGTTGATTGGCAGGGCATTCTCAGAGTAATAAATACTTTCACTGAGCGTTACTCTACAAGGAATGCCTTCCCTATAGGTGGAGATAATATGGCTGCAAACCTGTGGCACCCGGTCTATCACTGACCTATGGCATAAACACCATCCAGTTCAGTGGAATCAAATTGCACTCTGTATTCAGAACAACTTTTGAAAAGATGCTCACAGAACACTAGAACAAGTAAAATTAGCCCAAAGAATTCATAAAAATCATATTTCTGTTAAGTGTTTCTTCAGTGGGTATAACAAAATAGGTTCATTCACAAGTAAAGTTAAGCCAGTAGTGCTGGCTGTTTATTTGATTCGCTGTCAACCAGCATCTATTTTTCACAAGGCAAAGAGGACAACTGTGAGGCATTTTCTGCATTTTTGTGCCTTCTGTGCTTTGTACTATACAAAACATTCATACAAGTGGAAATAATTATCTTTAGAGATTGCTAGTATCTATGTAAACTAACAATCCTACAAGTTATGAAGTTCCCCCATAAGTGTCCCATAACCTCTGGAATTATTATTTTATATAGGGACTATTTAACTAGCTAACAATAGTTAAATAATTGAGTATGGCAACTACAGTGGGACCTCAAAACGCTTCTGACCATGACCAAATCGAGTACCAACCAAAAAGATCCACTAAATGTTTCACTCTGTTCACAGACATATCCTCGGGTGGCGATCAAACACAGAAGCAGCTATTCCCCCTGCCGTACTTGTGTGTGTGTGTGTGCGCGCGCGCACACACACGCGCGCAAGAGCAGTCAATCTTCCTTTCGGTCATGACCAAATCAGGTGCCGACCGAAGTCCTGGAACGGATTATGGCCATGACTGGAGGTCTCCTTGAACTAACAATAGTAGTAATAGTTATAATAATAGTATAACTAGCTAATGATAGTTAAAGTAGTTGAGCTATAGCAGTAAAATCATGCCTTTGGAACCTAGAATTATTTTCAAGGTTACTAGATGAGGATGATATCCATTGAGTTGACTCAACAGACTTTTGGTAATTCTATTGGCCAGGTTTCTCCATATCTTCCAATCTTGCACTACTTCATTGAGTTTCCTATGCTGTGTCTGGTATCAGCTTTGACAGTGAAGTTAATGTACAATTTAGAACAAAGAGACAGGTATAATGGGTAATGTACCAGTGATGCATACACTGTTAAGCACCACTGTAGAAATAGGTAGTCCTCAAATTACAATAGTTCATTTAGTGACCGTTCAAAGTTACAATGGCACTGAAAAAAGTGACTTATGGCCATTTTTTTCACAGTTACAACCTTTGCAGCATCCCCATGGTCACGTGATCAAAATTCAGCAGTTTCACATTTACGATCATTGCAGTGTCCCTGGGTCCTCTTTTGCAACATTCTGACAAGCAAAGTCAATGGGGCAAGCCAGAACTATGTCACAAATTTAACAACCACAGTGGTTGACTTAACAACTGTGGAAAGAAATATATATGGAGGCTTTCAGAGAGCGCCTGGGGAGGGCAGAAATGAGCAAAAAATGGGCCGTATTTTACCCCCAGCAGCACTCTATAAGCCTCCATAAGGCTATGCATGCAACTTTTTTGACAAAAAACAGGTCCGTTTTCACAAAAAACGGGGCATTTTTTGCTCATTTGGGGGGGCTCCATTCCCCCAGGAGCACTCTGCAAGCCTCCCCAAGGCTATTCATGCCTTTTTGGGGGGAGAAAACCGGGCCCATTTTCATGAAAAACGGGCTGTTTTGGGGAGGTTTGCAGAGTGCAAAAACTTTTTTCCCTTTTAGAAAGCTCTTTAACTGATTGATGAGAATTACATTGATCAAGTGTTGTGCCAGCAGAAACACCTACCTATCTACTGTATTTCTCTCTCTCTCTATTTCTCTCTCTCTATCCCTCTACCTACACACACTCTCTCTCTCCCTATCTACCTACTGTATTTCTCTCCCTCTCTCCCTTTCTCTACCTACCTAACTACTCTCTCCCTCTCTCCCTACCTGTCTACTGTATCTCTCTCTCTCTCTCTCTCTCTCCCTCTACCTACCAACCTACCTACTCTCTCTCCCTACCTATCTACTGTATTTCTCTCTCTCTATCTCTTTCTATTTCTCTCTCTATTCCTCTACCTACCTACCTACACACACACTCTCTATTTCTCTCTCTCTCTCTATCTACCTACCTGCCTAACTACTCTCTCTCTCCCTAACTACCTAGTGTATTTCTCTCTCTTTCTCTCCCTCCCTATCCCTCTATCTATCTACCTACTTTTTTAAAATTTGCCTCTTCAAAACCTTGGTGCGTCTTATACTCCGAAAAATATGGTACATACACATACACATTTTCATTTGGCAAAGGATGTGAACATCCAGTGCTTCTCTTATCTTGAGAGGGAGGGAGGGAGGGAGGGAGGGAGAGAGAGAGACTGACTCAAAGAGAAGCACAGGATGTTCACATTCTTTGCCAAATGAAAATGTCCCTTTCTAAAGATATTGGATTCCCATCTCACAAGTCCTTTCAAGTAGGGAAATTTGTGACTTTTTTTTTCTATTGGACTTTCAGACTACTTTCTCTTTCTGCCTTCTGCCTCCTTCAGAGAACTTTGGCTTATTCTTAAGATTGATACATGTTTATGTGCTTCTTTTCCTCCAAGGGAACATGAGGTTTTCAGAAAACGGTCCTCCTGAAAAACGCTTCCCCTGTGAATTTTGCGGGCGAACATTTGCTGAAGGCTCTGAATGGGAACGGCATGTGCTGAGACATGGCATGTAAGTGGATCCAGAAGCTACCACTTCTTCCACCAGCAAAGGGAAGAATGGAGCATTTCCCTGGTATATTGTGTATTATGAAGCAAATGCTACAAACAAAGCTTATTTATTATCAGTCAGTTAAAGATAAATTAATGCTGACTGAAGAAAACTGTCTATAGCTTTGGGTTTTACTGTAATGAAAACAAAGAACTTGTTAGATTACAAGGTTACTGAACAGTAGTACTAAAGGTAATTAGTCAATATTTTCCTTCTAATACATGAATGCCTTGAATATATAATGACAGTGTTATAGTTGAAAATTAGAAAGATTAAAGCCACCCTCAGCATAGCTCACCAAGAGATCCTGTGTATTTTTTCCTTCCATAAAATGTAATTATTTATTTATCTGGGACGAAAATACATATCAGGCTTGATATAAAAGTCATCATTTCTCCCTACAAACGTAACAATATTTTCATCTGCCTCTGAATATCCTTCTTCATTGGGATAACATTTTGAAATGTTGTTATCCATTAACTAGATAGTAATTCCCAACATGGATTATATAGTAGACATTTGACTGTATTCTATAATTGGGGAGGGGGTATGTCTCATTACTTGGTCATATGCATTATATTCTTGAATGAAATTTTTCTACTGTGTGGTTGCTGACATACAGACACAATCCTGGCAACTGCCTAGACTCCCTGCAGTTTTCTTGGCAAGATTATTCAGAAATGGTTTGCCATTTTCCCCTGGCCTAAGGCTGAGAGTAACTGGCCCAAAGTCACTCAAGTGGCCTTGTGCCTAAGATGAGACTGGGACTCATAGTCTCCAGTTTCCAGCCTTGGTGTTTTAACCTCACTATAAGAAACTGATTCTCTTAAGCTACAATGAATTGCCCAATTACTCTTAAGTCCCAGAGAAATCCATAATCTTGCAAAGTCTAATTAGTCAGCCTTATTAAAAGGAAAAATAAATTAAATCTTGGGAACCAAATATCTGTATGATTTAGTCCCCAACACTCCCCCAAATCAGCAAGTGCACAAAGACAGGTACCTCTTGATGCCTTTGTTCCTCTACCTATCTTCTGATTTAAGGGGGAGCTTGCTAACCATTTGGAAGAAACAACACCCACCTTATTTTACCCTGTACAGATAGTCCTTGAGTTATGTCAGTTCACTTAGCAACAGTTTAAAATTACGACACCACCCCCAAATGTACTTACAACCCAGTCCCACAGGTATGAATGTTGCAGCACAATGGCAGTCACTCAGTCTTACAACCAACCGCAGGAACGCATGTCCCCTGCCTATTCCCCCATCCCTCAGGGCCCTAACAGGCAGAAGCCCTGATATGCTAGCCCACCGGCTCCTCCCTATCCTGTCACTGATCTGCTCACTTACCTTTTCAAGACCTGCAGAACTCAGAGCCACGTGGTGGAACAGTATCCTTCTCAGAGACTGGTTAAGCTGTTCTACCTGCCTATCTGTCCCCTTTGCAAAAGGCGTTTTGCACAGACTACGGAGGCTGGAGGCCTGAACATATGCAAGATCACACACACACCTCTGCAGGACTCTCTCCTCTTTGCCAAAAGCTTTTGCAAAGGGATGGAGGCCTTCGGGGGTGCGATCTCAACGCAAGCCTCCAATGTCTGTAGGACAAGCTTTTTCCAAAGGGTGCAGAAGAACATGAGATCTAAAGAAAACAACTTCACCTGCATCTGAGAAGAAAGCCACTTTTCTATCACACATCCCTGAGCTCTACCCATCTTTGAAAGGTAAGTGCAAAGGAGGCTGAAGCAGCTATGGGGACCCTAAGGGATGGGAAGGGGAATATGAGATACCTCAGTGGGTGTGGGGAGACCTTAGGTGGCCCCAGGCGGGTGGTCTTTTTCTGCACTAGACTCCCCATGGTCTTCCCCATCCCTGAGGTACTTCATGGGCACTTAACGACCCGTGTATTCGATTAACGAATGCAACAGGGAGAGGCAGGATGGGGGTTCATTCGTTAAAAGTGATTCAATTAACGTTACAACCTTAATGGCCATTATGCTCCCTTATGGTCATAACTCAAGGACTGCCTGTACATGTATCCCAGGCTTAGAGGCCATCTGACTTGCTAAGTTATTCCTAAGGCTGACGTGGATTTACTCTTCCAAATTTCTAAGTCATGCTGGCTCTGCCCTAGCAAAAAGAGCCGAGAGGTTCCCCGGGATGCCCAAATCATCACATTTTTTCCCTTCCTGTCTCCATTTCCAGGGCAATGAATGAAACCAACCGGGTCATCAGTGACGAAAGCCAGGCCAAAGAGAATGCAGAAGAGACGGTTAAGGTACCATTGGCAGAAGAAATGGAAAGCAGCCCAAAGAGACTGGTGGACTTTTCCCACAAGAACGAAGCTGCCATCTGTGTCACTGTTGCTGCTACTGCTGCTGCTGATAATAAATCACTCCCAGAGATGGCAGAGGTCAAAAGTGAATGAGCACCTGGTGTGATTTCCGACAACCTACTTGAACAGTGATGAATGGGGAGGGGGCGGGCAGGGGGACAAGGAAGAATCAAAGCTGCTTTTAGGACTGAATGATCTATTTTCAAAGCACTGGTACCTGTGTGTGTGTGTGTGGGTGGGTGTGTGCGTGCGCGCGCGCGCATGTGTGGGCATGCATGTGGGCGTGCGTGGGTGGGCGTGTGTGTACATAGATTAAATTTATTTAATTGAGGACGGTGGGATCCGTGGCTCCACGACACCCACATGACTCTTCTGGATCTCGACAATGGGAAGTTACACGGTCATAACTTTGGACTTGGCGAGAATCAAATTCCCAGACGCGTCTTGCATTTTGCCTTTGTGCTCCACTGCTGGAGACTTCGGGATTCTTTCGACGACGGAGGCGTCCCAAGGATAGAAGAATGCAGGGGACAAAGTTCCGTGCCCAACTTTGGGGCACTCTTTTTTTTTCTAGTTTTAATATACATATTACGCTTTTCCAGAGTGACAAAAAAAAAAACAAGAAAAAAAAGAAAGTTAAAGACTGCTTTGGCTTAAAACAGTCACCTGTTTCCTAGTACCTCAGAATTAACCAAGGGAAATTAAAAACAAAACAAAAAAACACAAAACAAATCTCTGCATTTGTGAGTACTACCTGTTGTTGTTGTGGTTAAATATATATAGAAAGACAGACTGCTGGGCAAGATGGTGAATGGAAGAAAAACCACAAAGTTTTAAAAGAAAGAGAAGAAAACAAAAAAAAATTGTGCTCAAAAATCCCTGTGGGGGGTTTATTTCTTAAAATACTGTGATTTTTTTAATTATTTTAGTAAAAAAACAAAACAAAAAAGAGAGAATTCCTAGATACTGTCTGTGACTTGTCATCTTTTATTCCAGGTAAGCTGTTTGTTAGCGTTCAGCTATGATTTTAGGGCGTTGGGTTTGTTGGTTGGTTGGGCTTATTATTATTTTTTTAAGACTCATGTGATTGACTCTGTGCCGTTCTCGTTTGCCCCATGTCTACGTCGGCTCAGCCTGAGGGATTACAATACAGCACAATTAATTTTTTTCCCATGTAAAGTAATGTTACTTCCCCCGCATTTCTCCTTTGCTCTCACCCAATGTGATAGGGCTGGGAAGGAGAAGTAATTCTGGTGAATAGATGATGACTTATTATTATTATTATTTAGTTTTAAACATGCGGAGAAATCAAAGAAGTAACTTTTTTAAAGAAACTCAAAAACAAAAAAAGACCCTTTAACTAAAGAACCAAACTTACAGCACAACTATGCAGGTTGTGGACCCATCCATGAGTCCTCAGAATCATTCTGTTGCTCGTCCAATTGAACATCTTTCACTGATTATTATTTTGGTTACTTAAGAATGGTTGCTTTTTCTTTTTTTCAATGTGGTTTGTCTCGTTTTGGTACAAGAAGGGTCAGAGGGAGAGGGAATCGATAACCACATATAGTTCTAAAGATCAGGTAACCCAGTTTTGCAATACTAGGAGCCTAGAGATCTACATTTTGTGGACTTCAAGGAGGGAGAGAAATCATGGCGCCACCTCGCATTCTTCACACGAGGGGGAACTGCAGAGCCTAAATAGGAACGGAAGTTGTGTTTTGAGTTCCTTTTTCCATGTAAAAATGTTGGGATATCTTGCATGAACCTGAAGGAGAAGGTCCAGGCCCAGGGGAGAATGGTCTGATTGTGAACAAATGGGATTACTTTCCAAAAGTAGAAAGTACTTGAGTGAAATCTAGTTTTAGAAATGCATGTCTCTTTGGGTTGCTTTTTTTTCTCCTTTTTTCTTTTCCTTTTTTCTTTTCCTTTTTATTGTTTTTTTTTTTAACTTTGAGGGGAAGGGAAGGGATGGGGTGGGAAACAGGAAGCTGTGGAAAAGCTGATGCCACACAAAAATTCTCAAACGGATGGCGTGAAAGAGATGAAAAGAAAACAAACAACTACCATTGCATTTGTGGAGGAAATACTACTTGAAAAAAGCATGTATTGAATTTTGCAGATTCTTAGTTTGTGAGGGTGGGCTTTCAATTTCGGGTTTTTTTTTCCTTTTTTAATTATTTGGTGGGGAGGGAAAGTCATGTGGCAAACACATTGGAAGAAGTATAAATAAACATTTTGTGTCTGAATGTTTTCTTTTTAATTGGCCTCATATCAAATGTATTTAAACAGTTCCATACCTGGATTGGATGTTTGTAATGGTTACCAAAAATGAAAAAGAAAAAAAAAAAGAAATGATTGTGACATGCTTTTATCACTACTTTATTTTTCGAATAACATGTAAATATTGTAATCCATTGGATTTTTTTTGTTTTGTTTTTTGTTTATTTTATTTTTTGCTAACCTGTTAATAAATATATGGGACCATTATCCTTTTTAACAAGTCTAGAATGTCATATTTTTTCTTGTGTTTTTCCCCCTCCCAAATGTATCCTTTGATATATTGTGGACACACATTTTAGATGCATTATTACGATTCTGTTGGCTGTAATGATGACCTAGGATTGAGAGTAACATCCTTTTTTTATTTGTTTAATTTATACAGAGGACTTTTTTCAGAGTTTGAGAGAAGGAAATAAATAGCAAAATGATAACCCACTGGCTTCAGAACTCAGTATTTCCTAATTAAAATTAACTACTGCTCAGTGTTTGGTGGGTGAGGCGTGGATGTTCTGAAATGTTGCACTGATAACTTTTTTAAGGCAAAAGAAAACGAATAAAAATTTTTCAAACAGAAGTGTGCGTATGGTTCTCTCAAGTTCAGAAACGTTCTGCCTTTCTTTTGTTTTAACCCTGAAATATTGGCCCTTTAATTTTATGTCATTGTTATCAGTAGTGAAAGACAAGGAATTTTTTAATCATCGTCAGACTCAGCTCATTTTTTGCCAATGAAAAGTTTGGTTGGATTACTGTTAAAAATTTTTTAGAAGTTTGACAATATATATACTGTATTTTTTGGAGTATAAGACGCACCAAGGTTTTGAAAAGGCAAATTAAAAAAAAAGTTTTTGCACTCTCAACCTCCCCAAAACGGCCCATTTTTCCAAAAAAAGGCATGAATAGCCTTTAGGGGGCTTGCAGAGTGCTGGGGGGGGGCAAAAATGAGCCAAAAATGGCCAATTTTTCACTCATTCCTTCCTTCCCCAGCCCCCAGGAGTTCTCTGAAAACCTTCTACGGCCTCTTCACGGCCATTTTGGTGAAGAGGCAGGATTTCGGGAGGCAAAAAAATGCTGTATTCAGTGTATAAGACGGACCCAGATTTTCAGCCTCTTTTTTTAGGGAAAAAGGTGAATCTTATACTCTGAAAAATGTGGTATTTTTTGTCTTGTGAAAATTAAGCCCTTTTGGAGCTAATCTTACAGGGTTCAACACATTAGTTTCCTCAAGAGACATCGTCAGATCTTCCATTGGACTTAGCAGGTTTGAAACTCATTTTAAGGTTTAAAGGTTTTCCCCTGCCCAGATGCAGTCATGGCTCGGGGGACAGTGCTGATCTCAGATTCTCAACCGAGGGATCCTGGGTTGTCTGAGAGACATTTCTGCCACCAAGTGGCCGGCATGACAATACAGAATGCAGTATCCTTTCCCGCCAAAGTGCCTATTTATCTACTCGCATTAGCGTGCTTTCAAACTCCGAGCTTGGCAGGAGCTGTGGTGAGTAATAGGAGCTCACATGGCACTCAGGTCACAAACCTGGGCTGTCGGCTTTCCAGCTGACAAGCTCAGCATCTTAACCATCATGCCCCTTGAAACTTATTTAGCTAATAATGATAATAGCTACATTGTTCTTCTCAGAGGTCAGTCATCCAGGTTAGTGAAAACTAGTTTTCCTAATAAGAGAAACAGACAGTGTAAACGTAGCAAATACCCATAGATGTAGGTTCCAGCAGTCTCAAAACCAAACTGGCATAGCTGTTCAACTTCACCTCAAAATGCCATCTACTACCACTTGGGGGGGCAGGGAAGGATAGCACGCAATAGCACATATACTTGTATACCGCTTCACAGTGCTTTACAAGCCTCTAAGCCATTCACAGTCAGCGTATTGCCCCCAACAATCTGGGTCCTCATTTTATCGACCTCAGAAGGATGGAAGACTGAAGTCAACCTCGAGCCGGTGAGATTCAAACTGCTGGCAATCAGCAGTCAGCAGAAGTAGTCTACAGTGCTGCATTCTAACCACTGTGCCACTGCAGCTCTTTTGTGGATTGTCGCATGATGCTCTTGTTTGATGGCTATGCTCTCTGGATATTCTGGGAATATCTCCCAAATTTAGGAAAAGAGGAAGGGTGTTTTATTTCCAATGTTCTTGCAGGTAATCCTCAATTTACACTTCATTAGCATCTGTTCAAAGTTACACCACTGAAAAATTGAACTTAAAGCCAATTTTGACACATTCATTGCAGCATCCCCATAGTCCTGTGATCAAAATTCAGACGCTTGGCAATTGGCTCATTTATGATGGTTGCAGTGTCCTGGGGTCAGAAGATCTGATATTCTGACAAGCAAAGTCAGTGGGGAAGCCAGATTCACTTAACAACTATGTTAATAACAGTGATTCACTTAACAACTGTGGCAAGAAAGGTCATAAAATGGGGCAAAACTCACTTAACAAATGTCTCTACTATTCTGTCTCCCCATACCACTTGGGTGCCATCTTAAATGGTTTTCCATAAATCATATTGCTTTGCTTATCTTACTTGCTTATTTGGGTGATAAGTATGAACCTGCAGAGTTAATATTCAGGGAATATTGAGAAGGAAAAATCTACTGGGGGCAGAAAAGCAATGATAAGAATAGAATAAGAGCAGGAGCAAAATACTTAATCTTGGTGCAATTGGGAAGCATCAAGATAGGGAATTCCTTTAGATATTGTTCAGCAACAATTATCCCTAACTATTGGCCATGTTAAGTGGAACTGTACCAACTCTTAAGCTGTGTGTATTTCAACTCCCAAATCAGCCATTGGTGTACAGCTGTGATGGCGAACCTATGGTGCACGGCGCCCTTTCTGATGGCATATGAGCGGTTGCCCCAGTTCAGCTCTGCCGCTCATGGGCACACGCCGCCTGCTGGCCAGCTGATCTTCGGGTCTGCCGCACATGTGGGGTGGGTGGGTGTGCCGGGGGGACGCACACGCATATGCAGGGGTCACATATGCATGCACAGGGGGGTGCGTGCGTAGGGGTGTGCACATTGATCTTTTAGGAATTCGCATGTGTGCGCTTTGGGCACTCGGTCTGGAAAAGGTTAGCAATCACTGGTTTATAGTATTCTATAGTGGGGGTTTCTTAGTAAATAATCATTAATTTTTGTTAATTTGGAAGAGTTTATAGGCAATACATGAAATTACATAAGCAATGTCCTCATACCAATTAAAGGACTTTGAAGTCCACTTATTTCAAAGAAGTTGCACATCATTGGTTTGAATGGTGAAAAAATATGCTGTGAGTAATGTTGTGCTGTTGTGTGTTCTCCTATAGTCTAACTATGGTTAACAGAAGAATGGATTACAGATGGTTCTTAGGTTAGTAAACCGTTACAATTAACCTATACTTTGGTTTTATCTCTCCCATTTTGTCTAAAATCTCCCATTTTACTGTAATCATAAACTTGAGTTGTATACTGAAAAGTTGTCAAATATATTGTGAAAGATCATAGAATGAGCATTATGGCTTTCTGAAGAATTGAACAAAAGCCTTCCAGTGTTAGCCAGAAAGTCTGTTCATGATGACACTATGGTTTGAAAAATCTCATCCTTGCCATGACTTACGCTAACTAGATAAATGGTCATTTATCCTATGTCATCGGCGACAGGAAAGTAATATTAATTTAGCTTAGTTTCCTCTAATCTGTCATCCCCCATTAACCTACAGAGTGTGATTGTGGAGGACTTCTATTGTCTCAACACTTCTGGAAAAATACCAGCTTGGAAAAAAAGATGACAGATCCTTAACCCAAGATACAAATAGTCCACAATTGGAACTAGCAAATCAGTCAATAAACAAATTGATTGCTAATATTTCAAACCCAAGGAGGAAAACCAATTACCATTAGTATCAGTAGGAGTCAGAATTTGGAAAGAGAATTTGCTTAGAGATTATAAGGCAGCCATGCAAAAATGCTAATGTCCCTTCTCTTTGCTGGCCTCTAGGGATCTTCTGGAGTTCTGCATCCCAGATCTGCTAGCTTTATTTTTACCAAACACTTCTTGGTCAAAAATAAACTAGTTTTTCCTACCGTGTTTTCCCAAAAATAAGACAGGATCTCATTTTCTTTGACCCCTGAAATAAGCACTTGGCCTTATTTGCGGGGAGGTCTTATTATTTTTGAGGTGTAGGAGGCGGGGAGCGTGGTCACCTCATGGCAGTTGCTGTGTTGCAATATTTTCGGGAAGAGCTTATTTTAGCGCATGCACTCAAAAGCCCAATTGGGCTTATTATCCGGGCAGATCTTATTTTCAGGAAAACAGACAGGGGTGGGTTGCTGCCGGCATTACTGCCAGCTTGGTACAAGCGCAATTTTGGAATGGAGTAAGAAATAGTATGCCAAATAAATAAATAAAGGCACATATACAGACTTCAAAAAAGCTAATTCTAACCTGCCCTCAAAATTACTACTGTCTCCTCAAGGCCACATGATTGTGTTTCAAGGGCTTGGCAACTGGCTCACATTTACAACCTGTTGCAATGTTCCATGGTCATATAACCATGATTTGTGACTTTTTGCCATTTTCCGGCAGCAAATGGCAAAAAAACTCACCCATTGGGTATGTTGGATTCACTTAACAGCCATGGTGCCTTGCTTTACAACTGTCATAAAAATGGTCATAACATTGAGTTTGGTCACATTATGCCTCAGCTTTATGACGGCAATGACTTATGACCAAAATTCTGGTCTCTGTTGTGTTGTAACTCAAGGACTTCCAGTATCTTTCTCTCCTTGCAAACCATTTTTGCTTCTCCCACATCTCAACAACGCTTGACACTTTACCTTTTCTTTATGTCTTATTCGTTGACTGCAAGGGAAGCAAATGTACCTTCCACCTTCATTAAATCTCATTCTTTAATCTTCTATTTCTAATTTTAAAAACACAAAGAATTATAGCTGTTCCTTGGAGGTAAGGTTTTTTCAGCTCTCTAATTGCTCTGGTTGTCTTTTTTCTCTTCCTTCTCCAGAAGGACATCCTCTCTGAACTAAAGTAATTAAAATTCTATATTCCAAATAGGATTGAGCTGGGAATTTGTATAAAAATGTTACCACATTGGAACTTTTACCTCTTATTAAGTTGTAGCCTTCTTTTGATCCATCTGTTTCTTCACCTTCCCTTAACAGCCACCTATAGACACCATGTCAATGTCTTTTCTTTAACTGCTTCTAAAATATAGAATATAGAATAACAGAATTGGAAGGGACCTTGGAGGTCTTCTAGTCCAACCCCCTGCTTAGACAGGAAACCCTGCACCATTTCAGACAATTGGTTATCCAATCTCTTCTTAAAGACTTCCAGTGTTGGGGCATTCACAACTTCTGGAGGCAAGTTGTTCCACTGATTAATTGTTCTAACTGTCAGGAAATTTCTTCTTAGTTCTAAGTTGCTTCTCTCCTTGATTTGTTTCCACCCATTGTTTCTTGTCATGCCCTCAGATGCTTTAGAGAATAACTTGTCTCCCTCTTCTTTGTAACAGCCACCGAGATATTGGAACACTGCTATCATGTCTCCCCTAGTCCTTCTTTTCATTAAACTAGACATATCCAGTTCCTGCATCCGTTCTTCATATGTTTTAGCCGCCAGTCTCCTAATCATCTTCATTGCTCTTCTCTACACTTCTTCTAGAGCCTCAACATCTTTTTTACATCATGGCAACCAATACTGGAATAAGCAACATTCTAAGTGTGGCCTTACCAAGGCATTATAAAGTGGTATTAACACTTCACGTGCTCTTGATTCTATCCCTCTATTTATGCAGCCTAGAACTGTGTTGGCTTTTTTTGGCAGCTGCTGCACACTGCTGGCTCATATTTAAATGGTTGTCCACTAGGACTCCAAGATCCCTTTCACAGTTACTACTGTTGAGCAAAGTACCACCTATACCATACCTGTGCATTTTATTTTCCTTACCTAAATGTAGAACCTTACTTTTTACACCGTTGAATTTCATTTTGTTAGATAGCGCTCAATGTTCAAGTCTGTCAAGATCCAAGATTCTCCATGAGATTACCTTCTTCCTCTCACCACCAAACCATCTTCCACTAGGGCAGGGCTGTCAAACTCGTGGCCCGCAAACCGGATGCGTCACATGCTGGCCACACCCACACCCGATTTAGCGACAGGGAGAAAAGTTGTGATACATCATAATGCCATGATGATGCCAGTTTGACACCCCTGCACTAGGGGGAGACCTGTGAGAACTTATTACCTATTATCTTGAAGAGAGGTCAGGTGATTAGAAGTGGTTTAGAACAGAGGCAGTAAAAGAGTTGCTGATGGGAGACAGCTCTTTCACCCCAGTGTTGTTATTTGCTTACTCGAGGGTGGGTAGGTACCCCCTTTAAGCCAGCAACAGAGAAATTAATATAGAAAGCCTTCCATGGTAAGCATCAAATCTTGGCACAAATACAAGGACAAAAATTTCATTCATGCGCTGGGATTTTCTTCTGATTAAACATGTTTAGGATTGCTCTGAAATGTAATTAACTGGAGGAATTGCTTCTGTCAATGGGCCTCTGTTTTCCACTGATCCCCACTTCTTCATTTATCAACCTAATTTGTGAATTAATTCATGATGTGTGGACTTTTTAATAACCTGGGTTTTGTCGGCGAGCAAGAATAATGTTGGGTTCATCCAACTCTGATCAATTTCATTCCTCCTTACATTTATGACCAAGTTAAGTTACAAGAAAGGCTATGGAACTTCATTGCTCAGTGGGATCTAATTACTACCTCTGCTTCTGAAATCATTCTAAAGAGTGATTAACGTTAGGCAAAGCCGATCTCTTTAACTCATAATTCTTATTACAAATCTCAGAGGTGAAGGGCATTGGCCAGCATTTGGTAAGCCCAATTATGTCATTTTAAAATAAGGGATTCCAAAAAAGCCTGAAGTGCTCAGACTTCCCTTGAAGAAATCACACTGATACTACCTGATACTAGCATTTGCCCTACTTTGGTGACATTTTAATGTTCCTTATGATATCTGAGAAAAACTGGAAAGTCAACTTTTATAGGCAGAATGAACTGCAAAGGGACATTAGATTTTAATTGTCAAATCCTAATCAATTCAGATAAAAATTCTCATGATCTTCCTGTAAGGGAGGACTTCATTGTTCTCCTACTTGCTCGGCTTATGGATTTGGTTGTGGAGATGTGGGCTGTTAACTTTTAATTACACAATAAGTTCTATTTGATTAATTATATTCATTTGAATCCTTAATCTTCCATAAATTGATGGACCTTATGCCTTCATTTTGCTTTCCAAAACCAATATTTAATACGGATTGAGTTCTTTGTGATGGATTAAATACATAAACCTCAATTAAGAAAGAAAAATGTTGCTGGAAAAGTAAAAAGTAATGAGTTTTTCAACACTTTAAAGTGCAAACTTTAATAAATGTACTGGTAGATATTAAAGTAAGTAAGTACATATGTACATACATACACACATACATATATGTGTGTGTATACATATACATGTATGTATGTATGTTCTGATGTTCCATGTTGTCATTTGAATCTTGATACCTTGTTTCTCTGAAAATAAGTCCTCCCTGGATAATAAATCCAATCAGGATTTTGAGTTTATGCACTAAAATAAGCCCTCCTCCAAAAATATTGCAACACAGAAACAGCCATGAGGTGACTACGCTCGCCATCTCCTGCACCTCAAAAATAATGAGACCTCCCCAAAAATAAGCCCAAGTGCTTATTTTGTGGGTCAAAAGAAAATAAGACCCTGTCCTATTTTCAGGGGGAAATGGTATCTTTCCCCTCCCTCCCCCCATTTATTAAAAACCCACAGAACATTTGGAAAATGTTTTCACTTCCACAGAAGTGAAACAGAACAGAAGGCCTGGAGGTTTTTTGCAGTAAGACTAGATTATCAAATGTGTTGGTTTATAAATCCCTCATCTCCAGCCAGCAGGGTCAATGTGTTATAATGATGGGAACTGGAGTCCTTCACATCTGAGGCTGCCAAGTTGAGTAAACTAGTGTTAGATGGTATTTATTAAAGGAAAGGCAGATTCGGAGAAGCAAATTATGCTTGTGGATCTGGTGGGCTTGTGCGGGGGGGGGGGAATTGGTCCAATTTTTTCCTCTGTCCCTTTGCCATCTTTCTGTCCCATCTTTTGGACCAAGCTCCAATGGATGAAAAGGAAAAGTGGGCAAGAGTTAAATATGTCAAGGGCCACAGCTGTATTTTAATTCTTCTGCAGCTGGAGGCTGAGAGAGAGACAGCATGATTTTTTCAAGCTGCAACCTGTCAACCTTATTAGCAATTAACTTAATGCATCCACTCCCACTCTCCTTCCCCCTCTCCTTTTGTTACTGATACTGTGGCTTAATTCAATTTACACTACAGAGTAATTGGATTAAGGGGAAAATTCTGATCAGTTTTTGAATCAAATCAAGTGGATCCAGTTCAAGCTGTCAGTTTCTATCCATCACTGTTGTGCTCGAAGGGAAATGTTGCCATGTACAATCCTAAAAAATGCAAGCTGGCTATAATACTTTTAGCCCCCACCCCCACTCGGCCCCCCCAAGGAAGCAAAATCTGGAAGGTAACTCTTCCCTTTGTATGGATGGGCATTTATATAGGAGATATTAGCTACTCAATTTCCCCTCATATAAAAAAAGTGACCCTTAGTAAGCTGGTCACACACGTTGCTTGGATTCGGGACAGAGAGAAAGGATCATTCCTTGGGGAATAAAACCTAATTCTCTAGTTCCTGGTCTTTAGTTTTAGATAACTAATAGCCCTCAAGGGACCCAGACTGGTGTAACGGTTAAGGCACCAGGCAAAAAACTCTGAGACCGTAAACGAGAATAGTTCCTGCAATAGCCCCTTAACTCCATTTCACTTGAACTTTCCTGTGGCTGGTGATTGGAGCTGCTGGCTGGAAGTGGGGGAAGCTGAGAGAAAAAGAGGAGTAGGTAGTGGCCCCTTATGTCATATGTCCATAAACCCAAATAGTAATAATGCATTCTGCATTAGTGCGCTTCAAATCGTGATTTTATTTATTTCATAATGACCGGTTTAGTTCAATGTAATAGCTGCCTTGCATCTTTCGTAGTACTCTTTTCAAATTTGGATATTGTTCCCTTTATAAACAAATTACTAGTCTACATAGACTGATTACCTATCTAGACTCTCTAATCTGTGGGATCTGGCAGGGTGAGAGCTGTGAACCATAAACACAAAGCTTTTGCTGTGACTCAGCATAACAGATATAGCGCCCTTGCTGACCTTAATGGGGACACTAAAGAGACAGGTCAAGGTAGTTGTGATAATGATGACTCAAATTAGCAGTGGATCGAGGTCCAAAATGAAGAACTTACTTCGGAAAGGCGAAATAGGGAACCAGGTATCACACATCAGTTGCACAAGAAAAGCAAGGTATGCAAAAAGAGAAGTCACCTTCTGGTTGGTAATTCAATCATAAGGGATGTAAATTTAGGAAAGGAATGGAGGTTTTAAAAGAGGTCAGGTGTCTGCCAGGTGATACTGCCAGCAGAGACAAGAAGCTTATTCTTAAGATAGTCAAGAAAGCAAGTAAGGACTGTGATGTTGATGCTATTATACATCTTGGCACAAATGATCTGTCCCCAAAAGATGTACTTTCTGTGCAGAATGATTTCCAGAGCTTGGGGTATGAGAAGTATAGGTTGTAGGCTTATCTTTTCAGAGGTTTTACCAGTATATAAGGAACAAAAAGGGAAGGGCCAGAGTGTAGCGGAGTTTAATGTGTGGCTAAAGAAGTGGTGTAAAAGGGAAAGCTTTGGTTTTATTAGTCATGATGCCTGCAGCTGTCATAGCCTCAGGTTGAGTTTTCACATCTAGCAGAATTTTCCCATTCCTGCCTTGCACCAAAGACACTCCTCTCCCATCTAATCGTGACACTGCTGAAATGAAGAACTTGGAGGTAGCCAGGAAGAGGTTTTTAATTGGGGATGGGGGCTTTGATAGAATGTAGATGGGAGTTTCTTTTGACTTCCAGTGTAGCAATAGATAAAAAATAATCAATTCATAAAAATGCAATATGAAACTGTAGGAAGAGGAAAAACATCAAAAGATTCAACATTAATTTTAATTAGGAATTTGATAAAAATGACTAATATGTAACCGGGTGGGGACGGAATCTCCATTTAATGAATTGAAAATGGAGCTGACTTTCAACATTATACATATGTGGGTGGGTGGGTGGGTGGGTGGGTGGGTGGATGGATGGATGGATGGATGGATGGATTAATAGTGGTGGTGGTGGTGGTGATGGTGGTGGTGGTGTGTGTGTGTGTGTGTGTGTCTCATCAGAGAGAGATCCAACCCTGGAAATAAGGAAGAATTTCCTCACAGTGAGAACCGTTAAGCAGTGGAACAGTTTGTTTCCAAGACTTGTTTGTGCTCCATTCTTGAGATTTTCAGGAAAAGATTGGGCAATCATTTGCCTGAGATGGTAGGAAGAGCCCTTCCTTGGGCAGGGAGTCGGACTAAAAGTCGCTTCCGCCCTAGGATGCCATGATTCCCTCTGTGCTTTGTGCCACAATGATGGTGCTTCTCTGTTGTTCATGAACCAACAACTTCCCACATGAAACACATAGGCTAAAAGGCCACAAAGGGAATCAGCCACTGGCCACTCCTAGATCCAGGTGAACGGCCCTCCTTGGGTGGGTATAGAATATGGCCATTGTTTACTTGGTTGCCAAGGGAACCAGATTGTCAGTTTCCCTGAAAAGCCACTAGCCAGTGCCCAGATGCCCATTCTCCCTTCGTGCAGTGGACAGATGTGCAACTAGTTGGTCATGGCTCTCAGAAGGCTCTTCAGAGTAAGTGTGGCCATCTCAGCTGTCAAGAAACTGGCAGCAGGGGAGAAAGTTGTGCTTCTCAACTCTTCTGACTGATTCACAGGTATTTCTCTTCTCTTCACAGAACATCTGGAAAAGGTGTTCGCACCTTTTCTGTTGCATGAAGAGCAATGTTGAAGACCTTCCTGTGCTTCCTGACAGGTACCACCCGCTTTTCCTTAAACCCTGGGCATGGTGGGGCACCACTGATGGACTGCAGACTCTGTAAGAGCCTCTCTCCAAATGGCTTTCAGTCCAGAAGGGGCTTCAGGGCAAAAAGATGGGCAGGGTGACTGGCTGGGCTGAGAAAGGAGGCTGAGATAGATGGATGTTTTTTGACATGTTATCTTCTTCTTTTGGTCAGGACGGCACAGGAACTGAAAGGCCGGCGGGGAGAATGGGAGACACATCATGTGTCTGATGGCGGCACATCTTCCTCTCCTGGGGTAAGGACACTTCTGCAAGAACCCCAGTTCATGCTTCAAAACCGGGTGGGGGAAGGGAGGAATTCCCACTTGGGGGAACCTGGCCAGTCCACATTATCAGCCACATTTCCCATGATCTGCTGTCTCTTTGCCCTCTATAATGCAGCCCTTCTTCCCGGGGAAGATAAACATGCAGAGGACTTTTAATTTATGCCTTCAATAAACAATTGTTTCTTGCAAGTTGTGATGGGTGGTCCTGCCACCACCCGGAGTCCCAGGAAGGAAGATGTCAGGCCAGCTCTCATTTCACTGAGGTTAGTGTTGTCAGCTGAGGGATTCTGAAGCCCCCAAGAGAAGGGCTAGAAGAAAGGTTGGCAGAGGTCAGGCATCTCTACCCTCTGCCTCTACCTCTGCTAACAAAAGAATGACTTTGGTCTCTCCCCAGAAATGAGAGCTGTTTGAAGTGGACGCCACGGCTACCTACAATTTGGGAGACCTGCACTGAGTCGGTATGGCCAGACCAGCTCCTCCCCATGGTAGTGGCAGAAGCCCTGACTCTGGTGCATTGGTTAAAATGCCAAGAGACAGAATATTTGCATTCTTATTGCAGGACCCATCGGAAGAATTCCATCCGATGGGGACGGCTCTGAGCCCAGGGGATGTGCAGGAGGGAAGCGGTGACTGCCTTTCAGGGTAGGTATCACTTCGGAGGGTGAAACACTTGCAGAGGGGAGGCATCTCAGGGGAATCCTACTGGAAGGCCAAGTCCTTTGGCAGGCCAGCCAGAAGGGTTCCTAGAGCTTCCACATGACCACTCTTACAAAAGGGCCCAGGGCTTCTTTTGATCTTTGACCCTTTTGTTTTCTCCCCCCAGAGAGGAAAGGCAGGAGCACTGCAGGCCATGGCTGTCCACCGTTTTGGAGACCTCCACTGAGTTGGTAAGGACTGGACAGTTCCTCCCCATGTAAAAAGAAGAAGCCCTGTCTCTGTGGATTTCTTAATATGCTAACAGACAAAATCTTGATATTTTGATTCCAGGAACCACAGGACCAACCAGTGGAGGAGGAGCTCTCTCCTGGGAAGGACACCTCTTCTCCAGAGGTAAGAAAGTTTTGGCAATGGGGCCGATGGTTAAGGTTAGGGTTAGGGCTATGCCCCGACTCCTGATGGGAGTGGGAGAAATTTCTAAGCTTAAAGCTTGCAAAGCCTCTCTTGCTGTTGGCCCTTAGGGTCTGAATGCACCCTATCTTCTAGCAATATTGTTGGGATGCAGAAAGCTTAGGATTTAGCCTCCGTGTTGTTATTTGCAGGATTCGCTGACTGTCCTGTTGGGCTCCAGGACCAGCAGCCTCTGTGAGGTGAACTCCCTTGCTGACCTTCTGGAGGAGGAATTTGAGGATAGCTGGGACGAGGATGCAGAGGCCAGCTCCTCTTCCAGTCCATGGGTAAGAAAGACAAAATGTTTTCAGTTGGGCAGGGATAGAGTCCTCTAGTCAGTTCTCCTAACCTGAGGGAACTGTGCTGGAGCGCTCTGGGCAGTGGAGCAAGGGGACACCCAGCCCTTGGGACAAGGTACTTAGTCTAACTACAGTATATGCACCCAAGCTCTGGTGTGGCTGGTTCCTTTGCTGCAAAGCATCAGGGACTGGTGTTCTAAATGGGAAATGTGATCCCCATTCAGTAGTCCCTTTTTAAAGGAATTTTGAGTTTCGTTTCTCTGATTGCTTAAGAGGAATCATTGTTGTTCACAGGATTCTCCAGAGGAAAAAGACACTCTGGAGGATCTCAGCAGCCTGGAAGGGGACATCCTGGACTCCCTGGACTGCCTTCTTAAATAAGAAGAGGTATGAGCCCCACAGATAGGAAGGTGTCCAATATGCCACCTGGGAAGAGCAGAGGGCAAGTACAAGTAGCTCTACAAAGAGCAACATGGTACTAATATTTGATTCCTCCCCCAGATGCTTCCTCAGATTCCCCTCCAGAGGTCAGCTTGGAGGAGGAGGAACCAGCCCCAGGCACCTCGGGAGGTGAGTTGGTCAATGGTCCCAAGCAGCCTGTCAAGAGTGATTTGGCTGAAACAACAGCTGCCACATGGTAGCCCTGAGGCTTCAGGTGGGGAAAGCAGGCAGATGCCAGCTTGCTAGTGATGAGGAGGAGGAATTGCCTTCTGCACCTCAACCAAGAACTTTTATGGGAGAGAAAAGCCAGGAGTAGTGAAGGTCAGCTGCATTACTTGCAAGGAGCCAGTCTCTCCCTTCTTGATGGGCTGCACCAGAAGCTATCTCTTTAGCCCATCTGACAGACAGATGTGATGCTGGGAATGTGTTCATGAGCAGTGAGTTGGACTAGAAGACCTCCTAAATCCCTTCTAATTCTGTTATTCTGTCTGTCTACAGGATGCCTTCAGCAATGGAGGTTATGCAGCTGGAGGACAGAATCTCCCGACCTACAAAGCCCTGCATGGCGATTTCCCATCAAATGTTGTTGGTATTGTTATTGTTGTTGTTATTTGTTCTTAGTTTCTTCAATTTGTTGTTTTATTTATATTGTTATATTGTTATTTATATTTATTTTATTTATACTGTTAAATTTTGTTTATATTGTTAAAAATAAAAGCAAAGGTTAAAAAAAGTTTAAAGGACTCAAATGTCTATATACCAATGCACAGAGTATGAGGAATAAACAGGGTGAATTAGAAATTCAAATAAATAAGGGCAGATACTATTTTGTTGCCATTATAGAAACTTGGTGGGATGAAATCCACAAATGGAACATACATCTAGAAGGATTTAAATTATTTAAAAGAAATAGACCAAATAAAAGAGGAGGTGGAGTTGCACTATATATAAGAAATAACTACATCTCTACAGAAATAGAGCACAACAATGATGAGAACTATCTTGAATGCATTTGGGTTAATATTAAAGGTTGGGGGGGAAATGACATTGCCATAGGTCTATACTACAGGCCACCCAACCAAGCAGAGGAAGTAGATGAACTTTTTGCTAGTCAGCTAACTAAGGTATGTAGGAATCACACGACAATAGTAATGAGGGATTTTAACTACCCTGACATCAACTGGGAAACAAACTCTGCACAAAGTGGAAGATCCAACAGGTTCCTAACAAACTTAGCAGACAACTTTGTTTCCCAAAAAGTAGAGAAGGGAACAAGGGGATCAGCCATATTGGACTTAACTCTCACTAACAGAGAGGAAATGATAGAAGGTGTTGAAGCCACAGGAACCCTGGGGGCAAGTGACCATGCAATATTGGAATTCAACATTATGCAAACACAAGTAGTAGAACAAAGTCAAACTAGAGTCTTGGACTTTAAGAGAGCTAATTTCAATAAACTTACAGAGAGCTTGAGAAGAATTCCATGGATGAGAATCCTCAAGGGGAAAACAACTCAAGAAGCTTGGGAAATTTTGAAAAATGAGGTTACAAAAGCCCAGTCTAGCACAATACAAATGAAGAAGAAAAATAACAGCTCCCAAAAGAAACCAGCATGGCTGCATAAGGAACTCTTTGACAAATTGAAAGACAAAAAAGATAAATATAAAAAGTGGAAAGGGGGGGAACATAACTAAGGCAGAATATCAGCAAATAGCCTGAGCCTGTAAAGATGAAGTGAGGAAAGCTAAGGCTCACAATGAAGAAAGGCTTGCCACAAAAGTAACAAAAAAAAGCTTCTTCCAACATGTTAAAAACAAGAAAAAAGTTAAGGAAACAATTGGTCCATTGTTGGGAGAAAGTGGCAAGAAGGTGACAAGCAACAGGGAGAAAGCAGAACTATTTAACTCGTGTTTTGTATCTGTTTTAAGGGATAAAACAGTCCAACCTATCAAAAACAGCACCACAAAAATCAGATTAGGAACACAAGTTGAAATAGGGAAGAAAATGGTAAGTGAGCACCTGTCTACC
The DNA here is from genome assembly GCF_009769535.1 of Thamnophis elegans. Taxonomy (NCBI): domain Eukaryota; kingdom Metazoa; phylum Chordata; class Lepidosauria; order Squamata; family Natricidae; genus Thamnophis; species Thamnophis elegans. The sequence continues at coordinate 54,169,277 of NC_045543.1, forward strand.
CTAGACAAGTTCAAATCACCAGGACGGGATTGATTACACCCCAGGGTTCTGAAGGAACTGGCAGATGAGATCTCAAAACCATTGAACTATATCTTTCAGAGATCCTGGAACACCAGGGAACTGCCAGAGGACTGGAAAAGAGCTGATGTGGTTCCCATCTTCAAAAAAGGGGAAAAAACAGATCCAGGAAACTACAGACCTATCAGCCTGACCTCAATACCAGGAAAGATTCTGGAAAAGATAATCAAGCAATGAATTAGCGAACACCTAGAAGCAAACAAAGTAATAGCCAAAAGCCAACATGGTTTTGTCAAAAACAGATCATGCCAGACTAATTTTATTGCATTCTTTGACAAAGTGACAAAATTAGTGCACCAGAGGAATGCCATTGATATAGTTTACTTGGACTTCAGTAAGGCATTTGATAAGGTAGACAATAACCTACTACTAGATAAAGTAAAAGAATGTGGGTAGACAGCATCACCACCAGATGGATTTGTAACTGGCTGACTAACCGCACTCAATATGTAGTCCTCAATGGAACTGCATCTTTATGAAGGGAAGTATGCAGTGGAGTACCCCAAGGCTCTATTTTAGGCCCAATACTCTTCAACATCTTCATCAGTGATTTAGATAAGGGAATAAATGGGGAACTCATCAAATTTGCAGATGACACCAAGCTGGCAGGAATAGCCAACACTCCAGAAGACAGGCTTAAGATACAGAAGGATCTTGACAAACGTGAACATCGGGCACTATCTAATAAAATGAAATTCAATGGTGAAAAGAGAAGGTTCTACAGTTAGGCAACAAAAACGAAATGCACAGGTACAGTATAGGTGGTACCTTGCTCAATAGTAGTAACTGTGAGAGGGATTGTGGAGTCCTAGTGGACACCCATTTAAGTATGAGCCAGCAGTATGCAGCCGCTGCCAAAAAAGCCAACACAGTTCTGGGCTGCATAAACAGAGGGATAGAATCAAGATCACGTGAAGTGTTAATACCACTTTATAATGCCTTGGTAAGGCCACACTTGGAATATTGCATTCAGTTTTGGTCACCACGATGTAGAAAAGATGTGGAGATTCTAGAAAGAGTGCAGAGAAGAGCAACAAAGATGATTAGGGGACTGGAGACTAAAACATGTGAAGAATGGTTGCAGGAACTGGGTATGTCTAGTTTAATGAAAAGAAGGACTAGGGGAGACATGATAGCAGTGTTCCAATATCTCAGGGGTTGTCACAAAGAAGAGGGGGTCAAGCTATTCTCCAAAGCACCTGAAGGCAGAACAAGAAACAATGGGTGGAAACTAATCAAGGAGAGAAGCAACTTAGAACTGAGGAGGAATTTCCTGACAATTAGAACAATTAATCAGTGGAACACCTTGCCTCCAGAAGTTGTGAATGCCCCAACACTGGAAGTCTTTAAGAAGATGTTGGATAGCCATCTGTCTGAAACGGTATAGTGTTTCCTGTTGTTGAAAGAAATGTCCTTCTGGGTTTGGCTCCAAGTGGTGAAGAAGATACTGGAGACATGGAGGCTGCTTGGAAAGATGGTTTATTGTTGGACAGGGCCACATGGCTTGAGCCCTGTACAGAAAAGGTGATCACATGTTTCAATGTAGGTGGAGAAGAAGAGAAGGACTGAGGAAGGGGCTTGCTAGGCTTTTTATACCCTGTTTAGTCCCACCTCTGTGTTTCCTGTTCCTGTGTAAGAAATGTATTCTGATTGGTTGTCAGACTCCCATGGTGCCATGCAGGGGGCCACTCTCTAGGTTGTGATGAGATCTCAGAAGCCTTGTGGTCAGTTGAGTATATTGTCATGCCTTTCTGTAGCTGCTGGTGAAGTCTTTATTATGTAAAGTGGGCTAGCCTGGCTAGTCTTAATGGCCCATTAACTGGGGATGGGCAGAAAGCTACAGGCAACTATTCTGTCTTTTAAAACATGTTTCTTTTCACATCCAGAGAAATATTCTGCCTTTTCAATATTTCGTAGGATATTTCATTTTTCTGGGAGAGGGCTGGATGATAACTTCCCACAATACCTCCTTTTTTTTTCAAAACATGTGAGTGGAATGCACATGTTTTGACAAAAGATTAAAATTGGTCAGATCAGGGAGACTTAATTCTTCTGATGAAAAGCATTGAGAGAGACAGCAGAAGGATCTCTTCAGTGGCTCCCAGATAGCTTTCAACCATGAAGGTCTAGCAACCAGGGCCCAAATTTCTGGAAAGAAATTTACAGTATCCAATTTTCCATGCCAATTAGTATCAGATATCACTTTTTGTGAGCTTTCAGACAGGTTTTAAACAAGCAGAAATCCCAAAAAATATTCACAGCCATGCTTTCCCTTTAAGTTACAGGCTGCCCATTTTAAAAGGGTTGGTTCTTGAACCTGCCCTGGATCTTATTTTAGTGAGGCCAAATTGGGTTTAGCTGGTGTGCAAGCCAGGCTATTTAGTATTTGTAAAATTACATAGAATGAGCCTGGGGACTCCTACTCATGAGACCACCAGTGCAACATATCCTGCTTTACTGGGCAGTGTAGGGTGTTGCTTTATCACAGTGAGGGCTTGGGTTTTTTTTCCTTTGGAGATCCTCTCTGCTAGCTCTTCAACTGGGGGAATTGCCTGAGGGGAATTGACCCTCCCCCAATGGGATTAAAAGGGAAAAATCACTGTTCAGGCTTTTGTGCCAGGGCAAAAATCAACCTAGGAAAAACTGTGTGTGGAGGAGATAGTTTCAATCTAATTCTGAATAGGCTCCCCCCCCCCTCTCTCTCTCTCCTCTCTCTCTCTCTCGCTCGCTCGCTCTTCTTGGTGTGTGGTGTGTGTGTGTGTGTGTGTAGCTGCTTCTACAATACAGAAAATACAGACATTTTGGACAAACTTTCCCTCCCACTAGACAGAAATCTAAGGTGTTCAAAATTGCTGTGCTAGCCATTCTCAAATACAATTCTTACATGAATACATTAAACTGATTACAATATAAATGAGACAAGAAAGAAACATTACAATGAATTTCTGTGAAGGAAGCAAAGAAAGGAAACTTTAGGATCAATTTTCACCCTCCCCTATAGTCTTTACAGCTGGGGATAGAAGAGAGTCTTTTGGTCTTTACTTCTCCATCTCAGGGTCCATTCTTTCATATCTGCTGGATGGCATTAGGCTTAGCTTGCTGGTAAGAGTGGTCAGTCAGGCTTGGTAGAGTCTGTCCCCGGCTTGGCTGAGTTTTTTTTCCATTATGTCAGATTTTATCAGGATGCAATCACCAGCAGCCAATTCAAGAGTTATGGTTTGAGCTAGCAGTCCTTTGTTTCTGAAGTTAAAAAAAAGAGAGAGGCCAAGAATACAGTTCTTTACAGACATATCTTTAGTCTCATGTTGTGGAATCTCACCCATTCTGTCCAAGTGTGGAAATCCAAATATTATTCCAGAAGGCAGACGATGTAAATTTCATGGAACATGACATTCCCACTGCTTCTATGATTGAAACACTTTTGCAGTAAGATGAGTAAATTTCCAAAAGGGACAACAACTTGTGTTGCAAACAAACAAACAAAATATCATCGGGTAGAGCACCTTGACTAACAAGCTTTTAAAAATGCACTCAGGTGTAAAAGAGAAAGGGAAGAAAAACAGATTTTTTTAAAATATGCAATTAAAAAAGAGGTACTTTGAGTCAACACTCCAAAATATTAGATTCCATTCAGATGGAAGCAAATTCTCATCAAGTATGTTAAAACATTTACAAATGTAAGCAAAATATCTCAAAATCATTTCTTTTTATAGGTTTAATTAAGCATTTTAAACCTCAAAAATTTCCAGAAGGAAAAGAAAAAAATCAAAATTGTATTCAGAGCAGAAAAGGAAATGTAATTGCATAACTTTTATAGATGAAAAGATAACGGTGAAAGGTAAGGGTGAAGGAGCAGGTCACCCATTTACTCCAAATTTCTCAGAAGAGAGAGGGAAAAATGGTTAAAGTGAGCAGAAAAACTTCAGCCCCTCTTCAATGACCCAAAAGGAAGGAGGGAAAGAAGGGGGGGATGCACAGAGGCATTCACAGGTATCACTGGGGGCATGTCATACACATGCTCATTGTAAAATGAGCAGACACTCACTCTCCCCACCTTTCCTGCTTCCCTCCAAAGAATGACCCAGAAGGAAGAAGGGGGGGGTCACGCAGGCAATCACAGGTCTCTGGATCTCTTCACTTAGCACTCCCTGGGGCATTGGGGACACATACATTCATACTGCAATCATGCTTGCTCATGCTTGCTCATGCCAACCAATCATTATAATTATTTCAGGAAGCTTTTTCACAAGCCACCAAGATTCATTTTATTTTATTAGAGGATCTCACCCTCCCTTCAGGTTTGGAAATAACACATAAGCACACACACACATACCATTAAACAACCTTGCAATTTACTGTTTCTTTATGTGAAAGGAATTAAAGTTCATTCATACCAACTTTTACCATCGACATACATTTGCACTGCAATCAGACTGCTTGTGTAAATTAATTTCACATACAAAAATATCCCATTTCATTCTTTCTTCATACAAAGCAATTATTACAATTATTTCAGGGATCTGTACAAAGCCAATGAGCTCCATTTTCTATTATTAAGGGATCTCAACTTCCCTCCAGGCCTGGGGGAGGTTCTGTCCCTTTAAATCTTCTATTTCCTTTACTTGGGGAACATGCGGCTCATTCTGCAAGCAGTGGGGAAACTCAGAGAGCAGATTAAATCCTAACCACTCTCCCCTCCCCCACAGCTTCAAGCCCAAGCTTATTTATTTATTTAGGTGGTCAAACATATCACAATCAATTCAATGCCATTCAATTCTACATGTTATTAATATAGATGCACACCTAAGAATTTTTTTTAACAGACATTACATCAAATTAATCAAGTCCAATTACCTAAGTCTTCCCATTCAGTCAGGCTTTACCTTATTACCTGCTAACTTTCTTACTTTTGCTCGAAGTTACGCCCATTCTATCTCCTTAAGCACTAAATTGTTAATACCTGTCTCTGCCCTGGGGTGTTCCATTTCAAAATTGGATCTGCCAGTCCACGCTGGCTAATTTTTAAAGATCCAAACTCTTATATATCTTGAACTCCCAGCAGCACTCGCATATTTTTAAAGGTCAAGATTTATAGAGACAATGTATAGAGATGTTTGCATCTGGGTGGGGCTCAAGCTCTACTTTTATTTTAAAAGACAATTATTACAGCTGCAACCGTTTTCTAACATATCCCTGTGGACTCCTTAGTCACTTTGGGGAAGAAACTCAGGTAGAACTTCTCTTCAGTTCATCTGATGGTGGCCAGAAAATCAGCAAATTTGTTACAAAATCTAAATCAACACTGTCTTCTAGAGGCCAGGTTTCGAGTAGGTTGGCCAGATAGATGTGCAGAGGGTTTTACTCAGGTTGAAGGCAAACCTTTAGTAGGAATTTCCTACACACACACAAGGCAACACTCTTCTCCTCCCTCCCCAAAAGGAAAAAAAATCTATACTCACCTGAAGAGTAAATCTTTCAGGCCTGAAAAACATGAAAACAAGGTTCCCTCCCCCACAGAAAAGGCATTGTTGGGGGATTAAGGTAAGGTGACCAGATATTCATATTGGTAAGGAGGGACACCTTTGACCAGTGGGGGGTGGGGGGGGCTTGATTAAAAAAATTATACGGAGCAACAAAAATTTTCATACAACACAAAAATAGTATTGTAATATTTTTTTTATTTCAACATAACTACAATTTACAAATATAAATTGTAACTGTTGCCAAACATCAAAATTTTGATCACGTGACCATGAGGATGCTGCAACGGTCGCTAAGTGTGAAAATGGTTGCTAAGTGTGAAAAATGGTAATCAGTCACTTTTTTCAATGCCATTGTAACTTTGGTCACTAAGCCCATTATACCACCTTTCTTGCCACAGTTCTTAAGTGAATAACTGCAGCTGATAAGTTAGTAACATAAGTAAATCTGATTTCCCCATTTGACTTTGTCAAAAGGTCACAAAAAGCAATTACATGACCCCAGGACACTGAAACCATCATAAATACGAATCTGTTGCCAAACATCAAAATTTAAGTGTGAAAATGGTCGCTAAGTGTGAAAAATGGTCATCAGTCACTTTTTTCAATGCCATTGTAACTTTGGTCACTAAATAGCCATGTTCCTGACTTAACAACCACCATGATTCACTTAACGTGGCAATAAAAGGTCGCAAAATGAGGCAAAAATCATTTAACAAACGTCTCCCTTAGCAACAGAAATTGGGGATCAATCCTGGTCGTAAGTCGAGGATTACCAGTAGCCAATTGCAAAAGGCAACTTTACTTGGAACAGGTGAGATTGTGCCCGGATCCCTTTCATGCCAACATCCCATCCTGTCCATGGGGAGAACTCCACAGGTGGACAAAAGCCCCAATCCCCTCTCAACCTCCAGCTGACTCTGCCATCCGCCATAACCACACATGCCCCTCAAAGGCAAAACTCAGGGGGCTGAATTCTACAGGGGGAGGAGTAAAGGGGGGATTTGAGGGGCAGCCCAAAGCACCATCTGTCTAAATTTACATCAGGCAGGCAGTAACATTTTCATAGACCATGATCAGAGGAGCAGCTGATCCTATGGAGAGACTCCTCCTGCATTCAGTCCCAGGCCTACAAGTGGAAGTACCCCTTCCTTCCTTCCTTCCTTCCTTCCTTCCTTCCTTCCTACCTTCCTTCCTTCCTTCCTCCTTTCACCTTCCTTCCTTCCTTCCCTCCCTCCCTCTTCTTCCTTCTAGCCTTCCTTCCTTTCCATTCTTTCTCCTTCCTTCTTCTTGCCTATCTGCCTTCTGTCTTTCTGCTCTTTAGATCTCTTTTCCTCCTTCCTTCCTCTTTCCATACTTTCACCAAAAATCAGGATGTTTTATTAGCATCAGCATCATTCTGCTGAAAATGCCAGATTCTGTGGTACTTCTGGATGAGATTTAGAAAATTACAGAGACATGAGGAACCATTATATAATTTCACTTGGCAAAACTCTAATTAATAGCAACAAAATGTAAGGTTTTTTAATTTTAAAACTCTAGCAAAACAGATTTATTTCCAGTTTAGTTAATTAATGACATTATAAAAAGGAATGCAATTGATTAAATAAAAATTACTTTTTCTTTTATTAAGAATACTTATTCTACATTAAACTAGAAAATATTTCATAGGCCCTTCAACAAGTTTGTTACAAGTTTTCAGGAATGCATGCATTCTTGAAACTGATACCATGGAATGTTAAAAAGCAGATGGCTAACTAAGTACACTAAAAACCATGTTTAATTATTTGCTACTTGAGGCCAATAGCAATGATGGAGAAATTTCTGTCATTGTCAGAACCTCTCCATTAGATAATTAGGAAAGAAGACCACGAGACTCCATGTGTAGAAATCAAGTGTACTTTTACTAATTATAAACGATTAAAGGCATAACGAAGCGAAGTCTGATTATTTAGGCACGAAAGCGATTGATATATAGAATAGCCCATTCCCCACCCCTTGGCATCACAGTTACAGTCCAATCATAATTCTCTCAAGTGTCAGGTGTGAGATAACTTCAAAAGGCATCACGAAGATGGAATGTCGGTGCCGTTAGTCCTGGTGGGAATCTCCTACGCATGCGTAGTCCGACAGGCAGCTGAACTCCAGAACCTTCCTCCAGCACAATGAGTAACTCCTCCCAAATACCATGCCCTCCCTCCCCGTTTCATGGCAGTCGAAGCAACAGCAAAGCAGAGGCTGACATCCGGCCGTCCCCCGGAAAAAGGCATTCAGGCCTGGAAAATGAGAAAACACAAACAAACAGACAAACAACAAAAACAGAAGAGAAAAAGAGGGGGGGGGGGAGAAAAAGTCAAGGCTTGTCAGGATAAGCAGAATAAAACTGTCGAAGCAGTCGGGGAGCATGGACATGGGACTTGTCCACCCATTCGGTATGAGATGGAGGAAAATGCTTCCAAGCCACTAGGTACTGTATCCGATTTTGCCGCCGTTGAGAGTCCAATATCTCACGAACCTCAAAATGTCGTTCACCATCAATCAATAGGGGGGCAGGTGGAGGGTCCACAGGCGGACGTAAAGAGGAGACACGAACAGGCTTAATGAGGTTAATGTGGAAAACTGGATAAACACGGTTGAGATGCTTGGGCAACTGCAAACGAACTGAAACAGGATTGATGATCTTGATGATGGGAAATGGGCCCACGTACTTAGGTCCCAATTTCTTAGACTTCTGTGTAGTTTGAAGGAACTTCGTGGACAAATAAACCAGGTCACCCTCTCTGTACTGGTAAGGATGCGCACGCTTCTTATCAGCCTGTTTCTTATGAGCACGATGCGCCGCATCCAAAGTACTAAGAGCTAAAGGCCAAACATGGCTCAAACGTTTGCTCCATTCAGAGACGGAAGAAACTTGTGGCTGCTCAAGGGGAAGTTCAGGAATAGGAATAAAATCCTGACCAAAAACGACACGAAAAGGAGTGAACCCAGTGCTGCTATGGACAGAATTATTGTAGGCCACTTCAGCGTGCGGCAACAAGTCCACCCAATCATCTTGTTGATAATTGATGAAACAACGTAAATATTGTTCCAGAACAGAATTAGTCCGTTCGCAAGCCCCATTAGTCTGAGGGTGGTGGGTGGAGCTTAGTCCCTGGGCGGAGCCAATGTGTTTAAGAAATTCCTTCCAGAAAACAGAAGTGAACTGGACACCTCTATCAGAAATGATGCGATCAGGCACCCCATGCAAACGGTAAATGTGAGAAATGAAGAGTTTAGCAAGCGCCTTCGCAGAAGGAATCTTGTGGCACGGAATAAAATGAACTTGTTTTGAAAATAAGTCAGTAACCACCCAAATGACGGTGTGCCCCTGGCTCTCGGGAAGTTCGACAATAAAGTCCATAGAAATTTCCTTCCAAGGGGCAACAGGGCGGGCTACCGATTGGAGTAGGCCTTGCGGTTTCTCTGGTGGCCGTTTAGCGGCTGCACAGACTGCACAACTGGCAACATAAAGTTCAATGTCCTTTTTCAAAGAGGGCCACCAAAACTGCCTCTTCACTAAATGTAATGTCTTTACAAATCCAAAGTGCCCCGCCAACTTGGAATTGTGAGCCCGTTGGAGAACGACGAGATGAAGAGAGGCGGGGACGTAAAGCTTAGCTCCGATCCACGGTAAATCGTCCCTCATTGTGCAGTCACCCTGATGCTGCTGGAACCAGTCATCCTGGGGAAGGGCCCGTTTGAGGTCAGAAAGGAAATCCTGAGGCACCTCCACATTCAAGCGCGCCTGCTATCGAGTGACCACCGGAGTAGCAAGGCTGGATGCGGGAACGACAGGCTGAACAATACTCAGTTTAGAGCAGTTGTATTGAGGGAGTCTGGACAAAGCATCAGCCATGAAATTCTTCCCTCCCGGGATGTACTTGAGTGTGAAATTGAAGCGGTTGAAATGCTGAGCCCAGCGCATCTGCTTAGGGGAGAGGCGGCGTGGAGTCCTCAAAGCCTCTAAGTTTTTATGGTCAGTCCACACCTCAAAGGGGTGTTTAGCGCCCTCTAGAAAGTGGCGCCACGTGGCCAAGGCCCAGCGTACTGCAAATGCCTCTTTCTCCCAGATTGCCCAATGTCTTTCAGTGTCCGTGAGCTTGCGGGGGGTATAAGCGCAAGGTTGCAAATTACCTTGGTCGTTGGCTTGAAGCAAGATGGCCCCAACAGCCATGTCGCTGGCGTCAGCTTGGACGACGAAAGGCTTGTCCATGCCTGGATGCTTCAGAACTGGCTCCGCTGCAAAGAGGCGCTTCAACTTCTCGAAAGCAGCTTGACACTCCATGGTCCAATCCAGTGTCTTGCTAGGCTTAGGTTTAGGCCCACCTTTGGACTTCAACAAGTTAGTGATAGGAAGCGCAATTTTGGCAAAAGAAGGGATGAACTGATGATAGAAATTGGCAAAACCCAAAAACTTTTGCAATTGCCTGCGTGTACGGGGCGCCTCCCACTCAGTGACTGCCTTCACCTTACCAGGGTCCATCTCAATGCCCGCGGGGGAGATACGATACCCCAGGTAGTCAATCTTCTCCTGGTGAAATTCACACTTGGACAATTTGGCATACAGTTCAGTGGCCCGGAGCTTTTTCAAGACAGTGCGGACCAACGTGACGTGTTTGTCATAAGTCTGAGTGTAAATAAGGATATCGTCCAAATATACGATAACGCCTTTATAAAGATGGTCATGCAAGATCTCATTAATTAATTGCATGAAAACTGCAGGCGCCCCCTTCAGGCCAAAGGGCATCACTCGGAACTGGAAGCAACCGAGGGGGCAGTTGAAAGCAGTCTTCCACTCATCCCCCTCCTTTATGCAGACTCTATAGTACGCTTCTCTGAGGTCCAGTTTAGTGAAAATGCGGCCCTTCCCCAATTGGGTTAACATGTCCTTCATCAGCGGCAACGGGTAGAGGTTTTGGGCAGAGATACCATTTAGGTTTTTGAAATTAACACATAATCTCAGGGAGCCATCCTTCTTCTCTCTGAATAATACGGGTGCAGCTACCTTGGGTCGTGCTGGCTCGATGAAACCTCTTTCCAAGTTTTTATCAATGAATTTTCTCATTTCCTCCATCTCTCTAGGGGACGTGGAATATATTTGGGGCTTTGGAAGCTTGACACCGGGCAAAATATCGATGGAGCAATCAGTAGGTCTGTGGGGCGGAAGCTTATCTGAAGATTTTTCACTAAAAACTCCTCTCAGGTCCCAATACACTTTCGGAATCTTTTCCTCTCCCTCAATTCTTTCCTGACCCCTGGCGGCCAAAGCGGGGCTGCAGCCAGCAGGCTCCGGGGAAACGCCCTCCCCCTCTGGAGGTGTGCTCGTGCGAATGCACAGCCATCCCTCCCTCCAATTTATGCGAGGGTTCCATTTTCGAAGCCAGGGGAGGCCTAAAATGAGGGGTCTGTCCATTCCAGGAGCCACAATAAAAGAGATTAATTCTATGTGGGTGCCCATTTTCATCTCTAGAGGTTCAGTATAGAAATGGGCCGGGCCACCCCCTGCTATGGACCCATCTATTTGGCAAAACACAATAGGGGTTTTCAAAGTCCTTAACTTGAGGCCCAGTTTTTCCACCATTGCAGGGTTGATCATATATCGGGAACAACCCGAGTCAAGGAGGGCGGGAAGCTGTTCTGACACCCCATCGGGCGGTACCCTTAATTCTATTGGGATCAGCATGGGGCCTTTATTTGAACTCACCCAGCGAGGCGAGGCGTCGTCATCGGAGTCATCAGAGGAGCTGGCGGTGGCGTCAGCTTCTTCCTCCACGTTCTGCCTGAAGCGCGGGGGGGTGGTATCAGCAGCGAAGGCAGCCTCTTTCTTCTTCTTGTCTGGGGCCCTGCTTGCCTTCCCTTCCCTCTTGGCAGGGGGTGGGGTGGTTGTGGGAAGTTTAGCGCGGCACTCTGGAGTGCGGTGGCCCCCCTCCCACAACGGAAGCATGTGAACGGCTTGACTTTGTCGGTGGAGCTTCCCTTTCCTTCACTCCTGACTCGGAAAGGGGGTTTCTGAGTTTGGGGGGGGGTGATTTTCCTGCTCTCTCTTCCCTCGCACGTTGAAGTCTAATCAAATCAAGCTCAATGTCTGCTGCATTTTCATACCAAGCTGTAACGCACTTGGGAAGGTGTCTATTAACACATTGTTGATAAATGTCCTCATTTAATCCTAATGCAAATTGATCCAAAAGGGCATCCTGAGACCACCCTCTCATATAAGAAGAGAGTTGTTGAAACTCCTGAATATACTGAGTCACCGGTCGATCTCCCTGCCTGAGGGTCATAAATTTCAACTTTCCCCGTTTCTCAATTAGGGGGTCATCAAATCTCCTCTTAAACGCAGTCATAAAAGCATCAAAATTCCTCAGGAGGGGGGAATTGCTTTGGTGCAGGCTCATCATCCATTCAGCTGCCTCTTCCTCCAAAGCAAGTAACACCATTCGCACTTTCATTTCATCCGATTCTAAATCGGGTCCATAAATTTCCATATAGTTATAAACTTGTATAATGAAGAGACCCAGTTTTTGGGGATTCCCGTCATATTTTACAGTTAAGGGAGGGACTTTTGCCATTCTGCGTCTTCTGGGGGGGCCCTCTGCTCTGGCAACCGCCCTGGCTGGGGGGGGGGAAGAAGCTGTTTCTGGGTTAGTTTGTTCCCATCCTCCCTCAGCCTCTTCACCCTCCCTAAATTTTTGCATAGAGTACCTTTGTTCAAAGTCTTCCATTTGGTCTCTTTCTCGGGGTTTTCGTTCGGGCAAGATTTGTTCCAACTCGAGTGGCTTCACCTTTTGTTTTCTCCTGGTAACTCCAGCATCCCAACTTTCGCTGTCCTCTTTTTGCCCCACAGTCAAGGACCATCGAGGGGGAATCACAGGGTCCGCTATTCCTAGCCCAGCCATTCTTCCAGGTAATGATGGGTCAGCGGTTTCCCTTTCAATTTCTTCATCGCTTGCTTGCAAAGACATCTCTCTCGTTTCTTCTTGTAAGTACACCCCCCACGGAGGGTTGAAATCTTTGGTGGGGTGTGAGTGAGACTTCACATACTGTCAGAACCTCTCCATTAGATAATTAGGAAAGAAGACCATGAGACTCCATGTGTAGAAATCAAGTGTACTTTTATTAATTATAAATGATTAAAGGCATAGCGAAGCGAAGACTGATTATTTAGGTGCGAAAGCGATTGATATATAGAATAACCCATTCCCCACCCCTTGGCATCACAGTTACAGTCCAATCATAATTCTCTCAAGTGTCAGGTGTGAGATAACTTCAAAAGGCATCACGAAGATGGAATGTCGGTGCCGTTAGTCCTGGCGGGAATCTCCTACGCATGCGTAGTCCGACAGGCAGCTGAACTCCAGAACCTGCCTCCAGCACAATGAGTAACCCCTCCCAAATACCATGCCCTCCCTCCCCATTTCATGGCAGTCGAAGCAACAGCAAAGCAGAGGCTGACAGTCATCCTCAGTGACAATATTTTTAGGGCCAAAAAATAAAACTCCGTATATTGGATCTGTTGAATGGAGAAAGGCCTGCTCCCCCACCCATGAGACGCCTTCCACGATAATAGGAGAGGAGAGTAGCCTGCAGAGGGGGGGGAAGCAGGCCTTTTTCCATTTCAAGGAGCTGCCGCTTCTTCCCCCGCCACCTCCCCCCACCTCTTAGAAGTCCAGCCAGCTGCCCGCCAAGCTCTCCGCGGAGACTCACCCAGAGTTTTCACCGCGATTTGCCTGGTGAGGGGAGACGGCAGGTTGATCCAGACCAAATCCACAGTATAATAAATACAAGTATAATAAATACCTTCCTCCTCCTTCTCCTCACTGTGATCTGGATGCCCAACGCACCTTCCTTTCCTCCACATTCGGCCCTTTCGCATGGAGCCTCAAGATTACGAGCAATGCAGGGTTGCTACGTTAAGGGCGCCCGGTCCCAACTGGGAACTGCTGCTGCTGCGGCACCCAATCCCTGCAGCAGTGGAGGTGCCCCTCCATAGCCGGGTCATCCAAAGCGGAGCTCCCCCCGCCTAGCTGCGTTGCGCACATGTGCGGGCATTCAAGGAATCCAGCCGGATTCCTTTTTTTTTTAAATGAATATTTTTATTTTCCATTTCCATAACATATAATCACATGTATATTATTACATAGACAATGTCATATTGTGAGAGAAGACAATATACATGTGCAATCATATTGCTTTAAAATCAAGCCTAGTATACTCCCCCCCCCACCCGAGCCCCCGAGTCCCCACAACCTACCCCCCCGACTTCCCAGAACCTGTACACAGTATAGATATTTAACAACCACAGTCTAAGATATATTGATAAAAAAAGAATAAAAATAAGAAGTTAATAACATCTTTGTGTTGAATTTAGCTCCTCCTTGCTAAACTGACTTTAAACAATTTAAATCATTCCTAATCTTAAGCATAGGCTATCTGGAATTTCTTAGTCCCATATTTATTTTGTATATAATCGATCCATTTTCTCCAGTCTCGTTTATATCTCTCATTTGAATGGTCTTTAAGATATGCAGATATTTTAGCCATCTCAGCTAAATTTGTGACTTTCAGTGTCCATTCTTGGATTGTAGGCAAATCTTCCTTCTTCCAGTATTGCGCCACCAACAGTCTTGCTGCCGTTATTAAATACAAAATCAGGTTAACCTCTACCGCTGTACAGTCAGTAATTATACCTAACAAGAATAACTGAGGAGTAAATTTTATCCTTTTTTAAAGAATATTTTGTATAATCCACCATATTTTTATCCAAAATGCCTTGACCTTTTGGCAAGTCCACCATATATGGAAGCATGTAGCATCAAGAGAACCACATCTCCAACATTTGGGTTGTAAATTCGAGTACATAGAAGCCAATTTTTTAGGATCTAAATGCCATCTATAGAACATCTTGTAAAAATTTTCTCTCAGGTTTTGGGCTTGTGTGAATTTCACATTTCTTACCCAAATTCTTTCCCACGTATCCAACATTATTGGTTCTTCAATATGTTTGTAAGTAATTCTATCCTGTTTTTGTGCTATGTTCATATTTTCTATTGCATGTCTAGGAATTGCCCACATGGGTATCTTGTCATTTAATTTGTGTTGATATTTTTTCCAAACCCGCAATAAAGCATTCCTTAAAATATCACTTTTAAAATTTTTGTCCACTTTTTTGTTATATAACAGGTAAGCATGCCAGCCATATACCAAGTCATGTCCCTCAATATTAAGTATCCTATCATTAGTTAAATCAATCCAATCACTGATTACAGATAATGCTACTGCGTCATAATATAGTTTTAGATTGGGTAATTTCAAACCTCTCCTCTCACGTACATCTTGCATTATTTTTAACTTTACTCTTGGCTTCTTCCTGCCCAAATTTATTAATACCCTTCTGCCATTCTAAGAGATTCGCATCTTTTTTAAGTATAGGTAACATTTAGAAAAGAAATAAAAATTTGGGTAAGATATTCATTTTCACTGCCGCTATTCTTCCCAACAAAGATAACTGCAACTTATCCCATTTTTTCATCTCTGTCTGTATACTATGCCAAAGTGGTTCGTAATTATACTTATATAATTTCCCATTTGAGATTAAGATATTAACTCCGAGATATTTGACCTTTTTGACTATTTCACATCCTAACATTCCTCCTAGTTCTTCTTTTTGTTTAGTATTCATATTTATAGCTAATATTTTTGTTTTCCCTAAATTTATTTTAAAACCAGACACTTGACCATATTGATTAATCGTATTCATTAAAATCATACTAGATTCCTGCGGTTGATCCAATATTATAACCAAATCATCCGCGAAAGCACGCACTCTGTATTCTTGCTGTCTAATCTTAATTCCTTTTAGAGCATCCAAACCCCGTATTTTGTTCAGCAGTACTTCCAAAGTTATAATAAACAATAGTGGGGACAAAGGACAACCCTGTCTTGTACCTTTCCCAATTTGAAAAGAGTCTGGTAAACTTCCATTGACTATAATTTGAGCTGTTTGCTGATGATATATTGCTTTGATTGATTGTAAAAAATATGAAAAGTACATTAATGATTGTAAAAAAAATGTTATCTGAATACTTTGTTTTGAATATGAATAAGGGTACACCTATGGAATTCGTATGGGATGCAAGCAAAGCATATATGAGAGGAGTGCTGATGAATATAAATAAAACACATAGACATAAACAAGGGCTAAAACGAACAGAATTGGAAGAGGAAATTAAGAGGAAAGAGTTGGAGTTAACAATGAATCCAGGTGATACAAAGGTTAAGGAAGCAATCACCATATTAAAATCTCAATTTGACATGTTGATCTCTGACCAGGTAGCCATTAGTTTATTATATGCAAAACACAATACTTTTTATAACGCAAACAAACCTGGCAGATGGTTAGCTTATCAGATTAGGAAAAAAAAGAAAACTCGAAATATATCTAAACTGATTTATAGAGGGAAGGAGGTGTTTCAACAGGAGGAGATTCAAAAGGCATTTCGGGAATTTTTTACAGAATTGTATAAAGGGGATAAAATTAATGGTTTAGATATAGACAAATATCTAGATAAAGAGAAAATACACTCAGTTAGAGA
The DNA here is from genome assembly GCF_009769535.1 of Thamnophis elegans. Classification (NCBI taxonomy): domain Eukaryota; kingdom Metazoa; phylum Chordata; class Lepidosauria; order Squamata; family Natricidae; genus Thamnophis; species Thamnophis elegans. The sequence continues at coordinate 54,185,466 of NC_045543.1, forward strand.
AGAGCACAGGCAAAAATTGAACCAACCAATAACCTCGGGGGAAAATTTGCAGGTAATTAAGTAATTAAAGTTAGGGAAAGCACCAGGTACAGATGCTTTGACAGCAGTTTACTATAAAAATTTACAGTTGGAAATGGTAGAACCTCTTAGAGAATTATTTAATAAGATTCAAACGGAAGGTAAGATGCCTCCATCTTGGAAGACAGCGTTTATATCTTTGATATCCAAAGAAGATCAAGATACTACCCAACCAAAAAATTATAGACCTATCTCATTACTTAATGTAGATTATAAAATTTTTACTAAAATACTAGCAAATAGGTTAATGCTGGTTATTCAACAATTGATACACACCGACCAAACAGGCTTTATACAGGGGAGACAGATGAAAAGTAATGTTAGATTAATTCTTAATGCACTAGAATATTTGGGAAAGAACAACCAAATTCCTGCTGCGTTCATATTTTTGGATTCTGAGAAGGCCTTTGATCGAGTTAACTGGCAATTTCTGTTGAAGATATTGCAAAAAATGCAGATAGGAGATAGCTTTTTACAGTCAATTAAAGCAATATACCAACAGCAAACAGCACAAATCATAGTCAATGGAAGTTTAACAGACTCTTTTCAAATTGGAAAAGGTACAAGACAGGGCTGTCCTTTGTCCCCACTATTGTTTATTATAACTTTGGAAGTATTGTTAAATAAAATACGGGGCTTGGAGGGTCTAAAAGGGATCAAGATTAGGCAGCAAGAATACAGAGTCCGCGCTTTTGTGGATGATTTGGTCATAATATTGGAACAACCGCAGGAATCCAATATGGTTTTAATGAATACGATTAATCAATATGGTCAAGTGTCTGGTTTTAAAATAAATTTAGGAAAAACAAAAATATTAGCTATAAATATGAATACTAAACAAAAGGAAGAACTAGGAGGGATGCTAGGATGTGGGGTAGTCAAAAAAGTCAAATATCTTGGAGTTAATATTTTAATCTCAAACGGGAAATTATACAAGCATAATTACGAACCACTTTGGCATAGTATACAGATAGAAATGAAAAAATGGGAGAAATTGCACTTATCTTTGCTGGGTAGGATAGCGGCAGTCAAAATGAACATCTTACCAAAATTTGTATTTCTCTTCCAAATGTTACCTATACTTAAAAAGATGCGAATCTTTTAGAATGGCATAAGGGTATCAACAAATTTGTATGGGCAGGAAAGAAGCCGAGGGTAAAGATGAAAATAATGCAAGATGTACGTGAGAGAGGAGGCTTGAAATTACCTAACCTAAAATATATTATGATGCAGTGGTGCTATCTGTAATTAGTGATTGGACTCATTTAACTAATGATAGAATACTGAATATCGAGGGACACGATCTGGTATATGGTTGGCATGCTTACCTGTTATTCAACAAAAAATTGGATAAGAATTTTAAAAGTCATATTTTAAGAAATGCTTTATTGCGGGTCTGGAAAAAATACCAATATAAACTAAATGACAAGATACCCATGTGAGCAATTCCTAGACATGCAATTGAAAATATGAACATAGCACAAAAACAGGATAGAGCTACCTACAGACAGCTTCTCATTTTGGAAAGGGGGGTACTACAACTAAAATCTTTAGAGGTATTAAAAGAGGAGAAGGTAGTTCAAACGTGGTTCCAGTATGGGCAATTACAGGCCAGGTGGAAAATAGATCAAAAAATTGGTTTTATCCAAGTTGAGGATAATTTGTTTAAACAAATAAGAGATCAAAGTTTAATGCATATAAAGAGGATATATAATGTACTAATACAGATGGATTCGGAAACAGAATTAGTTAAAGATTGTATGATAAAGTGGGTTCACCCACAAAAGGGCGAACGACAAAAGCGCGCCTGACTAAACTGCGGTGACAAAACCGCAAGTTCTAAAGCGTGCCGACGAATGAGCGCCGACAGAAGCACGCTGTAACCCTAACCCTAACCCTTACCTTAACTTAAATCGCGCTTCTGTCGGTGCACTGTTGTCGGCGCGTTGATGACATCGCGGCTTTAGTGCCGCGGTTTTGTCGGCACGCTTTTGTCATGCGCGCATTTGTCGAGTCACGGATAAAGTGGGCTCAAAATATTGAAGAACCAATAATGTTGGATACATGGGAAAGAATATGGGTAAGAAATGTGAAATTTACACAAGCTCAAAACCTAAGAGAAAACTTTTATAAGATGTTCTATAGATGGCATTTAGATCCTAAAAAGTTGGCTTCTATGTATCCGAATGTACAGTCTAAATGTTGGAGGTGTGGTTCTCTCGATGCCACATATTTTCATATATGGTGGACCTGCCAAAAGGTTAAGGCGTTTTGGATAAAAATATGGTGGATTATGCAAAATATCTTTAAAAGAAGGATAAAGTTTACTCCTCAGTTATTTTTACTAGGTATATGTACTGACTTTACAGTGGTAGAGACTAACTTGGTTCTGCACCTAATAACGGCGGCAAGACTGTTGGTGGCGCAATACTGGAGGAAGGAAGACTTGCCTACAACTCAAGAATGGACATTGAAAGTTACAAACTTAGCCGAGATGGCTAAAATATCGGCATATCTTAAAGATCACTCAAATGAGAGATATAAACGAGACTGGAAAAAATGGATTGATTATATACAAAACAAATACGGGACTAAGAAATTCCAGATAGCCTATGCTTAAGATCAGGAATGATTTAAACTGTTCACAGCTAGTGTAACAGGAAGAAGCTAAGATCAATGTAGAGATGTTACTAACCTCTTTTTTTTATTTCTTTTGTCTCAATATATTTTAGACTGTGTTTGTTAAAAATCTATACCGTGTACGGGCTCTGGGAAGTCGGGCGGGGAGGGAGGTGGGGTGTTGGGGGGAGGATGGGGGGAGGGGGCATATATACTATGTGTTAGATTTCAATGTAATGCGATTTCACATGTATACTGTTTCTCTTTAATTTCTCTGTAAAAATAGGACAAGCTGAATACATTGACATATAGTAGAAATACACCAAGGGGAGGAGGAGTGGGATAGAAGAAAGATGGGGAGAGAGGGTGGGAGAGAGGATGGGAGGGAGGGTGAGAAGGAAGGGAGAGAGTGGACTGGGAGAGAGGAGTGGTAGAGGGGGAGGGGAAGTAGGGTAGAGGGGAATGAAGGAGGGAAGATAGAAAGTTGGAGGGGGCGGAAGAAAGAGGTGTATGGAGAGTGGAAGAGGTATATTGGGTTTCTATTTTGGGGGGTATTGTTGACAAGAGGAATTGCTGTGATTATTGTTTAATGTTGTATGGCCCTGGCTATGCACAGTATATATGTGACGGTATGAAAATGAAAAATGGAAAATAAAAACATTTTAACAAAAAAAAAAAACCTTTCTCCTATTTGCATTTTTTGCAATGTTTTCAACAGAAATTGCCAGTTAACTCGATCAAAGGCTTTCTCAGCATCCAAAAGTATGAACGCAGCAGGAATTTGATTGTTCTTTCCCAAATATTCTAATGTATTAATAATTAGTCTTACATTACTTTTCATTTGTCTTCCTTGAATAAAACCTGTTTGATCACTGTGTATCAATTGTTGAATAACCAACATTAGCCTGTTTGCTAGGATTTTGGTAAAGATTTTATAATCTACCTTAAGTAATGAGATAGGTCTATAGTTTTTTGGTTGAGTAATATTTTGATCTTCTTTGGGTATCAGGGATATAAAAGCTGTCTTCCAAGATGGGGGCACCTTACCTTCCGTTTGAATCTTATTAAATAATTCTTTAAGAGGTTCTACCATTTCTAACTGTAGGTTTTTATAGTAAGCCGCTGGCAAATCATCTGTGCCTGATGCCTTCCCTGCCTTTAACTGCTTAATTACCTGTAGAATTCCCCCCGAGGTTATTGGTTGATTCAATTTTTGCCTGTGCTCTTCTTTAACTAAGGGTATTTTCTCTTTATCTAAGTATCTCTCTATATCCAGACTGTTAATTTTATCCCCCTTATACAACTCTGTAAAAAATTCCCGGAATGCCTTTTGAATTTCGTCCTGTTGGAACACCTCCTTCCCTCTATAGGTCAGTTTAGATATGTTTCGAGAATTCCGTTTTTTCCTAATCTGATAAGCTAACCATCTGCCAGGTTTATTTGCATTGCAGAAGGTATTGTGTTTTGCGTATGACAAACTAGTAGCTACCTGATCAGAAATCAACATGTTAAATTGAGCCTTTAATATAATAATTACTTCCTTAATCTTTGTGCCTCCTGGGTTTAATGTTAACTCCAGCTCTTTCCTCCTAATTTCATCTTCCAATTCTGTTCATTTTACCCCTTGTTTATGTCTATGTGATTTATTTTATTTATCAAGACTCCTCTCATATACGCTTTGCTTGCATCCCATACAATTTCCATAGGTGTACCCTTATTCATATTAAAAACAAAGTATTCTGTTAACAATTCTTTACAATCCTCAATATACTTTTCATGTCTAAATAAATTTTCATTCAATCTCCAAGTCCTTCTTGCCTGTTCCACCCCTCCCAACTCCATCCAAACTGGGTTATGATCTGAAAAAACTCTAGCCGAAATCTTTGTCTTCTTCACCCTGGAAAGCAAATCATTAGTAATTAATATAAAATCAATCCTAGAGAAAGATTGATGCCTATCAGAAAAGAAGGTAAAGTCATGTTCTTCTGCATTTCTTTCTCGCCAAATATCTCTCAATTCAAAGACATCCATCATATCGAAAAAGGATTTAGGTAGCTTTGCTCGCATCTGAGTGTTTGGGCAAGAAACTTTCTTGTCTCTCTTAGTGTCTATAACACCATTCCAGTCACCCATTAGTATACAAGACCTATAATCCCACTGTACTAATTTAGCATGAAGATTTCTGTAGAATCCATCTTGTTGTTGATTAAGAGCATAAATTCCCCAAATCAATGTCTTTTTCCCTTCTAATACCAGATCTAATGCAATGTAACTTCCATGGGGGTCTGCTTCAATTAGTTCAGCTTTCATGTCTTTTCTTAAGTATATAACTATACTGTTTTTCTTTTCCATAGCAGAAGCTATAAAATATTGGCCAAGTCTTGGATTAATCAAATATTTTTTGATCGGTTGATTTAATATGAGTTTCTTGCAAACAAATTATATCATTCTTGAACTGTTTAAGATAGTGAAATATTTTATTTCTCTTCTGTGGAGAGTTCAATCCATTGACATTCCATGTTAGAAGCTTAATTGTCATCTTTGGTTTCCTGAAGCTTTTTTAGAGCCTCCTGCATAGCCTGTTTAACCTTTGGCCTGCCTCCTCCCACTGCTTCTGGACTGGTTACTGTAGCTTCTTGACCGATAGCAGGTGATTGTTGGAGTTGTTGCATTTTGGATTGTTGCTCCATTCGTCTGGTAATCATACAGTTTGGTCTTTGTTCCATAGCTCCTTGTGCTTCTAGGAGAGAGAGATGATCCATCTTATCTGGTAGTTGTGTGGTTTGCTGTCTATCTTGTCCTTCTTGTGGTCTTTCTCTAGGTCCGGATGGTGCGGGATGTCCAGCCATCAAAATATTGTGGTAAAAATCTCGAGCTTTCCATACTGAGTTGAGATGGTATCTTTGCCTGTCAAATGTGAGTGCTAGGCCAAATGGAGCGTCCCATCTGTACTGTATCTGACGATTTCTAAGCTCTTCAACTAAAAAAGCAGAATCTATTCTGGATCTTAACATTTGAGGTGGTATCTCTTTCAATACAGTCAATTCCTGACCCCCAATTTGAAGCTTAGTTTTATAGGACTCTTGTAGTATTGTATTTCTGATCTCTCTTGTGGTAAAATATATAACAATGTCCCAAGGGAGCTGCTTCTGCTTTGCCAGCCAAGAATTAACATGATAAACTTTGTCAATTTGCCAGTCAAAATTACCCCCTGGTCTTCCCAACAAACTATCAAAAGCTTCTGAAAAAATTTGTTTCAAGTTTTCCTGCTTGTCTTCACGCAAGCCCCTTACTCTTAATGCCAGCTCCATTTGCCTGTACTGTATCATAATAATTTCTTTTTCAGCATTTTCAACTTTTTGTTGCACCACCTCCATTTTCGATGTCAAATTAATATTGGCTTCATTAAGATCCTCTAGTCTATCCTCAATTCCGGAAACATGTTCTGTCAAAACATTTACAATCCCCAACATATCATCTCTGATTCTAGAGACCCGGGTATCAATCCTATCAGACAACTCCTTTATCTCCTCTCTGAGCCCTTCTATAAGTTCTTTAAATTTGGCTTCCACCTTTATTGTCTGAGTGTTAAAAACCTCATTCAGTTCCTTCAAAAAGAATTCTTTCGTTAGTGGTTCACCTATAGGGGGCGTAGAGAGTGGAGGCTGCAACTTTGTGCCAGGTATGGGCGATGTGCCAGAGCTTCTGGGAGCCAAAGGCATCTTTAAATTAACATTTGGTTTAGAGGCCATTCCAAGTTTTATCTTCGACCAATTAGTAAAACTCTGCTGGCCAGTTATACAACTGTGGAGCAAGGTAATAAATCACTCCTTTCCTTTGAGGTTTTAAAACTCCGTAAGGCTTTACAATGAGTTTCAAAAGGTAAACATTGTTACGAAGCATGGCCGGATTCCTTGAATGCCTGCACGTGTGCGCAACGCAGCTAGGTGGGGGGAGCTCCGCTTGGGATGACCCGGCTATGGAGGGCATCCCAAGCGGAGCTCCCCCCGCCTAGCTACGTTGCGCACACGCATGGGCATTCAAGGAATCCGGCTGGATTCCTTGAATGCCCGCACGTGTGCGCAATGCAGCTAGGCGGGGGGAGCTCCGCTTGGGATGACCCGGCTATGGAGGGCATCCCAAGCGGAGCTCCCCCTGTCCAGCTGCATTGCGCACACGCACAGGCATTCAAGGAATCCGGCCGGATTCCTTGAATGCCTGCACCTGTGCACAACGCAGCTAGGCGGGGGGAGCTCCGCTTGGGATGACCCGGCTATGGAGGGCATCCCAAGCGGAGCTCCCCCCGCCTAGCTGCATTGTGCACACATGTGGACATTCAAGGAACCTGGCGTGTTTTTTTTTTAAAAAAACCACCATCCACTCGCGGCTCTTTCCGCCCGGACACCCAAAGCCTCCCAGCCCGCCTGGGGCGAGTCAGCTGCAGTGCAGCCGGTGGTGGGCAGGAAGGCTTCTGGCAGCTCCCGGGCGGCGATCCCACCGCCATCCGCCCGCTCACTCGCTACGCTACACCCCGCCCATGCGAGCGGCAGCGGATGGGCGGGAGAGCGAGCGATCGAAGAAGGCCCCAAAATTAAGCGGGATCTTTTGGGAACGGCCCGGGACGTGGGAAAAATTATGAGAAAGCGTGCCTATCCCGCCAACTGCGGGACGTCTGGTCACCTTAGATTAAGGGTAAGGGAGGGGCTTGGGGGGGGGGGTAGAAAGCTTGCAGGCATAGTTTTTAAAAAAAGATAAAATCATCGGTTACTAAACAGATTTAGAGGTTTTTTTTTAGAGTTTTATTTGGCATTTATAGGCTGCCCTTTTCCCTGAGGGGACTCAGGGCGGCTTACAACTCGTGGGAGGGAGTGCAAGACAAAACAAAAAATGTGAATAAAAAAAATAAAACAGTAAAACACAACATTCATTCAGCATTCGGGCGGGGCGGATTAGGATCTTATCCCCAGGCCTGACGGGATAGCCAGATCTTGAGGGCTGTGCGGAAGGTCTGGACGGTGGTGAGGGTACGAATCTCCAAGGGGAGATCGTTCCAAAGGGTCGGAGCTGCTACTGAGAAGGCTCTCCTCCGCGTAGTCGCCAGATAAACTGGTAACATTATGGGGATATCACAGATGAGAAATGGGGTCTGGATTCACATGCTTCAGGAAGGAAATAAACAGGTAAAATCATTTAAACACACGATAGAAGCAAGGATGAAACTTTTCCTGTAAATGAACTTAAAACATTTCCTGGGTTGTTACTTTAAGGTATAGGGAAGGAAGGAAGAAAAAAAAACTTCTCTGTACTCTGTTTTTTTTTGGGGGGGGCAACAAACTGAGCGAAGGCAATTTCTGCCAGTTTACTCTTTTCTTTCATTGAACACTTTAAAATCCTTGTCTTTTGGATTGGAGACATCTTAGTTACAATTACCTTGAGGGTGCACAAAGACTTAGGCACACATTTACACAAGGACAAGGAGAAAATAAGAGGGGGAAAAAAGAACTCTCAGGTTTTCACATCCTACATTCCCAGCACAAATCTGTTAAATTAGGGAAGGCACAAATCTTAACAAACAAACCACGTGGTTACATAGAAGACAAAGAGACAAACAGACAAGAGAAAAAAAAGAAACCCAAACATTATTCCCTTTTCTTTTAAGTACCTTTATGTAGCCAAATTAGTTTTCCTGTATTATCTTTCAGCAAAGCCATTTTCCACATAGATTCCTTGCCTTCTTTCCAAGGCTTCAAGGAAATCTCTGAGGGCATTTGTTTTGTGGCACCCGCGAGCTAACGCTTCCCATGACCCATTACATGCAGGGCTCACTTTGGCTTAGCCGGGTGATCACCCACCCCGTAAGTTTCAGGAAAAAAAAGATTCTGGGAAGGACTTCAATTCCCCCATGAAGTATTCGGTCCCTTCCTCTTGGGGAATCACCTGGGTTAAGGATAAAAAAAAGTGATCCCTGAGGACCCTAGGCTAAGGTGACCAGATTTTCAGATTGGTAAAGAGGCACACCTTTGATGGGGGGGGGGGAGGTGTTGATTAAAAATTTTATATGGAGCAACAAAAATTTTCATACAACGCAAAAATAGTATTGTAATATTTTTTTTAATTTCAACATAACTACAATTTACAAATATAAATTGTAACTGTTGCCAAACATCAAAATTTTGATCACGTGACCATGAGGATGCTGCAATGGTCGCTAAGTGTGAAAATGGTTATCAGTCACTTTTTTCAATGCCATTGTAACTTTGGTCACTAAGCCCATTATACCACCTTTATTGCCACAGTTCTTAAGTGAATAACTGTAGCTGATAAGTTAGTAACATAAGTGAATCTGGTTTCCCCATTTGACTTTGTCAAAAGGTGATTACATGACCCAAGTACACTGAAATCATCATAAATACGAATCTGTTGCCAAACATCAAAATTTTGATCGCGTGACCATGATGATGCTGCAACGGTCGGTAAGTGTGAAAAATGGTCACTAAGTGTGAAAAATGGTCATCAGTCACTTTTTTCAATGCCATTGTAACTTTGGTCACTAAGCCCATTATACCACCTTTCTTGCCACAGTTTTTAAGTGAATAAATGCAGCTGGTATTTTGTATTTTGGATAGAATCTTTTTTTAAATAGCCTAAGACAATTTAAAAAAAGAATCCACACAGAGTAAATTGAAGTAAAACATTTCAAACTATTCTTTCTATGCACAATATATTTCAAAGTATTGTGCATAGAATTTTTAAACATGGTTTCACTTCAATTTATTTTGGATAGAATCTTTTTTTAAATAGTCTAAGACAATTTAAAAAAAGAATCCACACAGAATTTTAAAAAATCCTATGCACAATAAATAAAATATTATTTTAAAATACATTAAAAAAATAAAAGAAAAAAACCCAGCTCACTTACCAGCAGGCTTGCACTCCAAGTAAACCCAGAATGATGTAGATGTTAATACAAAGAACTGAGCAAATTGAGATGGTGAAATTAGTCAGGGAAATATTTTTCAAAGAAACTTTGCCACCATTTTGGAGCAGACCTCCAACCTCCGTGCCCCTCCCCTCCAGAAAATCCAGGAAGTAACACTCACAACCTCTCTAGCCATTTCCTGGAGCTCTATGGTACTAGGTCATTGTTTTCTTATAAAATGAGGTAAAAAAGGGGCTCTGGGGGGGAGGTCCATTTTCTTGCTTTAATGTTTTAATATCTTCAATTAAAGTACTGAGACAGAGAGAGAGAGGTTAGACAGAGTGTCTTTTGTCTTGCCCCGGTTAGGATTTCTTAAGCAAATCCACTGGGCTTTCAACATGAAGCCAGAAAATTGGGACTTTTTTAAAACGGGGTGGGACACGGGACAAATTGTTATAAAGCGTGATTATCCCGCTGAAATCGGGACGTCTGGTCACCTTACCCTAGGCCCCTCTTGCACTTAGTACCAGGTACCTCTACTCTTTTCACTCACCATAGGCCTTTGCTTTCACAGGACAATAGCAACAACAACAAAATTTTCATTCATTTTTCCATCCATTTTCACACACACTCTCCTTTCCCTAACAGAAGGTCCTGTGCTCTGGCCTGACACTAATACTTTCCAGGCTCTCTTGGTAAAACACACAGAGGAACCAAGGTCCAGCTGTGATCAGAAGGATCCCACACATGCACGCATACACACATCTCCCATGCTTTGCCATGCTTTAAAATTAAACATTAGAGAATTAAAATTTAGAGGTACTCACCTTTCTAGACAGCCTTTGAGCTCAAACTCAAAACCCCTTTAAAGCCTAGATCCAATGGTTAAGGCAAAGATAAAGTCCACCCACAGACTAAATGGGGTCTGTGCCGGCATGGGCCATATCCATTTGTTAGGCTAGCTCTACTCTACTCTACTCTACTCTACTCTACTCTACTCTACTCTACTCTACTCTACTCTAACTCTATTCATTTCTATTTCAATTCTAATAAGGAGTTTAGCTTCTCTCTCTTGAAAATGTAAACTAGCATAAGGCATTATAATGCAAGCTAGCCTTAGCTTTCAAACAGTTCATTTAGTGACCAAAGTCACAATGGTATTGAAAAAAGTGACTGATGAACATTTTTCACACTTAGCGACCATTTTTCACACTTAGCAACCGTTGCAGCATCCTCATGGTCACATGATCAAAATTTTGATGTTTGGCAACAGATTTGTATTTATGATGGTTTCAGTGTCTTGGGGTCATGTAATCGCCTTGTGTGACCTTTTGACAAAGTCAAATGGGGAAACCAGATTCACTTATGTTACCAACTTATCAGCTGCAGTTATTCACTTAAGAACTGTGGCAAGAACGGTGGTATAATGGGGCAAAATTCACCTAACAAATCCACTGCGCTTTCAGCATGAAGCCAAAATTGGGACTTTTTAAAAACGCTGTGGGATGCAGGACAAATTGTTAGAAATCGTGACTGTCCTGCCGAAAGCAGGACGTCTGGTCACCTTATTGATGGCTGACTAGCTTCATTTTATCCTGACCTTGTTATGATCTCCTCTGCATCAGGCCCCAAACTCCTCCAATTCCCATTGGACACAGTCTCCAGTCACGGCAGCCATGAATTATTCAATAAACCATAGTCAGGCGCACAAGGGCTTAGCTCTTTAGGCTGCTCCAGGGAGTTGTCCTCAACATGCAGCTCACCAGAGACTCAGAAGGGCAATTCCCAGCCTACTTGGCCAATAGCGAGGGAGGCCTCCAGATGTTCCTGTGCAGCATCTGGAAGGCAATCTGTTGGAATGGCCTCGCCTTCCCTGTTGAATGCAGCAGTGCTGCTGTCTCAGAGACAAGAGCTTGCTAACACGATACCCAAGAACTGAATTCTTACTGTAGATGGATATAATGTTTTATTATTCACTGGTAGGGAAGCATGGCTGCTTCATGGGGCTGCAAGATGGAGCTTTCCTGTTGTGGAACAGGGTCCACATTTTCCCCAGCTTCAATCAGTTTGCAAAGTATCAGTGGATAAGAGAGGAGCCCACGGAAGGAGGTCAGCCTATGTTTAAAATGTGTTCCCTTTTCATTGCCATTTTACTTCTTTCTGCCTTTTCTTTCTTCTTTCCCTTTGCAGCAAAGGTTGGTCTCCATCCACCATCTCAGCTGCTTCAAACTCTGCCTGAAGAAGGTTCTTTTAACTGATAAGATAATCCAAGCTAAATATGCACTCTGCACCCTTTCAGAGGCCCTCTGATGTTACAAAGGCCAGTTTTAGAACACAGCGCTGGATACCAATGATTTGTATGTTCTGACTTGCTTTCTCATTTCCCATTTAGTTCTGTCTCTCCATCTTTGTCTGTCTGTCTGTCTGTCTGTCTCTCTCACTCTTTCTCTTTAATTTCTTCTCTTCTTCCTACATTCACCTCCATTACATAACTTACACTATAATTTCAATAATGGCTCCAATAAATCATGGAAGATGACAGAGTGTGATTCATTTGGAACAGTTTTTTAAAAAGGCAGTGCTTCCTTCCTTATCAGAGCAAATTATCTTCCTTGATAGAGTCAGAAAATGAACCCTTAATTGATTTCAATAGTTCATTCCATTTTTACACTGGACCTCTAACACTTTACAGTATTCATGTTGCTGGTGTTTTGTGAAAATCTAAAAAAAAACAAAAAACAGGAAAATGGCATCCTCTCTTTCTTTTAAAAGAAAAGGTTTTATTTCAGAATAATAAATGGACTGTTAATATTTGGGGAAAAAACCATTCCTTTATCAAATCACAAACGTGTCAAATGTCAAATGCACCAGATTTCATGAAGCCAAAAATAGATTGTTGAATGTATATTAATGCTGTTCAAAACCTTAAGTCTTCAGAATAGATTTAGGAAAGGTGTTTTGTTTAAATATCCCCCAACTCTTGAAATCTGTCATTTTTTTTTCTGGAAGCAAGTACAGAAGATAGCCAAAAATCTTGAGCAATGTTTTGAAGAGTTTGTATGTTAAACATCTTTCTCTGAATAATTTCCATAGCCCTGATGCTCATCAACCCAAGAAAAACCCTGTTGCTGCGTTAGCAGCCTCTTATGGGCGATGGAGGCTGAGAGAGGAAGCCAAGATGCATTTGATTGCATTACGTTTGATCTGAATTCTTATCAACAGAATCTTGCAATTTAATGTCCATAAAGGTAAGCAACATGTTTCCCCTGTCTAATCATGTCCAACTCTCCATTTCTTAACAGAGGGAACCAGCATTGTCCAAAAATCCTTCCATGGTCATGTGGCCAGCATGACTGTATGCAGAGGTGCATGGAATGCCATTCCTGTGGTACCAATAGGTCCTTGTGGTACCTATTTATCTACTTGCAATTGCATGCTTTCGAACTGCTAGGTGGGCAGGAGCTGGAGCAAGAACAGGAGCCCCCCTCCCATTACGTGGTGCTTGGCACAGTGGCACAGTGAAGACTCGGTGTCGCAGGGGTTAGAATGCAGAACTACAGGCTACTTCGGTTGACTACCAGCTGCCTGCAATTTGGCAGTTCAAATCTCACCAGGCTGAAGGTTGACTCAGCCTTCCATCCTGCCGAGGTGGGTAAAATGGGGACCCAGATTGTTGGGGGCAATATGTTGACTCTGTAAGCCGCTTAGAGAGGGCTGTAAAGCACTGTAAAGCAGTATATAAATCTAAGTGCTATTGCTATTGGGTTTTGAACTGCCAACCTTCTGGTCAACAAGCCCAGCCCAGCCACCATGCTAAGCAAAACAAAGTTTACATTTGAAGTGGGATTCACAGATAAACATCCTAATCAGGGGCTATAGATAATTGTGTGATAAGATTCCTGTAACTGCAGCATCCAGGCATTTTTATAGCATCCTCACTTTCAGTGAGCAGAAGCAATAGCCAAGTCTTATCTTCAAACTCATTGAAGATGTGCAGCCTACTCTTTGATCGGAGGCAGCCATGCTAATATAAATTCTCCTTCATAGAAATAAACTGTTGGAGTTTCATATCTTACTAGGACTAGAGATCTACATGTACTTGCTTGAAATCAAGAACCATTGACTTCCAAGGGACTTCTCTAAAGTAAGATCATATACAGACCTGGCTATTTTATGGCCTGTGGGTCATATTCATTCCTGTGCCTGTCCTTCCTGTAGTGTTGGTATTGCCATTGGTGGCGAGGGATGAGGCATTGACAGGGGACTGGGAGCAGTGGGGGGCATGGACAGTGGGGGCATGGTAGTGAGGGGCATAGGCCAGAGGTGGGGCAGGGTTGGTGGTGGGCAAGGGGCACAGTGTGGTGGCAACCTCCACAACAGACCCAATTTTTCATGTGGCTCCTGAGGAAAATTATTTGCCCATTCCTGCTTATGTAGATTTAGGTGTGCTGATTGATTATGGGGCATTAGGTTTTCTTTAAAATTATCTGTTGGCTTTGAATATTATTAAAAGAATAAAGTCACCCATGTCATATTACAAAACAGGGGCAAACCTTTAATTAACTCATTAAACATATAATGTGATGCCTCTGGCTTGTCCATCCAATTGGGGATGCCCCACTCCATATAATCCCCCCTTCCCAGTTCCCCCACAGCAATAAATGTGGCCGGCCTGAAGGCCCAATGCAAAAGATGGCTTCCAGGCTTGATATGGCTATTCCTTGGGTGCCAGAAAACAGCAGTGAAATCAGCAGAAGTAAATTATTGGCAGTTCCCTGATAAGGCCATCCAATAACAATGCCTGGCTTGTTCAGAACTCCCGAATCGTTGGAGCTTGACTCCACCTTCCATCCATGCTGAGTTATGAACTCAGCTCTTGGGCTCAGGACAAAATGGTTGCTCCTCCACCATTCCAGGTATTTTGCTTTGAGAGCACTGAGGAGATACCATTTCAGGCCAGTTCTCAGGATGACTCAGAGTTTATTCTCCGCCAGAAGAAAATGTCCCAAGAGCCCCACTGAAGGAGACGGGGGGGTGGTGCTGCTCTTTCCAGGAACCGCTAGCATTTGCTGCCTAATGGTCCCTCTACTACGTGGTCAGTCTGCTTGTGCTGTGCAGCCAGAACCAGCCTTGGACTCAAGGCTGCAACTTCCAGAGGAGGAAATCTCTGGACATAATTCTTATTAATGTCCGTGTGCAGCACCTTATTTCCATGCTGACCTTAGCACACGTGCCAGAGGTCCATTAAACTGCTGATTAAATAGATCAACAAGTGCTTTGGCAATAATTTGATATTTAATGTTCAGCTTGCTATTAAAATGCTAATTAAATGTTTTAACATGCCACACATGTTTTATGTATTAATAAGCAATAAGCATTCAACTTACACTTCTTGTGTGATTTAGAATTAATTGAAGGGTAGTGAGGGTTCCTCCGTTATATACCTATTAAACCCCTGTAACTGCTGTTTTTACAGTTGATTGGTGTTCATTTAACATACCATAATTGCTCTTTAAATACGTTAAGTGCGTCTTTGAGACAATTTACAGTGTAGCAGTTTCCCAGCAGTATTCCTCAGAGGTATATGCAAAGTGGCTTCTGTGCTGGAATTCTCCCCGAAATGCATAGCAGAAACCCTCCCCCCCTTTGCATTGTGAGTGAAGTGAGAGGGCGGAGAGGGATGGGGGCAGACGCTGTCTGTGCAAGCTGAGAATCTCAAGAGGAGAAACTGGTTCCCTGGGTGCTAAAACAATGCATCACACCTCCCATGGGCTGAGGGGGGGGGGAACTAGCAGAAGGAGGGGGCTAATAGAGATGTTTTGCTGGAAAGCCAATTAGACGGCATGAGATAATGAAGGCTTCTGTAAGTATCTGTGCTCTTTGGGCAAAGCTGTGTCGTATGCGAATCTTGCCAAATCTTGAGAAAGCCATCATTGCAAACAGCCAGGTCTGTTGTCTAACTTGGCTGTTTCTGTTGTTCAATGGTGATGATGATGATGATGATGATTATACAATTGTATCACAGCGGCCAGTTGTTTCGCCGGATTTGGCATTGGTTACTATTCGGGCCCCACCCAGGGGCCTAGGACGTCGTAACGTATTTTCTTAATATGCGTGCAGATCCAAGCAGTGCGGCTTTTTGCATTTGACTGATGGTGATTTTGTCAATTTTTAACTTTTTAAAATGTAATTCCAGTGCTTTTGGAATAGCACCCAGTGTGCCAATTACCACTGGAATTACCACTGCTGGTTTGTGCCATAGTCGTTGAATTTTGATTTTTAAGTCCTGGTATTTTGCGATTTTTTCATGTTCCTTCTCGGCGACCCTGCTATCACCTGGTATTGCGATGTTTATGATTGTGACCTTATTTTTCTCAACCAGTGTGATGTCTGGTGTATTATGCGCCAGTATTTTGTCTGTTTGTATGCAAAAATCCCACAAGATCTTGACCATCTGATTTTCGGTGACTTTTTTAGGCTGATGTTCCCACCAGTTTGTTGCTGTTTTAATATTATAATTTTTGCACAAATTCCAATGGATCATTTGTGCTACTGAATTGTGCTGCAATTTATAATCAGTCTGCATGATTTTTTTACAGCAGCTGAGTATGTGATCAACAGTTTCATCAGCTTCTTTGCAAAGTCTGCATTTGGCATCATCAGAGGATTTTTCGATTTTGGCCTTAATGGCATTTGTGTGGATAGCTTGTTTTTGCGCAGCCAGGATTAGTGACTCTGTTTCTTTCTTTAATGTACCTGTTGTTAACCATAACCAAGTTTGTTCACTGTCCACTTTATCTTTTATTTTTTCCAGAAATTGGCCATGCAGTGCTTTGTTCTGCCAACTCTTCATTCTTGATTTTATCACATCTTTTCTGTATTCTTGTTTCGTCTGTTGGGCCTTCAGTAGATTTTTGTTCTTTACTTTGATTAATAGATGTTCTTGACTTTCTTTTAAATAATCAGCCAGTGCATGTTTTTCTTCTTCAACTGTTTGCTTCACTTGTAATAATCCTCTGCCACCTGATTTTCGTGGCAGATATAGTCTATCAGTATCACCACGTGGATGTAAACTGTAGTGCATTGTCATTAGTTTCCAGGTTTTTCGGTCCAAAATGTCCAAATCAGCTTGTGTCCAGTTAACTATACCAGCTGTGTATCTTATAACTGGTATTGCCCAGGTATTTATGGCCTTGATTGTATTTCCACCATTCAATTTAGATTTCAAAATTTTCTTAACTCTGTTGGTGTACTCTCGCCTGACAACAGTTTTTACTTCTCCATGCTTGATGTTATCCAACTGCAGAATGCCTAAGTATTTGTAGGCTTCATTTTCTTTGCATTTGATTAATTGGCCATTGGGCATTTCAATTCCCTCACATGCAGTGATTTTGCCCCTTTTTATGGATACAGTGGTGCATTTTTCCATGCCAAGCTGCACTGAAATATCGGTGCTGAATACTCAGACTGTGTTTGTCAATGATTGGATTTCTATTTCTGACTTTCCATAGAGTTTCAAATCATCTATATATAGTAAATGCGAATTTTTTTCAGCGTCTTTGGCTGTTTGGTCGCCTAATTTCATTTTTTTAAAGATTACTGATAGCTTTGTTTTTCCAATTTTCAGCTCGCTTCTCAATTACTTCTTTCTTATATTCAGCTTTTGACTTAGTTGTCTTTAAAAGGCCTTCTTTATTTACTTCCTTAATCATTGGTTCTTCACTTTTCTGGATGTAATCATTCAAGCTGTGTTTTTCTTCTTCCACAGTCTGTTTTACTTGTAGGAGTCCTCGACCACCCTCTACTCTTGGTAGATATAATCAGTCAACATCACTTTAGGGTGGAAAGCATGATTCATTGTCATAAGCTTCCTTGTTTTTCTGTCCAAATTGTCCAACTCCATCTAGATCCAGTCAATTATTCCTGAGAGTATCGAATCACAGGTATAGCCCAGGTATTTATGGCTTTTATGATGTTTCCTCCACTCAATTTGGACTTTAATATCTTGCGAATTCTTTGAATGTACTTGGCTGAAGTTAATTCCTTGACTTTATTATGCATTAAGTCAGAGGACTCTAAAATCCCCAAGTACTTGTAGCCTTCTTCTGGTTCTACTGCCTATATCAATTCTTCATTCTCAAGTTCTATTCAATCATCTTCTATGACCTTGCCTGCTTTGGTTGCCATTGTTGCACATTTATCAATTCCAAACTGCATACCAATGTCTTGGCTAAATTCTTTTGTGCTTTCAATTAATAAATTCAGTTCAGCTTTTGTTTTACCAAACAGCTTCAAATCATCCACGTACACTAAGTGCAAAAGTTTCAGTCCTTTCTTTGCAAGTTCGTATCCATAGTTCATCTTCTTCAAAATGATTGTCAGTGGTAGCATTGAGAGTATAAAAAGCAGGGGTGAAAGGGAATCGCCCTGGAAAATGCCTCGTTTAATTTCAAATTCATTCGGTACTTCTTCATTAGCTATAAGCTTCGTTTTCCATAGGTTCATTGAAGTTTCCATGAATTTTTGTATGTTGCTGCTGATGCCAAAGATATTTAGGCATTTCTTGATCCAGCTATGGGGAACTGAATCAAATGCTTTCTTATAGTCTATCCAAGCCATGAACAGGTTGGTTTGTCTTTTCTTTGAATTCTTTAGGATTAGTTTGTCAATCAGCAGTTGGTCCTTTGTTCCTCTTGAATTTTTGCAGCATCCTTTCTGTTCTACAGGAAGCAAGTTATTTCTTTCCAAGTATCCATAAATTTGGTTTGCAATGATATCAGTAAGGAGCTTGTATGTTGTTGGCAAACAGGTGATTGGCCTATAGTTTCCAGGATCCTTTCCTTTTTCTTTATCTTTTTGGATCAAAAATGTCCTTCCAGTTGTCATCCATTCATCATTTTCAGGTGTTTTTAAGATCTGGTTCATTTGGGCTGCCAATCTTTTGGGCACACTTGCAAGTGCCTTTAACCAGAATCCATGTAACTCATCTGGTCCAGGTGCACTCCAGTTCTTCACTTTTCTTGACTGTCTTTGCACCATTTCTTTTGTTATTTTCACATCTTCCATTTTATGCACTTTAATAGAATCCTCAATCTGTTTGATCCATTTGCATTTCTGTTGTGCTTCTTGTTTTCCCACAAATTCTTCCAGAATTTCAGAGCTTTCTCTTTATCCGGCTTTTCATTTGTTGTTACTCCATCTCCACTTTCTAAGCTCTTATAAAACTGGTGCTGATTTGCTCTAAACTGTGAGTTTCCCTTGAATTGAGTTACTCGGTTTTCATATCTTTTAATCTTTTCAGCAACGGCAACAACCCTCTGCTTCAGCTCCTCAATTACTATCGCAATCTCTTTATTCTCCAAATTGTATCTTGCTTCCAGGCTGCTTTTGACCTGCTTGTTCTTTAGCTGACCTTGCCTTAGGTTCTTCAAGTTGCACAAGTCTCCACGAAATTTTTTGATCTTCAATTCCAACCAAAATTTCCATTTAAGCTTCCTCTTCTTGCCTCTTTGGTTCTTTTGTATTTTCAAACCCAATTCTTTGGTGGTTATTATTATCGTTACAACGTCCTAGGCCCCTGGGTGGGGCCCGACTAGTAACCAATTATTATTATTATTACACAATTGTATCACAGCGGCCAGTTGTTTCGCCGGATTTGGCATTGGTTACTAGTCGGGCCCCACCTAGGGGCCTAGGACGTCGTAACGTATTTTCGTAATATGCGTGCAGATCCAAGCAGTGCGGCTTTTTGCATTTGACTGATGGTGATTTTGTCAATTTTTAACTGTTTTAAATGTAATTCCAGTGCTTTTGGAATAGCACCCAGTGTGCCAATTACCACTGGAATTACCACTGCTGGTTTGTGCCATAGTCGTTGAATTTAAATTTTTAAGTCCTGATATTTTGCGATTTTTTTCATGTTCCTTCTCGGCGACCCTGCTATCACCTGGTATTGCGATGTTTATGATTGTGACCTTATTTTTCTCAACCAGTGTGATGTCTGGTGTATTATGCGCCAGTATTTTGTCGGTTTGTATACGGAAATCCCACAAGATCTTGACCATCTGATTTTCGGTGACTTTTTCAGGCTGATGTTCCCACCAGTTTGGTGCTGTTTTAATATTATAATTTTTGCACAAATTCCAATGGATCATTTGCGCTACTGAATTGTGCCGCAATTTATAATCAGTCTGTGCGGTTTTTTTACAGCAGCTGAGTATGTGATCAACAGTTTCATCAGACTTCTTTGCAAAGTCTGCATTTGGCATCATCAGAGGATTTTTCGATTTTGGCCTTAATGGCATTTGTGCGGATGGCTTGTTCTTGCGCAGCCAGGATTAGTGACTCTGTTTCTTTCTTTAATGTACCTGTTGTTAACCATAACCAAGTTTGTTCACTGTCCACTTTATCTTTTATTTTTTCCAGAAATTGGCCATACAGTGCTTTGTTCTGCCAACTCTTCATTCTTGATTTTATCACATCTTTTCTGTATTCTTGTTTCGTCTGTTGGGCCTTCAGTAGATTTTTGTTCTTTACTTCGATTAATAGATGTTCTTGACTTTCTTTTAAATAATCAGCCAGTGCATGTTTTTCTTCTTCAACTGTTTGCTTCACTTGTAATAATCCTCTGCCACCTGATTTTCATGGCAGATATAGTCTATCAGTATCACCACGTGGATATAAACTGTAGTGCATTGTCATTAGTTTCCAGGTTTTTCGGTCCAAAATGTCCAAATCAGCTTGTGTCCAGTTAACTATACCAGCTGTGTATCTTATAACTGGTATTGCCCAGGTATTTATGGCCTTGATTGTATTTCCACCATTCAATTTAGATTTCAAAATTTTCTTAACTCTGTTGGTGTACTCTCGCCTGACAACAGTTTTTACTTCTCCATGCTTGATGTTATCCAACTGCAGAATGCCTAAGTCTTTGTAGGCTTCATTTTCTTTGCATTTGATTAATTGGCCATTGGGCATTTCAATTCCCTCACATGCAGTGATTTTGCCCCTTTTTATGGATACAGTGGCGCATTTTTCCATGCCAAACTGTATTGAAATATCGGTGCTGAATACTCGGACTGTGTTTGTCAATGATTGGATTTCTATTTCTGACTTTCCATAGAGTTTCAAATCATCCATATATAGTAAATGCGAAATTTTTTCAGCTTCTTTGGCTGTTTGGTAGCCTAATTTCATTTTTTTTAAAGATTACTGATAGTGGGATCATTGCGATGATGAAGAGGTGAAAGTGAATCACCCTGGAAAATTCCTCGCTTGATATTAACCATTCCATAGATCTCATTCCCTACTGCCAACTCAGTTCTCCATTGTTTCATCGCCTTTTCAGTAAAGGATGTAATATTTTTGCTAATGCCAGTTGTTTCTAAGCATTTTATGATCCAACTATGTGGCAGTGAGTCAAATGCCTTTTTGCAATCAATCCAGACCATATTCAAGTTTGTTTTTCTGTTCTTACAATTTTCTAATATCATTCTATCAATTAGGAGCTGATCTTTTGTGCCCCTGCTCCTTCTTTTGTTGCCTTTTTGCTCTATTGGCAAGATGTTGTTTGTTTCCAAATAATCCATCATGTTATCTGCAATAATGCCTGTGAGTAATTTGAAGGTTGTTGGCAAGCATGTTATTGGTCTGTAGTTTTCAGGTGTTGTTCCTTTAGTTGCATCTTTCTGAATCAAGTATGTTTTTCCAGTTGTCAACCATTCATCAATTTGGCCCTTTTGTAAAATTTCATTCAGTTGCCTGGCCAATATTGCATGTAAACTGGTCAGATATTTGAGCCAGAAACCATGTAATTGGTCCTTTCCAGGTGATGTCCCATTCTTTACCTTTTTAACTCGATTTTTGACCATCTCAGTTGTTATTTCTAATACTTGCATTTGTTTGTTGCCAATGCTTTTCTCAAAGTCATGTATCCACTTTGCTTCCTTGTTGTAGTCCTTTGCATTTTCCCACAATTTTTTCCAGAATTCAACTGTGGCCTGTTTTTCTGGTTTTTCACTTTTGGTGTCACCATTCACATTAAGACTTTGATAAAAACGCCGTTGGTCTGATCGAAATTGCTGATTTTGTTTGTATTGGATGATTTGTGCCTCATATCTTTCAATTTTTCTAGCTGTTGCTGTTATCTGCTGTTTTACAATCTCTACAGCTTCATTGATGTTTCTTGTATCCAATCTATATCTTCTGATTAGCCGATCTATGATTTTTTTGTTTTTGAGCCGTTGCTCATGCATGTTCTTTAAGTTACTAGCATCTGCCCTTAATTTTTTGACTTTTTGTTCTAATCGGATTTTCCACTTTGGCTTTGATGCTTTTTCTGTTGTGTGACTAGGTACTTTGATTTTAATGCCTAATTCATTAGTGACTATTACAGCTGTGCTGTACATTAACTGGTTTGTTTCCAAGATGGATCCCGGTTCAATTGTTGAAAACACTGCATTAACCATTTTCATGATAGGGGCCAAAATTTTCTTAGGCACAGTTTTTAGTGATGGTAAACATTGCCTTTCCTCATTAAGCAGAAAATGCTCCATGATCTTATCCTTCAATTCTTTTTGTTTTTGAGTTAGTTCATCAGTTGGTTCAGTGATAACTGGTCATGTTCAACTTCACTAAACACTTTATTCCGTATAATAAATCGCCTTTGATCTGCTAGTCGTTGTTCACTAACATTTGAATCTGGATATTGTTGTTTCCATAATTTATACATTCACTTTAAATAGCCTCTTTTTTCTGGCTCTGAGTTGTAGTAACAGGCCATTATGGCACGGTTTTCATCTGCACTATATTTTTGTCATTTTGTTGGCTGGTCCACTTGTAGCCCACTTGTTGACGGATGTCCAGGGACCCCAACATCCGCCGCGGCCCTTGTTAACACGCGCGACCGATGCGGTATGGAATTCTTATTTGTTTTTTTCACCATATTGTATGGGTTGGCGGGTTTTTTTTTACGGGACCAGATGCCAACCTGACCCCAACCCTCCTCCTTTCTCATCCGGGCTTGGGACCGGCAACGGCGGAGTTATTATTATTATTATACAATTGTATCACGGCGGCCAGTTGTTTCACCGGATTTGGCATTGGTTACTAGTCGGGCCCCACCCAGGGGCCTAGGACGTCGTAACGTATTTTCTTAATATGCGTGCAGATCTAAGCAGTGAGGCTTTTTGCATTTGACTGATGGTGATTTTGTCAATTTTTAACTGTTTTAAATGTAATTCCAGTACTTTTGGAATAGCACCCAGTGTGCCAATTACCACTGGAATTACCACTGCTGGTTTGTGCCATAGTCGTTGAATTTTGATTTTTAAGTCCTGGTATTTTGCGATTTTTTCATGTTCCTTCTCGGCGACCCTGCTATCACCTGGTATTGCGATGTCTATGATTGTGACCTTATGTTTCTCAACCAGTGTGATGTCTGGTGTATTATGCGCCAGCATTTTGTCGGTTTGTATACAGAAATCCCACAAGATCTTGACCATCTGATTTTCGGTGACTTTTTCAGGCTCATGTTCCCACCAGTTTGTTGCTGTTTTAATATTATAATTTTTGCACAAATTCCAATGGATCATTTGTGCTACTGAATTGTGCCGCAATTTATAATCAGTTTGCACAATTTTTTTATAGCAGCTGAGTATGTGATCAACAGTTTCATCAGCTTCTTTGCAAAGTCTGCATTTGGCATCATCAGAGGATTTTTCGATTTTGGCCTTAATGGCATTTGTGCGGATAGCTTGTTCTTGCGCAGCCAGGATTAGTGACTCTGTTTCTTTCTTTAATGTACCTGTTGTTAACCATAACCAAGTTTGTTCACTGTCCACTTTATCTTTTATTTTTTCCAGAAATTGGCCATGCAGTGCTTTGTTCTGCCAACTCTCCATTCTTGATTTTATCACATCTTTTCTGTATTCTTGTTTCGTCTGTTGGGCCTTCAGTAGATTTTTGTTCTTTTCATCTGCACTATATTTTTGTCGTTTTGTTGGCTGGTCCACTTGTAGCCCACTTGTCGATGGATGTGCAGGGACCCCAACATCCGCCGTGGCCCTTGTTAACCCGCGCGACGACCGATGCGGTATGGAATTCTTATTTGTTTTTTCACCATATTGTATGGGTTGGCGGGTTTGTTTTTTTATGGGACCAGATGCCAACCTGACCCCAACCCTCCTCCCTTCTCATCCGGGCTTGGGACCGGCAATGGCTGAGTTTATTATTATTATTATTATTATTATTATTATTATTATTATTATTATTATTATTATTATTATTATTATTATACAATTGTATCACAGCGGCCAGTTGTTTCACCGGATTTGGCATTGGTTACTAGTCGGGCCCCACCCAGGGGCCTAGGACGTCGTAACTTATTTTCTTAATATGTGTGCAGATCCAAGCAGTGCGGCTTTTTGCATTTGACTGATGGTGATTTTGTCAATTTTTAACTGTTTTAAATGTAATTCCAGTGCTTTTGGAATAGCACCCAGTGTGCCAATTACCACTGGAATTACCACTGCTGGTTTGTGCCATAGTCGTTGAATTTCGATTTTTAAGTCCTGGTATCTTGCGATTTTTTCATGTTCCTTCTCGGCGACCCTGCTATCACCTGGTATTGCGATGTCTATGATTGTGACCTTATTTTTCTCAACCACTGTGATGTCTGGTGTATTATGCGCCAGCATTTTGTGGGTTTGTATACGGAAATCCCACAAGATCTTGACCATCTGATTTTCTGTGACTTTTTCAGGCTGATGTTCCCACCAGTTTGTTGCTGTTTTAATATTATAATTTTTGCACAAATTCCAATGGATCATTTGTGCTACTGAATTGTGCCGCAATTTATAGTCAGTCTGTGCGATTTTTTTACAGCAGCTGAGTATGTGATCAACAGTTTCATCAGCTTCTTTGCAAAGTCTGCATTTGGCATCATCAGAGGATTTTTCGATTTTGGCCTTAATGGCATTTGTGCGGATAGCTTGTTCTTGCGCAGCCAGGATTAGTGACTCTGTTTCTTTCTTTAATGTACCTGTTGTTAACCATAACCAAGTTTGTTCACTGTCCACTTTATCTTTTATTTTTTCCAGAAATTGGCCATGCAGTGCTTTGTTCTGCCAACTCTCCATTCTTGATTTTATCACATCTTTTCTGTATTCTTGTTTCGTCTGTTGGGCCTTCAGTAGATTTTTGTTCTTTACTTCGATTAATAGATGTTCTTGACTTTCTTTTAAATAATCAGCCAGTGCATGTTTTTCTTCTTCAACTGTTTGCTTCACTTGTAATAATCCTCTGCCACCTGATTTTCGGGGCAGGTACAGTCTATCAGTATCACCACGTGGATGTAAACTGTAGTGCATTGTCATTAGTTTCCTGGTTTTTCGGTCCAAAAGGTCCAAATCAGCTTGTGTCCAGTTAACTATACCAGCTGTGTACCTTATAACTGGTATTGCCCAGGTATTTATGGCCTTGATTGTATTTCCACCATTCAATTTAGATTTCAAAATTTTCCTAACTCTGTTGGTGTACTCTCGCCTGACAATAGTTTTTACTTCTCCATGCTTGATGTTATCCAACTGCAGAATGCCTAAGTATTTGTAGGCTTCATTTTCTTTGCATTTAATTAATTGGCCATTGGGCATTTCAATTCCCTCACATGCAGTGATTTTGCTCCTTTTTATGGATACAGTGGCGCATTTTTCCATGCCAAACTGCATTGAAATATCGGTGCTGAATACTCGGACTGTGTTTGTCAATGATTGGATTTCTATTTCTGACTTTCCATAGAGTTTCAAATCATCCATATATAGTAAATGTGAAATTTTTTCAGCTTCTTTGGCTGTTTGGTAGCCTAATTTCATTTTTTTTAAGATTATTGATAGTGGGATCATTGCGATGATGAAGAGAAGAGGTAAAAGTGAATCACCCTTGAAAATTCCTCGCTTGATATTAACTATTCCGTAGATCTCATTCCCTACTGCCAACTCAGTTCTCCATTGTTTCATCGCCTTTTCAGTAAAGGATGTAATATTTTTGCTAATGCCAGTTGTTTCTAAGCATTTTATGATCCAACTATGTGGCAGTGAGTCAAATGCCTTTTTGTAATCAATCCAGACCATATTCAAGTTCGTTTTTCTGTTCTTACAATTTTCTAATATCATTTTATCAATTAGAAGCTGATCTTTGGTGCCCCTGCTCCTTCTTTTGTTGCCTTTTTGCTCTACTGGCAAGATGTTGTTTGTTTCCAAATAATCCATCATGTTATCTGCAATAATGCCTGTGAGTAATTTGAAGGTTGTTGGCAAGCATGTTATTGGTCTGTAGTTTTCAGGTGTTGTTCCTTTAGTTGCATCTTTCTGAATCAAGTATGTTTTTCCAGTTGTCAACCATTCATCAATTTGGCCCTTTTGTAAAATTTCATTCAGTTGCCTGGCCAATATTGCATGTAAACTGGTCAGATATTTGAGCCAGAAACCATGTAATTGGTCCTTTCCAGGTGATGTCCAATTCTTTACCTTTTTAACTCGATTTTTGACCATCTCAGTTGTTATTTCTAATACTTGCATTTGCTTGTTGCCAATGCTTTTCTCAAAGTCATGTATCCACTTTGCTTCCTTGTTGTAGTCCTTTGCATTTTCCCACAATTCTTTCCAGAATTCAACTGTGGCCTGTTTTTCTGGTTTTTCACTTTTGGTGTCACCATTTACATTAAGACTTTGATAAAAACGCCGTTGGTCTGATCGAAATTGCTGATTTTGTTTGTATTGGATGATTTGTGCCTCATATCTTTCAATTTTTCTAGCTGTTGCTGTTATCTGCTGTTTTACAATCTCTACAGCTTCATTGATGTTTCTTGTATCCAATCTATATCGTCTGATTAGCCGATCTATGATTTTGTTGTTTTTAAGCCGTTGCTCATGCATGTTCTTTAAGTTACTAGCATCTGCCCTTAATTTTTTGATTTTTTGTTCTAAACGGATTTTCCACTTTGGCTTTGATGCTTTTTCTGTTGTGTGACTAGGTACTTTAATTTTAATGCCTAGTTCATTAGTGACTATTACAGCTGCACTGTACATTAACTGGTTTGTTTCCAAGATGGATCCCGGTTCAATTGTTGAAAACACTGCATTAACCATTTTCATGATAGGGGCCAAAATTTTCTTAGGCACAGTTTTTAGTGATGGTAAACGTTGCCTTTCCTCATTAAGCAGAAAATGCTCCGTGATCTTATCCTTCAATTCTTTTTGTTTTTGAGTTAGTTTATCAGTTGGTTCAGTGATAACTGGTTCTAGTGGTGGTGATGTTATTTCCTCCCCGAGAGCTTCTTCTGGGAGTTCTACTATAATGTCTTTAGTTGTGTCTTGAGTATCAGTTATTTCCGCTTGTGATATTGTTTTTTGGGTTTTGCAATTTGCCTGAATTTCCTCATGTTCAACTTCACTAAACACTTTATTCCGTATAATAAATCGCCTTTGATCTGCTAGTCGTTGTTCACTAACATTTGAATCTGGATATTGTTGTTTCCATAATTCATACATTCGCTTTAAATAGCCTCTTTTTTCTGGCTCTGAGTTGTAGTAACAGGCCATTATGGCACGGTTTTCATCTGCACTATATTTTTGTCGTTTTGTTGGCTGGTCCACTTGTAGCCCACTTGTCGATGGATGTCCAGGGACCCCAACATCCGCCGCGGCCCTTGTTAACCCGCGCGACGACCGATGCGGTATGGAATTCTTATTTGTTTTTTTCACCATATTGTATGGGTTGGCCGGGGTTTTTTTACGGGACCAGATGCCAACCTGACCCCAACCCTCCTCCTTTCTCATCCGGGCTTGGGACCGGCAACGGCGGAGTTGTTATTATTATTATTATTATTATTATTATTATTATTATTATTAATTCATTAACCATGAAACTCAATCAACTGAACATTCAAAAATGCATCACAAATACCATTGACTGGTGCTAATGGTCGATATGGGTTGCTACCAGCATCCTAGGTATCAACCAAATACCTTTTTAAGATGTACGATGCTTCGAGTAGTGCAATTTTTTGCAGTTCCATTGGTATTATTGCAGGAAGCTGCAATTTGTTGATGTATCTTATAAAATTCTTGATGTATCTTATAAAATTCTTATTCTGTATCTTATAAAATTCTTGGACATGGTACCAAGTGCCTCGATGTCAATGGGTATCACTGTCACATGTTTCATCCATAGCCATGTAGTTTTGATGTGATATTTTGTAATTTTTTCCAGTTCTTTTTTTTCGACTCTGGCATCTCCTGGTACAGCGATATCAAAAAACTGTACACTTCGTTCCTCGATAACTGTGATATCTGGCGTATTGTGTTCCAAATGACGATCCGTCTGTATTCAAAAGTCCCACAAGATCTTCACCATCCCATTTTTGGTGACTTTTTCCAGATTCCCTATATGCGGTCCTCCCTCACATGCGTGCGCCTTCGCATGTACCCAGCCCCCACACATGCATGCATACCCCCATGCGCTTCGACCCTACGCATGCGTGCAAGCCCTTTCTGCATCACCCCACTCCCACACATTCACAGCAGAGACCCAACTACCAGTCAGTGTGAGGCATGCATGCATGTGTGGTAGAGCTGAACTAGGGCAATGGCTTGCGGGCTCACAGAGAGGGTGCTGCGTGTCACCTGTGGCATGTGTGCCATAGGTTCGCCATCATGGTCCTAGACCAATAATAGAGTCCAGCATTCTTGCTGATTGATTTATAATTACCCAATTCTGCCAATGATATTTTTTCTCTGAGCACCCTGCTATGCTACTCCCCTCTAGTACTAGCTTCCTCTTGATTCAAAGATCAAAAGATACTTCAACTTTTGCGAAAGCTGAGTTGGGTCCCTCCTGGCAAGAGACAGCTCAAGGTTTCTGTCCTTGGCCTTCAATTTCAAAGAGTCTAATTCCTCTATTTTTTCCCCATTTTGCTAGTAAAACACAATTTATAAAGCTTGATACAATAAATCATTTCAGTAGAATGATATTTAAATGGTTAAATTCTTAACATTCAACTGTTTAGGCACCTTAGAGTACTGAATACGGAGAAAACAGAAAGACCGGAGACTCTTAACAATATTAGTTACAAATTTTATTGCTTTTAAAGTAAAAACCAAAAAGGAAAACAAAACAAAAACACAAAAATAATTATGATAAAAATACAGACATTATCAAAAGAAAAAATACACATATGTATGTATGTATGTATGTATGTATGTATACTTTTATTTGTATGCCGCCCTTTTCCCTGAGGGGACTCAGGGCGGCTCACATTTCAAGGGGAGGGGAAGACAAACAAGTTACAACAAGAAGACAGTACATTGTTAAAAAAAAAGCACAACAGTCATACCATTCGGGTGGGGTTAAAGTCATTAGCCCCAGGCCTGCTGGGACAGCCAGATTTTAAGGGCAGCGCGGAAGGTCTGGAGTGTGGTGAGGGTCCGGATCTCCACGGGGAGTTCATTCCAGAAGGTCGGAGCAGCCACCGAGAAGGCTCTCCTCCGGGTAGTTGCCAGTCGACATTGGCTGGCTGATGGAATTCGGAGGAGGCCTAATCTATGCGATCTTATTGGTCTAGTGGAGGTGATTGGCAGTAGGCGGTCTCTCAAGTACCCAGATCCAATACCATGAAGGGCTTTGTAGGTGACAACCAGCACCTTGAAGCGCACCTGGAGATCAACAGGCAGCCAGTGCAGCTCACGGAGGATAGGTGTTACGTGGGTGAAATGAGGTGCACCCACGATCGCTCGTGCGGCCTCATTCTGGACCAGCTGAAGTCGCCGAATGCTCTTCAAGGGCAGCCCCATGTAGAGCACATTGCAGTACTCCAGCCTAGAGGTCACAAGGGCACGAGTGACTGTTGTGAGAGCCTCCAGTTCAGGTAGGGGCGCAACTGGTGCACCAGGCGAACCTGGGCAAATGCCCCCCTGGTCACAGCTGATAAATGGTGTTCAAAAGTCAGCTGTGGGTCCAGGAGGACTCCCAAGTTGCGGACCCTGTCTGAGGGGCGTACAATTTGACCCCCCAGCCTGAGAGATGGAACACTTGGCCAATTAGTGGGAGGGAAGCACAACAGCCACTCGGTCTTATCTGGATTGAGTACAAGCTTGTTAACCCCCATCCAGTCTCTAACAGCTTCAAGGCCCTGGCTCATCACGTCCATCGCTTCATTGAGTTGGCACGGGGCAGACAGATACAGCTGTGTATCGTCCGCATATTGGTGGTATTTTATCCTGTGCCGTCGGATGATCTCTCCCAGCGGTTTCATGTAGATACTAAAAAGAAGGGGGGATAGGACCGAACCCTGCGGCACCCCATACGTTAGGGGCCTAGGGGTCAATCTCTGCCCTCCGACTAACACCGACTGCGACCTGTCCGAGAGGTAAGAGGAGAACCACCGTAGAACAGTGCCTCCCACCCCCACCTCCCGCAGTCGTCGCAGAAGGATACCATGGTCGATGGTATCGAAAGCCACCGAGAGGTCAAGGAGTACCAGGATGGAGGCGTGGCCTCCATCCCTGGCTCTCCAGAGATCATCGGTCAATGCGACCAAAGCGGTTTCTGTGCTGTAGCCAGGCCTGAAGCCTGACTGGAATGGATCAAGATAACTGGCTTCCTCCAAGGACCGCTGGAGCTGAAACATGCTTTTGGAAGAAATGAAAAAAAAAAAAAAAACCACAAAGGAAAAAAGAAAAAAAGCTTTGGAAATGAGGAGACGAATGTCTGGTTTCTCATCAGACAATATGATTTTTACCTCATCAACTCATCTCTTGATGAGTTTGCCAGCTGAGGAATTCTGAAAGTTGAAGTCCCCAAGTCTTAAATTTCCCAAGTTTGCAGACCCCTGGTATACACAGTTGCAAGGAGTTGTATGAATATTTGCCAATCATTCACTGCAGATCTGTCCTGAAAACTATACATTATTTGATAGATCAACACAGTCAGAGGTGGTATTCAGCCAGTTCTGACCAGTTCTGGAGAACCCATAGCGGAAATTTTGAGTAGTTCGGAGAATCAGCAAATACCACTTCCGACTGGCCCTGCCTCCATCTATTCTCTGTGTCCCAAGTCCCAGCTGATCTTTTGTTGCCCTGCATAGGAGAACAGAGCTGGAAATGAGGTTGGTGGGGTGGGGAGGGAATGGGGATTTTGCAGTATCCTTCCTTTGCCACGCCCACCAAGCTACGCCCACAGAACTGGTAGTAAAAAAATTTGAATCACACCACTGAACACAGGGCCCAGTATTATATTACAATCAGTCATGTGCATAAGCACATAGTAGGAAATACCACTTACTTAGTTACCACTGGAAAGCCTTCTTTCCTACTAGCCCACCTTAGCGCAGGTGCATGATTGTTAAATTCCCTGCCCTTCTTCTTCCTGCCATATATTCAGCAAGTTAATGTTTTCCTTGGTTCAGAAATGGAAATACTTCACTCCTACCCATCTCAGGATTCGCTTTCAGACGGGCTGACATCGCCTCCCCCACTTCTACTCGGGAAAACATATCAGCTCAGAGAAGCCTAGCTGAGTCTTAGAACTGCACAATAACATGGGACTCTTCCCGTTTGGTGAAAGATTTCCTCCAGACCGTAGACCTGCTAAAGAGGCAGAGCAGCAAAGCCAGAGGGGAAAATCAATCACCTTGCTGAGGATAACTGGTATACCCACAAATCAGGAGAACCCAATTCAGCAGTGACTTGAATGAGATGTAATAGAGGCAGCTTAAGAGATTGGCCACAGCAGCAGATTTACTAGTGACATTTTTGTGCGCCAACATGAAGTGGGTTGATGGCACCATGTTAATCCAACAGTGCAGAAATGACCGCAGGTTAATGACATAACGGTTTAATACAGGGATGGAGAATCTGTGGCCATAAGATTGTCACTCAAGAACAGCATCAGGCAGCTCATCGAGCAGGGCCTCTTGGCTGCCTGGTGACTGATGCTGGGAGTTGTTCTTCAGGAACGTAATCTCCATCCTTCACTTAGATTAGAGGCAGATGCACTTCTGATTTATGCTGAATTCCCAGGCTTTTCCCCATCTGAAGATTCAGTTAGCATTGTATATTGGCTGCTGGATTGCTGTTATTTCTGGATGATTTGCAGCTGTCCCAGGAAAATGGAATGATGTAATCCATAAGATCTATCGGTGATGGTGATTTTGGGCATGGAAGGCATTGTTGTGATCGTGACTAGGTGTAAGCAATGCTCATTTTGCAGAGCCCTGAAGGAACGGCCTTTCTATGCATCCATGGACATGCATCCATTTCAATGTTATTGTGATGCAGACTAAGACCATTCTATTCTTCTAGGACTTTTAAAGTTTTTTTTTAAAGCACACATTAAAATGCCTTAATTTTTTAAAATTCTAATATTACCTGATGATATTAGTTTCATAATTTTTACTGCTGCTGCTGAGCCGAGGTGGCGCAGTGGTTAGGGTGCAGTACTGCAGGCCACTTCAGCTGACTGTTATCTGCAGTTCAGCGGTTCTAATCTCACTGGCTCAAGGTTGACTCAGCCTTCCATCCTTCCGAGGTGGGTGAAATGAGGACCCAGACTGTGGGGGCGATATGCTGACTCTGTAAACCATTTAGAGAGGGCTGAAAGCCCTATGAAGCGGTATATAAGTCTAACTCCTATTGCTATTGCTGCTGCAGAATTCTGGTTATTGGATAGAAATATTGGGTTAAATATAGCACCAGAATACACCAGGCACCACCTTGTCAAAATGAAATCTGCCCCTCTGATCAAAACATCTCAAGAATTTCTGTTGAGAATGTCTCTCCTCATTGCCCAAGAAATTTGTGAAGTATGGGTCAGATGGTAGTTTTTTTTTTAATGTGGCTCTAGTGCTTTATGTGGCTCCTGTAAGGAGAGTTTAATGGAGCCCAAGATTGTTTCAATTTAGAAGTTTAACTATGGCAGGTCTGAAGGGAGGGAGGAAGGAAGGAAGGCGATGTAAGCAGAATAGAGAAACAGAAATATGTCTCCACCATTGTGCAGAGTGAGACAGCCACATAAATGACATATTGGAGCAGTGGTGAGGTGAGGTATTCAAAAACAGAACTGTGTGTAATCTGATTACTTTGGAGACACATCTCATCATTCATTGCAAGCCACTTAACTCCCTCTCTCTCTTTCTGGCTCTGCTTCTGTAGTTTCTGTTCGCAGCCCAGATCAGTCTCTCTCTCTCTCTCTCTCTCTCTCTCTCTCCCTTGTGCTCTTCAGATGTTGAAACTACACATGAAAATTTCTCACTGAAACATAGCGATTTGAAGTTATAAGGCACATGGTGGGCATTGCACTGGGGGAAAGAACAAGTGTGGCCCACAGCTATGCTGGCTTAAAATTCTGGATTTGGAGAAATTGCATTTCACTCAAGGGAGATTTGACTTTTTTAGTCCAAATGTCTGGAAGGCATCAGGCTAGAAAGGCTGAATGAAATCTATCAGGTATGGTCACCTGGGAGTGCTTACAATAATGGGTTCATTGCTAAACCAAAATATATGTTTTTCTGGTTTATAGGTCACAGGTTTTGGATAGCACAATGTAATAACCTGACCAATTTTAACTTTATCACCCAAACACTGGTAGGTCCATCACAGTTTAGTATGAACAGGGTCATCATTGAAATAAACCCTTCTTTAACTAGCAAGGAAGCGAGATGGAAACCATTAACACATTTCCCCTATGCATTTTAATGGACTTCTTTAAAGGGTAAAATAAGCTGATCAAACAACCTCCTTTCTATAATAAATCTACCATGCTATTATTTTTGAAAGAGCACCCCAGTTTTATATATAATGTGCCATAATGTGGAGGCAATAGCATCAATTGTTCCCTGCCTGTTGAGAGATGATTAAGGACATATAAGGCAATGTTGTGACTGCTTTCATTTACTATTAGGAAACTACAAGGCAAATGAATGAAACTTTGATTCTGTACAAGAGATCAGATGCCCTGGAACTGTCCTTTAGGATGGGCCCAGCTCCACAAGAAGCAACAGAGTAGTTTAGAAGGAACCTATGGGCTCTGAATTTCTCAGCAATGGGGGCGACGTGCTCCTTGCTAGGTCACAACAAGCCCAAGGAAGGCAGAGAATCACAGGGAGGTGACTTCTAACTGCTAGCAGCTAGTGCAACTCAAGGCCCATGGGCTGGATCCGGCCTGCAGGATGCTTAGAACTGGCCTGGAGGATCAGTCTGGAACAGGGGTGGATTCCGGTGCTGGTTCACTCGTAGCATGCACAGAAGCAAAAAACAAGATGGCACCGCCATGGTGCCATCCGGAAAACTAGTTTGGGGGCATAGCAGGCCTGGGTTACTGCTGGTTCCAGTGACCCAGGCTGCCAAACCACTACTGATTCGGCTGAACCGGTCCAAACTGATAGGAACATCCATCTCTGGCCTAGAAACAGCAAAGGACCGGTCCATGGTGCCTCTGCCAGTGAAAACGGAGCTCAGGGGGGATGTGCCCCCCTGTGCTCCATTTTCGCTGGCAGAGGGCTGCTAAAGGCCATCACGGCCAAAAACAGGGCACTCGGGGGGGGGGGGCATGTGCAGGCCCATAGGCTCCATTTTTGCTGGCAGAGGGCTATCAAGACAAACTAAAAACAAAACAAAGGAGAAATGTTTCCCCTTTTGCATTTGAGCTTGTAAGAAGGGACAGGAAAGGAGAAAGGGAAAGAGGAAAGAAAAAGGAAAAAGTGGAAGAGAGTAAGGAAGGAAAAATAAGGAAAAGGGGGAAGGAAGAAGAAAGGAGAATGAACTCTTTTATCACTTTCTCTCTACCACCCAACCTCTCCCCATACTTATCTTCGACTGATCATGTTTGCAATAATTTACCTTTTCTAAATAGGCACAGTTCCCTTACCGGATCCCTCGCTCAATCAATCAAACACACACACAAACAACCATTTTTCTCCAAACTTTGGTTACAGCATGGTTCTGACTTCGGCTGGTGGGAACAGCTTTCTCCTTTCCCCGTCCAGTTTGGCAGCGAGTCTAGCGGAGAGCTGTCCCCATCCCCGGTGACCGGGGTGGAGCGGGGGTAGCGAGAAGGCAGGCCTGGCTCTTTTTGGCTTCTGCCTCTCCTTGCAGCATACAAGAAACCCCGCGATCTCCGGTCTCTCTTAAGATACGGAAACTAAGCCCGGCGCCTGATACAGACGTCACAAAGGAAACGGTCAATAGGAATGGCTCGTGGTCACAGATCAAAAGAGGAGATCGTGACGGAGAAAGAGCATCCATTAGCGTTGCCCTCCCTCCCTTCCCTACTTCTGCGCCTGGACTAGTTTCCCCTCCCACCTCGGAGGCGCCCCGCTCACCATCTGCCGGTGGGCATCTCCGGCGATCCCCCGCTGACGGCGAAAAAAAGGCCCAACACCACGCGGAGGGCGGAGAAGAGCAGCGCCATCGTCGCCTTAGCTCTTTCTCCCGCCTTTCCCTCCCATTGGCCGCCAGCCGGAGGAGGTGGAACCGAGGCGGGGGAACAGAAAGGAGGCTGGGAAAGCCGCCCTGGACGGCTTTGTCGCACACAGGATGGGTGCAACCTGGGAAAAGGAAAGGGTCCCGCTTGCCAGTCCGCCCACCCACCCTTGGGATCCAGGGGCAGCACTCCCCAGCGCCGCCACTGCCGCGCTGCTTCCTTCGCACCCTGTGGAGTTTCTCGCACACAGGACGGGCGCGACCTGGGAGACACAAGGAAAACTCCGCAGGGTGCGAAGGAAGCAGCGCGGCAGCAGCGGAGCTGGGAAAGTGCTGCCCCGGAGCCCACGGGTGAGCGGGCTGGCGAGCGGGTGCCTTTCTCGCACACAGGATGGGTGCAACCTGAGAGACACAGGGAAAGGCGCCCACTCGCCAGCCCGCCCACCCACCCTTGGGCTCCGGGGGCAGCACTCCCCAGCATCGCCACTGCCACGCTGCTTCCTTCGCACCCTGTGGAGTTTCTCGCACACAGGACGGGTGCGACCTGGGAGACACAGGGATAGCTCTGCAGGGCACGAAGGAAGCAGCGCGGCAGCTGGGAAGGTGCTGCCCCCAGAACCCAAGGGTGAGCGGGCTGGCGAGCGCGCGCCTTTCTCGCACACAGGGAAGGGGAGGAGGGCGGCGGCTGTTTCACTAACCCCGCGCAGGTTACTAAAGGCCCTCAGCAGCAGCAGCAGCCGCCGACCTCACGCGGCGGTCCTTGGGGGCGCTGCGGAAGCCCTGCAAAGCGCCCCTTTCCCAGCTCGGAGCGGGATGATCAGTGAGCGGAGCTTCGTTTAAAACGATGGCTGTGGCCGCTCGTTCGCTCCGCTGCTCTTGCGTGGAAGTCTGAGGAGGCAGAGGGGTGGGAGGGGCATGAAGAAACCAGCGCGGCGGCGCTGGGAAGGTGCTGCCCCCGGAGCCCAAGGGTGGGCGGGCTGGCGAGTGGGCGCCTTTCTCGCACACAGGGAAGGGGAGGAGGGCGGCAGCTGTTTCACTAACCCCATGCAGGTTACTAATTCCCGGTTTACTCACCAGTGAAGCAGCAAAACAAAGCAAGCGGCCGCGAAGGTGAAATGAAATGGAGACTCTTGCGACTCATGCGGCGTGCTAAGCGGACTCCAGCCAATTAGTGAGCTGGCTGGGATGGAAAACTTTAAGCACGCCGCGTTTCCCATCACAGCCAGCTCACTGATTGGCTGGAGTCCAGGCCAATCAGAGAGCAGCAGGCTGGGCTGGCTTAGATTTTTAGAAATAGATGGGGGAACTAACGAGCGAGCTAGCAGCAGCTGATGGGCAGGGGAGCGAGCAAGCCCCAAAATAAAGCGGGGTTTTTCTAGAACGGCCCGGGACGCGGGAAAAATTATGAAAAGGCGTGCCTGTCCCGCCAGATGCGGGACATCTGGTCACCCTACTCTTACTATTTGATGCCTTCTTTCTGTTTCAGGGATTGCATCCACTTACTGTATTTTCACTTCCTTTCTTTCCTCAACTATTTGCACCGTCCATAGTTCTTTAGGCACTCTGTCTATCAGACCTAATTCCTTAAATCTATTTGTCACCTCTACTATATATTCATCAGGGATATGATTTAGTTCATACCTGAGTGGCCTAGTGCTTTCCCCGAATTTCTTCAATTTAAGCCTAAATTTTGCAACAAGCTCATAACAAAAATGATTGAGAAGGAGCATGCAGAACTGAAAGGGTTAAATAACCCATATTCCCCTTTTTGTTTTGCCACAAGTTGCGTCTCCTACTTTCTACCTGCATTAACTCAAATCCAAAGAATACTCTGTGAGGGGGAGAACAATGTTAGTTTTAAGGCTTTTAGGAATTTGCAGGCCTTGACTTCTGAAACCCCATCTCAGTATGGAAGGCCAAGGGGCTATTTGGGGGAAGTCAGGAAGCAAGGCGAGGAAACCATAATGCATTCTGTAATTCCCTTCCTTTCCCTAAAGGGAAAACTGTGGGGGAAGAAAGGATTTTCCTAAGGTGAAACAGGATATGCTAAAACCATTCCCCTTGTTTGGCTTGGGATTAAAACTGCCA
Organism: Thamnophis elegans; assembly: GCF_009769535.1. NCBI lineage: Eukaryota > Metazoa > Chordata > Lepidosauria > Squamata > Natricidae > Thamnophis > Thamnophis elegans. Next base: position 54,222,642 of record NC_045543.1, read on the forward strand.
CTTTCTGGTATTTATGCTTCTCCAATTACTCCCTGTAGTAAGGACAGAAAAACAATATAGGAAAAGTAATTTGGCAAGAGACACCATTGCCAAAATTTGCAATATTAGTTGCTGTATGATTTAGGGGAATCTATGTCCCTTTGTAATTGGAGACAAATTGGTTGCCTGCATCTGCTAACTATATCAAATGCAGAAAGCCTCATAAGACTTCGGTACTGTGTAGGTGTCATTTCTAATGGGACTTTGTTATTTATCATATTTATAGCTTGCTCTGTTCCAGAAATTATAAGTAGTCCTCGACTTACAACAGTTCATTTAGTGACTGTTCAAAGTTACAACGGCACTGAAAAAAATTGACTTTTTCACACTTATGACCCTTGCATCCCCATGGTCATGTGATCAAAATTCAGATGCTTGGCAAAGGGTTCATAATTATGACGGTTGCAGTGTGCTTGGGTCCTTTTGCAACCTTCTGACAAGCAAAGTCAATGGGGAAGTCAGATTCCCTTAACAACCGTGAACTTAACAGCTGCAATGACTTACTTAATAACTGTGGCTAGAAAGGTCGTAAGATGGGGCAAAATTCACTTAACAAATGTCTCTATTAACAAAATAAATTTTGGCCTCTGTTGTGGTTGTAAGTCAAGTACTTCCTGTATAACAGTCCCCACACATTTGGAGGAAGTTAGGTTAAAGGTTAAAGAAAACGATAATGAACTTTATAGAAAATAATGAACTTTAGTGTTCAGAAAAAAACTGTAGTTCAAGTAGCTGCAAAGTCCTGGTGCCATGGGAAATTAGGAATAATTAAGCCAAAGAGAGCCCCCTGCCAATTCGATACTTCCGGGGATGGGATCCTACCAGTTTAACAACCAGTTCACTGAGTACACGCTTTGTTCATGCGCGCACACGCCTGACACGTGCTGTGTGTGAAATTTACAGAGAAATCGCATTCCGCATTGCTGCTGGGGAGGAAAACAGCTGAAGTGTGGCACTCCGCTCTGCTGCACCTATTAGCTGGGCTTCAGAAAAAGGAATATAGGTGAATATAATGCAGGAGCAGGAGGGCCCAGCTGATATCCAGAGCTACCAGTTTGCCAGAACCAGTCTGAACTGGTATAATCCCACCCCTGGATACTTCTCTGTTGTACAGTACTGGGTTAGAACCCAAACATATTTATTACTGTTCAAACTCAGGTTCAGGCCAAAAAGTTGCAATAAACCATTATAGAGAGATGGAAAATACGGTAACAAGGAACTGATGAGGATGCAAAGAAAGATTCTAGTAATGTCTCCAGTTATATTTGGAGAGCCCAGAGGTCCACCCCACTTCCTGCTCCTCTCACCCAGTTCAAATCTCTCTCAACCTCCTATGTTAGCTGAGTCCCACATTCAAAGACCCCTTTGGTTTGCCTGCTCCTTTCATCCAGTGTAAAATGACAAGGGGGGGGGGAACCTCTTCCATAAAAATAACAGAATCAATTTTGCAATTGTTTCAATTGCATTCATTTGATTTCAAATCACTTGTTTTGCTGCACTCATTTAGGCTGGGCTTTCTTTTCCTTTATTTTTGGTAATCTCTTACGTGAGTCAATTTTAGTGACTACATCTCTAGTCAGATGCCATTTATTTTCCAAGAATTTCCTGGGCTATGTCATACTGTGGCATTCTAGGAAAATATCCACTTGCATATATTTTTTTTTACTTCCGGAATGCTCTGTCCAGAAAAAACAGTTTTGGACACCACGATATAAAAAAGATGTGGAGACTCTAGAAAGAGTGCAGAGAAGAGCAACAAAGATGATTAGGGGACTTGAGGATAAAACATATGAAGAACGGTTGCAGGAACTGGATATGTCTAATCTTATGAAAATGACTAGGGGAGACATGATAGCAGTGTTCCAATATCTCGGTGGCTGTTACAAAGAAGAGGGAGACAAGTTATTCTCTAAAGCACCTGAGGGCAGGACAAGAAGCAATGGATGGAAACTAATCAAGGAGAGAAGCAACCTACAACTAAAGAGGAATTTCCTGACAGTTAAAACAATTAATCAGTGGAACAACCTGCCTCCAGAAGTTCTGAATGCTCCAACACCGGAGGTTTTTAAGAAGAGTTTGGACAACCATTTGTCTAAAATGGTGTAGGGTTTCCTGCCTAAGCAGGGGGTTGGACTAGAAAACATCCAAGATCCCTTCCAACTCTGTTATTCTATTCCACGGATGTCAAACTCAATCACGTCACATGACATATGTTTTTTGCCTTTGCGGAGTTGGGTGGGCATGGCCTGCGCGTGATGCATCTGGCCTGCAAGCTGCCAGTTTGACACATCTATTCTATTCTGTTCTATTCTATTCTACTCTGCTCTATTCTGGGAAAATAAAATGGTACATGCCAACATTTAACTGTTACATAGGAGATAAGTGGCATAATCCATACAAATCTATTAGCAATCCCTGACATTAAAAATGAATGCAATCTACGATTGCTTTATAATGCAATACATAACGTGTACAGGCCCTTACTTTTTCCAGTGTGGCAATGCTAGTTTCTTGCCAAGTTATTGTGAGTCATAATACAGGATGGTCCTTGATTTAGAACTGTTTGAAGTTACAACAGCAAGTGAAAAAAGTGACTTCCGAACATTTTTCACACTTAGGACCGTTGAAGCATTCCCATGATCATGTGATCCAAGTTCAGATTCTTGGCAGCCAACGCATATTTATGACAGTTGCAGTGTCCAGGACTCACCTGATCCCTTTTGCGACCTTTTGACAAGCAAAGTCAAGGGGGAAGCCAGGTTCACTTAACAACTGTGCTACTAACTTAACAACTGCAGTGATTCACTTAACAACTGTGGCAAGAAAGGCAAATGGGGCACCAAGTGCAGCACCAAGCGCTGCATCTTTATTATTACTGTACTGCAGATGTTAAAGAGGATAAAGTTGGAGGTGATGAAGGTTACTGTTTCAGTAGCAGGTGCCCAACTTTTGTCTTCTGACCTCGGGAATTATATTGATTGGATCCCTAAAATATCCTGTGGATGACTTTGAATTACTAATGTGGTTGGTAATTTGGGACCTTGGCTGAATGATCTTTTTGTACTTCTTCAGATAATTCTACATCCTAGTTTCTGTTATGAGCTACATAACTAGCATCTTTTCTCTGATATTGTATATCTGGCCCTCTAAACATGATAACTTTAAGACATGTGGACTTCCACTTCTAGAAGTCCATGCTGTCTGAGGAACTCTAGGAGTTGAAGTCCACAGAGGTGGTATTCAGGCGAACCGGTAGTGGCGGTGGCGTGATGCTCCACCCACCCACCCACCCAGACGTCATCACGGACCTTCTGTGTATGCCCAGACGCACGCTCCCGCTCCCGGTAGTGAAGAAAAGAGGATACCATTAGTCTTAAAGTTGCCAAGTTTGGAGATGCCTACTGTATATGATGGCAAAGGACCTAAATTTCTGCTGCCTTGATGCTAAACTCATTGTTTTGGGAATATGGATCATACAGAAAAAAGCTTTGGAAGGATAGTTAGAAATGATAAAATAGCATCCTTTAAAACAACATATATAACCACCTTCCTAACAGCCAGCTGGCTCATTAGAATACATAATTACAAATTGGAGGATCAATGTCCCTATGGGAGTGGGCGGCATACACATTCTAATAAACTTGAGGAGGGCTCAAATAGACTATCAGACTTAAAGGATTCAGACATGCAGACCCTAACAAACATGGAATGAGATAAATCGCAGTGCCAACTGGCTGCGGGACAATTCAACAATTCAATTATTTAAAGTAATTTTAAAAATATTTTAATTTTTGTCATTCACATTTCATTTTGTCTCTCCTTTCTTTAATGATTCTATTCCACCATTTCTTGATATTAATGTAACTCTTGTCCTGTGGCGAGCTATCCTGTGGCAAGTCGGCTGTGATGAGATGGCCATGGTGAGTTGTCCTAGACCTTAATAGGCAGTAGGTCTCTCTGACAGGGTCCTCATCATCCATCACTTGGATTATGGGGTTTTTGGATCAACGTCTAGATCATGGGTGTCAAGGCATCACGTTGTTGTCACGTGATGTTTTTCCCTTCACGGAGTTGGGGTGGGCGTGGCTTATGCGTGACGCATCGAGCCCATGGGCCACTAGTTTGACACGCCTGATCTAGGTCCATTTCTAACTGCATTAATGATAGCAAAAATAAAATAAAGCATCTCAATGCTGCTTCCTTATCCTCTATTGTCGAGTAAGGTAAAGGTTCCCCTCACACATATGTGCTAGTTGTTCCCAACTCTAGGGGGCGGTGCTCATCTCCGTTTGCAAGCCGAAGAGCCAGCGCTGTCCGAAGACATCTCCGTGGTCATGTGGCTGGCATGACTAAATGCTAAAGGCACACGGAACGCTGTTACCTTCCCACCAAAGATGGTTCCTATTTTTCTACTTGCATTTTTATATGCTTTCAAACTGCTAGGTTGGAAGAAGCTGGGACAAGTAATGGAAGCTCACTGTTATGTGGTGCTAGGGATTAAAACCGTCAAACTGTCAACCTTTCTGATTGACAAGCTCAGCATCTTAGCCACTGAGCCACCACGTTCCTTTTTCTTCGAGTAACATATACATTAAATATAAATGACATTTTTTTAAAAGGGAAAAAAATCTTTTTCTGCTCTTAAATTCACCCATCCGAACTGCATTTTGCTCTACTTAAGAATAGACTTGAAAATATTGCCAAGGGTTAATTCCTCCAAGCATTTTGATTGTACACAGTCAGGGAAGCTTTTAGTAGCTTCTTGCAGTGCCCATTTCTGAAAGTAAAGACTTACTTTATGGTTTAGCTAAGATGACAGCAGTGCTGAACTTCAAATGGTTTCCATAGGAAGTGGAGGTGGCTGTGACAAGGTAGTAGGAGTTTGCTCATTTCTAGGGTCGAGCATTACTTGACAGAGAAGAATTCATTAGCCAGTAGAACAAAGGCAACATTTGCATTATCAATCTGGATGTACAATTCACGGCTGTAGACAAGAGGAACACCAACATTTGGCACCGCAAGTGCCCTCCTGCCACGCAACCTTTTCATTTGAAATGAATCTCTTTGAGCAAGCAGGACAAACTGAAGTGACGGGTATCAAGAGGTGGCACCATGGCCCTCTGGCTCTAATTGCTTTCCTGGCAAATCTGTTTCATTTCACTGGATGAAGCTGTTCATTTCTTCATCTGCCACCTTGAATTTGGAAACAAAACAGCCTTCCAGGATTTAGGCGATGTCGAAGGAAGCGCCACCTGGGCATTTTTTAATTTGGACGAGCATATTAGGAAAACAAAGAGACCTCTTTAAGAAAACACATCTGGCCATAGGCCAATAAAACAGCAATTTCCCCCAGGAAGAAGCTTCAGTTAAATTTGTAGAAAACCCTGATATTCTTTAACTGGATTTTGACCCTGTATTAATAGAACTCAGAGCATTTCCAAGAAATATAAAGTGAGAGATTCTTAGAGTCAAAAACACCATGTTTGATAGGAAGATCTTTGGAAAGATTGTTGTGTTGAATAGAGTGTGTGGATAGCCCAGGAACTGAGTTTATGGATTGATCTGTGTAAATCTATGTCAGGACAATGTATACTGATAAAGACGTTAAACCCAAGAAACTAACAAAGGAAGAGAAGCAACCTAGAGCAAAGAAGAAATTTCCTGACAGTTAAAACAATGAATCAGTGGAACAATTTGTTTCCAGAAGTTGAAATGCTCCAACACTGGAAGTTTTTAAGAAGAGATTTGACAACTATTTGTCTGATGTGGTATGGGGTTTCCTGCTTAAGCAGGGGGTTGGACTAGAAGACCTCCAAGGTCTCTTCCAACTCTTGTTGTATTTCACAATTTGGAACGGAAGATGGTATTTTTCAAGACTCATCATGCATAATCTGTCAAAATGAGCTATGATCTCCTCTTTGACAGGCAGGAGAATTTATAAATAGGAAGAGTATGAAAGGAGAAATCCTTCTGAAGTCACTTGAACTATCCAGAGTAGTCAGCTCAGCTTACTGAGTCTCAGTCTCTAGAGGCATTAAAAGTGGTTTAACTTACAAAAGTTAATATACAAATGTACGAGCCTCTTTATTGTATGAATGCTGTGCCACGTTAAACTAAGTGTTTACTTAGTTTGGATACTTCTTTGATTTGCGAGAGAACTGTGTTTAGTAAAAATAGTGGTAGCTCTGGTTTGCCTTGGAGATTGATGTAAAGTGCCACTCTGTCAGAGGTGTCTGACAGGGCTAAACTAGTCAAGGCAGCAGTTGCGATAACACAACTGTGGTGCATGTCAAAAAAGCATGCCTGACATCCCATCACAGAAGCCTACAGCTTGATTTTTTTTACTCTCCCTGTAAATGAATGCCATTCTGCCTTTAAGGAATGTTGGCATTATCCCTGAAAAATCTTTTCAATAGATTTGTATTCTTCCAATTTTTACTACCAGTTCTGTGGGCTTGGCTTTGTGGGCATGGCTTTGTGGGCATGGCAGGGGAAGGTTACCCTCCCCACCCCACTAACCTGCTTTCCAGCTCCGTTCTCCTGTTCAGGGCAACAAAAGAAGATCAGCTGGAATGCTGGGAGGCAGTGGGAGTAGGGCCAGCCTATTTGCCGGTTCTCTGAACTACTCAAAATTTCCACTACTGGTAATCCAGTATCAAAATAGGCACAAAGAATAGACTGTTTACCCAGTTTTCTCTTTGAGTTGTAATCTTGCTTCTATTTCCAAAATCAAAACTTAAAGGTTTCATTGATTATGTGGCTCAAAGTATATTGTTTACAAACAAGGTAAAGCTTCCAACGTGTTCATGAGGGCATCAACAGTTTTTTTTTTATAAAAAAAACAAGCTAAAGACAGACATCTATAAAAGTGGGATAGGACAGGACAGGACAGGCCAGGACAAAAATGCAATAAAGTATCAGAATGTGATAACTGATCCTTAAATAGAATAGCATATGTTCATAGCCATGAAATACCAAATGGTTTGCCCAGTGACTTTCTAGTGCAAATATAAACTGCAGCACTCCATACTACTTAACTACGCAGCTGGGTCCACCTATTTTTTTCTACATTAAAATATCAATATTCTATTCTGAGTTTTTTTAACCCTTCCACCAGGAGTGTCATTATTTCCCAAATGTATACTGCATTCTCTAGGAAGCCACCCCACCTAGATAATGAAATATTTTGGGGGATATTAAAAGAGGCAGAATATTACATTTCTCTAAAGGAGAAATGGAGAAACATGTTCTTAAAGGCAGGAAGCATCCCCAGTCTTCCTGCATAGTAAAACAGCCCCAAGCAGAAGAGACTGGCCTTTAGGAATGCAGATTTTGTATCCATTCATAAACAAAACATCTTCAGCCACAGCTTCCCTAGGGTGGGATGAAGAATTTACACCCCCACCCACCCAAATTCTAAGTCCAGGACAATGACCTCTAGGAGTCTAGGACATAATAGGGTTAACCCACCACCATTAAAATAGCAAAAGGCACAAGGCTCACTACATTGGACAACCCTCTGGAGTATCTCAGAACCCTATAAAATTCATCCATTCCTAAGCCCCAGAAACACTGGTTGTCACTGAAGTTTCTAGAAACAATAAACCTCCTTTTCTTGCAGTCAATCAGCCTCCATTTTATTTCCAGCACCATTCTCCTGGATTGGAACTGGACTGGATTTCCCCCCCCCCCACACACACACACACAATTCCTGAAAGAGACGCTGGAAGGTCTCTTTCAGTTTTGACCAAAGAAATTATCTTCAGGATTTAGCTTCTAATGATATATGCCTGTGTTGTCATTTTCTGACTGGACACTGATGAAGCTGTTTTGTTGCAAGCTCTTACAAATTGTGCTTCCTTGCCATTGTCCAAAAATCGGTTGTGCCCTAACTTCTATCCCACTTCAGGGTTGGATGAAATTGGTGTTGCAGCAAATATGACTCTGCGTTTGTATCATTTGTTATTTCTTTGGGGAGCCTATGAGAGCATTAGAACTCCAGAGGTAGGACACTCAACAGGGAGAAAGAGAATTAGCTAGCATTCTCTGAGCAAAATGACTGGCTGATCAACGATGAGATGAAGATCTAAAGTACACTATGAATGATTTGTAAATGAGACTGGTTTGTGGCAAGGCAAAGTTTGATAAGCTAGCTCATCTTCTCAGACTATTAGCACATAACTGACATTAATAAAAGATGGTCAGGCAACTTTCATTAAATAAACTGAGAAGAGGAACAAACATAAGTAAGTAAATGTAGGTTTATTTGAATGTAAATATGAGAGAGAAAAACAGTGATCTAGGAATAAAAGTCACATGGGGTTAATTCAATCTGAAATTTGTTCTAAAATAGGCAGAAAGAACAGGCTACAAGGCAGGACATAAATGCTGAGAAAGGATACTGTTCACTTTTTCAATATCCATCTAGATACTGATTTTCCTCTGGAAAAGGAGGCAAAAAAATGTGTGTGTATTATAAATGGAGGACAATGTAACCTGGACTCTTGTAAATTATATGGGGAGTATCTTCCAGCATTTACTGAGGTAATGACCATGACAGCAGATAAATGATGTATGGGCTTATTGGGAAAGGAAAGCGGTCATTGAGAATAAAAGGATCTCATCCAACCAAGTCATTAACTTGGAATGAGCTAAAGCAACTTTCATCATGCAGATATATATTTAATTGGTACTTATGTTCCACTTTGATAGAGGAATTAAGCCAGTCTTAGAAGTGTGGCTTTAATTGCAATATTTCTCAGGATCTCAGAGCCTACTGACCTCAAGGCAGTGAGATATAGATAGGTTAAAGAATTTCTTTTGTGTTGTTCCTTCTTTATCTCCTTCTCTGCTCTTTGGTGGTGAGATTCTAATTACAGAATGTTTCCTTCCTGAAACCTCTTCCCTGAAACTAGGTTGTTTTTAAAGACACAGATTTTCCTTCACTAAAGTTTTACAAGAAACTAGTACAAATGAAGAAGCAATACAGAAAGAGGGAAGAAAACCAAAAGTACAGAAAGAAAGAATTGAAAAGAAAGATAGAAGGAAGTTTATGATTTTCCTGGCAGCAAATAGAAGTACAATCACAAAATTATCTTATTCTTATGATGACAAGATCATAAGATCAACCTATTCTGTGTTCCAAGAGAAGAAAATTTGTGTAGCTCATGTATGTATGGTTGAACTGTGGAGTCCTTGGTTACAGACATTTCATTACCCAATTAGCACGGCTCCTACCGTTTCAAACCTGTTCGACCGAACCGATAGTGGTTTGGCAGCCTGGGTCGCTGAAACAGGAAGCAACCCAGGCCTTCCATGCCCCCGAACCGATTCTCCGGTTGGTGCCATAGGCACTGCCATCTTATTTTTCAGTTCTGTGCATGTGCAGAACTATTTTAATTGCATTGAGCATGTGTGCGGAGTGCACTTCAAGCACACATGCGTGAAGCGCACAAACAAACAAGCCAGCAATAATGCCCACCCTTGCCAATTAGGTAACATCATCAGTGCTGGTAAGTGTGAAGTTTGTTCCCTATTTATACACAGTAGCTTGCCCTGCCAAGTTTGGCAGGGATGTGATTTTCTTCTTTCCATTTTCCTGATTACAGTATCATTTCCTTCCTATTCTCTCTGTATTGAATGTACAATACCATATTTCTGCTAAATTTAGAACAGGCTGCTTCACTCATTCTTGCTCAAGTTAAATTCTCACTTTCCTGAAAGACGGAACACATTTTCTACACTAATTTTTCCCAAATTAAGACTACCTAGATACTGTTGGATTTTATTAAAATTAAATTATTTAAAAGCTGTTTTGGCAACATTAGCTGGGGACCATGGAAATTAAACAGATCTGCAGAGTACCAAAATAATTCCATGATTAGCCATCTAAAAAGACAGATTTTGGGAAGTTTTGCTTTTCACATTCTTTGAAACTGTTTTTCAAACCTGATAGCTTTTAAGATGCTAGTGGGGGGGCGGGGGGATTTTGGGAATTGAAGTTAATACATCTTAGGGTTGCCAAGTTTGATAAACATTGCTCTAAAAGGTATTGTAAAAGGAGTCATTTCATCACTGCTGATCTGTCAATAGCTACAGTTCCTGCCTCCTCTCAGTCCATAGAAGGAAGTAGATAAATGATAGCCTTCAAAAGATTAGAGGCTTTTAAGAAGAAACTGGTCAACCATTTCTCTGAAGTGGTATAGAGCAGTAATGGCAAACCTTTTTTGGCTCGTGTGCCAAAAAAGTGTGGGGGTTGCGCAGGGGCGTTGCGTGCTGACGTGCCAAACCCATAATGCAATGTGCGACCCCCTGCGTGGATCTTGTACCATCTTTGATGATAGGGAGAGAAATTTTACCCCCCTCAGAGAGGAGTCCTCTGGGAGTCCTCCTGGATACGCGGCTTAGTTTAGAAGAACACCTGACGGCTGTGACCAGGGGGGCCTTTTACCAGGTTCGCCTGATACAGCAGTTGCGCCCCTTTCTGGATTGGGATGCTCTGTGCACAGTCACTCATGCCCTCTTCCTTTCTCGCCTGGACTATTGTAACGCTCTCTACATGAGGCTGCCCTTGAAGAGCACCCGAAGGCTTCAACTGGTCCAGAATGCGGCTGCGTGGGTTATCATGGGGGTACCTAGGTGCTCCCATGTTATACCCCTTTTAGGCGGCCTGCACTGGTTGCTGGTTGTCTTCTGGGTGCGATTCAAGGTACTAATTATGACCTTTAAAGCGCTCCATGGCTTAGGCCCAGGATACCTGCGAGACCACCTTCTGCCACCAGTAGCATCCCACCGTCCAATGCGATCCTAGAGTTGGCCTCCTCAGGGTGCCGTCGGCCAGACAGTGTCGGCTAGCGACCCCCAGGGGGAGAGCCTTCTCTGTGGGAGTGCCTTCCCTCTGGAATGAGCTGCACCCGGAGCTTCACATAATCCCCAACCACCGGTCCTTCCGACGCGCCCTAAAAAGTTGGCTTTTCCAGCAAGCCGGCCTGGCCTGAATAGAATAAAATATAGGATTAATTTGGTTGTTAATTTTAATTTAATTTTTAAATTTTTATTGTAAATATCAATTGGGGGTTTTTTTGGATACTTTATTTAATGTCCATTTAATTTTTGCAATATGTGTTTTCTTTTATGTTGTATGCTGCCCTGAGTCCTTGGGAGAAGGGCGGCATATAAATCCAATAAACCTAAACCTAAACCAGATACTGTAAAGAGATGCGGTGGCTCAGTGGCTAAGACACTGAGCTTGTCAATCAGAAAGCCATCAATTCAATGGTTTAAATCCCTAGTGCTGCGTAACAGAGTGAACTCCTGTTACTTGTCCCAGCTTATGCCAACCTAGCAATTCGAAAGCACGTAAAAATGCAAGTAGAAAAAGAAGGACCACCTTTGGTGGGAAAGTAACAGCGTTCTGTGCACCTTTGGCATTTAGTCATGCCAGCCACATGACTACAGAAATGTCTTTGGATAGTGCTGGCTCTTCAGCTTTGAAACAGAGATGAGCACCACCCCCTAGTCAGGAACGACTAGCACTTATATGCGAGGTCAGAGTTGGGTTGCTACTGGTTCACACTGGTTTGGGCGAACCGGTAGTGGAAATTGCAACTGGGTCGTTGAACTGGTAGGTACGACAGACTCACCAAGCCCCCAAAGCAGTTCCCCAGTCGCCACAACATGTTTTTTTGACATTTTGAATGTTCTATGTATGCGCAGACCTTTTTATAGGCAACTGTGGATGCAAATCATGCATGCACCAACCGGCAGTAACGCCAGCAGAAACCCAGCCCTGTGTGAGGGGAACCTTTACCTAGATATTGTAACATCAATGTTAGTCAGTGATATTAGGTACCTAGTTTGGATAATGTCTGCAAGAAAACAACCAATCTCAGAGTGTAGCAATGACACCTCATTTCAACCTGAGCTACAAATATTCTCCTTATTGGTAGACTGGAGTGAGTATCACCAGGAGTAGCAGAATTGGTGGGACATTACAGGGTCAACTGTGACTTGGAATCACAAAGCGGTAATCACATTTTTGAATAGCATTACTACCATTATTACTTTTTGTTCAAGAGAGCCACAGGCCAGCCAATGTTGGCAATTCTGAATAACAGAGGTTGGCTCTCTTGCCTTAAGAGTCAGGAGAGTTGATTTTGCTAGCTAGCTACTAAATGACAAACAGAAAAACAAGGCGGGCTTCTCCAAGAAATTCCAATTCTTTCAGTCTTTTACTTTTTTTGACAAAAATCTATTTGAATGACCCCTGGTAGTATATGTAAGCTTGGAACATATTGAGTGGGAATAGAGAAACATACTTGCTTTTTTGTAGAATACAGCTGGGTTTCATCAGTTTTATTTTGACAACATAGACATATTTGAGGTAGATTTCTGTATTTTGAAGGCCAATAAACATGACTTCAGAGAATAACTCAGTAGAGGAGAACTGGGGGAAGATGTGTCACACTACAGAAATTTTGCCTCAATTTTGTCAAGCAAAATCCCTTGAATTGGGCCATTTTAAGAGATACATAAATGATCTCTTTTTTTTTTTAGAGGAAGCACATCCAGGTTAGAGATTAGGGAAGCTTTTGTAAACTGAAAAAAAGTTCCCTCTCTTCATTCTGCTCCACTGATATCAATGTGTTGCAAAGGGTTCACCCTCACATCTGCAGCTACTTTAAATGTGTGCTAGCAATCAGTTTTGATCTTATCTGAGAGAGTGCAATTCATGGGTTAAACTTAACATAGAATATTTATATCTGATTTGTTTCTTGACAGCTCATAATTATATACCTGGTAGATTGTGAAAGGAAGAATAAATAAATAAAATAAACTGATTGGATCAGCTCAATTTTTCGGGATTTGTAACTGCTCATATGGACTAGTTTAGATTTTCTCAACCTCCTGACCTCACATGTGTTGGGCCTGTTACCTCCCCTTCAAATCTCTAGCCACATCTGGACTGGCCAGGTTAGGGGAGACAGCTTATTATTGACTATTCTAAGCACTTGATAACTCAGAGTTTTCAACTATCTATGGAGATTCTCAATCATCCAGGTCATGGTTGTCCTAAAGATGTTTTTTTAAAAGCCACCCAGACTTTCTTGGTCTTCCTTGAAAATGTTTCGCTTCTTATCCAAGAAGCTGAGAGAACGAAACTGAAGACACCAGTGATGGGTTGCCTTTTTTTCTTTTTTCTTTACTAATGGTTCACGTGTGCACGATGCTTTTGCTACTACTGGTTTGCCCGATCCGGGCAGAACCGGGAGCAACACACCTCTGAAAGACACATCTTGGACAAGAAGCAAATGTTTTCAAATAAAAAACCAAGAAAGTCCAGTTGCCTTTTGAAAAAGCACCTTTGGCTCAGAATTTTCAAACACAAATTCCATCAACAGCAGTGGGTCATCTGATTCGGCCAGTTATTGCTGGTGGTTGTGGTCAAGTATAATCAGCCCACAGGGAGCATTAAACTAGGTAATTATCTGAGTCTGTATGATTCAGCTTTCATTTGGGATGGCTGTGAAGTGATTGACTGCCTGAATCTTAACACCTTTAAGATGTATAGACATCAACTCACAGAATTCCCTAGCTAGAACACTTAAAAGACCTTAGACCTCCACACACCTGAATGTTGCTATGGTGGAGAAATACTAGTATACAGTTTGTGTTCTTCCATACATTCATTTGCAAACAATCTCCTGATAAACATGTAACAGAATAACAGAGCTGGAAAGGGCATTGGAGGTCTTCTCGTCTAACCTCCTGCTTGAACAGGAGATTCTATACCAGGGGTGTCAAACTCACGACCATGGACCGGATGCGTCACACACTGGCCACGCCCACCTCCGGTTTAATGAAGGGGGGGAAGTTATGATACATCATGTGACAACATGACTCCCCGAGTTTGAAACCCCTGCTCTGTACCAATGTCTTCTTAAAAACTTCTAGTGATGGAGACCTGAAACTTCTAAAGACATATGGAGTGCACCAAGTTGCAGAAAGCTTTATTTGTATGAAAATCTAAGATAGAAAAAGACAAATCTAGTTATTTTTCAAAGATGGGTGGAAAAAAAATGATCACAAAGCTAATATGAGATCTGGATGAATTTCCAGGCATGCTGCAGGTATGCTCCATTTTAAGTATTGCCAGTTATAAACATATTTTTGAAAAACCAATGTTTAATCTCAATATAGTTTGACAGGATTATTTAAATTTAATTAGATTGTTTCCAGGTGTGTTTGGCATTAATTAAATCACTTTTTGAAATGTGCAGTAAACTTTCTTGCATATTTTTGACCAAGTGATATCTGTTAATTGCATTTATTTTCTCTGGCTAGGTCTTTTCAGTGTTGTAAAATGTACATGCTGATGTAAACCTTATAGTCCTTATATTTTTAAATGTGCACAACCTCAAGTGTTTGGCTTTTGAAGGCTCCATATATGGAGCATGATAATGATGTACTGTATATAACTTTATCAATAGTTCAAGATTCTTTGGAAGAGAACTGAAATGATATTGCCTGTTCATTTCAACTAGGCTTGTACACATTTTTATTATACGTATGTTCCTTGAATGCTCATATTATTGGGCACTAATAAGAAACATAAGGCGTTGATATAGATTTACACACTGCTTCAACTGCAAATCAACTGAGAGCCTATTATAAAAATTACACTGAAACCTCTGGATAATTGTAGATCTAGTTCACAGAATTATTTCAAGAATACATAAGGGAAAAAGAGGTAGTCCTCGACTTACAGCCAGTCCTCGCACTTATGACCACTGCAGCATCCTCCACAGTCATGTGATAAAAATTCAGGGGCTGGCCAACTGGCATGTATTTTATGACTACAATGTTCTGGGAATCACACAGTTGTCATATGCAACCTTTGCAATCAGCTGTCTTCTAACAATCAAAGTCAATAGGGGAAGCGAGCTTAATGACTGCATTATTCACTTAACAACTGCAAGTGAGTCACTTAACAACTGTGGTTAAAAAAAAGTTGTAAAACTGAGCATGATTCACTTAACAACCACTTGCTTAGCAATGGAAATTCTGGTCCCAATTGTATCTGTAAGTCGAGGACTACCTGTCAGTGAAATTCTGAAGTTTAAAATTCCTAACTCTGAGCCTTTGGGTTTCAGAGGGATCATTAGCTTGATCATCTGTCAGGTGATACAGACTGCCAATATATTACACCCCTGGCAGGGATTCTAATAAGGTCTGTAACAGCCTTTCCAATTTCGTGCTCTACCAATACAATTGGACCCACTCCCTGCCAGGATGGCTGAATATTGCAGGAATTTAAATCCTGTTTATCCCTAGAGCCTATGGAAGGCTGATATTTAGATCAATCACAATGATTGTACCCAGCACTTCACTTTAATATAATAACGTGGGTGGCATTAACATGACACCAGACCACATGATTTAGATCAAATTATGGGAGAGAAGATGTAGGTGTTATCTGGAAGAATGACAGCTTATGAACAGGATCACAGAGCTTTCACTGTAGGTAGAAATAATGTCGTCAGTTAGTAATAGCTGTAGACTAATTAATAGGCCCTCTTCTAAACAACGGTAATATATTCCCACAGAAGACTAGGCCAATATATCCGTGTACCTTTTACACCCTGCTAAAGGTATAGTCATTTATCTTGCCACAACATTCCTCTTTTGTTATTGGCGATTCAAGCTCCACCTGGAATCTTCATACCCAGATGGACTATAATTAACTTGAATTTGTGCCTGGCTCAGACCTGCTGCCTATTTTTTTTTTCATTTCTGCAATTAACCCTTGCCCTTTTGACCCCCCCCACTTGAGAGAAATTTGATCTCTCTCAACATTTCCCTCCAATGCTGCTTTTCCAAAAGCTGCTCACAGCTTGACAAAAACCACAATGTCTCCCATCCCGGCAAATAATCCAGATCCAAGTAATTACACAGCCAAACGGGTGCCAAGTTAAACAACACACAACAGCTTTCGGGAGATTCCAAAGTGGCGCTTTTTGTTTCATTTGCAGGGCACGTCTGCCTTGGTCCTGGCCACTTTATTAACGCTAATATAATTCTCTGGATTGAGTTGCTGGCACTCCCCCCCCCCCCCGCTTGGCAAGGAGTGATCATTTCCTGTGATTGGAACCGAGCATGAATTCCAATCTAGGCTAATCCCACCGTGCGATTTGGAAACATTCCCCCCCCCCCCCCAAAGGACTCCTTTGCTAACATTAGCAGCCAAACGAGAACTGGCCTTCAGTAGTTCGAGCAGTTTTGGAAAACTAGCATCGGCATGCAAATCTAAACTTGTGCCTTATTTATATATAAGAGTAAGTAGAGGCATGAGAGCAATGTCCTGGTTTAGGCTTTCACAGTCAGTATATGTTGGGCAATGTTGAGCTTCAGGGGTTAGTGACAGCACAATTGTGGATGGCATCTTCAGAGGCAAAGTCTTCTGCTACTCACAGGCAACGGGCAGCTAACTGAGCAGGGACTGTCTGAGTGTCTGTCTTTATCACTCGGTGATCTGACTGATTGGTCTTTAGCCAAGTTCATTTCCAATTGGTGTTAAGTCAACAGCCTGGCTTTTTTTGATTGGTTCTTTGTTGGTGACAGGGTCTGAGAAGTTACCTTTTCTGCTTTCCCAAACTTTTCTGAGAATAGAAGCTTACTGGTAATACAGGTAATCCTTGACTTACAACAGTTCATTTAGTGACTGTCTAAAGTTACAACGGGCACTGAAAAAAGTGACTTATGACCATTTTTTTGACACTTGCGACTTTTGTAGCATCCCCATGATCATGTGATCAAAATTCAGATGCTTGTTAACTGGTTCACAGTTATGACTGGTTCTATGTTCCAAGCTCATAGAATCCCCTTTTGCAAAATCAATGGGAAAGCCAGATTCACTTAACAATCAGGTTACAAACTTATCAACTGCAGTGATTCATTTAAAACCACCGCAAGGAAAGTTGTTTCCTTTTATCTGATTTATTTTGAGGGACTGTAAAAACTAGGAAAAAATCTGATTGGTGAAGAAATCCTTTTTCTTTTTTCAAATAGAAGCAGGCTGCTAAAAATGCTGAATCAAGGGAAGTTTTAAATCTATAGGGATCCTGAATACATACCCCCCATTTCCTTCTAAGCAAACATGCAACCGATGCTGGTCTTAAAAGTATTAATTGGAATCCATGGAGAAAAGAAGGAAAAGATGATTAACTTCTTTTGGCTTAGTCAGTGGTTTATGAATTGGAAACCAGGAATCAGTGTTGGCTATGCAATAGGTTCCCTATGGAACAGAAAAGGAAGAAATCTAAGAATTGTGAGAATGATATCCCTATATTTTAAAAAACATATGCACTGCTGTTCTTGATAAGAAACATATGGATATACTCAGGCATGAAATCCTATAATCTTCACTACCGGTTCGGAATAGGGAGCGTGCAGGGGATACTTCTGCGCATGGCACTTCTGCGCATGCAAAGAACCTTCTGTCCATGGCACTTCTGCTCATGCGCAGAGCATCTTTGATGGCATCTGGGGGGTTGGCGGAGCCTCCCGCTGCTGCCGCCACTACCTGGTTCACCTGAACTGGGGCCAATGAGCAGAATACCACCTCTAGATATACTGTAGTTTACTATGCATGCATGAAAAAGATATATACATGGCTTCGATTAAATCAAATCTGGATCAAGACGAATTTGATTTGTGTAGTATGTTCTACAACAATGTATATTTCCTTCTGCAACAGCCCCGGCATACATGTACATTTTACATATGTATTTAAGTGAGCCATTCTTCAACATTTCATACTATGTACTTTCAAATTTATGCATTCCCTTCATAACCCCAAAATAGTAAGACTTCCAAAATTCCTTGCATCCTGTATTTCTTCCACAAAATGAGTATGTTATTTATTTGTTTCTTAAATACATTTGAATTAATTGCATTTAATTAATTTAAATTTTAAATACATTTCTTAAATAGGGGGGAAAAGGCTGAGTTTTGGAACAATATGCTATTATAAGTTATTGGCTGAAACTATTTACTTGTTTTTCTTAACAGACTGTGTGTGCATTTATTTTCTCTTTAAACCATACAAAACCCATAGTAAAATAATCACATGATATAACAATGAAATGGTATAATATAAACATAGAAAAATATGAACATAAAATATATAAAATTGACATATATAAAAGTAACATGGGCACTTCGGTTTAAAAATAAGTATTATTTAAACAAGGGTCTAAAACTGGGGTAAAAAATAATTTAGACTGGGTGCCAGTTATGCATCTTTAGTGTCGATATTCCACAAGTAAAAATATCTTTTCTTGGAATTACCTACCTAGCTTCATTTGTTTGGGCAAACAAAGGAAATCTCTAAAGATGTCTAATCTCTAGAGTCGCCAAGCGGGTACAAGTGAAGGTGATAAGGAAGAACCCAAAGGTGCTTTTTCAAGAAGCAACTGGACTTTTGTTTTTTCTTTGAAGATATTTCACTTCTCATCCAAGAAGCTTCTTCAGCTCTCAGCCAGAAAGTCCAGTTGCCTCTTGAAAAAAGCGCCTTTGGGACCTGGATGACTGAGAAAGGGCGTTGGTACTTACCTGATAGGCCTCTTCTCATAGTGTGGGGGGGGGGGAGTATCCAGGATGGGTTGACTTTATCCTCTCGTTGATTGGACTGAGTCATCAGAGCTCTTGGTATAAGCCTCTGGTCCACCAGGCTCCACCCAGTTTGTAGACGAAGAACTCTATCCGACTCGTTGAACCATCCACTCCAGACCTTGTTAAGGTTTCTACTTTTTATTGAATCCTACTTTGATCATGTTATTACAACCTACAACCTAGTAAATGTTACCTTACCATGACAGGGGGGGGGTCTGGATACTCCCCCCCCCACTATGAGAAGAGGCGTATCAGGTAAGTACCAACGCCCTTTCTCCATAGTGAGGGGGAGGAGTATCCAGGATGGGACATACCAAAGCCAAACGTCCCTAGGGTGGGTAATAAGTTGAAGACCCCTGGCCAAACTAAGCCTGGTGAGATGTCTCCCTTGCCCTGTGGACAGCCTGTAGTACCCTGCGCTCAAACAAAGCCTCCACCGAGGCAAAGGTGTCCAGCTTGTAGTTCCTCACGAAGGGTGAGGAAGAAGACCCTGCGGCTGCCCTACATGTCTCCGCCAATGAGGCCTGTGTAGCCCCGGATGCCAAGGTGGCTGCACTTCGTGTGGAATGTGCTGTGATGGGGCTTGGTGCCTGCATGCCCTGGGATTGGTAGGCTGTAGCAATGCAGGTACTCACCACCTGCCTATTGTGGTGGAAGTCACCTTTTTACCCAGAGACCACAGATGGTAGGAGACCAACCGGGCCTTGGACTTTCTCTTTGGTCAGGTTCTGTCTAGGGTGTGCCACTTCTTCTCTAGGGGTTGAGCAGGGTCCAGACAGAAATTGGGCACACCCAGGTCCTGTAATTTGTGGAAACATGAACCCACCTTAGGAATGAAGGAAGGGTCCAGCCGCGGCACCTCTCTGTCCTGGAGAAAGATGCAGAGGTCGTCCTCCATGGACAGGCCCTGCAGCTGTGATGTCCACCTGGCAGATTTGATGGCCACTAGGAACACCACCTTAAGGGTTAAAAACTTTAGAGACATTGTTTGCAATGGTTCAAATGGAGCCCCCTTAAAGCATCCAGCCCTTTATGCAAGACCCAGGAGGGGCACCTGTGTATCGTGAGTGGTGTGAGGTTGGATGCCCCCTTCAGAAACTGCCTTGCCAAAGGTTGTTGACTGAGTGCCTGGGCTTTACCGCATAGAAGCGCTGAGAAATGGCCGAGACTTGTCTCCTAAATGTGTTAGGGTCTAACCCCTTGTCCAGGCCTGCCTGAAGAAATCTGAGCACTAAGGGCTCTATCCCCTTGATGGAAAGTCTTTCCTCCTTGATGCTTCGCTCAATCGCCAAGTGGTCAATTGGAGCCATTGGGGTTCTGGGTGTTCCAGTGACCCCTGCCTGAGGGAGAGCCTATCCTGAGGGATCCTCTGCGCTCTGTCCCCCAATAGCGACTGAAGGTCTGCCAACCATGGCCTCCTGGGCCAATAGGGGGCAACCAGTACCACCTCCGCCCCTCCCAAAGAATTTTTGGATGACCCTGGGAATCCGGGGCAAGGGTGAGTAAGCGTAGAGCAGTCCCCGAGGCCAGGGGCCTAGGAGGGCGTCCGCCCCTTCTTACCCCAGGCTTTGGTACCTGGCGTAAACCTTGGGAGCTGGGTGTTGTGGGGGGTGGCAAATAGCTCGACTTCCGGGTGGCTGAGGTGGTCCATCGCCTCTCTGAAGATCGCCCGGTGCAATCTCCACTCCGAGTTGTCCACTTCTGCCTGGCTGAGCCAATTGGATCTGATGTTGTCCACCCCCGCTATATGTTCCGCCCTTAAGGAGAGAACATTCCTTTCGGCCCACTGACCCGGCCTTTTGGCCTCCCGCATGAGGGCCTTCGACTTGGTCCCCCCGTCTGTTTAAGTGGGCCTTGGATGCAATATTGTCTGTGGGGGGCTGGAATGTGTCTGTCCTTGACAGAGTGGTGAAATTTTTCTAGGGTCAAGCGAACTGCCCTGCGTTTCAACCAGTTGATATTGTGAGTCAGTTCTGTCTGGTTCACTGTCCCTGCACTATCTGGTCTTGTAGGTGGGCGCCCCCCACCCTCCGAACAGGTTGGCACCCATGGCTACCGTCACCCGGTCTGGCGTTCTGAAGAATTCGCCCTTGGTTATCACCGGGGACGTCCACCAGATCAGTGAGCGTGGAACTATTGCTGGGAGAAAAACCCTGGCCTGGGAGTAGCTCCTGTGCCTTTGCTGGAACGGCAAGGGAACCCTTGTAGGTCTCTGATGTAGAGACGGGCCCAAGGAATAATGCCAAAGGCTGAGACCCTGGTGCCTAACCATCTAGACCATGTGGCTAAAGGCACCCTGTCTCCCTTGATTACCTGGATGACTAGTCGTCTTAGCGAGCACTGTCTTTTGGGTGACAGGAATATCTTACCTGCCACTGAGTCTATCAGAGCCCCTAGGTGAATGAGCCTAGTGGAAGGGTAGAGTTGGCTTTTAACCGGATTCCCTGAGAACCCGTGCTCCCTCAGGAATGGCAAGGTGATATCTAGATCCCCTAATGCCCCTTCAAAGGAGGATGACTGTATGAGGAGGTCATCTAGGTGGCCTAGAATCCTAACTGGAATCTGCCTCCAGCTTGCTGCTAAGGCAGCCATTACCTTGGTGAAGTCTTGCGGGGAGGAATACCGGCCGAAGGGCAAGGCCTGGTTGTGGAAGTGCTGCCCCAGGTAGCTGAACCTGAGAAACCTCCTGTAATCCCTAATGATAGGAATGTGTAAATAGGCCTCTGTGGGGTCTATAAAAGTGCGGAGGTCTCCCTGTCTGATTCCCTCCAAGATGGAGTGGAGGGAATGTATTTTGAACCTCCTGTAACGATTGAAGCGGTCCCGCCACTTCAGATCCAGAATTGCCCTCCATCCCCGATGTCTTGGGGATTACGAAAGGGATGGTGTAATGCCCTTGGCCCTGCTGTCTAGAGGCACTGGCTGGATGGCTCCATGTCCAGCAGGAGTTGTATAGCCTCCTGCATCAGTAATCTCCATGCCGGGTTATTTGAAACCGGGCAGCTCTGGAAAAACCCCAGGGGTTTAGACAGGAGTTCCAGAGCCAGACTGTGCCTCATGGTGTTCTGAACCTATTTATCTGATGAGGCACGGTCGCAGCAGTCGGTGAAGTATGACAACCGCCCCCCTAAGGGGGGGTGACTCGGTTCTGGCCTTAGTTTTTGCGGGAGGGGCATCCCCCCGCCACATCCTCCGCTCCCTCGGAAGGGCCGCTTCTGCTGCCTGCCCCTCTGCTGCCTATCTTGGCATCTCTGCCTGCCGGAAGAGCCTCCTAGTAATGCCTGGCACCTGAGTACCCCGCCCCTGAACCCCTGAAGGGATCCTAACCCCAGAAGGAGGACCCGAAGTCTTGTCCCTGGGAACAGGGCCATCTGGAGTAAGGCACCGTCCTGAACTGTCCCCTCTTAGGGGCTGTGGGGAGACCCTTCCTCTAGTCCTTATTCTCGACCAGATAATAGCAGTAGACTTATATATACCGCTTCATAGGCCTTTCAGGCCTCTCTAAGCGGTTTACAGAGAGTCAGCATATTGCCCCCAACAATCTGGGTCCTCATTTTACCCACCTCGGAAGGATGGAAGGCTGAGTCAACCCTGAGCCGGTGAGATTTGAACCGCTGACCTGCTGATCTAGCAGTAGCCTGCAGTGCTGCATTTAACCACTGCGCCACCTTGGCTCTATAGGGGTCCAGAGCAGGCAGAAAGGACATCTCCTGTGAAAGGAATGGGTGCCAGGCGCCACCTGTGGTGAACCTCCGCCTGCCACTGTCTCAGCCACAGCAGCCTGCGAAATGCAACAGTGGAGCAATTGCCCTGGAGGCAAACCTGGCTGCAGACAATGAGGCATCCGCCACAGATTGGATGACCGCCCCCAGCTTATTGATGTCCTGGTGCGCTCTGACCTCGGTAATGGGGATGCGTTGTTGCAGCTCCTGCAGCCAGAGCAGAGGAGACCTGTTGAACAATGAGGCGGTGGTGGCGGCCTTCACCGCCCAGGCGGCTGCCTGATGCCTCTTCGGAGGGTGAGGCCCGCCTTCCTGTCTTCCAACGTCAGAGCCTGCTCAGGTTCCCCTGGCAAAATCAGGGGTGTATGCAGAGCCAAAGCCGAGGCGCCGCTGGTGGGTGGGATAGCACCCCTTCCATGTCTTGATCCACATTGAAGAAAGTCTTGTCTGTGGATGTGAGCATGGGAGTGGCCCCTTGGCACTTGACCGATTCAAGAAAGGCCCTGGGAGTTGGCACTGTGTCGGTCTCAATGGCCTGCTCCTCAAACCTGGTTTCCACAGAAAACCCCTGCTGCTGAGGCGGTGCCTCTGCTGCTCTGTTCCCAAGCCTGGCGGCTGCCTAACCCTTAAAAAGGAATGATTTATATAACAAAGGCTGGAACAACCCGGTGAAGGTCAGCTTAGGGGGGGGGGGGGCAAGCCTATGTCATCGGATAGGTCATCCTCCCTGACTTCCCCCTCCTCACAATCCAGCTCACTCTCCTCCCGTGATAAGGCTGAGGAGCTAAAGCTGTCCTCCCCCTGGGTTTCCAGCCCTTCAGGTATCCTAGGAGAGGATGCCACTGAGGCAGCATTTGAGGCTGCTGCAGCAATGTCAGGCATTGCTGGAAGCCCTGCATCATTATGTCTGAAAATTGGGGGCCCCTGTGGGAGCTTGCTGGCTGGGGGCCCCTGCCTGTCTGGGGGGTGGTAGCAGAGGCTGATCTCAGGGAGGCAGCATGAGGGAGGGGGATTGCCACCTCTGAGGGAAACCCCAAGGACTAGGGGTGTCAAAGGGGATTCTTGCCTGCAAATGGTTATCTCCCCTGCAGTCCCACCTGCTGTAGGGCCTCCAGGAGCCTTTCTTTTCTTTCCCTGGCATGGGATGGATTTGAGGCCAATTGCCCTCTTGCAAATCTGTTCCAGTCTTTAATGCCTCCTCCTTTCCTATTTAGATGGCATGGGAGGCTTGTGACACCCCCCCCCCCCGCTTCCAACTCTGCCCTGGGGGAGAGGTGCTTCTTTTTGTCTCTGCCTTTCCTCCCCTCCCCCGCCTGTTTCCAGCTCTGCCCTGGGGGAGAGGTGCTTCTTTTTGTCTCTGCCTTTCCTCACCCCCCCTTCTCTGGGCCGCCTGAGGGGTGGTCACTAACCTGGTGGGACTGCCGGCTGTTGTTGCCAGTACCTGTGTCCTGCCAGTCTCCTGTTGCCTATGGGCGCTGCCATCTTGGAACACATGGTCCCTTATGGCTTCAAGATGGCGCCTTTGCCAGGAGATGAAGGTGCCCCTTTTGAATCTTCTGGCTGGGCGGCTTGTGCTCCGAAGAGCTGCGCGCGTCTCTGCTGCCGTTTTCTTCACTTCCCATGCCGCTGGAGTCCTTGCTCTGCCCGTGAGTCCCCTCCAATGAGGTGGGTCACGTACCAATGGGGTGGGCACTCCGCGTTTGCAAGGCTCCCTTCCAGGGGGCGGGGAGGCTCCGTGCTGTCCTAGCCTGTCCCTTCTCATGATCCGCGGCTCTTGGGGAAGTCTACGGCGCCGCTGGCGTCCTTGCAGCCGGGCATGCCTGCCAGAGGCTTCTGCCCTCCGTCTCCTGCTCACCCGGCAAATTCCTTTCTGAGTGTTGCTTGTCTCACTCAGAAGCCTGGGCGGCGGGCCGCCCCCTGAGGGGCTTTTGGCCGATCCTTACAGTCCAGGGAGTTGCCAGCTTGCCTGGGATGCTGTAGGAGGGAGACACTGGAATTTTCCTTCCTTTTCTTTCTTGAATATCTTCGATCTGTTGGAGATCCAGGATGGTCAACCGTCCATTTGAGTGGACTGAGTCTAAAACTGGGTGGAGCCTGGTGGACCAGAGGCTTATAACAAGAGCTCTGATGACTCAGTCCAATCAACGAGAGGATAAAGTCAACCCATCCTGGATACTCCTCCCCCTCACTATGGAGAATCTCCATGATAAGGGAGATATTACACATATCTGAGACAATTTGGATAATTCTTACAATCCCACAATACGACAACTAAAGGTTAATAAACAACAGAAAACAAATGCCCAGATTATTCATCATCAATCAAATTTTGTTCAGATCAGAGTCTGAACCTGATACTGAATTGAGATGAGTCACAGTATCTGGGCCTATTGTTCTAGCTTTTCCACCAGTTTCTAAAACTAAAACTACAGCAGCAATAGTTATTGTAGAAGTATTCAATGCAATAATACACAATACTGTGTTGGACTGCTAATCAATTAATTTAAATAATTTGTGTGGCCACCATCTCACAGTAGCGGCTTTGGGAGGCCTGCAGCATTTAAAATAATGCAAACCACGTTTGAGGTTGCAAATAGCAAATTTCAACTTAAAGAATAACCACATTAGCTGGCAGAGCTCACTTAACCTCCTGGCCCAATCACCTGGAAGAACAGCCAAGTCTTTTTATGCCTTGCAAAAGGCTAACTGGGTCAGGGCCATCCACATTGTTGAAAGGATGCTGTGTTACAGGGCAGTTGCGGCAACAGAGAAAGCATGACTCTAGGGTCCAACAATGACATTGTTTAATGGGAGGGATCCAGAGCAACCTTTCTGGGATGGATCTAATAGACCAAACAGAATTGATGGGAGACAGGTATGGATATAAAGTCATTTCTATTAGACCATATATGGAAGCTTTGCTCAATTCCATAGCTCATAAAAGTTCTATCTTGTTTCCAGTTTCATTTGATACCTACAGGAAACTACTACATTCAGCCATGCCACTCTTTTGAATGTGGTTGAACCAATACGTTATTGATACTCAGATCTACTCTTGTTTGTTATTCATTGTCACAGAAGCAGTCTATATCATATGATGTTACTTTTTGATTTTGGACTGAAGGATAAACAAGCTAAAATTAAACTCAGACAATCTGGACATGCCATTGGTCACCCATTTTTAAAATGAGAGAACGGAAGTTTCAAGAACTGGGACTAGGTGAAGAGGTACTACGCTAAAAGATTGCAGTCTTATCTTTTTGATATATTACTGATGTATGTAACTTTTAACCATTAACACCCTGCAAATTATGACTTACAGAGCAGACCACTGGGTTTTACCACTTGCTCTTCAACAAATTATTTTTGGGAGGAAGCTCATATATTAAGAGCATGCTATCCCATGGTTATTCAAGCAACTTCATAATGAACGTACTGTAGACAGGGTATGAAACCATGCATTTTCTGAGGCTACCTCCAAAGGTCTCCTTTTGTAAGAGACCAATCTCAGATGAATTGACGGTCATTGAGGACCCAGATTGTTGGGGGCAATATGCTGAATCTGTAAACTGCTTAGAGGGCTGTAAAAGCACTATGAAGCGGTATATAAGTCTAAGTGCTATTGCTATAACTGGCAGAGTCCACCATGGCTTCAGCAGCTTTTCCTCTACATTCAGTTTTCTAATAACCAAATTCCATCTATGCAGCCATTTCATATTCTATATGGTGCAATGAATTATGCAATTGACATCCTTTCACACAGAAATCATGCCATCTCCTTTTCACACACACATACCATTCCTATGCACACATACACATCACCTCATCTCTCTCTCTCTCTCTCTCTCTCATATGTGTATGGTTTAAAATCAGCTAAAAACAATCCATGAATCTTACAAAGTAGCCTTAATCTACAAAATAAAAGCTACATTTCGCTTTTGAGTGCCTAACACTAGAATAAAGATCCCAAAGGATTGTAAAGATTTTAGATTTTATCAGTGTCTTTTCATCCTGAAGAGTTTGGCCCTCTTAAGGAAAGTAGCACTGGATATATTAACATTTCTTAGTCATCTGTACATGCTGTTTGATTTCTCCAATTTAGCTCCTCCTCCTGCCACGTGACGTATGAATAAGTAATTGATTTGTTCCCACCTAAAATGACAGAAAAACCTTGGCATGTTTTGGATTTTCAATTCCTAGAAGGATTTCTGGTTTATTGCAATAGGTGAACATAATCATTGTTAGTTGATGTTCTTACAATCACAGGAGGAACCATTTTTCTGCATTTTAAATCTTTTACTTTGAGAGCAGCCAACAGCAGAATTAAATTATCTTCCATTTGTACAAGCCATATGAACCTTGCACTCCACATGCACTAAAATATTCCTGTCTGAGGAGCCTGTGACATATGCATCTGATTAAAGTAGCTGCTGTTTTCTGAAGTAGTTCTGTTGGCATCTGACGTCGGAGATGTTGGATGGAGCGTGACTGATTGACCATGAATCAGCCTCATGGTAGACACCAAGGGTGATCTGGCCAACACCAGCAAGCATTAAATTTGGAAAGCATGCCCTTCAGTATGAATATTAAATCTGTGTTCTACTGACCCATTTTCCTGTTGCAATGTTACTGACTTCAAAGGAATAATACAGAAGGAAAATGCAGCTCTAGTAAATGTTGGAATTTGGACTCATTTATTTGCCTTCTCATCTCATACTGTTCAATCACATTAACAAATCTGGATAACAAGCCCCTTATTGTACTTTTGGCATGTACACAAAATTACACTTGTTTGCTGCAATGCTAATTAATACAGAACAATTGCCACCCTAGAAGCCTCATTAGCATGAACTGGAATTCCCTCTTGGCTCCTACAAGTGCATTAAAAGGGTAGAAAACTCTTACCAGACAGCTTGGTTATATTAGATTTCCTGAAAACATTGAACAAACATGCAACTGACACTTCTGAGACTTTGTAGCTAAAGGTCTAACCTTTACCTCATCACTTTGTATTTTGTGTTTACACTGAAAATATAAACTGTGTTTTATGTTTATCTCAAGGATATCTATTAGTTCTGTGATCCAGTCCAAAGCAAAGATCAAATTTGGGGCAAATGGGGTAATTCAGGATAGAATCTGAATCGTTCAATGCAGGAACGAATAACCACTCATCCTGATTCAAAAATATGCATGAAATTTCAACTCTTATTTATAAATTTAGACAGTGCTGTGGAAATTGTGAGAGCCCATATTTGACATGGTATAGTTCATCAGGCCAGAAACTGGAGGCTGAGAGTTGCCTTAGGCATGAAAGCCAGCTGGATATCTCTGGGCCTGGCATTCTCTCTCTCAGTCCTAGGAAGGAGGCAGTAGCAAACCACTTCCTGAGGACCCAGACGATGGGGGCAAGTTGTTGACTCAATTTGCTAAAAAATCTGTAAACCGCTTACAGAGGGCTGAAAGCCCTATGAAGCGGTATATGTCTAATAATAAATAAATAAATAAATAAATAAATAAATAAATAAATAAATAAATAAATAAATAAATAAATAAATACTTCCGAAATCTGGCCAAGAAAACTGCAGGGACTTGCCCAGACAAAAAGCAGGAGTCAGCACTAACTAGAACAGAACACATCTAGCCTAGTTTGCCGAAAAAGTTTTAGGAAGATGTAAGCACAAAATATTGTGATTTATCTCAAATGAAGGTAACTGGATACTAATTTAGGCATCAACAGGTCTGCTCTTAGGTCATATATTATTGGGGACTCGTATAATGGATTTTGAATGGGTACCAGGATTAGGAATTAAATAGAAACATCCAGGTAACTCTGGGCACTGAGGAAGCAGGGTGAATATCTGTGAAAGTGCATTCAAAGTCTTACTGAGGGCTTTGAAAATGGTACAGAAGTGGTTTAAGTGCTAGTTTAGTAAAACAAAGCAACATGAGGCACCTGGATGAATGGCACAAATCCTTTAATTACTTTCCTAATTAAAGAAAAAAATACATCTCCATATATTTTTGAAGGTTTACTTTTTTTCAATAATATAGGAGGAATCCTTCCAACAACAATGGAGGCCACAGAATCAATTGGGGATTGTATGGGTAATGATTGATTGATGTATTGATTGATTTGGTTTATATGCCGCCCTATTCCCGAGATAAGAGCCAAGGTGGCGCAGTGGTTAAATGCAGCACTGCAGGCTACTGCTAGATCAGCAGGTCAGCGGTTCAAATCTCACCGGCTCAGGGTTGACTCAGCCTTCCATCCTTCCGAGGTGGGTAAATTGAGGACCCAGATTGTTGGGGGCAATATGCTGACTCTATGTAAACCGCTTAGAGAGGCCTGAAAGGCCTATGAAGCGGTATATAAGTCTACTGCTATTGCTATTGCTATTATACTCAGGGCGGCTAACAATAAAAAGGGGAGGGGGTACAAAAATAAAATAGAAAACAGTCATTTAAAATTCGACAACAGTCGTAACCTCGAATGAGGCTGGATAGTTCAACAGCCCCAGGCCTGCCGGAACAGCCAGGTCTTAGTTGCTTTGCAGAAGACCGGAAGGGTAGTAAGGGTCCGGATCTCAACGGGGAGATCGTTCCAGAGGGCCGGAGCAGCCACAGAGAAGGCCCTCCCCCAAGGAGTCGCCAGCCGACATTGGCCAGCAGATGGAATTCGGAGGAGGCCTAGTCTGTGGGATCTAATAGGTCTTTGGGAGGCGACTAGCAGGAGGCGGTCTCTCAAGTACCCAGGTCCGATACCATGTAGGGCTTTAAAAGTAACGACTAGCATCTTGAAGCGTGTCCGGAGACCAATGGGCAGCCAGTGCAGCTCGCGGAGGATAGGTGTAACGTGGGTGTACCGAGGTGCACCCATGATCGCTCGTGCGGCTGCATTCTGGACCAGCTGAAGTTTTCAAACACTCTTCAAGGGCAGCCCCATGTAGAGCGCATTACAGTAGTCCAGTCTTGAGGTGACGAGGGCGTGAGTGACTTTCCGAAGGGCCTCCTGGTCCAGATAGGGTCACAATTGGTGCACCAGGCAAACCTGGGCAAAGGCCCCCCTGGTCACAGCTGACAGATGATGTTCTAGGGTCAGCTGCGGATCCAGGAGGACTCCCAAATTGCGAGCCCTCTCTGAGGGGCGTATAATTTCACCCCCCAGGCTGAGAGATGGAATAGCTGGACCGTCTTTGGGAGGGAGCATCAATAGCCACTTGGTCTTGTCGGGATTGAGCACAAGCTTGTTCGTTTCCATCCAGACCCTGAGAGCCTCCAGGCACTGGTACATCACTTCTACCGCTTCACTGAGTTGGCACGGGGCGGACAGATACAATTGTGTATCGTCTGCATATTGATGATATTTAATCCCGTGCCGGCGTATGATCTCACCCAGCGGCTTCATGTAGATGTTAAATAGGAGGGGGGACAGGACCGAACCCTGCGGCACCCCGCAATTGAGGGGCCTAGGGGTCGACCTCTGCCTTCCGACCAACACCGACTGCGACCTGTCCGAGAGGTAGGAGGAGAACCACCAAAGAACGGTGCCTCCCACTCCCACCTCCCGCAACCGTCGCAGAAGGATACCATGGTCGATGGTATCGAAGGCCGCTGAGAGGTCAAGAAGCACCAGGATAGAGGAGTGACCCCTATCCCTGGCTCGCCAGAGATCATCGATCAGCACGACCAAAGCAGTTTCCGTGCTGTAACCAGGCCTGAAACCGGACTGAAAGGAATCCAGATAATCGGTTTCCTCCAAGGACCGTCGGAGTTGGAAGGCCACCACTTTCTCAACAACCTTCCCAACAAAGGGGAGGTTGGAGACTGGACAATAGTTACTCAAAATGGCTAGATCCAGAGGTTTCTTCAGGAGGGGTCTCACTACCGCATCCTTTAGGAGGTGCGGGAAGGACCCCTCCTGGAGAGGGGTGTTAACTATTGTCAGGATCCAGCCACGTGTCACCTCCCTGCTGGTCGAGACCAGCCAGGAGGGACACGGGTCCAGTATACAGGTGGAGGCACTCACCGCTCCCATGGCCTTGTCCACTTCCTCAGGAGCGACAAGTTGAAACTCGCTCCATAAATTCGCTCAAGACCTTCCCCCGGTACCTCGGCTGGTACCATGCAATTGGAGTCCAGATCTGTCCGAATCCGAGTGACTTTATCTGTTAGAAACTGAACAAATTCCTCAGCTCTGCCTTGTAAAGGGTCGTCTGCATCCCTCCCTTTCAAGAGGGAGCGGGCTATTCTAAACAAGGCGGCTGGGCACGATTCAGCGAATGCAATGAGCGGCAAAATGTGCACATTTCGCTGCCTGTATTGCCACGAGATAGGTCCTGATAAAGGCTCTCATCAGTGCTTGGTGTGACTCGGAGTTACTGGCCCTCCAGCGGCACTCTAGGCGTCTCTTTTGGCGCTTCATCTCCCGGAGTTCCTCGGTGAACCAAGGAGCTCTCCTGGATCCACTACCTTGGAGAGGCCGTAAAGGCGCAATCCGGTTAGGGCCACCACCACCACTGTATTCCAAGCAGCGACTAAGGACTCTACTGGATTGTGGACGAGAGTGTCAGGTATTTCTCCAAGCGCTGTCTGAAATCCCATAGAGTCCATCAGGTGCCTGGGGCGGAACCACCTTATCGGTTCCTTCTCCCTACAGTGGGGGACTGGTCTCCGAAAGTCAAGCCTCAGTAGGAAGTGATCAGACCATGACAAGGGCAAGATCTTAATGCCCCTCAAATCTAGATCATGTCTCCACTGCTCCGAGAGGAATACGAGGTCAAGTGTGTGCCCCGCTGAGTGAGTCGGACTCTGGATTACTTGGGTCAAGTCCATGGCTGTCATGGAAGCCATGAACTCCTGCACCCCATCAGAGTGTCCACCGAGCGAAGGCAGGTTGAAATCCCCCAGCACCATAAGCCTGGGGAACTCTACCGCCAGCTCGGCTACTGACTCGAGGAGCGAGGGGAGAGCTGTTGCAATGCTGTTGGGAGGAAGGTACGTTAGCAACAAGCCCACTTGACCCTCAAGGTCCAACTTCACCAACAAGGACTCACACCCGACAAGCTCCGGAGCAGGGATCCTACGAGGAACTAATGACCCTCGTATGATGATAGCCACTCCCCCACCCCTTCTCTGGGGTCGCGGCTGATGAAGCACCTGAAACCCTTCTGGGCACATTTCAGTGAGGGGGACTCCTCCCTCTGGGCCCAGCCAGGTTTCAGTAATACATGCCAGGTCTGCCCCCTCGTCTAATATTAGGTCCCGGACAAGGGGAGCCTTGTGAACCATAGACCTGGCATTTAGCAACAACAGCCTGAGACCAGGGCCCTGACCACTCTCGCCATCTGGTCCTGGACTGGAACTAACAGGGCCAGAAGGAGGGATCACTGCGACGTAGCGAACCCTCCTTCCCCGGTAATGGCTAGCCCTGAAGTTCCTATTGTACCTGCCCCTTCCCATCATGACCGTAATGTTCCATCCCACTCCCGCACCCGTAGACCCCATTTCCCCTC
Source organism: Thamnophis elegans (assembly GCF_009769535.1). NCBI lineage: Eukaryota > Metazoa > Chordata > Lepidosauria > Squamata > Natricidae > Thamnophis > Thamnophis elegans. The sequence continues at coordinate 54,254,587 of NC_045543.1, forward strand.
CTGTAGCCTCCGCACTCTCCGGCAGGCCATTTATCTCAATCATTCCAAGATGGGACATAGGCCTGGGCCCCCTACCACCTCTGCAATAGCACTCAGTGGAGGAGGCACCCGGCTGTTCTCCCAGTCCCCACATGCATACACAGTCACTCACTCATACAGTCCCCACAAAGTCAGTTAAAAAATTACAAAATACAATGTCAATAAAAATAATAAAAGTGGGTACAAACATCAAGCATCCATCACATACATACCACATACATATCCCATACAAAAGAAAAAAATTGTGCAGATGTTAAAAAAGTGCAAATATAACTCTAAAGGTCCGCAAATAATTGAGATAGTTAAGAACCGGCAATGGAAATAGATGGTAAACAGGAGAAAGTTTGTCTTCTCTTCTCCTGTAGGCCTGAAGAAGGTCCAAAAGTCTGGGATGGTAGAGACAAGTCAGAGTATTCTGGAGCACTGTATCCAGCTTAAAAAGAGGACAGCTGTAAGTCTTAGAACAGTGCAAATTCACAGAGTCCAGGTTTGAATATGCATTTAATTATTCCTGTATCAGTGAAACATCAGTCTTCCATTTAAGACAGAGGGCAAGGGCTCACGTGGAAGGCCAAAATAAAGATGGCAAGACACAATAAATGCAGGCATGAAAATTGCTCAGTTGGATCCAGATGTTGCATTTGATTGTGCAGAATGGCATTTGTCAATTCAAAAAACAGACCCTGCACCTACGGGAATAATGCTAGGAAGATGATGATGATGTATCAGTGAGACATCATAAAGTGTTGAATATTGGTACAAGCTTCATTTCAAGTATTAAACTGAGTCACCTTCAAGATGACTCAACGTTCTGAATAAATCTCCAAATCAAATACCTGCATGAATTCTATATATCAGACTGAACTAGGTATCTCTTGAAGATTTCTATATACATATCAATGTTTATCCAACAGAACCAATATTGAAGTAACATTAATGGAAAAAAATTGTACTGCAAATCCTAATTAGATTTTGGCTAATTTATCCCTAGCAAATATGCATCGCAAATCATCATTGTTGCCCTGACATAACACAAATCTACGGTAATTCAAGTGCCCAAAATCTGAGATTCCAGGACCACAAGCAGTCCATGAAAACTTCAGGTATGTAACCTAAAAACCCCATAAGTAGTCTTTAAATTTTAGTTTTTTATAGAAGGAAAGTCAGGATTTTCTAAATAGTACCAAAATGACTAAGTATACTTAAAGCAATGAACTCAGATCCAATGCAATCTTTCTTTAGGCCACAACTTCTGCTTCTGGAGTAAATTTAGTATTGCATTCAAAAAACCAAGTGCGGCTCTAAGTCCAGAAAAAGTATTGTAGCTTTGCTTTTTAGAGCAGAAGCAAGCAAATGAAAAAAAAAATATTCACAGACTTCTCATATTTGTATATACTGTATAAATACATAAAATTGTACACAACTGTTTCAATGTATTTTGCTTGTTGTAATATGTTTCTTTATTCAGTTTCATTAAATAAAGGCAGAACTGGAATCAAGGATGCCAGAAATTCCTGGGCATAGTAATCAGTGACATCAACCTTCCAAGATATTCTAGTATGATTAAAGAAACAGTACAGCAGTTGGAATTGAGCCATGTAGGCAAAAGCAATATACTGTATGTATCTGATTTTCAGTGCTTGCTGTTAACAGAAAAGACACAACCAGGATTGGTTCCGCCGTATTTTCATTCAATCCAGAGGAAAAAAGTAGGATTTTGCAGTTTAGAATACTTCCAATGTTTTTACATCCTAAAATACATTGTGCACAAATATATGAACAAAATTAATGCATAATTCAAACTCCACGAAAGCCACAGCAGAGTAGAATATGAAATTAAAAATAAATCATGAGGGTAATGTGTAACAGGTGTTAAGCAACATGGAAACCTAAAAAGTGAAATCCACTTTAAATTAGAGCCCATTAACAAAAACATACACAGATTTTAAAAAGCTGTATATAACACCAAAAATACATGAATCAAATTGTGGTGAATTCTCTGGTGTGGGCACTTTATAAGCAGGTTTCCTCCTGTTGCATATGAGATTACAAGCATGTATTGCTAAAGTATACAACTAATTGACAAAATTTGTTATCCAGATTATTGGCTTCTACTATGTGCATTTCTATAAAGCACTACAAATTAAGGTAATAGTCCTATTATTGTCAGCCCTACAAATATTTGCCAGAATCTTCTGTTACAACCTTTACTGCTTTAACATTACCTTGTACAATGACTACATCTCTGACATTTTTAACTAGGAGGGGGAAAATCAAGTGTTTATTACAGTAATTATCCCTCAAGTAGAGGAGGAAAACGTGATTATGCAATTTATAAAAATGCAGAGAGTGAAGCTGCTCTGATTATGACTGATTAATTTTGCTAACAAGCTCTGGCATTAATCAGAATAGGTTGACTCTTAAATAATAAGAACGGAGACAGAAACCTAATCTGCAGATCACCTGGGTTTTATCACAAATATGGGTAATATCTCATTTTACATATTGTTCATACTTGTAAAAAAACTTCCCTGCCTTTTTTGAAGAAATGCATTTATGCTCTATTATAGAAAAATGACCATGAAAACAAAACTTTAGTAGAGTAATATTGAGTATTTTTTCTTCAGAGATGTTATATTTGGACATGAAGCTGAACAGCAATCCTCTTGTCACAGGACAAGTATGGAACTGAAAAAGAAATTCCTTATTTAGTACTGTCTTGATTCTGCTTAGACTGAGGATGCCATAGAGAACTATTGGTTACTGCCTTGAATCTGGTATGCAGTACAATGGGATATCAATATTAACCATTATGTAGCTGAAGAAATTTCATTACATTAATCCTATCTCGCAGCATCAATTTGGGCACAAAATATTTTTCTCCATGTAACCCTTGTTAGCAAAAGCAGGATGCATCTCACTGTTTATTTTTCTGCTTTACAAACAAAGTTCAAGTACAGCACCAGAGTAGGCCCATCACATATTTTAAAAAACCAATCTCAAATCTATTCAGAATCTATTTTAATATACAATTGAACAGACCATAACAATTAAAGGTTACAATCCAATATATACATTATCTTAGAATAATTTCACTGAATTTAATAGGGACTGACTATATAGTATTAGGCTGGGAGAGGAGGAGGTATTAGGGTTTCTAAGATTTACTTAATAAAATGATTTGGAATTCTCACAACCAGCTCAAATGTTTAAAACATATAAAATGATAAGATATACAGTCTTTTGAAATAGTTGAGAGAACAATCTGTATTTAGTCTCACATTAGATTAGATCAGATTAGAAGAGTATATCTTCTAATTGAGAGCATAGAATTGTACCTAGACTGTCATATAATCTGAGATTTGCAAGAATCCACCCAATCTTAAAAAACCTACAGCAAGCTTTTAATTTTTCCCTCTTTTGATCTAGGGATTTTTAGGAGCTGGAATCTGTAAAGAAACTAGAGCAGGGGTGTCAAACTCGAGGCCCGGGACTCGGATCCGGCCTGCAGGGTACTTAGATCTGGAAACAGCGAAGGACCAGGCTGCAGTGCCTCTGCCAATGAAAACGGAGCTCGGGAGGGCTGCCTGTGGCTTCCTGAGCTCCGTTTTTGCTGGCAGAAGGTTGCAGGGGGTGTTGCAGCCAAAACGGAGCTTGGGAGCCCGTTTTCACTGGCAGAGCGCTCGGGCCACCACAGGCGTCCCCAGCACAAGTGATGTCAAGGTGATCATGCCCACCCTGGCCCACCAACATCAAACAACCTTGATGCACCCCTCAATGAAATCAGGCTTGACACCCCTGAACTAGAGAGATCAAGGAAAGAAAATTATTAGCACTTTCCCCAAATTAAGAAAACTAAATGGTGTCACCAGAGTAGAATTTTGGGCAAAATTTGAGGGCATTATAGGGTTGTACAGTATTTTATCCCTAAAATCTGGGACAGTATTTACGTTACATGTTACAGACTACTCAGGTATACCAATAACATTCAGACCATAGTTATTGATTTTTCCTCTTATATCTCTACAATTATTGTGATAGATTATTCAGTCTCTTAACTCTGTCTCAGGTTTGAGGCACTTCCCATTACATTTTCAGAAAATCTCTCCTGAGGCAATGTTTTTTATTAATATATTCTAACATTGCTGGTGAAATGTGTCTATCAATTCCGCACACTATATCAAGCTAGAACTTTTTAGCCATCACCCCTGATGCAGCTGCTCCAGAACCATTAATTTAGAAAAAGGTTCAGAGGGATAAACTTGAATCTGACTTTCTGAGGTAGCTACTGCCACCTACAGGGTTAAATATTAGGTTTAGTTGGAAAATTTGGGATGCAACTAAAAAACTTCCTTTGACATTTGGAAGCTGGGACAGTATTCTCAGAGGGTACACCCTCCTAATAGGTAAACCTACTGATTTTGGCTTCTGATGAATTTTAGAAACTATCTGCAGGTAAAATTATTTCCAGCTCTATCATTATACAATTGGTCTATTTTGTCTCCGATGCCTACATTAGGAAATCTACACAAGGCAGAGTTCCAAATTACTGCTGAATTAACTGTTGATTTATTTTTTTCTGTATTCTAGTGTCCTTAGAAGAGCCCTGGATACAACCTAAAACACCTTATGAGCCCCACAAACTTCTATTACTGTCTGCAGCCTGTTTCCCATTCTATCTTAAACCTGTAACTAAATAGACCCCCTCCCAAATAAGCCAATCTTTTGCTTCTTTCATTTTTTGCCCTATCACCTGTAACAATGAAGACTTCTACAAAATGCTTTGTTTGCTTGTTTGTTATACAACGATGCAATTAGTAATTAGAATGTATGTGCATATAATTAGTTGATAAATCAAAACACTCGAAATTTCTGCTGAGATACAGTAAGGGCTGGAGCAGACCTGCTGAAGTTGTAACTCTCCAAGGTAGAGCTATTGGATCTGGCCTTAAAAAATCTAGACAACCACTACAGAGCAGCAAAGAGATAAAAGAAACCAATTCTTGCTTGCCCCCTAGTGATCATCTAGATTTTTGTAGCCAATATCTGATACTTATATCAATCTGAAACTTACTAGCTACTTATTAAAGTCCAAAACAAATTTACTTGCTAATTTACTTTTTCCTTTTCTACTACTGTAAAATACAGGGGGAAACAGGCAGCAGGTAAGTCACGTATCTTTTGGCTCTAAGTTTAAAAAGTAGGTTATATAAATTAACCAATTCTGAATTTCCAGTATAGAGCATTTTGGGAGTGAGAACTCTATGGAAAATTCATACATATAAGAAGGATTTATAGAACTAAATTCAAAAATTTTGATACATTTATTACTTTCTTTCCTAGATCAAGAATATGTGAGTGTGAGGAGACGCTGACTCCAAATTTTGAGAACTGTTGAATTTGCATAGTGCTTATTCATTCCCAGAGCCCTTTTGGCCAAAGGTTTTTTAAAGTGACCAATAACTATGTAGTTAAAGGAGAGTAACACCCTTCCCTGCATGAATTGTCTGTCTAAAATTGGGTGAGACAATAACACAGGAAGAGGTGATAAGTGCTCAAAAACTAAGTATCTGAAATATAACTTTAACTTAACTTTAACTTTTAATAAATTTATATGCCGCCCAATCCCGTAGGACTCCGGGCAGCTTATAGAAACAAGTTAATATAAGGAGTTAAAATAAAGAAACAATTTAAAAAGAAACAATTTAAAAACAACGCACCATACACTCAATCTGGGTGGTGCTGGACCTCATTCATGAAGTCAACAGCCCCAGACCTGCCGGAATAGCCAGGTTTTAGTGGCTTTTTGGAAGGTCAAGAGAGTGGGGAGGGTCCGGATCTCTACAGGTAGGTTGTTCCACAAGGTCGGAGCAGCTCCAGAGAAGGCCCTCCTCCAAGGAGCCGCCAGCCGGCATTGTCCGGTTGACGGCACCCGGAGAAGGCCCAGTCTGTGAGTCCTTATCAGCCGTTGGGAGGTATGTGGCAAGAGGCAGTCTCTCAGATATCCAGGTCCTAGGCTATGTAGGGCTTTAAAGGTGATGACCAGCACCTTGAAGTGTGTGCGGAGACTGATCGGAAGCCAGTGCAGCTCGCGGAGGATAGGTGTAATATGGGTGTATCTAGGTACACCTAAAATCGCTCGCGCGGCTGCGTTCTGGACTAACTGTAGTCTCCGAACACTTTTCAAGGGCAGCCCCATGTAAAGCGCATTACAGTAATCGAGCCTAGAGGTGACGAGGGCATGAGTGACCATTCGAAGTGCCTCCCAGTCCAGGTAGGGCCGCAACTGGTGCACCAGGCGATCCTGGGCAAAAGCCCCCCTGGTCACAGCTGACAAATGATGTTCTAATGTCAGCTGCGAATCCAGGAGGACACCCAAGTTGCAGACCCTCTCTGAGGGATGTAGGATTTCACCCCCCCAGGCTAAGGGATGGAATATCTGGACTATCCTTGGGAGGCAATATCAATAGCCACTCGGTCTTGTCTGGATTGAGTGCAAGCTTATTCGCTCCCATCCAGCCTCCAGGCACTGGCACATCACTTCCACCACTTCGCTGAGTTGGCACTGGGCCGAGAGATACAATTGAGTATCATCCGCATACTGATGGTATTTGATCCCGTGCCTGCGTATGATCTCACCCAGCGGCTTCATGTAGATGTTAAATAGGAGGGGGGACAGGACCGAGCCCTGCGGCACCCCGTATTTAAGGGGCCTAAGGGTTGACCTCTGTCCTCCAACCAACACCGACTGCGACCTGTCCGAGAGGTAGGAGAACCACCAAAGAACGGTGCCTCCCACTCCCACCTCCTGCAACCGTCGCAGAAGGATACCATGGTCGATGGTATCGAAGGCCGCTGAGAGGTCAAGAAGCACCAGGATAGAGGAATGTCCTCTATCCCTGGCCCGCCAGAGATCATCGATCAGCGCGACCAAAGCAGTTTCAGTGCCGTAACCAGGCCTGAAACCCGACTGAAAAGGGTCTAGATAATCTGTTTCATCCAAGGACCATCGGAGTTGAAAGGCCACCACCTTCTCAACAACCTTCCATACAAAAGGGAGGTTGGAGACTGGACGATAGTTGTTAATGATAGCTGGGTCCAGAGAAGGCTTCTTAAGGAGGGGTCTCACCACCGCATCCTTCAGTGGGTGCGGGAAATATCCCTCCCGTAGAGAGGCGTTAACAATCATCTGGAGCCAGCCTCCTGTTACCTCCCTGTTGGTCGAGTAGGCAGGTAGAGGCACTCACCGCTTCCATGGCCTTCCTTGTCCACTTCCTCAGGAGCGACAAGCTGAAACTCGCTCCACAAAGTCTGATCAAGGCCCTCCCCCGGCATCTCCGCAGGAACTGTCCAAGTGGAGTCCAGGTCCGTCCGAATTCGAGTGACTTTGTCCGACAGAAACTGAACAAATTCCTCAGCTCTACCCTGTAAGGGTTCTCCCGCATCCCTCCCTTTCAGGAGGGAGCGGGTTATCCGAAACAGGGTGGCCAGGCGAGATTCTGCAGACACAATAAGAGCGGAAAAATGAGCACATTTTGCTGCCCGTATCGCCACTAAATAAGTCCTAATAAAGGCTCTTAGTTGTGTTCGGTCAAATTCGGAGTTACTAGCCCTCCAACGTCGCTCTAGCCGTCTCTTTTGGTGCTTCATCTCCCGGAGTTCCTCGGTAAACCAAGGAGCCCTCCTGGATCCACTGCCGCGGAGAGGCCGCGAAGGCGCAATCCGGTGCAGTGCCTCAGCCGCCACTATATTCCAAGCAGTGACCAAGGACTCTGCTGGGTTGTATGCAAGGGAGTCAGGTATCTCTCCAAGTGCCATCTGAAATCCCGAAGGGTCCATCAGGCACCTGGGGCGGAACCACTTAATCGGCTCCCCCTCCCTGCAGTGGGGGAGTAGTTTCCGAAAGTCAAGCCTCGGTAGGAAGTGATCTGACCATGACAAGGGTGAGATCTCTATGCCCTTCTGTTCCAGATCACATCTCCACTGCCCGTAAAGAAACACGAGGTCGAGTGTGTGACCCACTATATGAGTCAGACCCTGAATTACCTGGGTCAAGTCCATGGTTGTCATGGAAGCCATGAACTCCTGCGCTCCATCCGAGCATTCGCCAAGAGATGGCAGGTTGAAATCCCCCAGTACTATCAGTCTGAGGAACTCAACTGGCAGTCCGGCTACTGACTCAAGAGCGCAGGCAGGGCTGTTGTAACACAGCTGGGAGGTAGGTACGTTAGAAACAAGCCCACTTGACCCCCTAGGTCCTAAGTATCTGAAATATAAATTGTAGATGTCTTTATAAGAATAATGGCAGGGGCAAACAGAACTTGATGATAGGCCTCACCATAAAAACTTCTATAATGATAGACATTGGCTTCAAAATAGTGTACTCATATAACCAGGTAATGAAACTCTGTCCCTTTTAAAGCATGCATTGCGTACATTTAAAAAAAGACAAGGCTTTGATTGGTCGTGCATGATATCTTGAAACCAATGATTGTTGCTGTAGATACCGCTGCATGAAATAGATTTGTGCATAAATTTGATTGAGTTGAGATGCGCTGTTGACATAAATTATAGTATCAATAACGGAAGAACCACCTATTTTGGTCAAAACTGAACTGGATCTGGTTCTGCCCCAGGAGCCAGCATAAATTGATAGCAACTGCCCTCTATAAAATACAACACAAGTTAACGCTAATACACCCTATTGTAAATATTTGGTAGTTTTTCCGGTCTCAGAGTTTCTAATTAGTTGCCTCTGAGAAATCAAGAACCAGGATATTAGGGAAACAGCCCATTCATTTCATGTGTTCCAGAAAATTAATCTGATAGTAGAATTAATAGAGTTATCATGATGATAAACTTCTAACAGCCTTATGCCCGTGAATATGCCCACTACTCCTTTAAATCTCTCCACGTTGATGATAGTTTCAACAGTTTCTGAGAATAAATTCCCTAAATTAATGACAACAATTATATGAAAAAAGAAAGATGAAATTCTAGTCAGAGTAAACTACAAGCTCTTAGGCACAGTGAAATGTATCTGTAGAATGTGAAGTCATTGTTCAGTTCCCATCACCCGTAGCCTATGACCCTGCTAAGATTGCTTGGGCACTGTTATTCAATAACATCTGGCACCATAGATTCCCCATCTTTGTAATGGAAAAGATTTATCTTACAACCACATGGCATATGACCAATTCAAGCAATCTTACTGTTTTCAGATTGCAATATTTAATATAGAACAATGTTCAGAATACTATTCTGAATATGTAATCTAAAATAGCAAAGAACTGGAATGAATTTATTTTGGAGATTTGAATCATCAAGAGTTTTTGCTGGAGGATGTGCTTCTAAATATAAGCACAGAGTTGAAAGAATATTGAGCAATTACGCTGCAGAACACTCAATTAGAATTAAAAATAATACAGTTGTCTTGGATACAGATTACAGGCTAAACCCAGGTAACAGTAAATCTAACTTCACTTCTGTCTGAAGTATTTCTGGAAGAGAAGGAAGTACGAGAGAGAGAGAGGAAGTTTCCTTTGTTTTTTAAACATACAGAAAAAAAATACTAACAATGTGCCTGGAGAAAAATAGACACAAGGACCCTCTGTGAAGACCCTTCTCCTTCAGTCTCTCTTGCCTTTTGTTTTTGTGATCAGAAAAGCTCACGAGTTCCAAGAGATAACACAATCTCCAATACTTTACCAGATGACCTGGAGTGGCATAGACTAGGTTGTGACCAAATGCTTACCTTAAATGTAGTCATTTAATATACTTAACACTGCCATATGATACACTCAACACTGTGATCTAAAAGAGGGAATTGGTTTTTGGCCTTTCTCTTTACAGCAGAATGTGCAAGTTTTCCTGGATGCTACATTTTCTTCTCTGGATCAAGGAAATTCAATAGATGGTTTTTAATAACTTTTATTTAATTTAACTGTGCATTACATTTACAGATAGAATGCTTATTTATCTTTTAGTATGGAATTAATTGAATGCTGAGTACTATCCTTCCAGTTTAAATGAGGCAGGAGATAGATTTCATAAAAATTGTGGGAACAGTGGAAAGAAAATTACTGGTATATATTATTATCATTATCTCCTACATTTATTGTATACAATTCAAGGTGGCATACCTGATTTTTTTTCACAATAGTAATAATAAAAATAAAATAAATAAAAGGAGGTGGATTAGGCTGAGAATGACAGGCTCAGTCATTTGACCACATTATGTGCCTATGGGAGAGGCAAAAGCTAATCCATTATACCAAAGTGGCTCATCACAAATTCCTGACAATGAATTTATAATATGAAAGCAGATATATTAATGTAGTCTGGGATCAGCAAAACTATTTTTAACTCACAGTACTCCCATTTTGGAATCTGCACTAAGATGGAAATATTTTTTCAAACTGTGAAATCTCAAAAGGGTTTTTTTTGTATGTGTACAGCTACCGGTAGTACAAAATAAAGTACATCAGTATTGGTATAATCCAATTCAAAACCATAATTAAAATATAGAACATCGGTAACCTGAAAAGTCAAAACAATAAAATAATTATAACCTGTAATTTAATTTCATTCATTTTACTGTAATGATTAGGTATTGCCCAACTTCAGGTTGACTTTGGGAGGCTCATAATATGAAAAAAAGGAATAAAATAAAAATTCAAAAAGACAAAAATCAACAAAAGCCATGGTAAAAGGACAAAATAAAGAACAAGATGGCAAATCTGACCAAGTAAAAATCACAGAAACCTCAATGGGCTCAGACCACCTCACCCAAGGCCTGAGAGAACAGCCAAGTCTTGAAGCCCCTGGGAACCACCTGGATCTCAGAGGGAATTACATTCCAGATGGAAGGCACTATAACAATATATGCTGCATAAAATTAATTTTTAATCCATCTTTACAAAAGTTAATTAAAAATGCTTTAAATGTATGTTTTCAACTGTGCAAACCACATTCCAGGCATAGGGTATAATTTTGGTGGAAGCTGATTCCAAAGGATTGGCACTAGATGGGAAAAGCTTTAAGCTATCTATGCTGAGTTCCCAGCTGGCTCTCCTAGATGATCTGGTCAAGTGCAAGGCACGTAAAATGCAAGCCAATATTCTAAGTCACTAAGTACTCTGGCATGTAAACTGCTACTCCAATATTCAGGGAGGTCTACAATTGTACTGGATGATGGACCAGAGAGAATTATTAGGTTAGTACTGTTCCAACAGTCAACAGTCTATTCCAATCATCCAAATATAAGATAAACAAGACAAACAGCTGCTCTGTTGTCTCTATAGCTAAGAACCAGTGTAATCTATGAATGTACATTACATAAAAAGCTTCAGATATTAGTGGTTTTATTAATGAAGGGTTCTAAAGAAAACTGATTCCCAGATTCCTAAAGACAAGGAAGCTCACAATTGGTAGCAATGAAGATATAAAGGGATGGTTAATCTCCATTCACACTGAGCTTCAGAGGATAGGAATTCAATCAGAAAGCCCAGCAAGATTATTTGGAACCGGATGATGACAAAACGTTTTCCTCGCCTCACCGCCGGCCGCCTTCCCGCTTCTCTTGCGCCAAGCCGCCTCAACGAGGGGAGCAACTTCCCTCAGTCGCCGTTTCCCCCAACCCCCCCACCTCCATCCCGCTGTGCCGAAACTCATTTTCGTGCGTGCGCAGTTCTTCCCCTGCACTGGGGAATGGGAGGGGATAGAGGTCGTATATTCTTGCTCGCTCTTGCGCACTCCGCACTCTTTTCAAGCCTTTCACCTGGGGCTTGGGCGGGAGGTCATGAGGCGGTTGCGTCATTGCCGTCACGTCGGCGGCGGGAGCAGCCGTTGCCTTTGGGCCGCGAGCGGAGCGCGAGAAGTGGATTAACGCCCACTCGGTGCGCGAGAATACGGTATTTGCTCCTGCTTGGCCCCTCCCCCGGCCCCTCCCCCTTTCTCTCACCGTAGCCTAAGCCAAGCTAGGCCGGAGAGCACTGAGAAGATCCGGGGGGGTGGGGGGAGAAACTGTCGCTGCCGCCACCCAGTCTTGAGGCAGCTGCAGGGGGGGTTAGGTTCCACTGGAACCTAGAGGCCAGCCGCCGCCATGCAAATCACTCTGAAGACCCTGCAGCAGCAAACCTTCAAGATAGACATCGACTGCGACGAGACGGTACGTACGGCCTGAGGGAAAAAGGGGCGAGAGGTCGGGTTGAAGTTGGTTGTGTTTTGTGTGTGGGGCGCGCTGGTGGGTGGAAGACCCACATTCGGAAGGACGGGATCCCCAGGCGCATTTTCCGCAGCGATGTGCAAAGTTCTGCCGCGAAAAGTTGGGGCCTGTCAGCGAAGGGGACGGTGAGAGGGACCCCGGAATCGTGGAAGGGCCTCAAGGGAGAGAGAGAAGAGAAGCGTGGGACTTTGCGGAGAGAAAAGGGACAAGCGGGCACGTCCGCCACAGGCCTCCCTGGCGACCCGAGGCTGCGGCTTCCTCTTTGGCGCCAGGCCTTGCCGCAGCTTTGGAGTACTTTGGACGAAAAGGGACGGGTCTCCTCGCCTGCTCATCCACCTCCCTCCCCCCCCGGGTGGGAAGTGACGTTTAAACTCAACGTTCGCCACCATTCCAACCACACACACACACACACACACACACACACACCTTGTCCCCCAACCCCGCGTGCGAACGGCCGGGTGGCTCTGGTCGTTCAGAACGAAGCGGCTTGGAGTGAGGAGTTCGCCGAGTGGCTCCTTGCAGCGTCCTGGAATAGAACTATGCCATGACTCTGCGTTATTCCGAGGAGGGCGGGGATGCAAAACGCGCGTGGGACCCGCGAGCGCGTTCTCGCTCTCTTCCCCTCCCCCCCTTTCCCCCGCGAGGTATGTTGGCAAATAGGCCGCGTTGCGTGAATAGGTGGGCCAAGGAGGTAGGCCAGCTTTCGCTCCTAAAAGATGAAAGGGTGTCTTTGGTCGGACAGGTAAAGGACACTGCATCGAAAATAAGGTACGTAAGAGGAGCCTGCGTTGGAGGTAAACTGCCGATTTATGCTGCCCTAATCACATTCGGCTGAGATCTGGGAGAAATAAAGTGTCTTTTATTGCAGGTAGTCCTCCACTTGTAATGGTTCGTTTAGTAAGCTGTCATTCAGCTGCTGTGTCCTCATGATGTTCCTTCATCTTATCCCCAATTTCGTGAGCGAGATAATAGTGTTAAATCATCCTTTGGTTTATTAGTATTGCAGTGTTTAGCCATTTTATTCTGACATTGTTCAAGGGGAGTCTGGGAATATGCAGGTAGTCCTCGACTAACAACAGTTCGTTTAGTGATTGTACAAGGTTATAGCGACATTGAAAAAAGTGACTCATGACTGTTTTTCACACTTATGACCTTCGCGGCATCCTTGTGACCGATCCATGTGATCAAAATTCAGAGGCTTGGCAACTGGTTCCTGTTTTAGGACCATTGCGGTGTCCCAAGGTCATGTCATCCACCTTTTGCGACCTTCTGACAAGCAAAGTCAATGGGGGAAGCCAGATTCATTTAACAACCAGGTTGCTAATTGATCAACTGCAGTGATTCACTTCACATCTGTGGCAAGAAAATTCGTAAAACTGGACAAAACTCCCTAACATATTTCACACTTAACAACAGAAATTATGGGGGCTCCATTGTGGTTGTAAATTGAAGACTACCTGTATTAGATGCACTAAATGGCACCTTTGGAGCTAAAGCTTATTGGCAAATCTGAATAGCAGAGGGTAATTTCTTAGCTATGGTATAGGATCTGGTTACTTAAGGGACCGCCTGTTTCCCATAACATCTGCTTGGCTGATTTGATGTTGCAAGGTTGGTGCACTCCAGTTTTCTTTGATTAAACAATCTCATCTCTCAGGACCCCGGAAGCGCTCTTTATCTGTTGCAGTGCCTACCCTTTGGAGCACAGTTCCCCCTGAGAACCAGATGGCCCCTATTCTGCTGTTGTTTGAAAGAGCTGTGAAGATCTGGCTCTTCACCCATGTCTTCAGGGAGAGAGAATGAGACCAGTTGCTTCATTGCACCTGTTCTCTTTTATTATTATTTTTGCTTGTTCTCTTCTATCATTATCTTTTATGTAATTTGTGGTGAATAAAAATCTGACAGTCTAGAAGTTTAATAAATTATTATTCTTAATAGCTTTGATGCATATTTTTTTCTTTCCCAAAGTGAGTTCCTTTGGAAAGATGATTGGGAAGTGTTAGTGTTTTCCAGTTTTCACTAATAGAGCTTTTCTGTTGTCTGGTGGGCAATTCTGTATTTGTGAAAAAATGAGAAAAGCAATGGTTGATGTTTAAGCTGTTCTGCACTTTGGGATTTCAACTACTATTAAGTCTGACTTCTGGTGCTAACACGTTATTCAAAGTTCTTTGTGTTATTTAAGCACAGAAGCATATGGTTTAATATGTTATTCATTTTACATTGCATATTTATCAATAGCTGGAGTTTGGCAGATGCTTTAAATTACTACTGCATTCAGCTTATCTATGTTTAACCATAGACTTGTTCACATACTTGTATCACAGTCTGGGCAAGGACAAGCTTGTTTAAAATGTTGGAATTGTGTATAAACAGCTTAATTAAAAACTTCAGAAAGATGTTTACACACAAACACCCATACCCACAAACCTCCTCTCTTCCTGGGTTTCTGTTCCAAGAGTGATTTTTGAAATTCTAGCAAATGTCAGCAAGAAAGTACATTTTGCAAAATGTTGTACAAATTGCAAAATCACGTTGCAGTTAGTGGGATTTCATTTAGATCCAGGAAATTTAATTTCAGCAAATTTGTTGAAATGTTGATGCATTTATTTATCTCATATCTATGCACAATATTCAGAGAGAAAATCTGGGGTTTTGTTGTTAATTTAAAATGCTTTGGAATATAGACCATATATGCAATTTTAGCTTTGGTAGCAAAACTTTTAAAAACCTTTCTGGTTTACCTCTATAATCAGAAATATAGATTAGTGGATCAATTTTCTTTAAGGTTACATATATAATTTTTCTGCCACAATGAATATATGAAATATTAGTCTGAGAATTAGTAATTTTTCAGAGCTACTCATTAAATGTCATGAAACTGAATCTCCTCAATCTTGATTTCACATTCAGTGTTAATGTTAGCAGATATCGTAAATAGTGGGCCAAGTAGTGAAGTTGTATTTTTAATGCTTCATGCCAGGTTTAATAGAGTATTGTGATCTATTAGAAGCTTCTGTTGTGAAGCATGTCTCTGTACAATTTTCCCCAGTATTGTTTAACAGATTACAAATAATTCTCAACTAATGTATGTTCACATATATTTTCTGTATATGTCAAACTACATGTTTTCTATAGTTTAATAACTACGTGACTTCATTATTTGGGGAGTGGTTTAAATTGTATTACAACAAATATTATAGTCTATGAAAGTTTTTCTTGTTGAGTGTCCTTTGTTTTACTTATAAATTAAGATTTGTGTCTGGGAACACATTTTTATCAATTGTTCATTCTGGAATTTGAGGCACAATTATGTGTTTATTCTACAGAACTCGTGTGGTTCAAGGTAAATTACTGCCTTAAAAGCTCAATAGTTTTATTGATCCATTTTCAAATATGCATAAAACATAAACTAAACAATTTACCAAGTTCCTGCCTTAATTTCAAGTATTTCATTTGTAATAAAATTGCTAATTAAAAAGATAATGTTTCTTTTTAGTTAAATTGAATTCCTGATGACCATTCCAATTTCTTAGTTTATAGGATTTTAATTTTTTTTTAAAAGATAACTTACAGTCCTGGTATTTTCAGGATGCCTTCAAGTAGTAATAGTAGTAGTAGTAGTAGTATTAGCAGTAGTAGTACCTCATCCTCATTTGTATAATCATACAAGAAGGAAGGAAATAAAAAACCCGATCAGTTCTCTACTGGCAACATGGGAGCACTGTTAAAACTTGTTCCGTTTTGTTCTGATTTTGTGTGTCAACCTGCTGCAGTGTGATTGCAAATTTAAATATAATGAAATGTAATTATTAAAATTAATCATAATACAGGACTATTGCTTATTTCTTACCTTTTCTATCTCCAATTAAACCATTTGTTTATTCATGGAGATTCATACAGATTCATTTATTGTTTTAGGTGGTCTTGGTATCACAAAGTTTGAGAATTCCTAGGGTTCCATAGAATATTAGTAGAGTTAACTGATGAAGTTACTTATAAAATATTTCTATTTGGATTTTATTCCAGTAATACAAAATTCAACAGTTTGGTGTCCCAATAGAACAAAACTCAACTTTTTTTGTAGTACTGTCATACAAAATATTGTCAAACTGACAAGACCCTTTGTTTGAGTCTGGAAAAATGAAGGAATCATAACTGGAATATTTGGAGACAAACACTTGCAGCTTTCTGAAAATTCTTTTACGTCAGGAATTTTAAGGGTTTCTGGGTTGAAAGGATTACCTTGTGATATCACTGTTGCCCAGGGATACATCTGTGGGGCTCCTTTCATGTCCTTTTCAAGGAGCTGGAGCGAATGGCGAGAGCTCACCCCACCATGTAGCAGCACTTGGGTCTTGAATGTAGGCTTGCTCACTTCCAACCCAGTGTCCTAAGCACGTGAGCCACCACACTCCTCTTTCTGGGATCATATACCATATTTTTTGGACTATAAGACGCACTGGACTATTAGACTCACCTAAATTTATGGAAAAAAAACAATAAAAAAATAGTTTTGGCCTCTATGCGTCTCATTTTTGCCCTTCCCAGCCCCCAGAAGCACTCTGCAGTGTTTCCACATGGCCCATTTTTGTCCACAAATGGCCAGTTTTTGGCAAAAATGGGCTGTGGAGCACTGCAGAGTGCTTCTGGGGGCTGGGGACGGCAAAAATGCAGTGTGCAGAGGGCGTGGGGCCCCCAAAACACATGTATTCGGTTTATAAAATACACCTAAATTTTCACCCACTTTTTGGGTGGGTGGGTGGGAAGGTGTGTCTTATACTATGAAAAATAGGATAATTCTTTTCTCAATAGAGGTTATACAATTCCTTGAGAGGTCACTAGGGTTCCCTGGTATTTCGTGATTTATTTTAAAACGGTAGAGATCAAACAAAATTCCTCCAACACTGGGATGCCAATCTTTAAGGATTAAGCAATGTGTATGTTATAGTATTCTCAAAGGCAACAATTTTTTTTGCTTATTGTGTATGGATTTGAAGTTGGAAAACTTCATTTCTGATGCTTAATTTTATCTTGCATAGTATAGTCTTTCCATAGGTTACAACTGATTTACTGTTAAGTTAACATCAAGTGTTTGATGGCATTTTTTAACATAAAGAGTTTATTATCCTAATGATTTATGTGAAAGCTACCGAACTTCTTTTAACTAAAAATATTTATTGTAGGTGAAAGCATTGAAAGAGAAGATTGAATTAGAAAAGGGAAAAGATGCTTTTCCAGTAGCCGGCCAAAAATTAATATATGCAGGTAATGTAATTATGACATTTTTATGGGAATGTGTGTGGATGGGTTGGAGAAGCAATATGTAGTTAATGACATAAAATTTAATCCTAATTTTTTAATTTTGATTATTTAGAATGGATCAATTAACATTAATTTAGATTTTATTTTAGCCATAATAATTATCTCTCCATTTTTCAATCTTTGTGAGCCACGGTGGTGCAGTGGTTAGAGTGCAGTACTGCAGACTACTTCTGCCTGCTGCCTGCCTGCAATTTTTCAGTTCAAATCTCACCAGGCTCAAGGTTGACTAAGCCTTCCATCCTTCTGAGGTGGGTAAAATGAGGATTGTTGGGGGCAATATGCTGACTCTGTAAACAGCTTAGAGCGGGCTGTAAAGCACTGTAAAACGGTATATAAGTCTAAATGCTATTGCTATTTGTGGCAAAAATACTTTTTCCACACCCTTTTTCCACTGAACATAAGACAGAGCTGAGCAACTGACATGTATTCTCCCAAAGAGCACAATGAAAATATACTTTTCACAAATAATTATCAATCCTTAGTAAAACATATATTCTGTGTTGAATCCTATAATTCCTGTAAATAAATCCCTATATGTCCCCACCCCACCAAAAAACCCTAATCCTCCTGTATTGAGCCTGAAATGCCCCTTTCAGAATCAGAATTAAGCACATGCGTTTTGAATATTTAATTAGGAAAATAATCTGGGAATAAGATGTTTTAAATAGTATTGGATAGTAAGAGGTTTTTTAACCTATTCCAGCAGCCACAGTTGTTTTACCTCTTGAAGTTGGGATGTTGTCCTTTTCAATTTGGTTTGGACCAATTTGTTTATTTTTGATAAAACTTGTGGAAAAATGCATGTGTCTTTATTAATGTATGGCAAGATGAAATTAGATAAATTGCTGGTCACATAAAGAGAGATGCTCTGTGCCTATAATAGGTTAGGCAGGCTAAGTCTGTATATTTAGTTCTTAAAGAACACTAAATTTGTATCTAAAATTATCCTAGCTGATAAGTCATGTGTACAAAGAGGCACAGCATGAAGTCAGAGTAATTGGCCAATAACAGTAATTTCTGTAGGACTGTACAAATAATATTACCCGGGAAAGCCTTTCTAATTAATATGTGATAATAGCAATTGAAGCTTGAAGTTTCTCTTACTGCATTGTACAGAGGATGGTTATGAAGAATATAGGAGGGACCATTAATGAATGCTGGCTTGTGCAAAATAAAAAGGACATGAATTCAATAATTAAATAGTTAACCAGATTTAAATAATTGGTGCTATTTGATTCCATCTGTAGATTTCTACATAGAATGAGTAAATGATTACATTTACATGAAGATATTTAATGTAAATGCTGACATTATATGAACTATCTTTTTATTTTTCCAGGTAAAATACTTAATGATGATACTGCTCTTAATGAATACAAAATTGATGAAAAGAATTTTGTGGTGGTTATGGTAACAAAAGTAAGTTATTGTTTATACTTTTATTTGTAGATTCTGTTTGGTTGTTAACCTCATTGTTTTTCTGGACATATTCTTGATTAATAAAGAATCTTGATACAGTCTGTTTTGTGGTACTGCTAAATGGTCTTGCAGTGGTGAAAGTTTGTGAACTTTGTGTACTTTTTATATGTTATGACCTACAGTATAGGTAGTCCTCAATTTACAACAGTTCATTTAGTGACTGTTCAAGGTTACAACAGCACTGAAAAAGTGACACAGCCATTTTTCATAGTCACGACCTTTACAGCATCCCCATAATCATGTGATCAAAATTCATATGCTTGGCATTTGGTTCATATTTATAACTGTTGCTGTGCCCCAAGATCATGTGATTAACCTTTGTGACCTTCTGACAAGCAAAGTCAATGAGGAAACCAGATTAATTTAACAATCAAGTTATTAATTTATCAACTGCAGAGATTCACTTAACAACTGTGGCAAGAAAGGACATAAAATGGGGCAGAATTCACTTAACAAATGTCTCACTTAACAACAGAAATTTTGGGCTCAATTCTGGTCATAAGTCAAGGACTACCTGTATAATCAGATCTTCATATGCATTTTAGTTAAATTACCAACACAAAAAACTTATTTTTGTCTTTATTGAATACATTGAGCTAACATTAACTCTTGATATGGACAGATCATGTCCCTACCCAGTGGGGTACACTGATACTCCACAAAGTAATTGAATACATTGAGCTAACATTAACTCTTGATATGGACAGATCATGTCCCTACCCAGTGGGGTACACTGATACTCCACAAAGTAATTGGATCTATTTGAATAATCCGCTCTGGACTTTTGATGGACCCAGTTCGCTTTCAAAACTTGTATTTGGATTTTCACAACAATCTGAAGGGTAGAGCTATTGAGAACCTGGCCCCCTTCTGCAATAAGAATGCAGTGAGAGCTTTTGATAAGATTGCCCTCATTGGCCTCTCCCTGTATGCCAGTTCTAGAGAGCTCCTTGGTTTACTGAGGAACTGCAAGAGCTGAAGAAGTGGCAGCTGGAAATATATGGCTGAACACACGAAGTAAATTTAATTGGACACAAATATGTACCTATGCTTGGGGTTATATTATGAAGGTAAGGATATCAAAGTGGAGAAATGTCTCAATTTTTATTGAGTGCCACCCAGCAGCATCTTTTAAATTGACCAAGGTGGATTAAAAGATCCATTAGATAATCACTGTGATGTGTTAGCAAACATTTAGTATCTAAAATCACTCAGAAGCCAAGAAGACTCTGGGGCATATATCCTTTCAGTTATCTTGAATTATATATATATCAGACAACTACACCAACAAAACATTTGAGTTCAGGCCCTAGTGTGGCATGGAAACTGTTATGTCTCAAAACATAAGTAGGAAATGAACTTGTCTTAAAAGATCTTTAAGCTTTTGTTACTTTGTTATTCTTCTGAATTGGATATTGAAGTGACTGTTGCACAGTGGTTCTAAACCTTTCTGAAGGATTACATAAGTTTGAGAAGTTGAACCCTGGGGATCTCCAGTATAAGGTGCCCCCAGCCTAGATGTGCTAGCAAAGTTCTATTTAGCCTTAGAGGTTTCTAGGACTGCTAGGAGATTATTCAACACTTTGGAGTACTGTACCCAAAGTCTTATGAATATACAGATAATATCCAGTTGATTATCTGCACCCCAGATCTATGGATATAAATATTAGAAGTTGTGTAATGTAATGATTTGAAATTAGATATTTTTTAATGATTATATTTGGTTTATTGCTTTTGTAAGTCACTGAGATTAGTTTATGGCACCATGTTACCTCTTTATCAGTAATGATTCAATCACATGTTTCTTGAACCTTTTCATCAATAGACAGTAGACTTGGAGGGATTTGGGCCCATTTGCAGAACTCCCTGAACTTATTGATACTTTTGAGCTGTCTTACATGAATTGCTCACTTGAGGTTCTCTGAGAACATTTTCAGTTTGGTTAATGTCAGGGACTTGAATTGGTTATACCAAAACATGAAATTTATTTGGCTTCGCTGTGTTCTAAATTTACTGATGCATTTAGGATCATTATGCTGCATGATTCATATTTATTTCCTGTCAGACTGATGGATATACATCTAACATTCTGTAGAATATGCTGGTATAATTTAGAATTGATTATTCCTTGATTATTGAAAAATGTTGAAATTCTGAAGTTGCAGGTCTGCTTCTGTGTTTTGTTGTAAATGTTCATGAGATGAAATTATTTTATTGCAGTGTTCTGCTTTTTAATATATAACCTTTCCCATTAATGCCAGAAGTTCCACTTTCATTTGATCTGTTGACAAACTATATTTGGATGATCCAGGGGGGGTCTTTGGACACTTTGGTATTGTGCTTCCTGAAGAAAAGTGGTTTTCATTTTGATATTCTTACATCTTGCTCTGTGCTTTCCCGATCAGAAACTCATGAACATTAATATTAGACATTGAGAAGTGTCCTGTCATTACCTTGGAGTTCTTTGTTCCATTCTGAAATATTGTACACTAATAGGTACTTCTATGAAGAGTAAAAACTGGATAGCAAGATGGGGTGGCATCTCCACTTGTACACACTGTCTGATGATCATGGATTGATGAAAGCCTCATTTTTTAGTCCTTCCCAACCTCCCAAATATCAACAAGCTTTTGTCTGGAATTTGCTGATAACTTCTTGTTGTTGGACTATGTTTCTATTCCATAAATGTTATGAAGTGTAGATTTCATTGGTGGCAGGCAAAGTATGTGTTCTGTAATAGGTAAAAAAACTCTTCAACTCGCATCTAATGGTCTTCATCTGGTTCAATTTACCCCCATTAGAAAGATGATTATTCCTCAGGATTTCAAACAGAACAAGTGTGTACCATGCTTTCCTTAAAGATATGACACAATACATATATATGTATATGTGTGGTTTGTTTACCATTAATCTGTTTAATAATAAATGAGATTCAGATTGCATTATAGGTTGTGATACTGCTATATTAGAAATATTTCTAAATGTTCTCTTCCCACGCTAGTGGGAAATACAATACGAATACTAGCATTTGTATTGTGACATCCATTATTAATCACTTAAATGTACTTGCCGAATTCTCTTATTTGGTTTATGGAAATCATAAGCTGAATATGTACTTATTTTTTCAAGTGGTAAAGCAACCGATTAAAAGCTTATTGTGGCTGCTTTGAGGCTTCAGGGCATGTACATATTGTACAAGAATTTAGAAATGCCTTGGAAAAGTTATGCTGGCCCTTCAATATGCTGTATCTGATTTACAGCTTTGAGGAGCATGTTCAGAGGGATGGTTGACTCATTGAATTATGAGTGCAGACCTATTTCTACTGGAGAAAACTATTGTTAATGCATGCGAGAAGTTGTGCATCATTCACATGAAACAATTTAAATTCTAGCAAAGAAGCAACTTTCAGATGAACTTAGAGAAAGCCATAATTTAGGAATTTGCCTTCTTCACCTTTGTAGCCCAAAGCAGCAACCGCTCCATCTCCATCCCCATCTACAACTACAACTACAACACAGCAGTCAAATGATACTACCACTACGGTTACTTCTACAACACCTGCTGCTCTGCCGAAACTAGTCCCTACTCCTACTCCTGCTCCTGCACAAGTTTCAGTACCTGCACCCACTGCTTCAACACCAGCTGCAGCAGCGTGTGAGTCTGCACCTGTAAGTGCCACTGTAGAAGAAAAATCATCAGATAAACCAGTAGAAACGCCACCAGCCACCAGCCCAACATCTACAGAAAGGTATTGCAGAACATCGGAAATGAGAATTTTGCTTCTCATTCAATTCAGACTAAATGCAATGGATATTAAAAACTGTCTGCAAGCAACTTTATTTTTAGGCTTTTTAACACAGTAAATATCTGAGTTCATATTGAAAGGCAATGAAGCATATAAATGTATTTTTATATTCTGTATCATTTTAAAGCTTTTGTGGTGTAAAGTTTTAGCTGTTGAAGCCACATTGTACACTTGGTGGTTCTTGCTTGCATTTTAAGTTAGGTAGAGATTTATTATTAAGAGACTGGAACTTTGAGTTGCTCTGGTGGGAATAGCATTGTAATTGTTTATGTATTAGACTTGTAAATGTTCATAATCGTACACTTCACAGTCATACAATTCTCAGTTTTCTACGGAAAAACATTCAATAATATAGCATTAATATCTAAAAATAGAATGTAATTGTGATGTCCTTTTTAACATTTTTGCCACATGTTAAACAAATAAAATCTTAAAAACTCTAGCACATAATTCTAGGCTGCTGTCTTAACTAAAAACAGTGGAATCCAGAGACAATTTCATAAGGAGAAAGCCATGAAATGCTATCCAATATTGCAGTGTAAATTATCCCCTGGATCCAACTGACTCCCCTTCACCTGGCTCTGTGTATGCTGGTAAACATGCTAAGCCCATGTCACCTTGTGTTGACAGATAGTCAGGCAATTGGTGGAACTGTATTAATGTGAGATCTCCTTTGGCTTGCATATATTCCCTCCCCCTCTTCCCTCCTCCCCTCAATAACAAGATGGTTAGTATTCACAAAGAATTGTTTTGTCTCAGCTATTCAGTTTAGCAAACTGAATCATATCTGGTCACCTCAGGCACAAAAGTCCTGATCCAGATGTCTAATATTTGTGCAGCTTGACCCACTAGTAAAAACCAGAGAATAGTTTTGTTATCTGGTTCTGCAATATCTGTATTTCAGTGGTTTGCAATTTAATGAGCTATGAAATTTCCCCCCCTGAAATGGTAGCAGTTGGGTTGTTGTCAGTATTAATTTGGAAAGTATTATTAGTTTCTGCTAAGTGTTTTTCAGTAGACAACAATAAAAGTGTAATTATTTTAAATAAAGAACCATGCTCAAGTTCACACAATGTGAGATGGGTAAAACTCAGTAAACTGTAACTCCTAAATGTGTACCTTGCACTGTTCTATATCTTACTTTTGTGTCACTCCTTGATTCCAAACTTAAGCTCTGATAAAAATCAAATGTATGCCAATGAAACTTGGTTTTTATTATACAATTCTTAAGTTACTTTGGATTCTTTATTAGCAAAATTTCAATAAGAAAAATACATTAACTCATGGGAAAGATATTAAATATGTTTGTTTTGTTCCACCACAGTACAATAGGAGACACTTCTCGATCAAATCTCTTTGAGGATGCTACAAGTGCACTTGGTAAATATTTCCTGATGATTGAGTAAAATAATAATATTTTTTGTTTTCCATACCACAAATTGCCTATACGTCTTGGATTTCTGTGTGAAATATGGCTGGGTAATAATGTTAGAAGGGAATTTCTGGTGGCCATCTGAGACCAAAAAGCTACATAGATTTTCAACTTATGTGCTAAACCTTCTGACTTTCTAAATTACTTGCAAATTATTCTAACTTGAATCATTTCTGTAAGCTGTTACTGTTTGGTATCTTGTGATAAAACACATTTTTAGTAGATGTTACTTATGAGAAAGCCATCTATTTAAAGAAGCAGTTCTGAATTGTAGTCCAGTCAGGTGTTACTGCCTTCTGCCCCAGCTGCCAGTGTTTATCCAACAAGATCACTCTTTGTAAGCACAGATGTCTATACATTTTATATACAATCTATTTCCAAGCAGATACCAGTTGAGTAATGCAGTAAAGGGGATGGGCATTTTTAAATATTTGGTTGAACTATTTTAATCAGGCTGTTTGAATACTGGTTCCTGGGTGTTTGTTTTTATATTAGAATATGCTAGTCCAGTTACAACATTTACTTGAGAGTACTTCCTTTTTAAATCATCATGATAAGATCTGCTGCAATTTTAACATGAAACATAAGGGGAACCATCTGTCTGTATCAGCTGTCTTCTCAGCTTCCATTCCATTCCACTTCTTTTTCTGCTAAACTGGTTCCAGTTAGTTCAACTTATTTGATACCCCTGAATAAAAAAAAATCTGAAAAATGTCTCTTGCTGCTAAGTTTGATTGTAAGAGTTAAGAAATAAAGGCATAATGGACAGCAGGAAAACATAATCCTGAGGACTGTCACAGCACTGCAATGCTTACTGCTAACATTTGGTCTCTGGAAAGTTATCTGTGAGAGAATATAGCCCTCAGGCTAAGTAAGATTCCCCACCCTTCTATATAACATTCCTGATTAGACCTGAATAGAGTTGGTAAAATAAATGGGAGCCATGATGATTACTGTGAAATGATGGAGTGTGACAGCTGAAGCATATTGTGGCCTTTTATCCTTTTTTAAAAAACCTGTTTTTATATATGGTTGAGAATTCTTAAAGGTCATAGTCACCTGTGTTTCCTTCAACTAGTTTTAACATTACAGTCCTGTCATCAGCTGTTATTGATCAACTGCATGCTCTGATACTGTTTTTAATTATTTTTAAAACCGTGCAGAATACTGACAGTATAATACAAACTCAACTGAATGATTAATCAGGAAAGGAGATTTATTATAAAAACAGCAGAACGAAAAAAACCCCAGATAATTTGGTTTTTATCTAGGGAATCAATTTCTATTTTTCAGTATAACTATTTAAGATCAGACATGGATTATTACAGCTAATACATATGTCTTTGATAAAGAAGAAATTGGAATGAGAGATGAATTATTTTATTAGTAATATATTGAATTTGAATTTGAATAGAAGAAAATTAACATATCACCCAGATTATTATAATGAATAACTAATGCAAACCCTATTGTATTGTTATTTTCTTGACAAAATAAGCCAGTAGGTTATTTTCTCCCTTCTTCCTTCAAAATTTGGATATATCTTATCTATATCTTTTCTTTTAACTTATAAGTGACAGGCCAGTCGTATGAAAACATGGTGACTGAGATTATGTCAATGGGGTATGAAAGAGAGCAGGTAATTGCTGCATTGAGAGCCAGCTTCAATAATCCTGACAGAGCAGTGGAGTATCTTTTAATGGTAAATATGTTTCTTATTTCATGATTTGCTCTTCCTTCATGACAGGATTTTTTTATGGGAAAGTGAGATGTGAAGGCAAAAGGCAGTAATGACTTAGTAATGATTTTTTTAATGAAAATTTGAACATAAGTTGGTTTTAATTTGTCAGTACAGCTATTCTGTGTGTGACCATTTGAACTGCAAATGCATTAATAACAGTAAGAGATACATATGTATCAGTATAAAAAGCTTATCTATTTTTGTTCACTTAGCAAAACTGTTCAAGGTTCGTTTGAATTTCTCACATTCAGATCTTTCTGAATGGAAGACTCCTATAATAGATTTACTCAATCTGATTTTAGTATTTTAGACTAGTGTTTCTCAAGCTCAGCAACTTTAAAATATGTGGACTTCAACTCCCAGAATTCCCCAGCGACTCAGGGAGTTGCTGTCCACACATTTGAAAGTTGATGAGCTTGAGAAACACTGTTTTAGACAATTACTTTCATAATCTATAATGATAGACAGTGTGGCAGGGGTTAAGTCCATGTATATATTTAAATGTTCTTACTTCAACAGAAGTAATAACAGATGGCAGATTTAAAAAAAAACATTAACAGTAAAGAATTATTCGTTTGATTCAAGCTCAGTCCTTAGACTTCATGGATATATCAAAATCATGAAGATTATGTTCATTTTAGGGTATCCCTGGAGATAGGGAGAGTCAAGGTATGGCTGATCCTCCTCAAGCAGCCAGCACTGGAGCTTCTCCATCTTCAGCAGTAGCTGCTGCCGCTGCAGCAACTACCACTACCACTACTACTACCACTAGCTCTACAGGAGGTAAGAGATTTTTCTACAAGCCTGAGTCTGACTCACTAAAGCAGGGTGTCAAACTTGTGGCGTCACATGTATCGGAACTTTTTCGCCTTCGCTAAACTGGGCAGAGCCAGGACGTGACATGACGCATCCGGGCTGCGAATTTGACACCCCTGCACTAGAGAAATGTTATGCAAAACAGCCCTTAAGATACTTTTGTTGTTGTATAATTCTGCAAACATCTCTATTCTTAATAGTTCTTTTTATAGGGTGGTGGGCTTTTATGTTTATTTGTAGAATATTGCATTGAAGTTTATAAAGGTTTTTGGTTTTCCAGTTCAGGTTTCTATATCATTCTGTCATAAATTTTCTCATGAAGTTGTTATAGGCAGACAGATTAACAAATCTTTCCTTTCCTGTTATTAGTAACTTGTAAAAATTAATACTAGGTTCTAGCATGAGTCCTGTAAAAGCTTTTGAGAAAGGCTCACCTTTTGCTTATAATCTTGTTCAAAATGTGCCTCCTCTCTCAGGACATCCTCTTGAATTTTTACGAAACCAACCTCAGTTCCAGCAGATGAGACAAATTATTCAGCAGAATCCATCGCTTTTGCCTGCATTATTACAACAAATAGGACGGGAAAATCCTCAGTTATTGCAGGTGACTTTTAAATCCTCTCGAGTTGTCTTCTATAGTTTCATGTTCTTTTTAAAACTAACGTCAAGTGAGGAAAAAAATAAAATGATTGAAATGAAGTGAGTTGTAAAGGTCTCTCAGTATAATAATTTACCATGTAGGCATATCTGTTACTAATATTTGGTCTTCGTTGGCTTATATATTACCATTTATACTGGTAGTTCAAATGGAAATAAATTTTAAGGTAAATAGGAATGCATATTTATCATATTTATGTATCTGCCCATCTCATAAACAAGTAATTCTGGACACCGTACAGCAGTGTTACAAATAATAGGTACAAATATCAATATTAAAAAAATAAATTCTAAAAGGAACACAAATAAAAATATTAGGTGAAGAGCAGGGGTTAAATTGAGATGGAGTCATCTCAATTTTTTTACCAGTTATTTGGGGTCTCCAGGACTGATGGGACATATCCAGCAAGTTAAAAGACATGAAGCCAGCCTCACTTTGTGGGAATGTTAGATAAAGAAGGGGGGGGGGGACACCAGAAAAGCCTGCGACCTAGGAGCTGCCAGGTGAAGCTTCATATCTGAGGGAACCTGCAGCATGTCCTCTCTGCTGGATCTGGTGGGACAGGGAGATGTAATCAGGAGAGGCAGTCTTTATTTCAGTATATTATTTGCTTTTGTCCTCCCATGCACCATAGCAAATAAGCCAACATCAAGAGCATTTTATTCAGATGTTAAATGAACCTGTTCAAGAGTCAGGACAAGGAGGTGGTGGAGGTAGTGGAAGTGGAGGCGGAGTAGCTGAAGCTGGAAGCCGTCACATGAACTATATTCAAGTAACACCTCAGGAAAAAGAAGCTATAGAAAGGGTGAGTTGAACATATTTATTATTTCCTCAAACCCAATTTTCTCTCTATTTCTTAAGTTCAAAGATTAAGTAATCCTAACATAGCCAAAATCTACATAAACTACTTGTAGACGTCATGATGACATTCTCTCCTGTTATAAATTAAGGCTTCAGGATGGTCTTTGGAGGGTTAAGAGTTTGCTGCTTCAGGGCGTCTAGCAGTTGGGAGTTTTACATTTTTAATCTTAGCAATCTTAGGTTTTGCTGTGAGTGATTGTTGCTGAAAGTATAACATTGCATGTGTCCTTTGGCTATAGGGCCACATAAATTCAATTTATGATTCAACACAGACCATATATTTATGATCTCCACATTTTTTTCAATTTCTTCTGCTCTCCTCATAAAATAAATAATAGTAGGTTTCTTTTCCCCAGTATTTGAAGTGTTCATTAGATAAAGTGGTTAAGGCACCAGGCTAGAAACCAGGAATCTGTGAGTTCTAGTCCTACCTTAGACATAAAATCCAGCCAAACCACCTTGAACCAGTCACACATTCTCAGCCCAATCCAGCTCACAGGAGGGTTGTGGGGAAAATAAGAGGAGGAAGGATACTTTGTATGTTCACTGCGTTGAGTTACTTATAAAAATAATAAAGCCAGAAAATGAATATTAAAATTAGGAGGATACGTAGCCCATACCTATTAGTTGTAATATGCAATTACAAGTATATGTGCCATATATCCAAGTTCATTATTTTGTTTCATGTTAACATTTAGGTTTAGTTGAAAGATGAACTTATTTATTCTTGATTTTCAAATTTATACATTTAATCAATATATTTAAATAATTTTTGCATAGTCAACCAGAGCTTCAGGCTCACCATTCAATGCAGTTTAGCCATATGAAGATTTTAGTGTAACAAATTTGTATCTGCAACAATTGTGTCATGCATCAGGACTGATATTGCCAACTTAGCATTTAAAATACTAATCTTTAATACTTGGTCTATTAATACTAATACTTTAATACTTGACAAAGAAGCTTATGCTATAAATGTGAATTCTAATAGCCTTTTCTTTCCTATAGTTAAAGGCCCTAGGATTTCCTGAAGGACTTGTGATACAAGCATATTTTGCATGTGAGAAGAATGAAAATTTGGCAGCCAATTTCCTTCTACAGCAGAACTTTGATGAAGATTGAAAAGGAGAGACTTTTAAAATCTCACACATCACACCAGTGCATTTACACTAGCTATTCACTGGATTGTCTGGGATACTTGGGCTCATATCCATGATACTTGGTGTAAGGGGGAAGGGGAGTGGGAATTGGGAGAAGAGAGGAAAATATAGAAAGGATACAGGAAAAGACAAGCACATCTGTTTTAAAACAGCAGATGCAGCAGATCAAAATGTAAAATACTATACACCAAAAATTAGCTTTTTTTGCAGATATTTAGTTCCTTCTATAAAATTATATGTTCATGCTCCCCCCCCTCCCCAATTTTCACTCCTTTAGTATACTAGGTCCCAATATTAGCTGCTTTTGTTTCTTTTTAAATAACATTGGTCTTGGAAATAGCAAAGACTACCTAGAATCAACAGTCTGTATTTCATGGTAACACTGGATGATGGCTTCATAAATTTAAGATAAAATATATTTGAGTAACTTTTAAAAACATATGCCAAAAATAGTAGGTGGTGGGGTTTTGCTGCTTCAGATGTATCTAATTTTTGCAGGATGCCCATTATTTCTTGCTGAAGTGCTAGATCTAAACCACTTATTGTTTTAGATTCTGGATCATTGATTTGAGAGAACTTTTCCTATTCCCTATCCCTTTGCTCCTTTCATAATAATAATAAATAGAGTGACTATATACACATAGGAAACAGTTGGAGCAAATGCCAGATAACCTAATTACTGCTTACTTTAAGATTGGGTTATAGTAAATCTTTTTTTGAAAAAGAAAAGCAAACAGCTGTCTTTGCATGTTTTTGGGTTTGATGTATCCCTTTTTGTGAATTGAGCACTTTTTATTGCCAATGAAGAAAATGTAAACTCTCCAATCTAGTGAAAGTATTTATGAAGAAATCAGATTGCATCCTACCTATATTTTGTTGAAAGTCAAAACTGATCTGATGAATACAGCTGCAAGTATTTCAAACCTAGGTGTCTTTAAATGCTTGTAATCTTATAGTTTCAATCTCTGGGCCTCTAAAGGCTATTGTCATTTGTATGCTTTAATAAGGACTGTCCAGTAACTTGCCTTCTCTTCTGTTTAAAAGCATTGTGAAACATTTTACTCTTGAAGACATGTTCAGAAAGTGGAAAAAAATAGATGAACAATCAAGTTATTGGATCTCTAAAGATTATGCACATCCCCTTTTACTTCCTATTAAAAGTAACATTTAATTGTAAGGTTGTGAGTATTATTTATTATTAATGAGGGAGAAGGAAGGACGGGATGGGATGGATTTTTGTAGAGTGACTCCAAATAACTTATGTACTGCCATACTATTGCTGGAAGATAATATAACACTCTCATCAGAAAAGAACAGTTTAGGGATTAAATACGGCTTCCTCAACAACGCCTATTTGTACAATTGCCAAATCAAAAATTTGTACAGTGATGGATAATTAATTGGATTAGCTACTAGTATACATATTTTGACCTTTAATGGGAAGCCAACTGCATAGAATGTTCTCCTGTCATGGTGCCTTGCTTAAATTGTCTGAGGTTAGGCAGAATGATAGGAACAAAATGCTAGAGCTCAAACCAATGCTATTTCAGCGTGGAATTTTATTAGTTTTTCACTTGCTTTTACTGTCAAAAACACCTTGAACTTTTACATATATGAACTGCTTCATTTAAAAGCCTCTAAATTCTATAACAAATCCAATTAATTAAATATGCAAGGGATATGCAGTATTAATCAAATATTCAAAATACCACACAAACTTCACCAGCATCCAAGCTATAATCTAAGAAATGTGTTTCATTGAGGAGATCTTGGGAAGACTTGGATATGTAGGAAGGTTAACACCAGTGACTCTGTATATAAGAATAATAGTAATAATTTAATTAAATAATTGCTCCCTTGTTTCCAAAGAATGCATGTTCAAGAAATACCCTCTAGAAACAAGAAAGATTAAGCAAGCAGTGGACATAATAAAGCAGAAAATAACTACAGCCAAGAAGATTAGATATGAAGCTCAAATTGCACACTAGGCCCAATCACCCAATTTCAGTTGAATCAGAAATGTTTCTACCAATCCAGCAATGGAGACAATGCAATGAACCAACCAACTCCAGACAAACTGCAGTTCTGTGTGGTTCTTGTAAAAGTAATGATCTCTAGAAAATAATTTTGCAATAATGTGGTTTATATATATTACAATTGCTATTATGTATACATTTGAATAGAACATAGAACAGATTCAGCTCCACATTTGTACATATATGTTCAGATTTCCATCTGGAGATTGAAATACCTTCCAGTTGTCACCTAATGGGAGAGTGGATTAATTTGGGGCAGACAAAAACGCTGTTTAGGCAGAGTAGGCAGTTCTTTAAAAAAGAAAAAAAGCTACGAAGAGCCTAGGAGGACAAGGTAATTTTACTAAAATAAAGATGGAAAAATTTGGCTCTTAGCTGACGAGTTACCAGATCCCTGACAAACAGAAAGACACAGAAAACCGGAAAGGAGAATAAACGGGAATGGAAGAGGCACTACAATAACTTTGGAACTTTCTTGCAACAGAAATTACAGCAAAAAATGTATTTTGGCCTGCATTTGTATTGAATTACTTTTTCTAGCCTCACTAAAACTGGTGTTTTAATTGCAATATTTTGCAACAAATATTTTCAAGAATATATGCTAGCAATAATGTAGAATTGCCAACAACATTTTTTGAATTTTGCCATAGAAATGTCTAATGGGTTGTGATTGTAGATTTGAAGAGACTGGATTGAAATTGAAGGCTAGAATAAAAAAATCTAGGATGTTGAGTCTGTTCACCAACAGGGAAAGAAGCAATTTACAAAGTCCCAATATAGAAAAGATTGAATGGCTGTGATTGTGAAAATAATCCAATTAAAAAACCGCTCAAGAATCTAGACATTTGAATTTAAATCCATGCCTCCTGGATGGAAGCACGTCATCCTTTTTGCTGAACTCTAAGCCAAAATGAATATATGAGCTTTTTTGAATTCTGCCAAAGTTTTATCAAGGTTCAAAGTAAAGGTGGTGTTGGAAGACCACAATATATCAAATCTTAATTTGCCTTTGCAGGCTGGATAGAAAACTTATTCAGGGTATAGCCAAATCTTTTGAAACATTCTCTAAGGCAGGGCTGTCAAATTCGTGGCCCGGTGGCCGGATGTGTCACCCGCTGACCACTCCCACACCCAGTTTAGCGAAGGGAGAAAAGTTGTGATACGTCACGTGACACTGACGTGATGACACAAGTTTGACACTCCTGCTCTAAGGCATTCAACAAACATGATACCGGAATCTTGTTGAATTATTCAATTATTAAATTTCATCTTAAGATCATAAGAAAAGCACTTGGTCTTAATTTATCCCCCTTTATTTTTCCTTTATAGTCTCTGCATGATATAACCAATAAAGATTGCATTAAAGAACTATATAAATTTTTTGGCTTGACTGCATTGCGTCAGTTCAGCTGGTGTGATTTGTAAATTGTGGCTCATGGTTGTGTGAACTGATTCCATAGTGGCTTATTCAACAAAATACTGTTAAAACAAATATAGAGTGAAGTTTTGAAACATCTTGTATCCGCATAGGGCTAGAGATTTGATAAGAGAATAGCAGACTATTTCTATGGATCCTAGATGCACGTGGCAAAGTATCTGGGTTATTACTCACTATAAGGTAGCTTCCCTGTCATGTAAGAGTGACATGGATTTTTCTAAGTAAGCTAAACATGTTTTTGGGATGGTTTATAACGTTCCAGCAAGAAAGGCTGTTCCCCTTCCTGATGAATTGGTGCTCAGGTTTGATACAACTGCCGTTTGGAAGATCTAGTTCTATAATTTCTCAGCCTTCCATCCTTCTGAGGTAGGTAAAATGAGGACCCAGATTGTTGTGGGGGGCCATATGCTGACTCTATAAACCACTTAGGGCTGTAAAGCATTGAAGCGGTATAAAAGTCTAAGTGCTATTCCTATTTATGAGTGAGCCCTGTATTGCTTACAAAAAGTAGCTACAGTACTAACAGTCAATCTTTCTCCCATGGTAGTAATTTTGGGAAAGAATGACCATTTCCCCTTTATAATTGTCCATATACAATCCATGTCTGTAAGTTCAGAAGTTGCAAATAACATCAGGTCTCCAAGGTGGGGCATGGGAGGAGTCACTGTATGGGTATTGTTACGGCCCAATTGCCTGGAGACTGAGGAAATCTGAGGTCACACCCCCTGTTCCTCCTGGTGACTCCCCAGATTAACCTCAGTCTTCGGCCTAACAGGAGCTATTCAGTGACTCTCCAGTGAATAGTGTTAGTTAGGATATTTTTGTAGACTTTTTTCTCCCTTTTGCAGCATCCACAGGATTTTCTTACAGCCTTATTTTACTTTTTAAAAATTTTCCATCTCTCCTACATCGAATTTCACGCCCTTTCCTGCCTGCCTAGGCGCGATCCGCGCTCGTGCAGATTTGCAGACCCTGCAGCACCTGCTTCCAGTGAAGGGGGTGTGTGCAAGAAGCCAAGCCTCGCAGCAGCTGCCCTCCGGAGGTGAAGAGGAAGCCATCGGAGCTATGAAGACTCCGGGGGCAGCGAGAAGAGGAAGGAGTGGTTCAGCGGAACCGCTCTAGGCATTCGGACCGCGTGGTCAGCGGTCGCCATTTTAGAAGCAAGGGCGCACGCGCTCAGAGCACTAAGGATGTTGCAGTCTCCCAGCTCACCAGCACCGCAAGAAGAGAGATTCTTCAGGCCTGATTCCCTTGGCCATCCCTGGAGGGCCTGCGCAGGTGGTGCAGCAGCCTCTAATTGACCCACAGGAGCCCAGAGGAGCACTGGATGAGCGAGCAGAGGCCTTGTGGAGGTAGAGAGAGAGAGAAAGATTCACAGTGAGTACTGCGATGGCGGAGGCCACGAGGAGCAAGGGAGCCAGGGCTCCCAGCTCTCTAGGGCCTGCTGATCTGGGCAAGGGAACCTCTAAGGGGGTAGGCCTCAGGCCCAGGGGGAGATCTCCCCCTAGGAAGTGTTCTTCCAAATCCTCTGGAAGGGAGAGGCCTAGGCAGGAGGCCCCATCTACCAGGGCGACCAGCAGGAGGGCTAGGGATTGCATCAGGCCCTCCCCAGCTAGATCTCACTCTCCCTGCAGGCCCCTTCTCTCTCCCAGGAACCTGGATCCCCAGGTCCAACGAGGCACTCAAGGGAACGCAGCCCCTTGTCCCCCCCTCTATCTCTTTCCCACTCTCCAGGGCCAAGGGGGGATCCCTTTGGGCGCAGGACAGGGGGCTCTTCCAGGCACCCTTTGGCCCCTCAGGCCCCAGAGCTCAGGGACTACAGGGAACCTCCTACCCTTTCCCCTGCCTACCCAGAACTGCCAGAGGGTTTTCAGATTGTGCTGGCTAAGGCGATTGCAGATGGCATTTCCTCAGGCATGCAGCATCAGTTTCAGGTAGCCAGACCCCGGTCTACCCATGGAGAGCCACGGGATCACACAGCCAGGCCACCCCCCAGAGACCCCCGAGCCTCATCACCTTCCACTGCCAGCGAGGGATCAGAGTCAGGGGGGAAGGAGCAGAAGGATTTGGGGTTTTCAGGAGATGAGGATCCATCACCCTCAGAAGCCTCCTCCATTGCAGGGTTGTTTTCCCCCTCGTCATTCAGTTCCCTTCTGCGCAAGGCTAGGGCCACAGCAGATCTGGAGCCTCCTCCAGATGCTAGCCAGAACCCTACCCCCAGCACTAGTGGGGAGAAGAAGCAGGGCCCCTTTCACAGGCCCCCAGTGGAGAAAGAGGAGATTCCTACTCCAGACCTTTTCATGGAAGCGCTCAAGTCCCAGTAGACCAAGTTAGGGTCCTTCCCCACCCCTGGGAGCAATGACCATAGGTTCTACAATTTAAATGCAGCTTTCACCCAAGCTTTGCACATGCCCTCCATGGACGCTCCAGTGGCAGCCTTGGCCTCCGCTTCCTCTGTAGTAACAGGAGACATCTCCACCTGTCTTAAGGCAGAGGATAGGAGAGCGGAGCTGGTCATGCGTAAGACCTTCCAGGCCGCTTCGTGGGCCATCAGGGAGACGGCGACCGCATCCTTCTTTAATAGGTCCACCATCTTATGGCTGGAGCAGATCCGGGACAGGACACCCGCCTCAGATGTAAGACTTCAACAGGACATCACGAAGCTGCTGGCAGCGACTCAGTTCTCAGCCGACGCAACCCTGGATGTGGTAAAGTATTCCTCCAGGGCTCTATCATCTTCTGTGGCATCTAGACGCCTTCTATGACTTCGTCATTGGCAGGCTGATTTCCAGACAAAGTGGCCCCTGGTGGAGGCGGAATACACAGGAGACAAGCTCTTTGGACCCGCTCTGGACTCCATCCTCGTTGAGGATAAGAATAAAAAGAAGGTCTTCCCATCCACCACCAGATGTGCAGACCACCGAGTGGCGCCATATGCCAGAAGGGCTTCATACCGACTGCCGGAAGAGGACAACCAGTCTCACAGGTACTCTGCACCCAGGTACTCCAGACAGGGGGACAGGCAGTTCTCCAGGGAGAGGTTCAGACCCCAACAGGCCGGCAAGCAGCCCTTTCGAGGAGGGGGCGGCCGCTCCTTCCGCAGGGGTAAGTGATTCGGGCTCGAATCTACCCATCGGCGGTCGCCTTTCCTTTTTCACAGCTCGCTGGGAAGGCATCACCTTAGATGCCTGGGTCCTCCAAACCATCAAGGCGGGACTCCACCTGGAATTCTGCTCTCTTCTGCCCAGTAGATTCCGCACCTTTCCCTCCTCCAAGAACCCGGTTAAGCGAGCTCTCATGCGCGAAGCCATCTGCCACCTCCTGGACATTAGTGCCATAGAGCCGGTCCCGAAGGAGGAGAAGGGATCAGGATTCTACTCACACCTTTTCCTAGTGCCCAAGGGTTCAGGGGGATGGAGAGCCATCTTAGACATTAAACTCTTGAACTCCAGGATAGTCTACCGGAAGTTCAAGATGGCCTCACTCAAATCCATCTTGGAGGGGGTCAGGGATGGGGATTTCCCAGCCTCCATTGACTTCACGGAGGCCTATCTCCACATTATGATTGCCCCTGACCATCGCAGGTTTCTCAGGTTCTCCTACCAGGGAGATCATTACCAATACAGGGCCCTTCCCTTCAGTCTGGCCTCTGCTCCCAGAACCTTCACCAAGGTAATGGCCATGGCCGCGGCCTACCTCTGTTCACTCCCAGTCCGATTACATTGTTATTTAGATGACATCTTAGTTCTAGCCCCCTCAGCTCCCCACGCAGAGAGGGATTTAGTTACCACCATCAGTACCTTGTCATCCCTGGGGTTCTCGATTAATTTCGAGAAGAGCCACCTAACACCCTCCACCAGGCTCCAACATCTGGGTACCATTATAGATTCAGTGGAGGGTAGGGTCTTCTTATCCCAGAAGCGCAGGGACAGCATCGTGGAATTAGTCCAGGAGATTCGCAGGCTCCGATCTGTTCCCATAGCACTTCTCTCCAGGCTCCTCGGGAAGCTCATCTCCTGCATCGGGATTGTCCCCTCGGCTCGCCTCCATGCCAGAGACCTGCAGTGGTTCCTACTTCCCCACCAGAGGAACGGAACATCCGACGCCAGCTTCAAGGTCCTAGTGACCCCGCAGGTACTGCTCTCCCTTCGCTGGTGGAGGCCCTCCTCTCTGGCAAAGGGGTCTCTTTTCAGGGAACCGGACAGGCTGGTCC
The DNA here is from genome assembly GCF_009769535.1 of Thamnophis elegans. Taxonomy (NCBI): domain Eukaryota; kingdom Metazoa; phylum Chordata; class Lepidosauria; order Squamata; family Natricidae; genus Thamnophis; species Thamnophis elegans. The sequence goes on from NC_045543.1 coordinate 54,291,814, forward strand.
TTACCACGGATGCAAGTCTGTTCAGCTGGGGAGCCCACCTGCAGTCCCAGTTGGCCCAGGGCCGGTGGACGTCGATGGACCTGTGGAGGAACATCAACTGGCTAGAGCTAAGGGCAATCCACCTAGCCCTTCGCCGGTTCAAGCAGACGGTCACCGGGAAGCACGTCCTGGTTCTCACGGACAATGTGGCGGCAAAGGCTCACATCAACAAGCAAGGGGGCACTCACTCCTCTTCGCAATGGCAAAGCGCCTGGGGTGCTGGGCGGAGCGGAACCTCCTGTCAATTCGAGCAGAGCACATCTCCGGAGTGGACAACCAACAGGCAGACTGGCTCAGCAGGAGACGGTAGATCACGTGGAGTGGCAACTTCATCCCAGCACCTTTGCCCAGATCAGCCAGAGGTTTGGTCATCCGATGATGGACCTCTTCACCACTCCATCGAACGCACAGTTTCCGAAGTTCATATCCCGGTTTCCCACACGGGGGACGGTGGACACCGACTCACTACGTTGCAGGTGGCCAGCAGGCCTCCTGTACGCCTTCCCCCCGCTCCCTCTCATACCAGGGGTCATGAGGAAGCTAGTGATAGAGAGGGCAGAGATCATCCTAGTGGCCCCTCACTGGCCACGGCGACCCTGGTTCGCGGATCTGGTGGAGTTGTCAGTCCTTCCCCCTTGGCGTCTCCCACAGGAGAGGGTAGAGCTACGCCAGGGGAGCCTGATCCACCCAGACCCGGAGTGGCTCAATCTAACCGCCTGGCACTTGAGCGGGAGCAATTGCGGGTGTCCCAGATCTCTTCAAGAGTCATCAACACCCTGGAGGCTTCCAGAAGGAGATCCACTACCCGCATCTATGACGCGACATGGGCTGCTTTTACCGTCTCATGCCAACCCAGGCAGGTAGAGCTGTCATCAGCCTCCGTCCCTCAGGTCCTGGACTTCCTCCAGGATGGCTTGGATAAAGGTTTGGCTCACAACACCCTACGCAGACAGGTATCGGCTCTAGCCAACATCCTCCGAGGGGAGGGTTCACAGTCCCTCTCCCAGGTTCCAGTCATCGAGATTCCTTAGGGGAGCGGCCAACCTCCGGCCTCCAGTAGTCCACCGGTTTCCTTCCTGGGATCTTTCCACAGTTCTCCAGGCACTCCTGGAGCCACCCTTCAAACCCCTTAGGGAAATTACCCTTCAACTTCTCACCCTCAAGGTTGTCTTCCTTGTGGCCATCACCTCGGCCAGGAGGGTTTCCGAACTTAACGCTCTTTCTTCTAGGGCCTGTACCTTCCACAATAACAGAGTCGTCCTCAGACTTGACCCGGCTTTCATGTCCAAGGTCAATTCCCCCTTCCACAGGGGACAAGAAATCATTCTCCCAGACTTTTGCCCTCACCCTTCCTCCAAGAGGGAAAAGTCCTGGCACTGCTTAGATGTAAGAAGGGCCCTGCGCATTTACCTCAAGCACACAGCTCCCTTCAGATGGTCGGAGGCACTCTTTGTCTCCTACCACACGTCTGCCAAAGGCGCCAAGGTCTCGCCTACCACCATTAGCAGGTGGATTAGGCTGGCCATCTCCAAGGCCTATGAGGTCCGAGGGCTGCCCTGACACAGGGCATTACTGCACACTCCACTAGGAGTGCAGCCACCTCAGCGGCCTGGGCCACCCAGGCCCCCATCGAGGACATCTGTAGAGCCACAGCCTGGTCCTCTCCTTCACCATTCATCAAACATTACTGGCTTGATACCTATGCCTCGGCCGAGGCATCCTTCGGGAGGCGGGTTCTTCAGGGTGTCCTGGACACTCGGGAAACTCAGGCCCAATAATCCCTCCCATGGACATCTAGCTTGGGTATGTCCCATACAGTGACTTCTCCCATGCCCCACCTTGGAGACTGTCAGTTGGTCCTACCTGAACTGCATGTCTCAAGGGTGGGCGTGGGAGCAGTCACTTCCCGCCCGTCAGGCGCCAGCGCCGGGCCTGAGTGCCTTTTTCAGACCATTCACATTTCAGGAAGGGAAGCTGCCGTTGGTTTTGTTTTCTTCTCTTCCCTTCCAGGTCCTTCTTCCGAATCATCGGTTAATCTGGGGAGTCACCAGGAGGAACAGGGGGTGTGACCTCAGATTTCCTCAATCTCCAGGCAATTGGGCCGTAACAATACCCATACAGTGACTGCTCCCACGCCCACCCTTGAGACATGCAGTTCAGGTAGGACCAACTGGCAGTCTTCAATCCACTGAGAAACGTGGGCCATAAATTGCACACACACATGATGGTCCAACATTACTCTGATTATTTTGGTGAAAACATTGGATCTTCAGAGTAATTTGTGATTTTTTGATTCCTAATTCTACACCCTAACTCTAACTTCAGTGCTTCTACGTGCATCCTTCAGAAGCATTGACTTTTAATTATTCCTACCCAGTGTTTCCAGCATCAGAGATGATGGGTTACTGTATTCCAACACAGTTAGAGCATGCCAGATTGGGATGGGATATGAATGTTGAAAGAAGGGAGAAGTTCAAATTGTTGCCAAACCATAAAGCCCTCTCTTATTCCTGTGTTATTTACTCTGGAACAAACATAATCAGACAAAGGACAGAGACATGAGCTGATTTGGTCAATTTATTGCATCTCAAGCAGCTCTGGCTAGAGACAGCACCATCTTGTTTCTATACGGTTAAATCTCAAATTTTACAGACCAATTAAGGGAAAGTAGGGCCTGTTGAATCCAAATATTCCTAACTAATGTAATTTAGGCCATGTGCAGAATTATGTAATAGTTCTAATTGCATTGAGTAAGTGCATAATTATGCAATCAAAGTACATTCCATCAGCATATCACTTGCCTGGACTGCTTTGGAAACAACAAAGTTTGCTATTCAGAGGTGAAGCCTGAACTGCAACCATCTCCAAAGTCCGCTGAAATTGGAATTGGAATTTATTCAATTTATAGGCCGGCCTATTCCCCGAAGGGACTCAGGGCGGCTGAACAAAAGCCAAGGGAAGGGGAACAATTACAAAAAAATAAGACAAAACAATCAGACAATACAGACGATTTAAAAACACAGCAGACACAGCAAATTCGAGTGGGGGGGGGTCTCAACCCCAGGCTTGCTGGGACAGCCAGGTCTTCACAGCCGTCCGGAAGGCCCGAAGGGTGGTGAGGGTCCGAATCTCCACGGGGAGCTCATTCCAAAGGGCCGGAGCAGCCACAGAGAAGGCCCTCCTCCGAGTGGTCACCAGCCGACATTGGCCGGCAGATGGAATACGGAGGAGGCCTAACCTGTGGGATCTAATGGGTCTATGGAAGGTAATCGGCAGAAGGCGGTTTCTCAAGTACCCAGGTCCAATACCATGTAGGGCTTTATAAGTGATGACTAGCACCTTGAAGCGTATTCGGAGACCAATAGGTAGCCAGTGCAGCTCGCGGAGGATAGGTGTAACGTGGGTGTACCGAGGTGCACCAACGATCGCTCGCGCGGCTGCATTCTGGACCAGCTCCGAACACTCTTCAAGGGCTGCCCCATGTAGAGCGCATTGCAGTAGTCCAGTCTTGAGGTCACAAGGGCATGAGTGACTGTTGTAAGATCCTCCCGGTTCAGGTAGGGACGCAATTGGTGCACCAGGCGAACCTGGGCAAATGCCTCCCTGGTCATAGCCGACAAATGGTGATCTAAAGTCATCTGTGGGTCCAGGAGGACTCCCAAATTGCGAACCCTGTCTGAGGGGCGTATAATTTTACCCCCCAGCCTGAGAGATGGAATACTTAGCCAATTTGTGGGAGGAAAAAACACAAGCCACTCGGTCTTGTCAGGATTGAGAGCCAGCCTGTTCACCCCCATCCAGACCGTCACATCCTCCAGGCACTGGCACATCACGTCAACTGCTTCACTGAGCTGGCACGGGGTGGACAGATACAATTGAGTATTGTCTGCATATTGGTGGTATCTTATCCCGTGCCATCGGATGATCTCTCCCAGCGGCTTCATGTAAATGTTGAACAGGAGGGGGGACAGGACCGACCCCTGTGGCACCCCATAAGTAAGGGGCCTAGGGGTCGACCTCTGTCCTCCAACCAACACCGACTGTGACCTGCCCGAGAGGTAGGAGGAGAACCACCGAAAAACGGTGCCTCCCACCCCCACTTCTCACAACCGTCGCAGCAGGATACCATGGTCGATGGTATCGAAGGCCGCTGAGAGGTCCAGGAGAACCAGAATGGAGGCACGGCCCCTGTCTCTGGCTCTCCAGAGATCATCGGTCAGTGCGACCAAAGCAGTTTCCGTGCTGTAGCCAGGCCTGAAACCAGATTGGAAAGCGTCTAGATAATCAGTTTCCTCCAAGGACCGACGGAGCTGAGAGGCCACCACTTTCTCAACAACCTTCCCAACAAAGGGGAGGTTGGAGACTGGACGATAGTTATTTAAAATGGCTGGATCCAAGGACAGTCTCTTCAGTAGGGGTCTCACCACCACCTCCTTTAAAGGGGGGGGAAGGACCCTTCCCGAAGAGACACGGTCACTATCGCCTGGATCCAGCCCTGTGTCACCTCCCTGCTGTTCGCGAACCAGGAGGGACACGGATCCAGTACACAAGTGGAGGCACTCACTGCTCCGATGGCCTTGTCCACTTCCTCAGGGGTAACAGACTGAAAATCAATCCAACGATGTCGCTCAAGACCCTCCCCCGGTACCTCGGCTGGCTCTGCACAATTGGAGTCCAGGTTTGCCCGAAGCCGAGCCACTTTATCCGCGAGAAATTGGCCGAACTCCTCAGCCTTATGTTGTAAGGGAGTGCCCGTATCCCTCCCTTTAAGGAGGGAACGGGCTATCCTAAACAAGGCGGCTGGGCGTGACTCAGCGGAGGCTATCAGAGCGGCAATATGAGTTCTTTTTGACGTCCGGATTGCCCAGAGGTAGGCCCTGATGCAGGATTTTAATAAGGCTCGGTCTGACACGGACTTACTGGATCTCCAGCGGCACTCTAGGCGTCTCTTTTGGCGCTTCATCTCCCGGAGTTCCTCGGTGAACCAAGGAGCCCTCCTGGATCCACTGCCGCAGATAGGCCGTAAAGGCTCAATCCGGTTAAGGGCCCCTGCTGCTGCCGAGTTCCAAGCAGCGACCAGAGTCCCGACCGAATCGCGGGCGAGAGTATCAGGTATAACACCAAGCGCCGTCTGAAAGCCCATAGGGTCCATAAGGCGCCTGGGGTGGAACCACCTAGTCGGTTCCTCCTCCCTACAGTGGGGGATTGGCCTCTGAAAGTCGAGCCTAAGTAGGCAGTGGTCCAACCATGACAGGGGCAAGATCTCAATGCCCCTCAGACCAAGATCACAACTCCACTGCTCCGAGAGAAATACGAGGTCAAATGTGTGACCCGCCGAGTGAGTCGGATCCCAAATTACTTGGGTCAAGCCCATGGCTGTCATGGAAGCCATGAACTCCTGCGCCCCATCAGAGTGCTCGCCGAGCGAAGGCAAGTTGAAATCCCCCAGCACCATAAGCCTGGGGAACTCAACTGCCAGCTCGGCTACTGACTCGAGGAGCGAGGGGAGGGCTGCTGCAATGCTGTTGGGAGGCAGGTATGTTAGCAGCATGCCCACTTGACCCCCAGGGTCCAACCTCACCAGCAAGGACTCACACCCGACAAGCTCCAGAGCAGGGGTCCTACGAGAAACTAAAGACTCTCGGATAACAACGGCCACTCCCCCACCCCTTTCTTGGGGTCGTGGCTGGTGAAGCACCTGAAAACCCTCTGGGCACATCTCGGTGAGGGGAATTCCTCCCTCCGGGCCCAGCCAGGTTTCAGTAATACATGCCAGGTCTGCCCCCTCGTCTAAAATTAAGTCCCAGACAAGGGGAACCTTGTGAACCACAGACCTGGCATTTAGCAACAGCAGCCTGAGACCAGGGCCCTGACTACTCGTGCCATCTGGCCTTGGAGTGGGACTGATAGGGCCGGAAGGAAGGATCTCTGTAACATAGCGAACCCTCCTTCCCCAGTAATGGCTCGCCCTAAAGTCATATCTGCCCCTCCCAGTTAGGACCGTAATGCTCCGGCCCACTCCCGTATCCATAGGGCCCCCACCCTTTCCTACAGCGGTCGACATCCCTGGCAAACCATACATTCTAAGGCTGGGGGTTAAACCAGGGCCCCCTAATACTTCTGCAAGGCACTCAGTGTAGGAGGTACCCCGTTATAGTTCCAGCCTTCTCAGACGTACACACTCATACAAACAGACACTCCCCCACAACAATTTAAAAAACACAAATACAACTATATAATAAAAAGTGGGTACATACATACAACACAGTCACACAGTCACACCATCAAAGCACATCAAAAAAGAATGTTCTGCTGTAGTAACAGCTTTGTTCAGCCTCCCGGTACTTCCTTGATGACACGTAGAGGGAGATTTTCTTGCCATTGCTGTTCACAGAAGAGAGAAGATGGTTGTGTTTTCGTTGGATCAATGTCTTTCAGAAGGCTTGTTTATCAAGCTGAAGTAGAAACTTGGATAATGCATGCAGTGTTTTCCTTTTAGATACTGATAGCGTCATCCAGTCATTGCTGTGACAGTATGCCAAGACAGGTGTTATGTTGCTACAGCAGTGTCTGGGTGATCTTATCAACTCCTAGGATAGAACGGCTGCTGGAGTCTTGCCTTACAGAAAGATCTCTACACATTGGGGTTCATGGACAGGAGCAAATCATACCTCAACAGGGCTGATCTCTGGAAAATACAGCACAGCTGTGATCAGACCTCCAAAGCAGTTTCTGTATGATTTCAATTGTCATTTAATACCAAGCATTTGTTTCAACATCAGCAGAACATATGGCAAAACAATGTGTCATTAAATGTACAATTGACTGTCTTTCATCAGTCCCCATTGCAGCTTTACCTGTACATCGAGGTGTTAGGCGTATGAGCAAAGGTTTACAATACACACTGAAGGGGAAACAGAAACCAACAACAGGTGCTATTGATGAAGTTTTAATGAGGGCAATGTACCTGTCCTTTGCTCTCTGCAGCCTAGAGAAAGTGTGTTAACTTTCAATATTTAAATAGCACATTCTTCATGTTTCAAACAAGACATGTTTCAAGCATTGTTGAATGGGAGAAGAATCAAGTCTGTTCCACAAGAATGGCTGTAATTTCTATTGGAAAGTATCAACCAGATGTTGACTGATCATGAAGACATCTGAGCAAGGTTAGACTCAGATAGAACTTGGATGAAAGTCTAACTAGAAAACACAAGGCTGTAAGCTAGAGTAGAAAAAACAGAGCAGAACAAAATAAGTGAATTGGAAGGTACTGTACCTTGAAGGTCTTCTAGTCTAACCCCTTGCTCAAGCAGGAGATCCTATACCATTTCAGACAAATGGTTGTCCAATCTCTTCCTAAAAAAACCCAGGGTTGGAGCACCCACAACTAATGTAATTTAGGCCATGTTGTCCCACTAATTAATTGTTCTAACTGTCAAGAAATTTCTCCTTAATTACAGATTGCTTCTCTCCTTGATTAGTTTCCAACCATTGTGTCTTGTTTTGCCTTCAGGTGCTTTGGAGAATGATTTGAATCCCCTCTTCTTTGTGGCAAACCCTGAGAAATTGGAACACTGCTATCATGTCTCCCCCAGTCCTTCTTTTCATTAAACTAGACATACCCAGTTCCTGCAACTGTTCTTCATATGTTTTAGCTTCTAGACCACGGGTGTCAAACTTGTGACATCACATTGCCATCACGTGGCGTATTGTGATTTCCCCCCCTTTACTAAATTGGGGGTGGGCGTGCCAGTGTGTGACACAGCCATCTCTAGACACTCCTGCTCTAGATCCCTAATCATCTTTGTTGCTCTTCTCTGCACACTTTCTAGAGTCCCAATGTCAGGCCTGCAGTTATATTCCTTTTGGGATTTTTGGCCTGCCACACTCTCTGTTATTTTTCTATGTTGTTTCATTAGTGTAGTAATTAGGAGGGGGAAATAGAAAGGAGTAGAATTGTGGAATGTGTTGTTGTCATTCCTTTCTAGAAGCCAAGGTCATCTTTTGTCTCCGCACCTCTGCACCTGACTGGAACCAGCTGGGTGGATATGCCAGCGTGGCCGAAGAAGATTGGACCATGTGATGGATTTATGGGTGTGGGGATAAGATCATGAACTTTCAACTGGGTGGAATCCCAGGAAGTTTTCAGATTTGGGATTCCACAGTTCGTTGCCAACATGTCTGTCTTATTAAATTGGAACTTTAAGTATAGCTTTGCCTTGGACTCTGATTTAATTCTGCATGATATTTGGAATGCTGACACTCAACATCTTTTTTGTGTCATGGCAACCAACACTGGATGTAGTATTCCAAGCATGGTCTTACCAAGATATTGTAAAGTAGTATTTACACTTCACATCCATCTGGTCTATCCCTCCGTTAAGTTGAAGGAACATTCCAGGAGAAGACAACAATAAAGCATGCTGTGCTGGATAGGAGATAAATTTGATTCAAGAGAAAATACTTTTACTCTTTCAGCAAAGGCTTTCAGGTATTCTTGGGCAGTATCTCCCACTGTGATAATTCATAACTGGCCATGGTGTCTAGGACTGATACAAACAGGACTTTAACTCTATTTGAACCTTCTGCTCTATCAGAAATTTACTTTGAGAATACCTTACTGCAGGACAAGAGAACCAGCAGTTAGCATCAGGGTAACAAACCTGTGCACAAACCAGGTTAGCAATCTTCTATGCAGTTTTAGAAATATCTCTTTGTATTTACATGATGTTATTGTTTTCTAAATTGGAAGCTGTATGTATAAATTAGCATGTCATCCATACAGCCATGTATTCTCTATTTTGACAATGTAGAAGTCACCACTTGGTAAAAGAAGGTAAAATACTTTTTTCCATGAAAGGTAATGTTGGATTCATTTAATCCAACTAGCTGTGGCCAACAAAACTCAACCAGATTCCAGTAGGTACTCACAAATCCCATCTTCCTGTTATTTGACCTGAAACGCTTGCTGTTCTGAGGATTTCTTCAGGAGGAAAACTTATAGATGCAAAGAGCTATAAAGCAGTATCCAAAGTCACTGCTTTGCAAAGCTTTTCTTGTCTGGATGTTTGAGAGCACTGAGAGAAAAGCAAATCTTCTTATTTGCCTCTTTAATTTTTAATTTTCTGGCATAAGGCATATTTCAAATCCACTTCAGACATCACAATGCCAGCAAAAATTTGTAGAAGTGATTCTGCTGGAGGAAAAAAGTAAAGGAAGGGGGAAAGGGAAAGGGAAAGGAAGGGGAAAGGAAGGGAGAGGGAGAGCAGAAGTAAAGGAAAGGAGAAGAAAAGAAAGGAAAGGGAAGGAGGAGAGGAAAGGAAGGGGGAGGGAAATCTCCCCGTGGAGATTCGGACCCTCACCACCCTCCAGTCCTTCCGCGCTGCCCTAAGATCTGGCTGTCCCGGCTGGCCTGGGGTTAAGATTCTAACCCCACTCGAATTGTGTGACTGTTGTGTTTTTAATAATGATGTATTGTCTTTATGTTAGAAATTGTTTGTCCTTTCCCCCCACTTTTTTGAACTGTGAGCCGCCCTGAGTCCCCCCAGGGAAAAGGGCGGCATACAAATAAAGGGAAAATGAAAAAATGAAAAAATGGAAAGGAAGGGAAAGGAAATGAGGGAAAAGGAAAGGAAAGGAAGGGGAAAGGGAAAGGGAGGAGAGGAAAGGAAGGGAGAGAGAGAGGGAGAGGGAAAGGAAAGGAAAGGGAAAGAAATGTATTGCAATCAACTTTTTTTTGTTTAATTCCAAGAAATGTGACTCTCGATCTTTCTGATCTAGGTCTCACCACATGGTTTCATTTCCCAACCTTATCTTTTCCCAATATATTTCATAGGTAACATCCATCATTAGCTAGAATGGAACCCACTGTGTGGCTTCATCTGGAGGAAATCACGTTGCTACCAATGTCAACATCTGGGAATAGTTATGTTCCAGTTTGAGTCCTGTTTTCTTAATTCTGGATTCTCCCCCCCCCCCTTTCTTCTGAGCTCTTTTTATATAACATATATGAGTTTTTCATATGTGTATGAAACATAAACATACCTTCTCAGTTTTATCATTCACTCTTCTTTTTTTGCCTTTTTGAAAATAAACTCTCTTGGAATCAAATACTTTGTGCTGAGCTGACAGTTGTAGCAATAAAACTATTCCTTTTGGGGGCACTGTAGCACAGCTTTTAAACTCTTGGAGGCCTCATATGTATTTGAAAATCAGCAGGAACCTGGAATTTTTTCCCCTTCTAAACCATATAATTATGTTTGGAGGAGTTTAAAAAAAATTCTCAGAGAAATTTGGCAACCATATGTGGGTATGCATCCTTCCCACTCCTTTCAGCTGTTATATTCAGAAAGGTCAAGAGAGGTAAATGCTTGGGCTGACAAGAGAATACAATGATAACCCAGATACAGACATTAGAAGGCTGTCCTACAGTCAAAATTATGATAACAAGTTCAGTTCATCACTGTAGGCTTCCATTCATGTTGCTAATAGCTGTCATCCTAGGATAATGCCCCCCTCAACCCTGGCAGCCAGGCCATTAAATAGTATCCTCAGAGGACAGGTATGGTCCAAGTGCTTCAGTTGTTAATGTGTGCTTAATCTAGTCATGCTTGAGTTTTCTGTAGATGTCTGGTCACATTATTGCTACTTTTATGCTCAACGCCTCTTATCTACTATCTCTGTTTGCAGTTACCACATGCCAAGCACATTTTTCCCCCTTTTTATTGCAATGTCCGCTGAAAGGCTTACAACAGAGAGCGAAATAACTGAATGCCATTTCTTAAAAGGTAAAGGTTCCCCTCCCATATATGTGCTAGTCATTCTCGACTCTAGGGGGTGGTGCTCTTCTCCGTTTCAAAGCCAAAGAGTCAGCACTGTCTGAAGACGTCTCCATGGTCATGTGGCCGGCATGACTAAATGCCAAAGGCGCACGGAACGCTGTTACTTTCGCACCAAAGGTGGTCCCTATTTTTCTACTTGCATTTTTTTATGTGCTTTCGAACTGCTAGGTGGGCAGAAGCTGGGACAAGTAACAGGAGCTCACTCCGTTACGCAGTGCTAGGGATTCGAACTGCTGAACTGCCGACATTTCTGATCAACAAGCTCAGCATCTTAGCCACTGAGCCACCGCGTCCCTCTGCCATTTCTTACCCAGCAGTAAAGCAAATATTCCACAAAAGAACAGAGTGATTAAGCAATCTCATAGACTGAGCCCCACATCCAAAACCTGTGGCACATTACCATGCCCAGAAGCAGCTGAAAAGAACCACATATTAAACTAGTGTTTGCTCTTAATGCGAAGCACGCAAACGGTAAGACGGAGATGAAACTGATGAACCCAATCATATTTCAATATGAAGACTAAAAAAACACATCATTGTTAGAGACATTTTAATTATGTCCTATGCAATCTGTCTTCTAAGATGTGTTTAATTAGAGATGGATAAACAGGTTCAGAAAACTCATGAAACCACCACGCCCAAATATGTTACTCTCTAGAAATAAACTATGTTTATATATACACACGCACATTAAAAAAAATTACCTTGAAATACATGTCTCTTTTCATATGAATAAACCTGGTGACATACACCTTGTTCTTGGGCTTATTTTCTCCAAGCAATTCAGGAATGTATCCAAGGAATGTTCCAGGTTACATTTTTGTCACTCAAGCCAAGAAGTAAGAAGATCTAAAGGTGGACGTCGGGTTCCACATTTAATGAAATTTGTGAATAAATAAGTCTAAAGGATTAGCCAGATGTTTCCAAGAGGTGAAAGATTATTATAGTTTTTAAAAATATACTGTATATACTGTATATCTATACGTTTGCTACCATTGTTTGCCTAAAAACTCTAATTTTGCTTTTCTGAAAGTTACAATTGGAGTTCTTCTTCTGAACACCATTCTTTAATTTTTCTTTTGTTACTAAAAGGAAAGAAGGTACACCTTTCAAAATATTTGAGACATTTGTGAAGAGCTGAACCCGAATTTTAAAAATTTGCAGAATTTTTGGGACATTTTTTCTTAAGTCTTACCTTTCAATGTCTTTCCCAGACATTGAATTGAATTCTGATAGAAATGAAAAAAGAGCATCATTTATACAGTATGCCATTGGTAATCAGGCCAAATTTATCACAACTGAATTTCTTCAGATATTAGCTGGGATTCAGAGTTTCAAAGATGCTAAAATAAGAATCTGTCTTTACAACAGTTTCCAGAAGAATCTAGAACATGAGACTCTAAGGTGATTTGTAGGCTTTAGTCTTAGGTGGATTTTCAAAAGACAATTCCCAGATGAAACACTCAGAAAAAGTGACTTCTTGTTTTTGCTTAAGAGAATAAATTGTTTGGTATGAAGATGGACTTTCAATTATATCTTGACCTCTCCAGCTTCTAGGTAGGCGAGTGAGAGATTAGAGGAGTAAGGTTGGATATTAACTTGTTCTGGAGGTCTCATTCTAGGACAGTGTTGGTGAACCTTTTTGGCACCGAGTGCCAAAATGGGAGCGCATGCGCACATGCGGGGGAGCACCAGAAACCGGAAGACCAGTTCCCTGGTACATATGCACGCACTGGGAATCTGAGCTTTCGGTTTCCAGTGTGCTCATGCGCGCTAGTTACCTGGTCTTCTGGTTTCTGGTGCATGTACACGCACGGGCCAGAACCCAAGAGACCAATAAGCAACAATTGGTGTGCCTGGAGAGATGGCTCTGTGTGCCACTTCTGGCACATGTGCCATAGGTTGGCCATCACGGTTCTAGGGTATGAAAAGAGTACATGTCCCCTTGTCCATTTCAATAAAGAGCTTCAATGGGAAGCTTCCAAATGTAATATGTCTTTTTCCTACTTGATCAGTTATTGTCTCATACAAATATATCCTTGGAGAAAAGACACTCTTAGACAATGCTAGTGTCAGGTTTCATCTCATCAGCAAATTAGCAACCTGGTAGCCAATTATTTATTGACAGAAAGTGTATACTACAGCATGGCTATTTTGATTAGCTTTTCTTCTGACCAGTATCCCAATCACCTTTCTAATTGCATGACAGCATTTGTTTCCATTCCTTCTGCTTCCTATTTGTCAATTTTTTTTATTTTTTTTCAATGAACCTGCAGTGGAATGTTTATGAATGGAAAATCATGGATAGGCTGAGCTTCTTTCCCTGCCTTGTATCCCCATTTCACACGCAAAGTATCTCATGACCGTGGAAAAGAAGAGGACAAGGAACGATAGAGGTGCTGCCGCTGCCCTATTTTGCAAGCTTTCCAGACTCCTGTCATTCGCTTCAGAGACCACAAAAGTTAAACATAGACTAACACACACACACACACACTCACTCTCTCTCTCTCTCACACACAGAGGGACCTGATCTGGGTTCAGATTACAAGTTGAACTGTGGTTTCTGTGAATGGTGTGCGTGTGTGCCTTTGAGTCAGTTTTTAACTGCTGGACTAGTCTCTACAGTTTTCTTGGCAAGGGTTTTTGGAAGTGGTTTACCACTGGCTGAGGGAGACTGATTGGCCCAAGGTCACCCAGCTGGCTTTGTGCCTAAGGCGGAACGCGAAGTCATGGTCTCCTGGTTTCTAACCTGTTGCTTTAACCGTTACACCAGACTGGCTCACTTCTGCAAATTAGCATCCAGCAAACCGTGGCTTCAAATGAAGGACATCACATTTTTAAAACCACGGATTTAGTTACAAATTGGTTGGTGAGGTAATGAAAGAGATATTAAGAAGTCACAATAGAAAAAAAAACTTTGTAGGAACAACCAATTTTGTAATTCCTCCACTGCTCCCTTTTGGTACTGTCCATGGAGTTTTCATGGTAAAGATACTGGAGTGGGTTAGCTTCATTGAGTTATGCAAGCCCCTTCGCCATGACAAGGCAGTAATCCATGAAGGGGAACGATTAAGGGCAAAAGAAGAAAGGGACAACAGAGAATGAGGTGGCTGGATGGAGTCACCGAAGCAGTAAGTGTGAGCTTAAATGGACTCCAGAGGATGGTAGAGGACAGGAAGGCCTGGATGAATGTTCTCCATGGGGTCATGTTGGGTTGGACACAACTTTGCAACTAAAAACAACAACCACTGCTCCCTCCATCTTCTTCTTAATTATGATCATGGTACCCTTTATGGTAAACATACACCTATTTTTTTTAAATAAGGCCCTTCAAATGCTTTAAAAATTACATCTTTGTTTAAAACTTTACCAAAAATTAAGCACTGCTGCTTCTTTCCCTGTCAGTACCTGATAGTGGTGGGAACCTTCCTTCCCTTAGAGGGATAGGTAACTTTCAGTTTTTATAGTTTCATGGGATAAGCCTGTTCTGTGTCAAACCTTATGCTAGTATTCCATTCTTAACCTTGTGTTGAGTTATAAAGAAATAAATAAATCTCATAAGTCATTCTGTTGAGCTTGCTACAAATGCAAGAACTGGCAATTCTACAAATCTGTCAAAAATGGAATGAAGTGTCTTTAGTGTAAACTGAGACTCAAGTCTGAACAATGACTCTGAAAAACTGGAAGGACATTTCTAAGATTGTTTTTATTAGTAGCTGATGGAGAGATGAATGCTAGTGTTTCTAACAGCTGAAAAATATTCATTTATTAGGCTACTAAACCAAATCCAGGGAGAATTAAAGGCTGTTCGTATTTTTAGGAAACATATAGAAATGAGCAAAGCATTTAAAATACCTGCGTACCTTATGTCACTCATTGAAATGTTTTCAACCATCTCTATAAATGTCAGGCTGTAATCCTTGTAGATATCACCCCCCCCCCGCCCCCTGCTGTCTTTTTCATCTAGCAATATGTTTCCTTGTTTGTACCTGTTGAATATTGCAGAAACATACAACTGTTGTTTTAAGCAAATATAGTGTCTCCTTGCCAACAGGAAAATCCTGTTTCAGATAGTTTTCTTTTACCAAGATGCCATGATGCATGAAAATATTTGTGTGTTGTCACATCAGAATAGAGAACTGCTTTTCCAATTTTTTTTCTCACTCCAACACACCCCACAATTCTGTCAGTAAAATTGTAAATCAATTGGACAATGCAAGATGACAATGGCAATCTATAGTTACTTCTATGGATGCCATGTTTATTTCTGATATGTTTGTGGGTCACCTTGGTAGAGACTCAGATTAAACCAGATTTTAACATCCTTCATTTCCTTTTCCTTTTCCTTTTCCTTTTCCTGTTTCCCTTTTTCCCCTTTCCCCTTTCCCCTTTCCCCTTTCCCCTTTCCCTTTTCCCTTTCCCTTCCCTTCCCTTCCTGTTGTGTTACATCTGGCTCTTAGCAAAATATATTGACCCAGCCAACACTCCAGTGAGGTCATTCTTTTTTCTCAAAAGTAGTTCAGCTAGCTTTATCAATCTGGTATCTGGTTGGTCTGCTTGCTTTAGGGCTTAGTTCAGACATGTTATTCACCAAACGATAGACTGTCATTCTTTGCTAACTTGTAATATGAATATTCTGGGTTTAAAAAGCTTTGAATATGGATTAACCTATGACTGTTTTTGGAGCGAAGAAATGAGGAGGAAGCAGGAAAAGAAGTCAGGTTCTAACTAGCATCTATGATTCTCTACATCAAGATGAAAAACCTGTAGCCAACCAGATATTGTGTGACTACACTTCCAACAGGCCCAGTCAGCATACGGTACTTATTGGTGAGAGATGCTGAGAGAGATTAGTTCACCAATATTTGAAATGACTCTCTACAAATATTCCTTTACTTAAGTATCATTTGGTTGGGTGGAGCTTCTGAGTGGGCCTGTTAGAGGTGTAATCCTAAAAGTAATCCTGCCTAAGTACTTAACTGCACTAATTTCAATGGATTTTTAATTCAGTTCCTTTTTTTCTGAAGAGATGCTGATTTCCAGCTTTGGGTTCAAAGTCTTTTGGGAACATGGCTGTAAGTAAATTAACCTGCAAGTTAGGCAACATGCTGATATCAGTTTCAAGTGGTTCTTATGGAATCCATGCAAGATACTGTATGCACTTGGGTAACTGTGGATAGAGGCCGATTTCTATGGGAAAAATAGCAGAGCATTATAGGCTCCAACTGTGGACTCCAAATCCCCAATCTGCTATAATCTTGCAAGAAAATAAAGTTTGCCACTCTCTAAACATAACTGAAAAAGGTCTTCTGCAGTCACGGCATAAGCCTCAGACTGAAAATCAGGCTTGTCAGATGCTACCTATTTTCTATCCTGCTCTACGGAGTGGAGAGTTGGTCTCTGACAAAAGGCCACCTGAAGAGACTAGAAGCATTTGAAATGTGGATTTACAGGTGGCTGTTATGTATAACTTGACAAAATCAGAAATGAGGAGGTGATAAGCCATCTGGGAAAGCCAAGGGAAATCATCAAAACCATAAAAAAGCGAAAGTTAGAATATTTTGGTGATGCAGCACCCAGAAAAATACAGCATGCTTCACTTAATCCTCCAAGGAAAAATTGAAGGCGAACAAGGTTCAGGCAGAAGAAGAACATCATGGCTTCAAAATCTAAGGGACTGGTTTGGACAAAACTCAATAGCACTTTTTTGTGTGGCTGTTGATAAAAATAGGATCGTCAACATGATCGCTAACATCTGATGGCGGATATGGCAGAAGAAGAAGAAACATAACAGAAGACAAATTCCAAATCATATTATTTTGAAAGCACAATTTGGCTCAGGTGTGGCACAAACAGGATTGGAGAGTTCTAGAACCACTTGTTTTCACTTGTTTTTAGAGCTTAGGTTGTCACTGCGTGCATTATTCTTCCAGTGACATTTTGGTCTTTTCAGTCACCAGAAGTGGCATTCTGATAGTAAATCAAGATGTCATTGACATGCACGGACTTGTCAAATATGCAGTCCTCTATTTCTAAACCAGATGCAGAGGCTCACAAAATTTTTGATGACAGCTCTGAAATCCTTTGTTGAAGGTGTGTGGAATCTAACCAGGATTGCTCAGGGCTGACTGAAATTACCTTTGCTTAGTTATATCTCAGTTTTGTCTTTACAGGACTAACTTCGGAATTCTCATTTCAAATTTTGACCTGTTAACAGAACAATCAATATATGTTCACTTTCCTATTGTTGGAAGAAATGTCCTTCTGGGTTCAGTTCTAAGTGGGGGGAAAAGACACTGGAAACATGGAGGCTGCTTGGAAAGATGGTTTAATGGTGGACAGGATCACATGGCTTAAGCTACTGAATAGAAAAGGGGGATCACATGCTTCCAGATGTTGGTGAAGAAGAAAAAAGAGACAGAAATGCTGAAAGTCCCTGGTTTTATGCCTTCTCTGGGCTTTGAACCTGAGCTTTGTATTCTGATTGGTTGTCAGAGTCCCATGGGGCCATGCAGGGGCAACTCTGTAGGCTGTGTTTTGAGTCCAAGTTTGATTGAGCATTGCTTCTTCCCAGGTGCCCTGTGGTGAGATGGGTAAAGAGCTAATACTAGGATGCCTTAATCCCATCACTCTGGAACTAAGGGGGATCTTTGTTATGTAGAATAGACTGGTTCAGGCCTTTTAATGGCCCATTCAAGATGGGGGCTATTAAGAGTGAGTCTGTTTCCTGCCTAAAACATGTTTCTCCATTTCTTATCCATGGAAATATAATATTCTGCCTTTTTCAGTATTTCAATATATTTTCAATATGATAGAGTTGCTTAACCTTTGGTAACTCTCAAAATGTAAGATTTGACCCTGATCATTCAGTGAAATATATCTACTATCTACTACTATTCAAAGAAGAAATGAAAGGGGCATATCCAATAATGTAATATAAAGAAGCTTTTGTTTTGAATAAATGTGCAATTTGTATGTGGAAATAAAAATTCTCATGGGCTCTTGAATTTTGATTTTTGTATTATGATGGATTTTTTTTTTAAATTTATGTTGGGATTGTTCACCAGCCAGAGTCACTCATTGAGATGGGCTGCCAAATAAATAAATAGCCACAATTGTTTTGAAAGACATGCCAATGAGATTATTCCTGATTCAACCTTTGTTGAACCAGTCTGACGGGGGTGTTTTGGTCAACACTGATGGATCATCTTTGCTGGAACAATAAGACATGCCACCCACCATGTTGGTTCTACTGAACACCTTTTCATGGACTTTTTCCCTCTGCACAAATATTCCCTACCGGCCACCATGTCCCCATGATGTTACTTCATCTCATTCCCAGCTCATGAGTGAGATAGCATTAAACCATCCTTTGAGTTATCAGTATTACAGTATTTAACCCTCTTGTTCTGGCATTGTTCAAGAGGAGCCCGAAAATATCCTGTAGTCCTCAACTTACAACAATTCATTTAGTATCCATCCAAGTTATAACAGCACTGAAAAAAGCGACTTATGACCATTTTCCACACGACCATTGCAGCATCCCCATGGTCACCTGATCAAAATTCAAATGCTTGGCAACTGACAACTATTTATGATGTAGCACCTGGGGTCATGTGATCACCTTCTGCCACCTAGTGAAGCCAAATTCTCTTAACAACTTGTGTCACTAACTTAACAACTGCAGTGATTCACTTAACAACGGTGGCAAGAAAGGTGGTGAAATAGGGCAAAATTCACTTAACAAATGTCTCGCTTAGCAATAGAAATTTGTGGTTCAGTTGCGGTTGTAAGTTGAGGACTATCTGTACAGCTTCTTCTTAGATAACGTGGAGAGCAGTTAAGGAAACTGCAATGCTTTCAGAAAGAGGCAGAATAGAGAAAAAGGGTGGGTCAGTAGATATGAATTGGTATATAAGTCTAAGTGTCTTATCTCCTATGCCTAATATCTTTGTCAAGTTTCTAAGATAAAGTTTCTCCAGTGTGAAGTTTCTAGGAGAAAGCACTTAGATTTTTTTCTCTCTCTAATGCTAAAAGATAACAAAATTGAAAAATGCTCTCAGTTGTTAACTAACACAAGGAGACATAGGGATAGCTGTGTTTAGTTGCTCTTGATATCAGGGTAATTTGGTGATGAAGAATTAATGAAGAAATGCAGCCAGAAAGACTGTTTTGCAGCTACCAATTCAGTGGTGGGATTCAATTTTTTTTACTACTGGTTCTGTGGGCATGGCTTTGTGGGCGTGGTGGGGGAAGGATACTGTAAAATCTCCATTCCCTCCCCACTCCATGGGAAGGTTACTGCAAAATCCCCATTCTCTCCAGATCAGCTGGGACTTGGGAGGCAGAGAATAGATGGGGGCGGGGCCAGGCAGAGGGGGAATTTACCCGTTCTCCGAACTACTCAAAATTTCCTCTACCGGTTCTCCAGAGCTAGTCATAACCTGCTGAATATCACCTCTGTACCAATTGCAATGTATCTCATTTCTGAAAGAATATTCAGAATATCATGGAGAACGTCACCCACAGAGAACTTCTACCATGGAGGATAATCAAGAATAGACAATTGTGATCGGTTGAGCAGGAGCAATTAAATCTGCTCAAAATGGAAAAGAGACACAGCTTTTGGTTTCTCTTGCTAAAGATTTGAAAAATAGTAATTGTTCTAAAGACCTACAACTAATGGTTCCTTCCCAAATGTTGTGGCACAGCAGAGATGGTCCTGTTCTTCTTGGTTGATGTCCTCCATGATGTTCTGAATGTTATTTCAGAAGTGAAGGGCACTGCGATTGGTGGCTGCAGAGAAGCCTTTCTAGCTACTTTGCTGATTGTTTATTCCCCAAAATACTTTGATATCACAAGCAATAAAATACATCTTTATGTATCTTAGTGTTAGTTAGGAAGTGAGAGCATTTTTCTATATTGTTATCTTTTAGTATTAGGAAAAACATTCTAATTGCGAGACTTTCTAAAACTTTGTCTAGTTTACAGTTTCAGGGTTCATCTTACACAATCAGTTCAGTGTTTTAACATTGCAGTAACATTTAAGTTTCCTATAATTTCATTTACATTTAATTACTTTTTGGGCTTCACTTTTTTTGCTTATGTCAGGGGTTCCCAATCCCCAGTCTCAAGTCCAGCATTGGCCTGCAGCATGCTAGTAACTGGGATGCACAAGCAAGCAAAGCCTCATCCATGGGGTGCAGGCTGCATGTGAAACCACGCCCCCTCCTGTGAATGGAAAAACGTCTCTCCATGGAACTGCTGCCTGCCTGTGCTCAAAAGGTTGGGGGCTTATGCCACCGTCTGTGGAGACAGAATAAGAAAATAACAGAGTTGGAAGGGACCTTGGAGGTCTTCTAGTCCAACCCACTGCTCAAGCAGGAGACCCTATAACATTTTAGATGAATGGCTGTCCAATCTCTTCTTAAAAGTCTCCAGTGATGGAGAATTCAAAACTTCTGGAGACAAGTTGTTCTACTGATTAATTTTTCTAACTGTCAGGAAATTTCTCCTTATGGTTGCTTTTCTCCTTAGTTTCCATCCATTGCTTCTTGTTCTGCCTTCATGTGCTTTGGAAAATAGGTTGACTCTCTTTTCTTTGTGGCAACCCCTGAGATATTGGAACACTGCTATCATGTCACCCCTAGTCCTTCTTTTCATTAAACTAGACATAAAACTATTAACATCATAAGTACAACTAGACTTGGAACAAATGTACACATCTATCTAACGAATAAATGAGTTAAGCGGAACTCCATCAACACTTCTGTAGTTAACAGGCAGACTTTAGCTTAACCTACTGGCTTTATCTTTCAACTAAACACTCTGCCCTGTTGAGTCATTGTTTTAGAGATATTTCTTTATCTGAAATGAGAAGGTGAATGACCAAGGCCAAAAAAGCAGTGAGAATGGAAGTAACTTCCTACTTCCTGTCGGCTTGACTGCAAGTGATCACCCTCCAACAGCCAATGATGGGATGGGCTATGGCAGAATTGGTCTACCTCATCTCTAGCAGATGAAGTAGGGCCAGTCTACTGAAATTGGGTGGCGGCACAGCAACATAGTGGCACTGAAGTGACTGCACATTTGTCAAATTTCAAATCCCATGGGAGTCATGGCTCTCCAGTTTTTATATGTATCCTGTAAGTTAGCCTATTTGTGCCCTGGTTCAAAAATTGTTGCCTTATGATGCACTGCTAAAGATTGCAGGTATGAGAGTTCAGTAGTATATAGATCAGGTTCATATTACAGCATCTCTTTTTGGAAAACAAGTGTTCAGGCTCTAAAACAACTACAAAAATAACTATTTCATTCTTAAGAGAGTAACATCAGGGCCGAATAAAATAATATTGGAAAATAATTTGACCAGTGAAACGAAGAGGGAATACTCTTAGCAACTCTTAGCACCTTGGAGTAAATTTAGTCTAGTGGTTAGGGCACCAGGCTAGAAAGCAGGTGATTTGTAAGTTCATGTCCCACCTTAGCCATGAAAGTCAGCTGTGTAACTTTAGGCCAGTCATTCTTTCTCAACCCAACCCATCTCACAGGGTTGTTGTTGTGGGGGAAAATGAAAGGAAGAAGGTATGTTTGGGTGTGTTTGCTACCTTGAGTTATTTGTAAAAAAAATAAGGTAGATTACAAATACAAATAAATAATAATAAATACAGTGTCTGCATTTTTCTAGAAGCAACTCCCAGATCTGTAGCAGTTAATTAGGTTTATGACAGAAAGGAATGTGTGAAGAATTGATTCAAAATTTGGCTTTAAAAAGGGTGGAATGCAAATCTAAATACCACTGTTGCAAGTACGTAAGAAAGCTCACGGCTTTACATGGCCAAACAGAATATATTTCTGCTGCAATTAATGCATGATCTTATGGTTTCTTTAAATTCTGAACACTGCCTTGACCATTGTTCCATTAGCTGTGTTGTGTTATGTTAATAACTTTACCATTTCCTGACAGCAAACTTCATGAACACCATAAGAATCTTTTTGGGAATAAACATATGCAGAAACTTGCAGAAAATTTATTTCCAACATTACACATTTTTGTTTGCAATTCTCCAGAGGGCAGCACGGAGTTATTTTAATAGTTGGCTATATCAAATACCCCAGTTCCTTCTTAGCTGGGGATGCTTAGTCTGCAGACCAAAAATTGAGATGACCATTTTCTTTCTTGTTTTCCTCTGCTGGGTGCAAAAAGCTTAACTGCTTAATTGCAAAGTCACTGGAGGCTCTTAAGTTCCACTGCAACCATAAATGATAATAATATGATTGCAATCTCTTCAAGGGTTTAACATAAATCCCCCCCCCACCTTTAAATCATGAACACATGTCTGGAAACCAATGTCAGTTAGCTACAAAGAACTCTGAAAGCAAACAATTCTGATACAGTTTACAAGTTTAATTTCCCTATTGCGTAGAAAAACAGCTTTCTTTGGATTCTAATTAAAACCTTTTATATTGTACAATGTCTTTTACTCTGAGGACTTTACTGGACTTTACTGGACACACAGAAGAGTTACAGCTGCATGCAAAACCATGTCCTGTACATGTCAATGAATCCATAAGCAAATGGAAATGGATAAATCTTTTGCATGGTGCAAAGTTTAACATGAGACATTTCTGCAGATTGGAACCCATGTCTCTGTCTACGTGCAGTGATTTACAGATTCAAAATAAGAAAACACTGAATATGGCATCCAAAAGTCTGAACAATATTTTAGTGTATATTTTATAACAGCTATTTGGGCAGAAGGAACAGGGTCTACACATTTCCTTGGCTAAAAGTCCTTCCATTCTCACTTTGGGAAACTTTTCACATTTGCCCTTGCAAAATTCTATTAGCTCAGAAATATTCTTCGGTCTCTTTATATAGCAATAGCACTTAGACTTTTACCAACTATGGAAGGCGGGAAGGCTGAGTCAGTCTTGAGCCAGTCAGGGTCGAACTCTGCAATGAGCAGAATTAGCCTGTAATATTGCATTCTAACCACTGTACCCTGACAGCTCTTATATGCTATCCATATTAATCTCTCCTTGCACAGATTTTTATTATTGTTATTGTTACTGTTATTTCATTATTCACATTCAGAATCTGTGAAGGCACTTACAAAATATTTTTATATATATCCGGTGATGGTGGATTTGGAAGTCTTTTTTATGCTGTTTTTCTATTCTCTCATCAATATTCTGTAGTTGTATCCACATATCACATTAAACCCCCTTTTTGACCATAGATGGTTGAAGAAACACAAACTTGGATTAAGCTTTATGATTGAGTAAAAGAATAATGGTTTATAGGCCAGTTTCTGATTTGTTCTACCTCTTTTTAATTCTTTTTTGTTTGCTGTTGTTCCTATGATACTCTGGATTGCTAGAGGTTAAAATAGAATGGATGAAAAACAGCAAGCTATGTTTCTATATTTGTATACCATGTACTCATAAGCCAACAGCAAATTAATATCAAGTGATTATTTACTGTCCTCAAATATCCCACAGTTGTTTTGGGATTGACATTCACATAAGAAGGTAAGCCAACATCAAACCATTGGTTGTGGCTTAGTGTTACTTCATAACAGTATAGAGTATTTTCTGGCAAATCATGAAAAAGTACAAATCAGTTCGTTGCAGAATGCCTGCTATGCTGAACTAAAAAATCTCCAAACTCTAATCCTATTTTCAAGGAAATACATTGTATGTAAATATGGTGAAGATCTGGTTGTATTTGGAGTAAGATTAAAGAAGTACTTGGCAAAATCATTTGTGGAATATCTTTCAGTTTCCCAGATTTTAAAAGGCAAAGGGACATGTTTGTACTTCACTTTGTCTGAATTCCACTCTTTCATTACATTGGATAAACTCTCTCCCAGCTGAAAATTAGAGAACACATATGCAAAGTGGGATCTCTGTTTCTAATACCTTGTTCTTTCTCTTCCATTTTAACCACAAAGACATTCAGCATTATATATGGCAGCTGAATATGGTAGTTTGTGCAGGTAGTCCTCAATGTACGACTACAATTGAGCCAGGGGTAGGTTGCTGCCAGCATTGCTGCTGGTTTGCTTTGCTTGCTCATGAGCACATGCGCAGTTGATGATAAATTTAAATTGAATTTAAAAGGAATACTTGTATTCTGACTTAAATGACAATAGTTCTTAAATAATTTAACAGAATAACAGCATTGGAAGGGACTTTGGAGATCTTATAGTCTAACCCCCTGCACAAGCAGGAGACCCTATGCTATTTCAGACAAATGGCTGTCCAATCGCTTCTTAACAGCCTCCAATGATGGAGCACCCATAGCTTCTGAAGGCAAGCCTTTCCACTGATTAATTGTTCTCAGCTGTTAGGAAGATTCTCCTTGGTTCTAGATTGCTTCTCTCCTTGATAAGTTTGCTTCATCCATTGCTTTTCTTCCTGATTTCAGGTGCTTTAGAAAATAGATTGACCTCCTCTTCTTTGTGGTAGCCCTTCAAATATTGGAAGACTGCTGTCATGTCATCCCAGTCCTTTCCCCCCTACTAGACTAGAGAAACCCAATATCTTCAACCATTCTTTATATGTTTTAGCCACCAGCTCCCTGGTCATCTTTGTTCTCTGCCCTCTTTCTAGAGTCTATACATCCTTTTTATAATATGGTGACTGAAACTGAATGTAGTATTCCAAGTGTGGCCTTACTAAAGTTTTAGAAATTATTGTAAGTACTAATACTTTATATGTTTCACAACTTTCATAAGTACTGTGAAAATTTGTTCAGCCATCTTCCTCTGCGATTTAAAGGTTTGGGACAGCATAGAAGATTTTATTCTTGGCTGTTCAGCCAAATTCCCCAAAGCTGCAATAATTATAGGGGGGGACTTAAACGCTAGGATGGGTCCAAATGATCAAGCATTATACAAGCAGTT
This sequence comes from Thamnophis elegans, assembly GCF_009769535.1. NCBI lineage: Eukaryota > Metazoa > Chordata > Lepidosauria > Squamata > Natricidae > Thamnophis > Thamnophis elegans. The sequence goes on from NC_045543.1 coordinate 54,316,604, forward strand.
TAAGATTCACTATGATGAAAATGTAACAGATGAATCTTTGCATGCCAGACAATTTAAAGACCCTAAAGCTAATCGGGCAGGCTTATGTGTAAGACAAATGACTGAATGTTTGGATCTGTGTATCCTTAACGGGTCCCCATGGGGTGATTTCCCAGCAGAATATACTTACCGGGGAGCAGGAAGAAAATCCACAGTTGACTACTGGATAATATCATATGACCTCCTGAAGTTCTTACAGAAGATAGAGGTAGACTCGTGATTGGAAAGTGATCATAATACAATACTCCTTACTCTCACATTGCACCAGAATTCTCTAAGGGCAGGCACAGCCTACCCACCCAGGTTAGAAACTCAAAATACCCAGGTAAAAATTAAATGGAATGAGAAAAACGCTAAGGAAGTTACCAAATGGATGTTAGCCCCTGAAACCATAGAGTTACGTACATCTCTACTAAGAAATAACTGTGGGGGATCTTACGTAGAGGGGTTTGAATCCTTAATGGTAAACTTGAATTCGGTTCTCAGTAACAGATCACTAGCTCACCCCAAAATGCTAGTTTCAAAAAACAAAAAATGGTTTGATAGAGATTGCATTCAACTAAAAAAGATATATAATGAAGAATACAAGAAAAGTAAAGGTGCCCCCTCCGAGGAGCACACTTACTACTTAAAGCAGCTGAAAACACAATATAAGAACCTTCTAAAAGAAAAGAAAAGTGCGGCCCTGAAGGAGTCTTGGCAGAGACTAATTATGGCAGTCAGGACAAAAAAATACATCCCTTTTTTGGTACATCACCATGGGACTGGGAAAACCTCCCCTACCTCCTACAAATCAGGTTCCAATTCATGCCTGGGAAGAGTACTTTAGGGAGCTTTATACAGATCCTGACTATGTAACCAAGGAGAGCCAAGCTAGTTTGGACCACACTCCTCACTGGCCCCCTGTTACACCAGAAGAGATATCCCAGTTGATTGGAGCCCTAAAGGCTAATAAGGCACCCGGAGCTGATAATGTCCTGCCAGAAATAATTAAAAAGAACGCCAGTTGGTGGGCTCCACTTTTAGCATCACTGTTTACATTTATAGACAATACAGGCCACATGCCTAGAGATTGGGGAGTAGCAATTATCATACCAATTTATAAAAAAGGGAATAGAAATGACCCAGGCAACTACAGACCCATTAGCCTTCTAAGCGTTATTAGTTTGAGTTTGAGTTTAGTTTGAGTTTAATGAAATTTGTATGCCGCCCACTCCCATTGGGACTCTGGGCAGCTCACAGCAAAGTAAAAGCATTTAAAAAATTTAAAAAGATACAATATTTAAAATTAATACATCATTCATTCAGTCAAGTGGGGCTGGATATTAATCAATAGCCCCAGGCCTGCCGGAACAGCCAGGTCTTGATCGCTTTACGGAAGGCCGGGAGAGTGGTAAGGGTCCGGATCTCTGTGGGTAGATCATTCCACAGGGCTGGTGCAGCTACAGAGAAGGCCCTCCCTCAGGGGGCCACCAGCCGGCATTGTCCGGTTGACGGCACCCAGAGGAGGCCCAACCTGTGCGATCTTATTGGTCGCTGGGAGGTGAATGGCAGGAGGTGGTCTCTTGGGTAGTCAGGTCCAATACCATGTAGGGCTTTAAAAGTAATGACTAGCACCTTGAAGCGGGTCCGGAGGCCAATGGGGAGCCAGTGCAGCTCGCGGAGGATAGGTGTAACATGGGTGTATCTAGGTACACCCATTATCACTCGCGCGGCTGCATTCTGGACCAACTGTAGTCTTTGAACACTCTTCAGGGGCAGCCCTATGTAGAGCGCACGTTATTAGTAAACTGTATGCCAAACACCTAAATTATAAACTTCAAGATTGGCTAATTTCAGGGGGGATAATCAAAGATGAACAAGCCGGTTTTAGAGAAGGAAGATCGACGGTGGATCATATCTTGGTACTCCACCATTTAGTATAAAAATACACACATAAAAAAAATCCTCTCTTTTTGTGGCCTTCCTGGATTTTAAACAGGCCTTCGATTCAATATCCAGGATCACCCTCTGGGAGAAGTTAAAATGCACCACTATCGATAAATGCCTCCTCTTCCTCATACAAAAATTGTATGCCAATTCCACCCTGAAAGTGAGGTGCAATCCCCAAGGGAGTTTAACCGGCTCAGTAAGGGTACAAAAAGGGGTACGGCAGGGTTGCATCCTGTCCCCCTCCCTCTTCAACTTCTATATTAATCCCCTGATTGATCTTTTACAGAACCCGGATTTCCATCCTCCTAACCTAGCACAATGCAAAGTGCCAATTCTCTTATATGCTGATGACGCCGCTATCATTTCACAAACCCCCATAGGACTGAAGAGAGCAATTAGGGCAACACTCGGCATGGAACATGGAAGCCACACCTGGATCACACATTGCAAGTAGCCATTAGGTTCTCAAATGCAATCAAACATTTCTTTTATACAGGTGGAGGTCAGTTAGTACCTGCTGCCTTAAAACTTTTTGAGGCCAAAACATTGGCACAAATTCTTTACGGGGCACAAACAGGAATCCTTGCAAAGAGAGACTTGTTAGAAACCATTCAAACAAAATTCCTGCGAGCCATCTTAGCTGCTCCCAATGGAACTCTAAATGCCCAGTTAAGAATTGAGACAGGCATGCCTCAAATTCAAGTAAGAGCCTGGAAGATGATGGTCATTTATTGGCTTAAAATACATTTCTTTCCAGAGGGACTGTCCCCACTAGTGTTGACTGACAATTTCCCTTCCCCCTGGAAACAAGCAATTGATCACAAGCTAGGCTCTTATGGGCTTTCACCATTATTCTTAATGTCCCTAGGCTTTGAGCAAGCAAAGCAAGTAGTAATCAATAGAATGAGGGACATGGAGTTCCAAGAAGAACTAAATACGTTGCCTTTCCACAGTAGGGACAGAATCAAACAGGGTGTGTGGGAATCGGCAAGATATCTAAATAACCTGACCTCTCCAAAACAAAGAATAGCTTTCTTCAGAGCCAAATTTAACGTTCTTCCTTCAGCACTCCTCCAGGGCAGGTATAAGAGAACACCTATAGCCGAACGTGTTTGTATATGTGGTAAAGGAGAAGTGGAAGATAATTCACATGTACCATTACACTGCGAGCTATACAGAGCTTGTAGGTCTGCATATATTCTCCCCTTATTAGAGAGATTGCCAGGGAGGGCAGACAATTTTTATCTAGGCTTTCTCCTCCAGGACACTAACCCGGTTACCACGTTTGCAGTGGCAAAGTTCTGTGCTGCTGCAATGTCCATAAGAAAAAAATTGGCTACAGTATAGTACCATCTTGTACCAATTATCTGGACATACCTTTAACAATCTTTGGACCATAATGTTATTATCCACTTTTAATGTAAATACTTTTAATTATATTTTAATGTTAGTATTTTTAATATAGTGTAAAGACAAATGTATATTGCTGGTCTTTGACCGTAATAAAGATCTTACTTACTTACTTACTGCAATTTAAAGGAACATTTTGTCAAAATTAGGACCCAGGTCAGATTAATATAGGCAGAATTTACACTGTGTGACCTTTTTTTCCCCTGTATCAATAATTTCTCAATTGTGGTTACTGTTTGGTGGGGCACATGTTAAAAATAGCAATGCTTTACCAAATTGATAAGATACTTGCATGCTATTAATACTGTGTGGCACACACCAGCATAGTATTCTGAATGAGTCAGATAATCATATTTTATCATTTGAATTGATATCATAAGAACGTACCACCTACAATGTAACCTATGACACAGAAATTAAGGAGAAACAAGATTTCGTACCAGATCTGGAAGAACACAGGTGACTCTGTAGGCAATGTAGCTTCTACTTAAATTCAGTAAATTTATTTTTCCTAATTGCAAATTATTTTACATTCCTCTCTAATTCTGTTACCATCCTAGGTGTGTGTGTGTGTGTGTGTGTGTGTGTGTGAGAGAGAGAGAGAGAGAGATAGATAGAGAGAGAGAGAGAATTCTGGTAACTACAGGTACAATTCTACAGCAGGTGTTAAGGATAAAGTTAGCATAGTTATTCACAGTCACAATGAAAAATAGTTTTGAAGATAATGAAGTCATTGATTTTTTTTTTGTCTAAAAAGCCTGTTTTTCTTGCCTTGGGTGGGAAAAAAATTGTAACACAGGTCCTACTCATCTCCAAACACTCCCACTTTGATGAACACATTTAACTTGGGGAACTGCATTCATAAAATTGGGATAAATTTAGTTAGGGGAAAAAATGGAAATAGAAAAATAGCTTTGGGAGAACAGATTGGGAATGTGGTGCCAGGTCTGTGGTTCACAAGGCTCCCCTCGTCCAGGACCTAATTACAGACGTGGGGGCAGACCTGGCATGTATTACTGAAACCTGGCTGGCCCGGAGGGAGGCGTCTCCCTCACAGAAAGTGCCCAGAGGGTTTTCAGGTGCTTCATCAACCGCGACCCCATAAAAGGGGCGGGGGAGGGGGAGTGGCCATTGTTATCCGACAGTCTTTAGCTCCTCGTAGGATCCCTGCTCCGGAGCTTGTCGGATGTGAGTCCTTGCTGGTGAAGATGGACCTTGCAGGTCAAGTGGGCTTGTTGTTAACGTACCTGCCTCCCAACAGCGTGGCAACAGCCCTCCCCTTGCTCCTCGAGTCAATAGCCGAGCTGGCGGTTGAGTTCCCCAGACTTATGGTACTGGGGGACTTCAATTTGCCTTCACTCGGCGAACGCTCTGATGGAGCACAGGAGTTCATGGCTTCCATGACAACCATGGGCTTGACCCAAGTAATCCATGGTCCGACTCACTCAGCGGGCCACACACTCGACCTCGTATTTCTCTCGGAGCAGTGGAATTGTGATCTTGGTCTGAGGCAGAGGTGGGTTCCTACCAGTTCGCACCTATTCGGTAGAACCGGTTCGTCAAATCTACCAAACCAGTTAGAAGAGGTTCCACCAGTAGACCCGGAAAGCAGGCCACACCTACAGAAGAGGTTCCAAAAATTTTTGAAACCCACCACTGGTCCTTGGATATGATTATTCCACACTATCATGCTCATATTTATAAAACTCAGTGCCTCTGTGAAAAGTAAGGATGACTACTGCATTTGTGGTGCAATCAGAACATTGCGTGCGTTGAAGTTGTTTTAATGCAAACCAAAGATGCCTTTTAATAAACAAATTTACATCACATTCTTATGCATGCCAGAGCTGTGTGTGAGGTAATTTAAGGTGGTTCTGACAAGTGTCGTTGGCATCTTCATATCTGGTCACATGGGTGGCAAGCCACTCCCATCCGGTCACATGGGTGGCAAGCCACTCCCACAAAGGAGGCCACACCCACAGAGTAGGTTCGAACAATTTTTGAAACCCACCACTGGTCTGAGGGGTAGTGAGATCATGCCCCTGTCATGGTCGGACCACTTCCTATTGAGGCTTGACTTTGGAGACCAATCCCCCGCTGTAGGGAGGAGGAACCGATTAGGTGGTTCCACCCCAGGCGTCTTATGGATCCCCAGGGCTTCCAGACGGCGCTTGGCGTTATGCCTGATACTCTCGCCCGCAGTTCGGTGGAGACCTTAGTCACTACTTGGAACTCGGTAGCGTCTGAGGCTCTCCACCGAATTGCGCCTTTATGGCCGATCCACAACAGTGGATCCAGGAGGGCTCCTTGGTTTACCGAGGACCTCCGGGAGATGAAGCGCCAAAAAGAGACGCCTAGAGCGCCGCTGGAGGGCCAGTAAATCCGAGTCAGACCGAGCACTCTTAAAAGCCTGCATCGGAGCATATCTATCGGCATTACGGACAGCCAAGAACAACCACATTGCCGCTCTGATTACGTCCGCTGAGTCCCGCCCTGCTGCCTTGTTTAGGGTGACCCGCTCCCTCTTAAATACGAGGGTTGCAGAGAACCCCTTACAAGGTAGAGCAGAGGAATATGTCCAGTTCCTTGCGGACAAAGTTTCTCGGCTTCGGATGGACCTGGACTCCAATTGCGCAGAGCCAGCCGAGGTACCGGGGGAAGGTCTTGAACGACATCTCTGGACTGATTTTCAACCTGTTGCTCCTGATGAAGTGGACAAGGCCATGGGAGCGGTGAGTGCTTCCACATGTGTACTGGACCCGTGCCCCTCCTGGCTGGTCACGAACAGCATATGTTCCCCTTTCCCCCTTTTGAATTGTTCACCGCCCTGAGTCCTCCCGGAGAAGGGCGGCATACAAATAATAAAATTCTATTCTATTCTATTCTATTCTATTCTATTCTATTCTATTCTATTCTATTCTATTCTATTCTATTCTATTATTCTAATGTCTTGTGTGGTATCATGTGAATGAGTCAGACATTATAGTACTGGAATAAATCTCTCATACAGAATAGCTCTAGAAGCCAAATATAGACCAACCAATGCATATAAAGCAATGATATGATCAGAAACTTGTGTAGCTATTTTAAAAAAAGAATCCTCCTTTTGTGGCGGCAACCATAAAAAGTGTGCAGAATAATCAAGATACATTTTGTGGAATCTTTATTATATTATATCATTTTATTATTTACATAGTTTAACTTTTTAAAGGGAAATAAGGTTTGTTTCCCACTCCATGTCTTTTAAGGGTATTATATATTTGATCAACCTTTTGGACCAAGGACTGGTTTCATGGCAAGATATTTTTCCACTGATCAGAGGAGGGGCCTGTTTTCACGTACTGCCTACATCCCATGGGTGGGGCCTCGCTTGTTTGGGAGTTGGGGACTCCAGCCTTAAAGACAAAAACTTAAAGTCGTACATTTTCTGATTGAGTAGTTCTTGTCTTCTGATCATTCATTCAGCGACCATTCAGCATTGAAAAAAGTGACTTATAACCAGTCCTCATACTTGCAATCGTTGCAACATCTCCACTATCGCTTGATCACAATGTGTGTGCTTGGAAAGTGTCATGCATTTATGACAGCCTCCCAAGTTCATGTGATTGCCACTTGAGACTTTCCCAACTGCCTTCCAGCAAGCAAAATCAATGAGGGAATCTAGATTTGTTTTATGACCATGAGTTGCTTAACAACCATAATGATTTAGTTAGCAACTGTGGCAACAAGGTCATAAAATTGGGCATGACTCACTTAACAATGGACAAGCTTAGCCATGGAAATTCTGGTCATAGGTTGAGGATTACCTGTGTGCATTTCAGTTTAGAGAGAGCGGGGGTGGAGGCCAGGTGAGAATTTTCAACCAAACAATTTTGTTGTTTCCTAATTCTAGATCAGGAAGAGCCATAAAGAAGCAGATAGAAAAAGTTTCCCATAACTTTTAACCAAGATAAGGTTTAATTTTAGGTTTATGTTTTTTCTTCTTCATTAAAAAAAAATCTTTGGTTTAATTATATTTAGGATGGCTTGCATTTTCCCCATCAAATTCATTTTCCCAGGTTTCTAAACATATTTCAGGTATCAGATTTATCTGAGTAATATAATTTAGCTTAGAAATGAATAATTAAAATAGCCCAGAGCCAAGAGAGTTAAAAAGCCTTGGCTTCTTAATTTAATTGGTTATCTAGACATGAACCACAGCCATGATTAAAAATTAAAAATGCTGGATCTAATCAAAGATCTACCACATTCAGTATCCTTTTCCCCAACAGTGATAATATCTTTTTGAAGCTTATATAGTTTTTACCCACTGTTTGTCTCTACACTTAGTGTTCAAAGTTATATTGCTTCTCAACATATGGGTTCAAAGTTGTAAGACGACTAGCTATTACAGCTTTTCTATCTTGATAGAAAAGCCTTCACAAGTATGGTTAAAGACTTCTAAAACATGGTGGATCTTATCTCGGCTTCACATTTCCCGTGCAGAAGTATAATCAATATTTTCCCATCAACAGAAACACTGAAAGTTGCTGATAGGAATCAGAATTTTTCTGTGGCTGGATTTGATTTACTCTCTTCTAATTCACTTTAATAATTCTAATTAATTCTCTCTTCTCACTCTCCCATTGACAATTGGAATTATATGGCAAGTAAAAGAGAAACAGTCTTCCTCCATGAAATAGTGAATCTAGGGAATGACCTCACTTTAGAATTTTATCAGGATCTAGAGTGGGATTTTAGCCATATTAGACCACCCTTGGCAAGAACACCTTTTCATTCAGTTAAACCAAGGGGTGAAATGATGCTGGTTTTGACCAGTTTGCCCAAACTGGTAGTAAAAAATGCAGTTTGAGCGAACCGATATTTCTGACAGTCAGCTGTGATGTGTGATTTATATTAGCTAGAATCATCGGATTTCCTGCTTTCTAGCTAATATAAATCGTGTGGCACAGTGGATTCATCACCACCCCGCTGTTCTACTTACCTTTGCAGACTCGGAAGGCTTCAAAATGTTCATTTTTTAGTGCTGTGTGGGTGGGCCTGAGGCGCCCATGCGCGGAAAGTACATGCTCGATAGCAGATTCACCGAACCGGTAGCAGACTTCAGAGGATTACACCCCTGGTTAAACCATATACTTTGATTACCATATTCACCTCATCAATTGTATTTACTTTATTAACATACAGTGGATATAAAAACTATACACACCCCCAGTTATAATGCCAAGTTTTTGAGATGTAAAAAAAAATCAGATCAAGATAAATCACAAATCACTGTTTTCCAATTGAATTGTACAGCTTGTATGTTATATTAAAAGTGGAAAACATTCTGAAGTGGAATGGATTTTTTCAGGTCCCCCCCCACACCTTTAATTTAATATATAAACTGCACAATATAATAATAAACTTAAGGGATTTATTACATTTGATTTTATTTCACCTCAAAAACCGGGCATTTTAGCAAGGATGTGTAGACTTTACGTCCACTGTACTTGAACTTAAGGGGACATAAGTTCTAATTGACCTTATGGTGGATTGTAACGTTAAAACCTTTTTATTTTAATCTGTTACTTTGAAAAGTTTTATAGCTTTGGTATTGTGTTAGATTCTTACAGTGCTGTCTTTTTGAAGAGTATTGATTGAGTGATTGATGGTTCTCCATTCTCCCATGATTTGTGGCATAAAACACAAACTAAAATTATATCTTAATAATCATAATTATGACATTATAAGTACTTCCCATATAATGAGATCTTGTTTTAACTGCCTTCCTAAATACCTAAATGCAAATAAAGAGTTTCATGGGTCTTCGAAGAGAGGTAATTCCAGAGAGAGAGGTAGTTATAATTTCAATTTTACACCTCATTTTGTATTTATATAATAATGATGATCATAATGGACCTGATTGAAATTTATCTTTCCCCAATGAATGTGCCTCATTGCTAAGATGTTAGTAGGTGACTGCTATGGACTGACCTTGGGTTTGTTTAGGCGATACATTTTTCTGTATGAAAGTTATTCCCATTTAAGCTAGTTTTTTTTTTCTTGGTTTCTGGCTATTTTTACTACAGCTGTTAGAATCATTTGTGTTTATCAAAATTCTCTGTGAGTATGCTCAAAATTCAGGTTAAAGGTTTAATCTGTCACGCACAAAGCAACCAGAACACCTGAGAATAGGTCAAATAAGTTTCTTCATGTTTACCAAAATCTTGCCTTCCATTGAGAAATGACAGGTATAGTTTGACCTCAAACATTCCTTCCCTATACCCATTTTTCGTGCTTTAGAAGTGTGATCTGTTTTAAAAATATTTTTATAAAGTGCATGTTATACTTCCCATGCTTTCGTCTTGACTGTCTGTCTCCTGCCTCCCAATCATCCATGAGTAGTTGAGAAGTGGCAAAGCTGCTTTGATGACAACAGGGACATAGTAGGCAAGATCATGAATGTTATACAATAACTGTCCATAATATATTTGTTCCATTGCTGGTAGCATCCAAAAATCCATGTGTGTTTTCTCTGCAGTAACTTGACCGAAGAATGTGACTTATTTATCTCACACTTCCATACAATTTTACCATAAGTAATTCCTGGTGTTTAGAAAGCAAGTCTGTTGGGAAGCACCTAGCCTGGCTGGGAGGATCAAGTGTAAAGTTAGCCTGGAGTCACGGCACAACCACAAAAGGGCTAGGACTGACCCCCCCCCCCAGAGCCTTATTATAATTCTCAAGAGTAGGTTGCCAGACTTAAAAATGTCTATATTTTAGGCAGAAAATAATAAAGTAGTTAGTGGGTCTGCTTGTTTTCACATGACAAATTACCGTATGTGATATAAGGAATAAACCTCTCTTCTAAATATTTTTTCTCAAAGATCTGAATGCAACTCTAAACAATTTACTTGGAAGTCAAGAAAGTAGAGCAGGGCACAAGAAAAATCATGAAATGTTGAGCTAAAAAAGCTAATAATAAAAGTTAAGCCACAGATCGATCCTTCCTTCCTTCCTTCCTTCCTTCCTTCCTTCCTTCCTTCCTTCCTTCCTTCCACCACTGAACACAATATGCATTTTATTATTTTCAAAATATTATTCCTGTTCTCTGTCTCTAAATAACAACTCAAAGAATTAATAATATTACCAACAATACAGCCTGCACAATGACCACCAATAGTTTTCAGGTGCACAAAGCATCTCCTGTAGGTTCTATATTAGGAACATGGGAACTCTGTCAAAGCAAATGTTTGTTCAAAAAGCTTGTTTACCCAAGGGAAGGAAGTGAAACATTTCATACAGAAGGTAGTATTGTATTATGCATCAATAAAATGTAGAGAAAAATGGATGACAGAGCAATTGTAAATACCAAAATATGAATAGCACCCGAGAAAGCGCACCATTTGGTTTGCTATTCTTATATGATAGCCTCAGATAATACTAATTTTAAAACAGCTAGAAGTAGTGGAATTGACACATCGATCACCAAAACAGTTTTGAATTAACACAGTATGCAATAACCAAGTGAAATGCAAATGATTTTGTGTGGATTTTTTTTTTTGAGAGTTGGGAGAATATATGAGAAAAGTATACAATCCTGACTGATTTAAAATTCTATTTCTTGCTTAATCAAGATAAATGTTGTATTCCTTAATGATAAATTTTACTAGTGTGGATATGGGGGTGGGTGGAAGGAGACTCCTAAAGTTGTACTTTTTCATCCAGATATTAAACAATGAGGAATAGCTGATCCAGTCACTTTGGGCCCAGATGGCAAATGAAATTTTGTAAGTCAAGGGAATTTTCGTTACTTGAATTTTTTTTATGGTCAATGTAACAGTAGAAATGAGAAATTCGATGTATCAACAAGTTCTCTCCCATCAGAATTGCCTAAGTGCGCAGACAGCTATGATCTTTTCACTTATTTTTAATGATCTTAATATCAAGTAGACCTTAATTTAGAATATTCCATCTCTTAAGTCAATGAACTAGGTTGTTAACTGCCAAAGTTGATATATTTATTTTCTAATAAACAATCATCTCCCCTTTTCCTCTTTCCTTCTAGACAGTATTTCCCTCCCGTAGTTCACACCTCAAATTCACAATTTTAAAACATAACTTATAAAACAAGGGGAATAAATTTAAAAGAGGAAAAAAATTGGCAGAATCTTAGATGTATGGTATTATCCAGTGGTGAATTTCCAAATTTTTTACTACCAGTTATCTCGCATGTTCTTGCGCGTGCGCACAACACTTCTGCGCATGTGCAAAAGCGCCTGGGAAGGTGGGCGGAGCCTCCCACCACAGCTACTACCTGTTTGTCCGATCCGGGCTGAACTGGGAGCAACTCAACTCTGGTATTATCACTATCTGCTGGTGACAAGGCAAGTGGCATTTTTATGTGCAATTCTATAGATCCATTGCAAATATTTCCATATTTTCCAGCTTCCTGTTTTTGGATGGGACTAAAATATTTTGTCAGCATTATTCATTTATCTGTGTTAGCTTTTAATATTTGGTGGAGATCTTTGCCTTTAATGCTAAGTATCTGACAAATACCCTCATTGGTGTATCTTTTTTGTTGTATATTTGTGTGTAAATCTAAGCTGGCTTTAATTGTATGGGATGCATGGCATTGAATTATTTAATTAATTTGCATGCCATACATCTTTCTACCAAGTGACTCTGGGCAGCTAACAAGACCATAAATTTTGGCACTTGGCATGACTGTTTGAAGGTTTCCATAGCAATATGACTAATTTTTAACAGTTTTTGATGGTTTCCAGCATTTACTTTCACTTTGCAGCAAAAACAAAAGTCCATTGAATTTGCTTAACATTTGTGGCATTTACTTAATCATCACTTAAGTTATTCATTTAATAACCAACACAAAAAAGGTAATAAAATCAGGTGTATGGCTGCTTAATGTTCACAATGACTTGCTACCAAATTTCTGGGCTCAATTATGGCCGTAAGTGAAGGACTTCTTGTACACTGAACTAAATATGAATATGTGCTAAAAAGAGAAACCACAAATGCTAGGAAAAAATAGGATACGATTTTATTTACCTGTGAATTTATGTGATCCTCTGTTCTTCCTCTATGTGGAAGTCTGAAAAAGCTAACCTTACCAAAATACAGTGTTAATAATGACAAAATAATAAACATCAGAAATGACATCAGCAACTAGAACTTGAATGAATGAATGAATGAATGAATGAATGAATGAATGAATATATATATATATATATATATATATATATATATATATATATATATATATATATATATATATATTGTTATATTTATGCTGATAAATAAATAAAGGGAGACTAGTATAGATCTATTTCAAGCTATTTAGCTCTCATCAGCTAGCCATACCCAAGTTTTGGGAATCGAACCTGTGCCCAAAACTTGGGTATGGCTAGCTGATGAGAGCTAAATAGCTTGAAATAGATCTATACTAGTCTCCCTTTATTTATTTATCAGCATAAATATAACAAAATGTAACAAAAAGGCAACAGTAAAAAATATTGGGTTTCTGTCTGGATGGTCTCTTGTGACGAGCCTAATGACAGAGAGTGGAAGTGTGACCTTCCTCCCATACTTGGGCATACCAGGGGTTGTGACTTTAAGTATGTGTGTGTATGTATATATATATATATATATATATATATATATATATATATATATATATATATATATATATATATATATATATATATATATATATAGTGGAATATATGTGGAAGCAGTGAGCTTCCTCCCATATTTGGGCTCAGCTGATAACGGAAAAGGATCTTGTGGCTTAGTGGTTAACACATCTGCCTAAGATGTAATACAGCACAGGTTCTAATCCCAGTAAGGGTATGGCTAGCTGATGAGAGCTAAATAGCTTAAAATAGATCTATACTAGTCTCCCTTTATTTATTTATCAGCACAAATACAACACACACAGACACACACAAACATATATGTGTGTGTGTGTGTGTGTGTATATATATATATGTATGTATGTATGTATGTATGTATGTATGTATGTATGTATGTATAATTTCTTTTGACATAAAAACATTCCCTTTCCTACAGAAATATTTATTTTCCTTGGGAATGACTGACATAGCAGATTTGGGTAGGCTTTGTTTGGAAGGGAGTTCCAAAATGGCAAAGCTGTGATTAAGAAGTTCTAGTTGATAAACAGCTATCAACTTTTCAAGGCAGACCCAACCAGGAAACCAAAGTCAGGCATGCAAATGGAACTTTTATTATAAAGGTTATAGAATTTTGCAAGTCTTGAATGTCCTTTCCTCTGTTTTTGTTTTATCTTAGTGAGAATCAGGGAGAGTTCATCTGAGAGAGGGGTGTCAAACTGGCAGCCCATGGGCCGGATATTTTACTTGCATGCCACCCTCACCCCAGCGCCACGAAGGGAAAATTGTTGTGATACGTCATGTGACAGCAACATGACGCTGTGAGTTTGACACCCGTGGTCTGAACTGTTTTCTCAGCTTACAGTTCTGGCTCGGACACAGATTTCTTTTCTCTCACTATTGTCTTGATTGCATTTCTTCCACCTGTTCCTTGAAGTTATTCCTTCTGCCCATTACAACAGCAGCACCCATAGACAACTACACAGTTATCAAAGTGCCAATGCACTGCAGTGACATCATCATGCAAATGCTTTGTTGTGGGAGGACATCATCATGAACTTGTTGGCCTTTGCTTCCTCTTGCTCCACCTGCAGATGCCTCTGAGCATAAAATGATCAGGAAGCTATGGATGGTGGAACCGGTTTATTTCTATCACTCGCACCATACTTCCCAAATATTCTCATCAATACATCAGGGATAATCCCTGTTTCTGTATTCTTTGTGTTGATTAATCACTGCTGGGAGGAACTCTTAGAAATTGTTCGGAATTCTGTTGACTACCATGAACCTGAAGAACTAAAATGAGAGATATTGGTGTGGGAGGAGATATGGGAGTTATATCAAGGGACCAAGGACCATTCTTCACCATTTTGCATTGCACAGCAAAAGCCAGTTACTTTATCTCAGGGGTATGTGAGAGAATTTATTTTGGGGTGGGAAAGTGAGTCAAAACTGCCCAATTTTGTTTTCCAGAAAAACATATCCTGAGGTACTTTTTGAATTTTAGCCTTCATATTAGTTATCTTCCTCCCTTCCTCTTTATGGGTGGGTATCAGCAGAAAGCACAAATCTTTATGGAATGTGTGTTCTCCAACTCCTTTATAGGTACTCCTGGAGTTACAACTACAATTGAACCCAAATGTTATGTGAGACATTTGTTAATTTTACAATCTTTCTAGACATAGCTGTTAAGTGAATCATTGCAGCTGTTAGCTAGTAACATGGTTGTTAAGTGAATCTGGCTTCTCCATTGACTTTGTCTGTCAGAAGTTTGTAAAAGAACATGACTCTGGGACACTGCAACCATCATAAATATGAATCAGTTGCCAAGCACCTAAATTTTGGTCACATGACCATGGGGATGCTGCATTGGTCATAAGTGTGAAAAATGATCCTGTCACTTTTTCAGTGCTGTTGTAACTTTGAAGGTCACCAAACAAACTGCTGTAAGTTGAGGACTACCTGTGTTTCATTCTATGTGTGTAATATTCAATACTCTCCCTTGCAAATAGTCACACTGACAGAAAAAGGCCGATTACTAAAACCAATCAAAGCATTATAAAGCATTTCAAGTATCCAATTTCACTTCTGAATTACTCCTTGGGGTTATCTAAAAGAAGAAACGGCACCTTTGCTTTAACATTAGCAAGAAGTAGTAGTTTTCCAAGAACTGAGTCCAGCAGGAACATGTGATAGGAAAAAGGAATAAGCTTAGGTAAATGTTCTTTTGCATGGTGACTGATTGTATCTACAATACTCCCATGAACAATTGGAGAGTTATCCCCCAAAATGTGGGTCCCCCCACAAAAGGAAACTGGATTTTCTTGGGGTTTTTTTCTTTGACAACATTTTGCTTCTCATCAAAAAAGTTTCTTCAGTTCTTGGATGAGAAGTGAAACATTTCCAAAGAAAAAAAACCAAGAAAGTCCTGTTACCTTTTGAGGAAGCTGGGGGAAGGAAGGGAAGCACCTTTGGGACAACCATGACTTGAATGATTGAGAGTCTCCATAGATAATTGGAGAGTTTAGTTCTTCTCAAGAAGTTCAATATGCCTGCAATAGCTATAGTAGATCAATTTAAATACCAGTACTGGTGACTCCTCACTTACTCTCCACCCATTCTTGATACCCAGAATGATGCAGTAAAGGAAAGTTACAAGTAGCTTCCTTGTTCCTTTCCCCTCCTTGAAATTAGCTGGTGCAAGAAAAGGATTGAAAGGGTGGCAGTGGCACTCTTCAGAACAGCAGCTGGAAGGAGCTCTTCACTCACACATAATGCTGTTTTCCCTGATAGATAGTAATCACCATCATCCTGGTTTATAGTTTCGAGTAATCCCATCCAGGAGAAGGAAGCAGGTTTCCTACACTTGCTTGCAACCTGCTGCAAAGAAATGTGTAACTTGCGTGATGGTGAAGAGGAGGGGACTTTGCCATCTGGCAGCGTGAAGAGGCTGAATTTTCATTGAAAGTCTGAAAACTTTTAATAGCACAGAACTTGAATAACAGGATTTAGCAAGCCTTAGCATGCATCTAGAACAAGTCTGCTGAGTCCAAAACAAAATTATGCAGAAAAGGTTTCTCAGTGTGATAGAGCTCTCTTTTTTGTTCTTGTTGTTTCAGCCTCACAGTCCGACACAAGCTCTCCTTAGAAAGGGTTTTTCACTTTAATTGTTTGGTTATTCATCTACAAATGGCTGTTTCTTCAACAAGGAGAGAATTCGAGCTTCCTTATGTCACCCCTTCAAGGATCTGATCACAATCATCGAACATACCCCGGAGGGATTTCTACACAAATACACTAGGAATATGATTTCTTCGTCTTTTGAAGCTCATAGGGAAACTGTTAAGTCTTTCAGGCAGCAGAGGGCAGTTGTCACTTAAAAAAAAAAAGCAACAACAGCCAAAAAACAAAGCAACACATCTGAACACACCTTCAAAAAATGCTTGTTATTGTTTTCTATTTTCTGTCAGGAATCCAGTTCGTGGTTTTATACCAAATGGGGAATAAACCATACTCAGGTTGAGTCTTTAATGTTCATATCATACTCATTTAGTCCAGTCAGAAAGGATTTGTACTTAAGGTCAAGACATTAAATACATTTTAGTACAGATAAATTCTTAGGACTCACTTCATAGGATTGGATTAAACATAGTCAATTTTCTCCAGTATGGTTAAGACCTTTTATTTAATCTGATCTGTCTGAGATCATGAATGATTGACAGCCATTTTAACCCCGATTATCAGACATTTATAGGAAAATATAGTTTATAGAGAGAAAAGCATACCACTTAGTAAGAGAGAAGTGGAAAATTTAAAAAGAAAAGCAGAATACTGAATATAAAGGGGAAGTGGCATGCTAATGAATGCAGAAAATGTTTCTTTAAAACATATGATTTAGTTTATCTTCTTTTTCAGTCATAGATGTCTGATTAAAATAGGTAGAGGGAACTAATGGAAGCTCTTGTGGACTAGCAACCTCCATAAAATTATCTGCTAGGCTCCTTTAAGCCAATGAAGGTAAATTTGGCAGTAAGCCTCTTCATTATAAATCATTATTTTCTTGATGTGCATAACGCTCTGATTCATGGATACATTCTTCCAACTCTTGAAAAACAGGTCCCTGATTTATACATACCAGAAATGGGAGAGGAAGGTTAAAGGGCTAAAATTAATATCAAAGAATATATAACTTAATTATGGTTTGCTATATATAGAATTTAGAATGTATTCCCACCAAATTTGCCAATGTTATGACAATATATATCTTTTATCTTTATATAAAAAATAGTTTTTTTGACAATTGGAAGAAAAAGCAAGATAACTACTGACAGAAAAGTATCTTTGAAGCCAAAGGCAATAAAACTAATAAATTATAGCTTGAAGCTTGGGCTTTAAGAATTTTTAAAATGAACATGCTTAGTTAAAGATTTTTTCACATCAATCTAACTTAAGCTTTGTTCTAAGATGGTCCAGCTACTGATTTCCAGAATATTTGTCAATTACTAACTTTTTAATATTAAGTGTATCTTGCAGCAGGAGTTTGTTTGAAATTTCTGAATTAAAATGTACTTCTTGGATCCCAGTTAGGGTGTAATTAACATCTTACATTCTTAATAATTAAGAAACACTTAATATCTTTTGTCTCCATTTCTTAAACAGCCAATTGTGGGAAGTTTACAAATGCCAGAAAACAATGTCTAAAGCTGCAAAATTCTGTACATTGGATAAGGCAGTTTCACTATAAAAATCTTATCTTAAATCTGATAATTTCTCCAATTTTGCTTTTTTATTATTGTTTAAGAAGTTCACCACTAACTGTTTATAATTTACATTTCTGGTTGATTACTTGTAGTTCAATGAAAATGCCACGGGAAGATGAACTAATGGGGAGCAACTATTTATTTAGCACTTGAACAGAAATGATTGAGTGACATACGGCTTTCTATTATTCTCGTGAGACAAAAAGAATGGGATAATTATCAGATTGCTCTTCACCATGACACAACTATAGTTATTCCCCACTTAAATGTTGAAGCAAAGCCCTAGCTGTTGCGTATCATAAGTCATGTCATAAATATGTACAGTACATATGTGTGCATTTTTATGCACATGGATTTGACAATACATTTCAACCTTGTATTGAAGTTGGCATATATAAGGTTACAGTAAGACCACAACTGAACATACTTTGGGGAAGAAAGGTGTTTGTTAATGCCAAATGACTGACAATTTCTGTCACTGACAGTTCTGTATTTGGGCAATTATGCATTTAATATTTTATATTGTGTCTATAATATCTATGCATAATTCTTCGCACAATAATGGCTTGATGAAGATAGTATATAATGTTAAATATGTGATTACACAAAAGACATGCACTGATGCAAATGAAATAAATTGCATCTAGTTTGCTTCAGAAATAGTCTGAAACTTTAGCTATTTTTAGAGGTTAGAATCAAAAGTAGAATATTTTTCACTGCTTTCAAAGTTTATCGAATGGAGGTCTTCATGACAATATTTTGTGAATATTAGCTATGGACTGGTAGAAACCAATCAGGTGAGCTTGGAATGACCATTAGACTAGTTAAACCCTTCTGAAATATCAGTTCTGTTGTGGTATAATTTTGAAATTGCGAAAATGTACTTTTCAGACAATCATCTGAAATGTGCATGCTGGTTTTGACCAATACATTCCCCCTATTTCTTGATTTTGCCATCTTATTTCCAGACTTCCCTTCATATTTAAGGAATTCACTATAGTCTAACATATATTTGAATGAATTTGTTTGAATTTGTTAGTTCAAAAGTAAATTTTGGCACCAAGGAAGTGAGGTGGGCACACAGAATGTAGTGTTCCTATCACTGTACTGTATATAATTTGTAACTCTTCTGTCTTGAAATAAATACTTAGAGGACTTTAGGATATAGATCTGATGGTAGCAAATTCATTTTTTTTCTTTAAATACATTCTAGAATGCTGTTTTTCTTCAGTTGTAATTTGTGGAATTAAACGAAAACCCTTCAGTTGATTTCACTGATTTAATCTATCTACCCAAACTCATATTTTATTCTTATGCTGATGTTCTTTTATGTTTTTAGTGTGTTAAGCAGAATTAGATACAATGAATGATTCATTCTGACTTAATTAAGTATTTTAATTCACTCAATAGCAACAATTGTGTATCTTCATTAGATTAATAGGTCTACTAGAAAAAAAAACTGAATTTATTAAGACTGAGGATTTTGCCCAACAGGGAAAAACTGAAATATGTTTGTGCTGAGCTACAAATAATTAAATTGTTTTGATATGCATGGGATTTCTCTCCAGGCTTTGTATCAGATATACAGAAAAAGGTTAATGAGGAACAAAGCTCTTCATTACTGTGAGTTTATTTCGCTTATTTTGTTTTTTTAAAACTGATTTGCCATAAATAAAGTCAGCACTTTTCAAACAGACATGTATCATCCTGCAGTGAGCAATTTATTTGTCCTTACAAATGTGTCGGGTTTTGTTTTTTTCGGTTTTTCAAACTTTTCTTGGTTGGTATGAGGATTACATTTCCTAATGTGGGCACTTCAAGTAAGCTCACAATGCATGAGAATTGTTGAGTAAATTAAGTAAGCACCAATCTGGACTGAATCAGAGAACCGTTCAGAGTTAAATTAAGATTGGTTAATCAACTAAGCCGTATTATTTTTAATGTGAGTACTGAAAAGCAGTCCATAAGTCTTATGTTTTTTCTTCTCATAAATGCAGGTTTGGATTACTGTAACATTCTCCACTCTTGCGTTTGTTTAGAAAGTGCAATTGTGGGCAGAAAGGCTCCGGAGGGGGGCATTTGCCATGCATCTCTTGACACTTCCGCTAAAGCAGGGGTAGGGAACCCTGGTCTTTTTATGATTTGTGGACTTCAACTCCCAGAATTCCTGGGACAGCCATGCTTGGTCAGATGCTGGCTCAAGAATTCTGGGAGTTGAAGTCCACAAGTCATAAAGGGGTCATTTTACCCCACCTCTGTGCGAAAGCAATTGTTCTGGCTGCTTATTAGCTTCCACATCATGTTTTAAGTTTCTGATAGCTACGGCCTTAGGAGCTAACAATATAGGCTCAGAGATTTTCTAGTTGAAGACTGGAGACGATTAAGATATGTATTAGTCATGGGACAAGGGAGTTCTACCTTTGGTGCTAGATCTCTGGGATGCTCACCCCATTGAAATTTGTGAGATGCCTACTATTACCATTTTCCCTATGAATCCCACTTACCTTTTTAATGAATGTGTTTTTATTAGATGCAGCTCTTCAGAGTCATTGCCAGAAAATTCTTTGAGGTCAAAAAGATGCAAACTGAAGCTGTGGCTTGCAGCTTGTTAAAACAGCAGCAGCAGCTTTTCCTTGGATCTTAGTTTTGATATTTAGGCAAAAGAAACAGCTGCTTTAAAGAATTTCTGACAGGTATGACTGAAATCTTTTTAAAGCAACAATATCCTATTTTATATTGATTTTACTATTGTAATGCTTTGACTGAAAACTGCTTCATTATATGTAAATCAGCTGAACAACATCCTTGTACTTGACAATGTAGCATCAACTGTCTTTGGTTTGTTTTTTAACTAGTATATTATATATTTGGTTGTTTAGAGAAAATAATAGTAATAATTCCCCAGTGGTTTGTACCTTGGCATGGTTGTGGAGCTTGCATGCTACAAGGAAGATGAGAGTGAGGCCAGATGTTCAACATACTGGACAGGTCTCAACAGAGGAACTAGACAAAAAAATGCCTTTCCCATAAACAATATAGTAAGATATAATTTACAGAAACTCATACTAGATCGGTCCTCACCTGGTTGACAAGGAACATGCTAGGTGTTGGAGCACCTAGGCATCTAATGACAAATAGGCTACAGGACTCAGGACTGTTGGCTGTGGAACCAGAGCCAGCAGCTACCAGAGTACTAAAAAAAAATTACCCACTGCAAATATACAGAGTAAAAACCAAGGTATAATGATCTGCTATTACAAATCAAGTCCAATAAGAAGACAATTGAAGCACCACTTAAACACCATAGACATTGACAAAATCATCATCAATCAATTGCAAAGCTTTATTTGGAATAGCTTACATCCTGCGACAGTATTTGTAACACCATCAAACAACATCTGCCTATCCCAGGTCCTTTGGGAAGGACTTGATAGGTGGGTAAAAATGCCGAATACAATCTAAATATCTGGCTGGCTGTGTGACCAACCATTTACAACAACAACAACTAAAACACTTCGTCTCCTGCCCAACTCTCAGTGACCCTGGGAAGCTCATAACAATCAAAGAAATTACAGTATATTCAATAAAACATAACAAATAAAGGTAAAAGATGGCAAGCGCAATGAAGTGAGGTCTCTTCCTCTCTTTCACCAAACACCTGGGTGAAGATAGAAGTCTATCAGAATGATTTCTCTCCTTAGTTTTCTGCACTTTTGTCTTTATTCTTTCCATATTTCTTTCATCTGTTTTTATTCTAATCATGAGTTCTTCTGCGGATTGGCTTCCGCTTTTGATCTGCCGCCCAAAGACCGAACGGGGAAGCAAAGAGGCAGGAGAGACAAAGCAGGAGAGATGAAGCGGGAGCCAATCCGGGTCATTCCTTCCAAGAGGCAACTTTCCCATCGAATGACTCGCTGCCCTAGACTCGAGGAGACCCTCTGCAGTCCCTCTCATCTGGCTGGGATGCCAGCAAGAGTGTTGGGCTGAAGGAAGGAGGGATACTCTCTCTCTCTCTCTCTCTCTCCCTCCCTCCCTCCCTCCCTCCCTCCCTCTCTGGCAAATCTGAGCAGCCGCTGCTGGGAGCCCATCCCATGCCTTCTCCCAACCCGCACACCCCTTCTCTGAGCTACTTACTTTCTGCCTTGTGAATCTAGAACTGATTGCTGTCTCCAGGCTGGCTCTCCTCTCCTATTATGGTGGAAGGTGTCTCACAGAAACCACTGCGCGGCAGTTGGAAACTGCTGCGCGGTGTTTTGTTGCCACGTGCGCGGCCATACAGCCGCATAGCTTAGAGGGAATTTCTGTCTTAAAATGTTAATAAAAGTATATATATATATATGTGTGCCTAGTATGCCATATAGCCCAGGTTCAAATCCCAGTAAGGGTATGGCTAGCTGATGAGAGCTAAATAGCTTGAAATAGATCTATACTAGTCTCCCTTTATTTATTTATCAGCACAAATAAACACACACACACACACACACACACACACACACACACACACACACATATATATATATATATATATATATATATATATATATATGTTTTTTTATTTGTGCTGATAAATAAATAAAGGGAGACTAGTAAATAATAATAAATATCAGCACAAATAAAAAAACACAAATATAACAAAGGCAACAGTAAAAATATTGGGTTTCTGTCGTGATGGACTCTTGTGACGAGCCGAAGGACAGATGATGGAAGCAGTTAGCTTCCTCCCATAATTGGGGCTTACCAGGGGTTGTAAAAATCTAATATATATATATATATATATGTATGTATGTATGTATGTATGTATGTATGTATGTATGTATGTATATATATATATATATATATATATATATATATATATATATATATATATATATATATATATATATATATATATGGAAGTATATTAGAATGACTTGTTTCAAGATACACATTAGTCCACGTTGGGTTTTATTGTATGGTGGCCCTTGTTCAACCCAAAAACCGAGCAATGGGTCATATTTGTAGAATTCTCTGAAATAAGTTGGATCCAGAATTCGCCTCCTATGCATCATAGGGTAATTTTGTCAACAGGAAACTTCAGATTCAGAAAGGAGGAGAAAAACATTTGTTGTTAAGGTCTCTTTCCCTATCAATCTCCTTTCAGAATCTGACTGAAGTAATTCAGCAGTAAGCTTTGTGCACGAACTAAATGTTATTTCAAAATCTCTAAGTAAGGGAAGCAGAATGTTTCCGCAGCATAGAACACTACTGTTTTTTATTCTGTATCAAAATACTGTCAGCTCCCCAACTCCTGCACGCAACCAGTATGCTATAAATTGGAGCAAGTGTTCATGATGTATTGTTGCTCTATTGATTTTTTTTTTAGGTCCGGGAACCACAGCATATAATGGAACAGGTGGCCAATGCAGCAAGTTATTTTTAGCTACACCTGCCTTTTAAATTACAATTGCTGATGTTGATATTTTGTTCTCATGCCTGGAGACCACCAAAAGAACAAGGGCTCAAAATGAAGGAAAGCTGTCTTACATGCATTAAGGAGTGTTATCTGGCACTCACCCTGAACAATGGGTGAAATAAAAAAAATTAAAGGCACAGCAAAGGATTTAAAACAGAGAACTTAG
This sequence comes from Thamnophis elegans, assembly GCF_009769535.1. Lineage (NCBI taxonomy): Eukaryota > Metazoa > Chordata > Lepidosauria > Squamata > Natricidae > Thamnophis > Thamnophis elegans. The sequence goes on from NC_045543.1 coordinate 54,339,998, forward strand.
AATGGTGTTTCATTTTTATCAAAGTCCTACACTGAGTAAGATATAGCTTTTGGCAATGGAAAAAAAGAAGCAAAAATATTTTTAAGCTTGGGAAAAATTTCAATAAAAATGCTACCTTTGTATAAACGTACACATAGGACATCACAGCTAGATAACATACATATTGTTTATATTAATAACCAGCTGTTGTTGAATTAGAAAAAAATCTTAATGAAAATTGCTTTAATGTCATAAGCAAGAATGCACTTGCAATTAACAGCATGAAACAAATATATCAGCATTTTACCCGACAATGCATTTGAACTGTTTTCCCCATCCAGATGAATTTTAAAAGACCACACATATACTTTACAGTATACTGTTCTGTAAAATTAAATTGGTTGCTGTATTATATACATTCTCTTTAAGTGAAGATGTTGCAGATTAGATACTTTTATACATAAATTCTAAGGGGCAAATCTTTAGACAGCAGCATTGGGAGCCTGCATAGGCAGAAATGGGGATCAGATTTCAAAGTCTTGCTAAAAATGCTGCAATTCTGTAGACTCTTATTTAGAAGTAACCGTCACTGAACACAGTGAGATTTCTCAAGCTGTTGAATCAAGAGGTAAATATTTATGGATTTTTGTCTCATTAATTAGGCTACTTTATGGAACTATAATGAAAAAATCAGAAGTTCTGGGCAGAGGAAATAGAGATATGTTGTATATCACAAGGTACAAACCGTACCAAGGAGTATCATCAAAATCTGGGAAGCTCTTAAATAAGATGCCCTCTAAGGAGTCACTTTTTAACTTGGGACCTAGTGTCTTCCTTCTTCTCCCTCCAACCCTAAACTGCATAATTAAGAAGAAGAGGACCCAAAAGAAGAACGAAATATTTCAACCTTTGAAGATTGAACAGGAAAAAGAAGGAACATGAGAACATTTAGTAATAGTCTTCAAGAAATTTTGCAATGCAGATGTCAAACATAAGATCAGATTAATAAAACTAGGCTTATGGTCAACTAGAGAAATGGTTGTGAGATTATATTCCTTGAGTACTGAATGTGGACTGGAAGGGGAACAATAGGGTATTAACTGCCGAAAGAAAAACACTTTTAGTCACTGAATAAATTATCGATAACTCTGACAAGTTAAAAAACTCTATATGCAACAGCAATTCAAACATGTTTTCATTTTTTTTGTCTTCCATTTTCTCAAAATTTATGCTTGAATTTGTTTTAGTGATATCTATGCACAATGATTGGGGTCACATTAACATGCAAATTTAGTTCACAAATTCAAACTCTATGGAGGAAGAGCAGGTTACAGAAGTAGAAATTAAAATGTATACTGTTCAAAAAGTACACACATCCTTAAGTAAACTTTAATTTCATATGCTTCTTGCAAAAACTGATCATTCCATTTGAAAAATATAAACCAAATGCTTTCCCTACAAATTTCATGAAAGGTAAGTCTTCAATTCTATAAAACTATGATTTAGAAAGAGGGGTATTTTCAAAAAACAAAGACACATTTAAGAAGGTACTATGAATTTTGGTAATTGGATTCAAATAAAAGTTAAATGTCAAACAGTAATAATATTCCCAAAGAATGCTTCAAATGATAACTTACACGAAGTTTTGCTTTAACAGCATTCGGGAAACACGATCTGAACTTCAATAAAAAGGAACCCTCACTTATATGTACAGGTATTTGCAGTTTTCAGCTAAAACGCTAGTCTTTAACTTATTTAAAGAGATTTGAAGTTTTATAGCAACACATTCTACCTCCGAGTCTTGAAAATATCATAAAAACAATTAATTTGACAAAATTTCCTTTTGAAGATAATGTAACACTAGATCTAAGAGATATAGACTCAACTTAAATATAGATATACTTTGCAGATGACCAGAATGCCTAATAAAATATGTTTAAATAATAAATATATCAAACTCTTAGAATGTTTGGACTATCTCTGTTAGTTTTTCTCCCTAAATTACTACATAGTATTACAATATTATTTAACCACATAATAGTTAAGGTACACTGCAACATGGCTTCTTTGCTCCACAAAATCCTGGTAAGTATGTTTAGGATTACAGCCGAGAATAATTTATTTTGGGGATAAGCTAAACTGTATTTGATCGGCTTACACCAGAGTAAAGATGACTAGAAGCAGTGCAAAACTTTTTAAAATATGGAGCCATCACAGCTCTTGAACATTATGCCTAAATATAAACTATCCATTCAGCTTTTCATTGTATCATATTAAAACGATTTAGAAAAAGCATAAAAATCCACTCAGATAAAATAGGTTTATTTAAAAGTTACTTTCAGCAAAATGAATATGCAAAATACAAACTCTGTCAAAATGTTCATTTCACTTCATAGTTTACAAAATATACAAAATAGAAGTCTCCTTAAATTTATATTACATATTTAATATGTAAAGACCTATATAGAAAAAAAATTGTTCTGCTTAAGGCATTTTTGTGAATAAACCATTGTACAAATTATTGCACATTGAAACCACAGTGCATTACAGACTGTCTGCATAGAAAATTAAACACAAATAAACCAGGTTTATTAACCTGACTTAGGTCATCATTAATTGTAGATCGGAAGACAAATGTATTTCCTTGTCAAATATGCAGCAGTTTGAGAACTTTGGCTTCCTTTTTTGGTACCTTAAGAACCAAATGTCATTCAGCACCATGAAAATAGACTTTTAACCACAACTCTAAACCTGAATTTCTTCTTCTTCCCCATTTGACATAGTTTAGTAAAAGAAATTGCAGGATTATATCATGTTTACAATATTGCATTGAAAAGAAATTTTAAGGGAATTTAGGGTAAAGACAGGCATGACATTCAAAGAGTAATCATAGTGGATTTATCACTATTGCCACAATATGAGCCAGGCTAGCTCAATGTTTTGGAAGTAACATGTCTTTTATAAAATCAAATGGTGCTTCTGGGATCAAGCTTGTATTTCTCAACTTCCTTAAGGCATGCTGCTTTTAGATTCCATTTAAATACGATATGTACATTTGCTTTCTCCCCAAAACAATACACCTTTTAAAATTGTTACAAAAATGCTTTGGAAACTTAGTTTTCTCTCTTCCAAGGAAAAAAGTAAAGCTTTTGGCCTGATTGAGGTAAAGAACCTTCAAAAGCAGAGTTACTGTTCTACTAGTGTAATATCTGTCTTTACCACTTGGTTCCCTACGTAATTTCCTATCCATCCATCCATCCAATCATTCAGCCATCCATCCATCCATCCATCCATCCATCCATCCATCCATCCATCCATCCCTCCCTCCCTCCCCCCCCTCAACATTTGTGTTAACCCTGATATCCTTGACTTCCAGTCAGTCCTTGGCATTCTGTAGTCCAGAAAGATTCAAGTCAGATTTTTTTTAAAAAAATGGAATGATGATTTTAAATCCAGTCATTGTTCCCTTTGTTTATTAAAAAAATCCACATTTGTTTAAAATTGTTCATTCCTTTTGACCCCCCCCCCTTTTTTGTGTGTGTGGAAGACTTCACTGGGGTTTTCTGTAGTGCTTTAAAAGTGGAGTCCTTCCCTCATGTGGAAGACAGTCCTTGTGCTGTCAAATACTGAATCTTCTCCAGGCTGTAAAGGTAAAGTTCCTTGTGTCCTTCTCAAAAATGTCTTTTCATGTGTAAGGCGAGGTGGTCAGATCTGGAAAATGCTCTGTCACACCTCTGGCACTGGAAAGGGCGGTGGCCTGTATGTTTTCTGTAGTGACGTGTAAGTTCATCGGAGCGGGCAAATTTCCAGCCACAGCCTTCCCAGTCACAGTGATAGGGCTTCTCACCTTCAGAAATAAAGAATCACATCAATTACTTCTGCATTTGGGGCAAACATTGGAACAAGTAACAATGAATGGACCACAAAATAAATACAAGTCCATTATCGTTAACAAATTCTCCAATGATTAGAGACACCTGTTACTATCCTTGCGGATTCAAGAAAACGTGGATACGTGTATTCTACTGGCTGAGCAAAATTGTCTCATATGAACTGTTGCCTACTTCTTTCCCCAGAATTCTGAAAAGTAGTTTAATTACATACATGTTTTCCTATAATGCATATATACATTTAGCTCACAGTCCTTTCTGTTCACTAGGTTTGGAAAAATTAAAAAGAAGCTGTAATAATTATGTGATTGGAAACAGCCGAATAAAAGAAACTGAAAGGAAATAGGGTACTAAACCTGTAACTATGGGTAATGAGAATTGCTTTTGGGCATCCAAGTAGGCACATGTTACTTTTTTTTCTTTTTCATTATTTTAGGGCATTTCCACTTTCAAAAGATTACACTAAGATAATATTCATGATTGGACAGGACTTATTTAAAAATCAGTGCGTGCTATAGGTAACAATGATTCAACTTTATCACCAATTATTGCAAAATATTATCTGTCAGCAGCCTCTATGTACTCAGAAATCAGGACATATATAGAAACATAAAAAGACAATAAACAATTTTACTGATTGTGTGGCAATATGACCTATGCACTCCTTTTCTTAAATTCTTTTCTGACTGCTTCTGGATTAAAGTAGTATGGAAGGAGTACAGTACTCCTATCATCTTTCAGATATAGAGAAAACCAACAAAAAAAAATAGCACTAAGAAATATCTTAGTGAAGTTTTCATGTTTAACTATATGCTGCTGCTTTCATGAAAGTTTCAACCTATCAACCTTGTTAAATTTCTTTTAAAGTTCATTCTCCTAAGCCATCTGGAGAACAGAAAGAGTTTAATTCCATGTCTGAACTGCGCACTTATACTACTGCTACCACAAATGGGCTGATAATCTCCACCATTCTTATACAGAGGAAATGTCACTGAAATCAATGAAAATCAGTGTTTCAAATTAGGATGTTATCTTGCTTATCTTTTTTTTTTTATAAGGCAGCCCAAATTATTTAACTGGAGATAAATCCTTTCGAATAACTTAGAAAATATTGGGGTGGGTTGGTAGGTAGAGTTCATGTTCCTGCACTTTTAATACACAGTTAATCAGAAATCACATGCACATTGCCATTTTAAATATATTGACTTAAAATTAAGCTCCTTTGGAAACTAAGATACTTTCTTCCAAGGCAACATGGTGTATGTGAAGTAAACTGACAATTTTTAAAATAATATTTCATAACTTATGCGACATATAAATCTTAGCAGCAAAAACCAATTAAATTGGTTATTTTTGTCACTTTATGCAGGTGGCTGGAAAATCCAGAATTACAGATTTTCCAGAGCTAAGAGGACTGTTGACTGGCAGTTGTTTTTATGCACTGGGAAAAAAAAAAGAAAAGAACTGTCAATTCTTTGTGGGAGAGCAGTCTGGTTTAAATAAATTCAAAACAACTCCAATATAAAACTTGATTTCCTGGATCGTAGTCAGTAAACTAAGATTGGGTGATTTATAGAAAATGAGAATGAACAGGAATCATAAACCCAAAACAAGAGCAAGAAAATAAACAAATTGTGGTTAATTTCAGCATCCATTTCCCTGAAGAAACATGTCAATAATGTTATCAGGATAAACATGCTTAATTCAGTTTGGGTTTCTAGCTACCTTGTAATTAACCAGCCACATGGCCATAGCCAGGCAAGCAGTGCTCAAGCATCTATCTGCAAAACAATTCCTCTGCTAGGAGTGAGTCATTTTGAGCCATTTTAACCAATACCTTCAATCTGAAAGCAAATCCATAATTGTAATGGGCTTTTGACAGTTAAACTCCTATGTTAATGGACAATACTACAACCCACTATTTAATACAGTTGTGAAATGGTGCTATTCTAACTCCTTGTGTTAATAACAGAGTTGTGTTCTAATCCACACAAACTAAACACTAGCAATTTTTTCCCCTCAGGGATAGATGTGGTTTGAGAGCAAAACATGGCTCCTTAGCGCGTGCCTGTTATCCATTGAGCAGGATCTTTAAGTTTCTATCAAAATCCCACTGAACACCCTCCCCCTCCCAAAAAAAACACACAAAAAAACCCTAGTTAGGCAATTCTGGGGAAAGGACAAAAGGGTTCACTCATATATGCCATGGATCATGCTGCACCTCTCAAATAATTCCCAGGACTTTTTGCTGGAGTTTTAGGAGTTAAAATTGCAGTTCTAAGCACACTCAGAGATACCTCTTAGAAAACATTCATAGGATGATCGCTAAATAGTAGTTAAAAGTGTGAAAGTGGTGTACAATCTTTCTTTTTCCACCCACTATTATCTCTCATCAGACAGGTTCCACTGGCTCTAAAAACTACAATGTGGACTTGACAAAGGGATAATGGCTGGGTCCATTTCTCTACACTTTGCACGCTGAAAAATATGTGATCTAAAACATCTGGCCAAGTGGCAGATGAAGTCTAAATCTGTTTAAGCAATAAAGGTGACTAACTAATCTCAATTGCCTTTCAGTAGAATGCTGAATTGTCTACATCAGAACAGTCTTCTCGTACTATTGAAGCAAAGCACTATTAAATCGCCCTTACCTGTATGGGTCCGAAGATGTGCTTTGAGGTGAGAGCTCTTTGTGTATGTTTTACCACAGCCTGCGTATTCACAGGTGTGTGTGGCAGTCCTTTTCCTGGGCCATGACCTCCGTCCTCTCTTGGGCTTGGTCTCTTCAGAGAGGCAGCTCCCCGAAGGCATCAGCTCTAGAGGTGAAGAGGGCGGAGTCAGCACCATCCCTTGTACCAAACGAGGCATATTTAAAGGCTCTCCAAAAACATTTAGATAGTAAGACTGACCTTGATACTGAAGGGCGTTGGGTGGCAGCTGCTCTGGAAGAAAAGGAGGGTAGGCCGGGCCAGGATGGTAGCCTGGAGGAAGTGGAAGAGTTGAATGACTTAAGCCCTGGGGGGAAGGGTGGCAGTCTCTAGGAGACATCATCTCCTCTGGAGTTAAGGGAGGATTAGTCCTACTAGGTAACGGCCGACCCAAAGAGAAGTCATGCGGCTGGGCCCTTGGACTATTCCCATGGGATTGGCCCATGGTGCACGAAGGGGCTGCCTCTTGCTTGATTTTGGGGCACATTCTTGGCACATGGTTGTACACTGAAGGGGGCACAGGTCCATCTGTGCAGGGGGAAGCTGCAGAAGCAACACTGTTTTTGATGTGGTTATTGCATTCTCCCATGTTCACCGTAGCCTTCAACACAAATTTCCCATGAAGGCTGCTTAGTGGAAGAGGTGGAGGAGGAGGTGGCTGCTGGGTCTGCTGCTGTTGCATATAAACAGGGTCCAGATCTGGCCTCATCAGTTCAGCTACAAATCCACCCGAAGGGGATACGTCATTTATATCAGCCAGGTTGAAAGGGGCAGCTGGAACATGTTCTCTAGTGTACATTATACCTCCAGGGTGATCTTCCCTTTGCAGCTGGTAGGAAAAATCACAGGTGGTCAGAGGAGGACAGGTGCTACTTGTGACAGAGGGTGAAGAACCAGGAGCACTCACAACGGCAGCAGCAGCTGTGGGCTGCTCCTGGGGCATCAGGGAATTCGACAAAATGAAATCAAAGTCCAGAAGTTCATTCAACTCCTCCGTCTCCCGCCTTGACATAGTCCCACTGTTGCCGTTTGTGGTGTTTTCCAGCTCAGAAGAGAAGTCAAAATGCCGTCCTGTCAGTACAGGGGGGATCCGCTTGAGGTGAGAAAGCTCCTCCCTCCACTTCTGTGTGAAGAAGATAAAAATGTAGCATTAATGGAAAGTCTCCTTTTGTTTGCTGGCAAAATCAACTAAGATGTCAAGTAGACTTTTTAAGTCAAGAAAAGCACAAAAAAACCCAGGTACTAGATATTAATAGACATACAGCAAAAAAAATCCTTAAATGCTTAAAATATGACTCTTTGGATCGTATAATTGAGTTGGCAACTCTACCATATTGCCACTGGGTTAGTAGTCATTTTTTTTAACAAAAAAACCTCCTCTGTATACATTTGAAACAGTGGTTGTATAGCTTAAAGAAATCTACTGCTGAAAAGTGGAGCTATGAAATTAAATATACAATATTGAGGGGGTATCTTTGAGAAAAACTGACTTAAATAACCTGATTACAAAAGTATATGCTAGGAATTTTCTCTCAAAAATCTGCTACATGAGTTTTTAGGGCCAGGTGTAAAATATTTCCAAACTATCACACGCTGACACACAACTGCTCATTTTTCCTTCTCCATTTTGTGCTATGTGATTTTTAGGGGGACATAAAATAGCCCTAGTTTATGAGCTTATGCCAGAATTTTAACTGTCAAGTCTGAAACTACAAGGCTTAACTAACTCATTTTAAAGCCATAATTATTAGTGTTTAGCATGAGCAGCATTCTGCTCAAAAGTCACAAGATAAAAATAAAGGCATTACTTTGCAATCCTATCATTAGCTTATACTTATTATACTGTGTCTGTATATAGGTTATATGTACATTTCCAGTACTTTTATCTATGTATTAAAGCTTTCTTCCAGACCCAGTAAATGTGATAAATATACATGACAGAACCCCCCCCCCCCCCAAAAAAAAAGCGGTTTTGGTGTAGTCACAGATTTAGGAAAATACAAATAAACTGATTTTGCAATAACTGCACATGCCACATTAATGCATTAGATTACACTCATTAATAATTAGGCACATGTAGGCGTTTTCTGAGGTTTCATGCATTATACAATAGCAGCTAGAGAAGCAAGGCATCAGCCTGAAACGATACAAAGAAAAGCTAACCTAGGCACATGAGTAGGTGTATATATTTCCAGAGGCTGCCAATGTATTAAACATCTCCATCCACACCCATGATTTTGGTTTGTGATACGCCACATACTTCAGTTTCTTATTTAATTCATTGTATTCCTTCATGGTATATTTTCCTATCCATGGGTGTTTCCTCTCACTTCACACAAAATGCTGATGTTTAAACTCAAAGCAAAATCTATGCCTACACAAATGGTAAAGACGTTTTTGGCACAATCCAAGAATTGAGGGAAAAGAAACAAACAAACAAACAAAAACCACTGCTACATTTAAACGGCACACTGAACTACAACTAGCAAACCACATTTTAGCCAAATGGATTGCCAAACCCAGCCCAGGAGTTTAGCTGATGGTTCCTTGTGCTGGGCAAACTCAGAAAGTCTGAATGAGTACATCATGATTAAGTTAGCCATGGTGAATTTGGGGCTAGTGTGCACCCAATGTGGATTTGTGTGTTATGTTTTTAGTAAGACAGTTAATATCTGGATTACCCGGGAGAGAAATCTCATATTCTCATAGATGAGTGTACCTATAAAACTATACCACGAAAGTTAGAATGACTTCCTTTACTTTTTTTTAAAGCCTGCTTCCTGTTTTATAGTAGGCATAGCTGCACCAGGGAAGAACTTTTGTTTTATTTCTGGAAATCTGATTAGAATTCTGGTCAGAATCCAATTGCTTTCCAGATTCTAGGAGAACATGTTTCTTTGGCTCCATTTTTTGTCATTTGAGCCTTTAAAAAAAAGCAATCCCCCCCCCACAACTGTTCATCAACACCCAACTGCTTTAAAAATAATAATAATAATAATTTAAAAAGCCTCCCTAATTGGAGAGCTTTTTTCCAGCAAAGCGAGGGGAGGATTTGCCGCGTTATACAGTACTTTCTCAGGGTGGCACAAGAAGGTAACTCTACACCTGTTCAAGCCCATTCTCATGCATATATATATATATAACATCGCTTGAAGGAATATATATATATATATGCTCCTTCGAGCGAAGTTGGGGCTAAAATTCTTTCCACACGCTGCAGAATTATTCCTCCGTTACACCCAGCCACCCCGGCGAATACTCACGTTGTGGCCACCTGCTTGTCTCAAGGCTTTTTCCCTGCCGGCCGTGGCCGCCGTGGCGAAGGTGGAGATGGAAGGGAGGAGGGTGCCGCTGAGTGCCATGTCAAACTCGCCGGGGGGCGGCTGCCTGCAAAAACGTCAAAGGGAGAGTAAAGCGACCGACGGAGGGACGGCTGCATCTAAGAAGGAGGGAGCGAGGGAAGGAAGAAGGGAGGGAAGGAGGAAGAGCAGCTCCGCCGTTGGATACTGCACACTGAAACTTTTTAATTCCAAGTTCGGGTCGAGGCAAGGAAAAAAAATAAAAGGAATAGACAAAAAGGGGGGGAGGAATGCCACCCACCTCATTAACGTGTCAAAAGCCGCTGCGTGATCGGAAGGCACAGAAAACGGCTAGCTAGTTTAACCTAGTTGTGGATAAATATAGATATAGATATACACACACATATATGTATATACACACGCCGTATATTGCAAGTGAAATAGTCACGTTGAAAGCAACAACAAAAAGTCCTTTGGAGGAAAGGCTGCGGAAATGTCTTGCAGCGAGCGGCTCCTACGAGGAAGAGGAGGAGAAACCCCGCCAGGGAGTAGCAGCAGCAGCAGCAGCAGCAGCAGCCGAAGCCGCTTCGCAAATCGGCGTCAGCGTCAGCGGCAACACCAACAGCTGGAATTCCTGGGGATTCCCTGCTCGCGCCTCTGCCATGAGGGGACTTCTGGAGTTTCCCGCAGCCGCCGCGTGTCCCTGGCTGGCTAACTGGACGGGAGGGGCTGGAGCTTTCTCTCACGCGCGCTCTCTCTTTTTCTTTTTTTCTCCCTCGCCTCTCGCAAGCGCGCTCCGGCTTTTTTTTTTTTTTCCTTCTCCTCCTCCTTTCTCTCCTCCCCACTACTTTTCGGCGGAGAAAGGATACCCGCGCGGCCTGAACTGTCAAGCCGCGCGCCCGCCGTTGCCTTACTTATAAACTCCAAGCTAGCCCCGCCCCGCCCCACCCTCGCCTCGGAGCCCCGCCCATTTGCGGGGGCTAGGGAAGGTCGCCCTGGCGACGGGAAACAACAAACTTTACTCTCTCCAGCACGTGGGGAGGGGAAAGAGGAAGGAGGGGAGGGAGGGAGGGAGGGAGAGAGAGAGAGAGAGAGAGAGAGACGCACACACACATACTCTCCCACACACAGATACACACACAGAGAAAAAACAAGGGTTGGGCCGTGACGTCAGCGGAGCAGCTGGCTGGCAGCTCGCGCGCGCCGCTGATGCTGGCGAGGAGGGGCCCACGAGGCCCTCGCCGGCCTTCGACGTCCCCCCCTCCCTTTTTTCTCCTTTCTCCCGCCGGGCAGCGCTCACACCTGCCCAAAGCCACGAGAAAGGGAAAGCTGAGCCGGACGCTTCTGAGTTGGGGATATCCTAAGGGTTGGCCGTGAGGGTGGCTCATCTTCGAGGAAGCCGACCGGGCAAACGTCCGGCTTGTAATGCAATCCCATTAGGATTGTTACTTTTGATATTAGGAGAGTCCGATTCCGAAGAAGCGCTCCACTCCATGCAAGAGAGGTCTTTACTTGATACATTCTCGAGAGGAGGGAAACTTATTTTTGAGGCAGATCCCCCTCCCCCGCAAGGACATAACCCTATAAAGATAAAAAAAACCTACCTCTGAACAGGATTGCAAACCAAAAATATGGGGTTAACCTACTGCAAAATTGTGCCCTGTGAGGTGTCTTCCCGTCCCATCCCCCAGAATAATTTGATATACTGACCAATCTTCAATCTTTAAGGGCTGACCCACCCTGGACTAGTATCAAGCCTGCCTGCACAACTCCAGAGCTAATTAGGTTCAAACTAAAGTCACTGATAAAAAAAGCTTATGCTGCATTTGACCATGCTAATGGAAATTGTAATAGAATTTCTCACAATTCGAGCAATTTCAAAAGAGGGAACTTTTTCTTCATTTTGTTTTTTTTTTTAAAAAAAGAATACTGGAAAGGTTACAGAAAATAACTCCAGTTTTATGGCTGCCATCTGAATTTAGGTGAGTCAGAGTCTTCTTAATTGGCAGCAAAGTCTAGTGGAGATAAAATTCTTGCAAGTGTCAATATCCACCAAGACTCAGTTTTTGTTAATGATTTTATGACAAAAAAAGTAAAAAAAAATGTATTTTATTAAAAACATTTCTAGCCCACCCACTGTAATCCAAAATATTCTGAAGAAGATTGAGAGAGTAGGAATTGATTAAAAATGAGGGAAGGGAAGTAAAAATTATATTTGAGTGAGGGAATTTGTGTGCAGAAGTTACAACAGCTTTAAGATCATTCATCTGTGTCACAAGTTTTGATGTGTCACTTGGTTCTACTGTCCTTGCTTTAGCTGTTGAAAGGAAGAAGGAACATTTTGTCTTCTCCATTTGACAGTCCATTATTTTATGAGAAAAGTCTGCTTTTTAAATTGACTTCCAAATCTTCCAAAAATACATTTAAATGGAATATGCTGTTCTTTTTGTCTTTGTCAAGATTCTTTTTTATTTTGCAATTGCTGAGATGTGAAAAATAACTGTGACACTAACCAGAACAAATTATTTATGTGTGCATGCGTGCACGCATGCACATGTGTGTATAACTGTACTTGACTATACTTACCTATAACTTGATACCTATGTCTAGGGATGCTTGTGAGGAATAAAGTTGCTTCCCAATCACATAATTGGGCACATCACATGTCTTTTCAATTTAATGGAGTTTTATTTCAAAGTTCAACTCAGTTCAAGGCCTCACTAATTTAGGTCTTTTGAGAGTGTAAATTCTATACAACGAAGTGCAATTATTTACATCATATTTAAGAAAATGAGGGTTTTCTGCCCTGCATGTGCATCTCGTAGATATATCTTCATGTACACCTGTACACTTACATTAAAATTTAGACATATCAATATTTTTGTTGCTCTTTATTGTTCTGTTTTCTCATATGAGTAGGAAAGAGGTTTGAATTGAGCAATATCAGTATTACTCATTATACAGAAGAACCGGCTAGTAATGTGATACCCACTATTTGAGATTGTACAAATAATTTTACTCAGATAAAATAGACCGAATCAGTGTTTCTCTCAAAATCTCTGTTTATGGAAGTTTTTACTTTTTCCTGTGGTACCTAACCAGAGAAATATACAGAGAAAATATAGGGAAAGAGTTAGAAAAAGAATGGATAAGATTAAGCTGTAAAAAACATTTGAAAAACAACTGCCAAATTTAATCTTTACCATCATATTGTAAGTAGAAGGTTAGAAATCATGATGATAAACTGGAAACAACTTTCAGAAAAGGATTCTCATTTGAAGACCTTTTCATTAAAAATATGTATCGAGGATTATTTATTATTTCTAAATTTTCCAACCCATTTTTTTCCCTACATTGCTTTAATTGGGGAAAGGGAATAGCCTTTGATTTGGGAAATGGTCTCAAATTATTTATTTTAAAATAAATATCACCAAGATTTATTTCTAATATCTGAGTTTAAGAGGGACGCTTTGAAGTAGTAGAGAGTATTTGTGTTATTAATAGCCAGGTACATCTGATTTACCTCCTCTTCCCCCATTTGATTAGGTATTTTCCATCTGTTGAAATTGCTAGCAACATTTTCATACTTTTCTTTTGAGACAGGAAAAAATATTCCACATCCTTCTTGAATTTTATCATAGGTGTGCCTGAGTACATGCATTTCACATTTGCAAAGTCCATTATTTCCTGGTTTCATCAGATTTATGATGATTACAATTCCTTAGAATATGTGAGATCTATCTATATAATAACTACATTTGAAAACCACTTAGTGAAAAGGAGGTGAGCTCCATATGGTGCTTTTGTGTTTGTAGGTGACTGTCTGCCCTGGCCCCACTTCTCAGATTGTGTTTCACACTTCAGTCCAAATTGGCAAGATATGTTGAAGATTTGAAGTAAATGGTGAGGTAAGTGCCCTAAAGTTTAAGAGGTTCTTTATCCATAGAATGGAAATAGATATGCATAGTGGTGGGATTCAAATAACAACTGGTTCTCTGCCCTAATAACCAACTGGGTAGGGGTGTGTCAGTGGTCATGTGCCTGGATGGTCATGGCCAGTGGGTCGATGGGTGCTTCGCCTTAGCTGTTACAATGTAATAAGGGTTAACCAGAGAGCCAGTTTCTGTAAGCAAGGCAATAAAGATTAGGCTAGAAACAACAACAGAATGTTTCCATCCTGCCTTCCTTACAGGATTAGCCCTGTAAAGTGGAAAAAAACCAAAATGAAATTTCTTCCAACAACCGGTTCTCCAAACTGCTTAACAACAGTGTTCCTGAATAGGTGCGAACTGGCTGAATCCCACCACTGGATATGTACATCATTTCACATATTAAGATTTGCCATGGTTCATGTGGTTTGCATTTTTAAAGTTGTTTCAAGTTGTGTATGAGGGCACCTTCTAACAAGGCAGTTACAACTGTGGCATTTGTTTCATACTTCATTGCATTTTGTAATGGACAAGTTGGGAGCTTAACTCATTGTTCTGAGATATTTCGGAATTTCATTTTAAATTGTAGGTAATGGCTAACTTTTTTCCTTCTACAATATGTGTTTTATGTAATTGCCCTCAAAGTATGATGATTCCAGTAGGAGTTCTTGCTCTGTGGACCTGTGGTACAAATTCTGTTTTTTAAGAATATTTCGTAGCTTTTTGTTGTGCTTAAGATAATAATAGCTCATTCAGATGTTTGGTTTTTCCATTATCATCTTTAAGAATCAAATTTGTATCACAAATATGTTTTTGGTCTGTTTTGAGATGATTTCATAAGATATCTAAAGAGATAGAGTGATTGTAACCTTTTGGACTACATATAGTCCTTGACTTATGACTGGTCATTTAACAACCATTTTAAATTTCAGTAGGCCCAGAATGGGTGCTTTAGGCCCAGTAAAGCACTTCTGGCCATTGTAAAATGAGTCACATGATTGTGATTTGGATTTTTTTGCCAGTTTCTGGTAAAAAACGTCCATTTAGAAGAATTCTAAGGGTTCATACTTAGGGACATGGCGTTGACTTAATTACTGTGGGTCCACTTAGCCATGGTGATTCATTTAATAGCCAGTGCAAAAAATGTGAACTCGGGTCTGGTGACATGGGAGCCTGGAATTATAACCTTAACAATTTATGACTGGAAATCTGATCCCAATTGTTGTAAATTAAGGCCTACCTGTAGGTATACTGTAAAATAATCCTTGCCTGCTCTGAATTTTGAAGTATTCAAGACATACTATGCATGAAACTTTACTCTGAAGAAAGATAAAATATATTTTTTAAACTATATTTTTTTCACTTGAAATCTCTCTAGATTAAACTCTTCTGTTCCTTCCTTCCTGATGAAATGTACTTTGACTAGCCTGCTAATCTAATACTTGGAGTATATTAAGTAATAATAATTTAATACTTTGTAAAGAAAAATTAAAACAATAGTCTATTCTTCATTTTATTAAAGTATATTATAGGTTCTACACCTCTGTGAAAAATCTCTACTTTCTTGATTTATATATATAGATGAAAGTACATTCAATAATTATAGCTCTAAGAAAAACAACAACAGTAAAATTGTTTTTGCATTTTATGTCATAAAATTAAATTTAATATCAGGTACAAATTCTAGAAAGAATGAAGCCTTGAGCTGTAAATGCTTTTAGGGTGATTCAATTCCAGATACATAAAGTTTACTAACTCCCTTCTCATAATCTGTTATTTTTAAACAGGTTAATCTGGGGAAGTTAATCCTGCAGTATATAATTTATAAACATGAGGGTGAGTAACCTTTGATGACTACATCAAACCATGAAATAATAGAATACTCTGGTTTCTTTCAGGTATCCTGCATTTCAAGTTTAGCCATATTAATAGTTAATTTTCAAGGTTGTTGAGAACAAAATGTTTCCTGTGTTAAGGTCATTTCTTGACAGAAGATGTGCTGAGAACCATTAATATCAAATGATTAATGCAGACACATGAGAAAATAAAAGAAGGTGGAGATTCCCCCCCCCCTTATTAAAAATTACTTTTGTGCATACTGTATGTTATATCATCAACATTAATTTAAAGTAGTATTTCATGAACTGTTAGTCAAAACAGTTTGTGGAATTGTTGGAGACTATATTCTATATCCGTGATGGCAAACCTATGGCACATGTGCCACAGGTGGCACACGGAGCCATATTTGCTGGCACAGCAGCCCTTGGCAGCCCTCAGCTCCAGCACACATGTGCGCGCTGGCCAGCTGATTTCCAGCCTTCCGGAGGGCCGTGGGGGCCTTTTTCACACTCCCCAGGCTCTGGAGGCTTTCCTGAAGCCTGGGGAGGACGAAAACAGTCTCCCCCAGCCCTTTGGAAGGCTGGAAATCAGGAAATCCTAAGGAGCCTGGGGAGGGTGAAAATCCTTTCCCATGCGGGGGTCGCTCACGCATGCATGGTGGTGGGGTCACTCATGCATGCGCGGGTGGGTGGGCACACCCTCACGCACACAATAGTGTTTGCACACACAGTTTTGGCACACTTTATAAAAAGTTAGCCATTACTGCTCTATATCATTGCTTATACATTTCCTTTCTTCACACTCTCCATGGAATTTTTTTGCATCTTACAGGGTCCAATGATTTCACATTTTTCCCAATAAAAAACAGCTTTTTAAAACTGAACGGTTAAAACACCAATTTTCCAACCTTATATGTCTATGCTATATGCTTGGTCTTGCATTTAATGTGTTAATGGTTATTAGAAACTAAAGTAAACCTGGCTACTTCCTTATTTCAGATGAATTTCATAATTTATTGGAGGCTGTTTTTGTTTGCCAACAAGTTACATTTATTGATACTATATAATCCAGCATTTACTAGAAAAAGACTTTATGCTTGGGATGTGTAAATGCATGGAAAGGAGTTAGGGAACGTCTTGCGGAGTAAATGGAATGATTTCCCCCTCCCTTCTGTTCAGTCTGAGTCTCAGAGACTCGCTGGACAAGCCCTTGTAATTTTCTTGGCAAGATTTTTCAGAAATGGTTTGCCATTGCTTCCTTCTGAGAGAAGGGCTGAGAGAAAGTGGCTAACCCAAAATCACTGAGCTGGCTTTAAACCTAAAGCGGGACTGGAACTCAGAGTCTCCTGTTTTCTAGCCTGCTGCCTTAATCACTATACCAAGCTCACTTTCAAATGGAATGTACTTTTATTTGTGTTATTTGCTTTTGCCCTGTGACAGACTAAGTGTCAGAAAGTAGACAAGCTATCATTATTTGTATCTATTTGTATGTATAAAAGTTAAACACAGGAGCAGAAAAACTCTTCTTTATTTCTTGATCTTCCCATGATACAAATACTGTACAACATTTTTGAAAGAAGTGAGCAGTTACCCTGTGAGATTTACAGCAGTAAAGCAAGATGTTATTACTAAATTACTACTAACTAACTAACTAACTAACTAACTAACTAACTAACTAACTAACTAACTAACTAACTAACATCAGCAATGCAACCATAATCTAGTCCTATTATCTGTAAATGCATTCAATCAGTCCAGAGCTTTCTGAATGTAAAATAATGGGTCAATCCATGGAATTATCAACCTCCTTGAAAATAACTTTTAGGAAAAGCTATATTGCAGAAACAAAATAAGTTTACTTTTCAGGGAATGGATAGATTGGCAATTTGAGAGTTTGAGTTCTTTACTGTGAGCTACAATAGTAGCTTAGGAGAGAGAAAACGTACGTTAATATGGATGTAAGAAAGTGTCAACATTTAAAAAAATGAAAGTTAAACCTTTAACGCTGTCCATTTTGAGGTAGTGAGAAGAGAAAATGCTTCCTACTTTCTCTGCATAGACTCATGTCCTTCTGATTCCAGGTGTTATTTACTTTTGAAAATACTGTATTTATACCATATAAATAAAAGACTAAGTGGATATTTTGTTCAACAGTACAAAATACTGAGACTGGTTTTCATTAAAATAATGTACATCCTATTAAAGATAATATGTAATTTGCTCTTGGAGAAAACCTATAAGTGATTCAGAAGAATCTGATAGGTATGATGACAATATATATATATATATATATATATATATATATATATATATATATATATATATATATATATATATATATATATATATATATATATATATATATATAGTCTATAATATGGACACACAAATGAGTCATGACAGTACCCTGTTTCCCTGAAAATAAGACCTCCCCAGGTAATAATTCCAATCGAGTTTTTGAGCGCATGCACTAAAATAACCCCTCCCCCCAAAATAAGCCCTCCTCCCAAATATTGCAACACAGGAATAGCCATGAGATGACCACGCTCGCCGCCTCCTGCACCCAAAAATAATAAGACCTCCCCAAATATAAGGCCAAGTGCTTATTTTGGGAGTCAAAAGAAAATAAGACACTGTCTTATTTTTGGGGAAACATGGTACTAGAACAGATAGCTCTCTACATGGTACTAGAACGGATGTGTTAGCCCTCTAATAGGAGACTCACAAATAGCATATTGACAGTTCTAGATCCTTAGAACTGTTACAGTATGAGGCCAGAGGATTGCAGGAATCTTTTAATAGCTGTACCATGTTATCTTCACAGCTTCATCTTACCAGTTGAAAATAAAACTGCATTAACTCAAAGGCTTGTTTATTTAATCAGTTGGTGATCTAGGCAAATTCCTTATAATTGTTTACTCAGTTATTTTCTAATATACAGTAACAATTTCTTTCATTTTTTTCATTTTTTCATTTATTAAGATTTATAGGCCGCCCTTCTCCCTGAGGGGACTCAGGGCGGCTTACAATCACAGGGAAGGGGGTGCAGTAATAAAGACAAACAATAAGTGAACAAAATAAAATAGTAAAACACAACTTGCATTCAACAGTCAACACTCGGGCGGGTAATTTAAGAACTTATCCCCAGGCCTGCTGGGAGAGCCAGGTCTTAAGGGCCGTGCGGAAGGTCTGGATGGTGGTGAGGGTACGGATCTCAACGGGGAGATCGTTCCACAGGGTCGGAGCTGCAACAGAAAAGGCTCTCCTCCGTGTAGTCGCCAGTCGACATTGACTGGCAGATGGAATCCGGAGGAGGCCCAATCTGTGCGATCTAATCGGTCGAAGGGAGGTAATCGGCAGAAGGCGGTCTCTCAAGTACCCAGATCCACTACCATGGAGTGCTTTAAAGGTGGTCATCAATACCCTGAAGCGCACCCAGAGATCGACAGGTAGCCAGTGCAGCTCGCGGAGGATGGGTGTAATGTGGGCGAACCGCGGTGCGCCCACTATCACTCGCGCGGCTGCATTCTGGACTAACTGCAGTCGTCGGATGCACTTCAAGGGCAACCCCATGTAGAGCCCATTGCAGTATTCCAGCCTTCCTGTGATCTACAAGGGCTCGAGTGACTGTTGCGAGAGCCTCCCGGTTCAGGTAGGGCCGTAACTGACGGGCCAGGCGAACCTGGGCAAATGCCCCCCTGGTCACAGCCGACAACTGATGGTCAAAAGTCAGCTGTGGATCCAGGAGGACTCCTAGATTACGGACCCTATCTGAGGGGTATAAAATTTGACCCCCCAGCCTGAGTGTTGGAATATCGGCCAAATTGTTGGGAGGGAAACACAACAGCCACTCGGTCTTGTCCGGGTTGAGTACCAGTTTGTTAGCGCTCATCCAGTTCTTAACGGCCTCAAGACCCTGGTTCATCACGTCCACCGCTTCATTGAGTTGGCACGGGGCGGACAGATACAATTGTGTATCGTCCGCATATTGATGGTATTTTATCCCGTGCCTCCGGATGATCTCGCCCAGCGGTTTCATGTATATGTTAAATAGTAGGGGGGATAAGACCGAACCCTGCGGCACCCTGTATGTTAGGGGCCTCAGGGACGATCTCTGCCGCCCGACCAACACCGACTGCAACCTGTCCGAGAGGTAGGAGGAGAACCACTGCAAAACAGTGCCTCCCACCCCCACCTCCCGCAGTCGTCGCAGAAGGATACCATGGTCGATGGTATCGAAAGCCGCTGAGAGGTCAAGGAGAACCAGGATGGACGCATGGCCTCCATCTCTGACCCTCCAGAGATCATCAGTCAATGCGACCAAAGCGGTTTCAGTGCTGTGACCAGGTCTGAAGCCGGACTGGAAGGGGTCAAGATAACTAGCTTCCTCCAAGGCCCGTTGAAGCTGGAAGGCCACCACCTTCTCAACAACCTTCCCAATAAAGGGGAGGTTGGAGACAGGACGATAGTTGTTTAAAATGGTTGGATCCAAGGATGGTTTCTTCAGGAGGGGTCTCACCACCGCCGTCTTAAGTGCGGCGGGGAAGTGCCCCTCCCAAAGGGAGGCGGTCACAACCGCCTGGATCCAGCCATGTGTCACCTCCCTGCTGTTGGCAACCAGCCAGGAGGGACACGGGTCCAGAATACAGGTGGAGGCACTTACAGCTCGAATGGCCTTGTCCACATCCCCAGAGGCAACATCCTGGAACTCAACCCAGAGATGGTTTGCCAAGTAATCCCCCTGTGTCTCGGCTGGATCTACGGCGGTGGAGTCCAAGTCCGACCGAAACCGAGCAGCTTTGTCCGCCAAGAACTGGGCATAGTCCTCAGCCCTACCCTGCAAGGGGTCTCCCACATCCCTCCTATTGAGGAGGGAGCGGGTGATCCTAAACAGGGCGGCTGGGCGTGACTCGGCGGACGCTACCAAGGCGGAGATATGCGTTCTTTTGGCAACTCTTAGTGCCCGGATGTAATCCTTGGTGCAGGTAGTTAAAAGTGCTCGGTTCGCCTCGGACTTATCGGACCTCCACAGGTGCTCTAGGCGTCTCCTCCGGCGCTTCTTCTCCCGGAGCTCCTCGGTGAACCAAGGAGGTCTCCGGGATCCCCTGACCCGGAGGGGCGCCAGGCGGCATCGGAGTCTCCGCCGAACTGTGGGCGAGAGTGTCGGGAATTACCCCAAGCTCCGTCTGGAACCTCAAAGGGTCCATAAGTCGCCTGGGGCGGAACCACCTGGTCGGTTCCTCCTCCCTACGGTGGGGGTTTGGCCTCCGGAAGTCAAGCCTCAGTAGGCAGTGGTCTGACCACGACAGGGGTATGATCTCATTACCCCTCAGACCAAGATCACGCATCCACTGCTCCGAGAGGAATACGAGGTCGAGCATGTGACCCGCTGTATGAGTTGGGCCCCGGATTACCTGGGTCAAGTCCATGGCTGTCATGGAAGCCATGATCTCCTGCGCCCCGTCAGAGCGTTCGCCGAGCGATGGCAAATTAAAGTCCCCCAGAACTATAAGCCTGGGGAGCTCAACTGCCAGCTCGGCTACTGACTCGAGGAGCGAGGGGAGGGATGCTGCAACGCAGTTGGGAGGCAGGTACGTTAGCAGCAGACCCACTTGACCCTTGAGGTCCAACTTTATCAGCAGGGACTCACACCCGGCAAGCTCCGGAGCAGGGACCCTACGAGGTAACAGAGACTCCCGGATAATAATAGCCACACCGCCACCCCTTCCCTGGGCTCTCGGCTGATGAAGCACCTGAAATCCCTCTGGGCACATCTCTACAAGGGGGACTCCTCCTTCTGTGCCCAGCCAGGTTTCAGTAATACATGCCAGGTCTGCCCTCTCGTCAACAATTAAGTCCCGGACGAGGGGAGCTTTGTGAACAACAGACCTGGCATTTAGCAACAGCAGCCTGAGACCAGGGTCCTGACTACTCACGCCATCTGGTCTTGGAGTGGGACTCATAGGGCCGGAAGGAGGGATCTCTGTAATGTAGCGAACCCTCCTTCCCCGGTAATGGCTTGCCCTAAAGTCCCCGCCACTTCGATTTTCCTTTGTCCTTTTTTCTCTTTCCTTTTTCCCTTGTCTTGTTATATGCTAGATATTATATGTTGAATTATTAAGTCTTTGATTACATTGTCATGTAATACTTCATTCTGAATGTTTATTGAAAAATAAAAACCATGTAACATGTATTCAATCATTAAAAATCTATCCTTTTCTTCAATTGGTAGAAAATGCTACAGAGAGCATTCAGAAAGACAGTTCCTTATGGTACCCAACGAAATATATGTATTTTGTGTTTTTCACCTTAACATTTTTCCTAGTATGAAAAAAACATGATAAATGGATGATGAAAACACCTGGATCTCTTTACAGACTTTAAAGACATTACAGCCTTTAAAATCTTGTCTAGAATATTCTGTGTTACAAAACATTCTGAAAAGTATTTATAAACGTATTAGAAAAATGTTTACAGAATTTAACCTGCATTTAATTTTGCATATATTGAAATTTATCATCTGGTGTTATAGATATAGCATCTATATGTATAGATATAGTATCCTATATTAAGTATTTATATGTAGGTCAGGAGATCTGACTTATCTAAATGATTTGATCCATATTTAGAAATTGGCTTGCTCAATTCAAATTTCCATTTAAATAAGAGAATATTAACTCCAAATGCATGCCTTTAGAATATTACAGTTTTTTGAGAAACTGAATATTTCTTGATGAACTGAAGAATTCCAGATCCATTATTTTTATGTGGTTCTCTTGTATGTGATCTATTTGGGAGTTGGGACTTGGAAGAGTAAAATTATGTTTCTGTTCTAACAGTAAATATTTTGCTTCAAGAGTTTCCCTTAAATGTCTCCAGCTTTGCTTTGGCATTTATAAAGCAGCAGGATACCATTATCCTATGATAAAAGTCTTTTGCACAGACATGATAGTTTAATTAGAGCAATATGGAAACAACTTTAGTATCTTTGACATAGACTCTGCATAGTGAGTCATTGATATTATAACCAAAGACAGATTTTTGGCATTATTAAGGACAGTAGGAAAAGGATTTAGGAATATAAAATTCTTCTCCATTGAAATGGCAATTTTCTAAACAGATTCTAAACAGATAGACAAGGCCAGGGATTTGTCAGGGCCCCTAACAATGGCAAAAGGTGAAATCCCCAGTAATACTGCCATTAAACTTGGGGCACTCCAATATGTTATTGTGAGATTATGCTTGGTTTCAATAAGAATAATGTGTTTGTTTGTTTGTTTATTTATTTATTTATTTATTTATTTATTTATTTATTTATTATTTTATTATTAAAATTTATATGCCACCCAATCCCGTAGGACTCTGTTTCTGTTTTGCCTAGTAGATTTGCTTGTTCCTTGAATTGGCAGTACCATTATACTGCCAATTGTACTAAATACATTTTTGTCCTTTTCGCTGAATAAGTCTTAGGCTTGTATTTATAAGAATATAATTCTCCTAGAACAATTCTTGCACCAGTAGCAAAGAAAATGAGTTTATGAGGCAGGAGGAATGACTATATGATGGAAGATTTATCTGTGAGTTAGAAAAAAAATACGGAATTGTGTGATATTTTCAAAACAGTTTTTACTACTAATTTTAGGTAGAATCATTCTGGATCTAAGTTTATGGGTAGGGAATCTATTCTCATCTAAATTTATTATATATTAGAATCAGCAGTCTGCAAAATGTAGTCAATGGTAAGGAATAGAATGAATTATAATGAAATAACATTTTGGGAGTATTTGGCAAACCAATAATAACTTTGAATCCATTTGGAAATTCAGTTAATAGGGCTGCTTGTTATGTACCAGTACTTATACTCTGAGCAATGATGAGATTGCTTGTTATACAGAAAGTCCTCAACTTACGACTATAATTGAGCCCCAAATTTATGTTGCTAAATAAGACATTTGTTAAGTGAACTTTGCTCCATTTTACGACCCTTTTGCCACAGTTGTTAAGTGAATCCCTACAGTTGTTAAGTTGGTAACATGGTTGTTAAGTGAATCTGACTTCCTCATTGGCGTTGGTTGACAGAAGTTTACAAAATGTGATCACATGAATACCAGGACACTGCAACCATCATAAATATGAACCAGATATCAAGCATCCAAATTTTAATCAAGTGACCATTGGGATTCTGCAATGATCGTAAGTGTGGGAATTGTTTGTAACTCATTTCTTTCAGTGCTGTTGTAACTTCAAACA
Organism: Thamnophis elegans; assembly: GCF_009769535.1. Taxonomy (NCBI): domain Eukaryota; kingdom Metazoa; phylum Chordata; class Lepidosauria; order Squamata; family Natricidae; genus Thamnophis; species Thamnophis elegans. Next base: position 54,363,891 of record NC_045543.1, read on the forward strand.
GTCACTAAAGGAACTGTTGTAAGTCAAGGACTACCTCAGTGGTGGGTTGCAGGTGGTATGGCCCAATACAGGTGTACTGGAGCCTGCCTGGAGGACCGGGTACGGTTCCGGTACAGTGCCCCGGAGGGCCCACCCGTTTGCCCACACTCCTTACCTGTCTTTAAACTCTTCGGCGCTTCCGTGCAGGCATCACTGGAAGGTAAAATGTATGCGCACGATGTGCACGTTCATGTGGAGGATGCTGGGCCCCGCTGCAACCGTACCAGTTGTAACGGGATCCAGAACCCACCACTAGACTACCTGTACATAAAAAATGGAAATACTAATAGGATAGATGCTTTTTTCAACATTTATTCTAAGAAATAACTTGGTAGATGACGAGCAGCTTTCTACAATTACAGAACTGATGTGTGTGTGTGTGTGCGTGCGTGCGTGTGTGTATGTATGCATGTGTGTATAACTTTTCCAACTCAATCATTTTATCACTTCTCAATTTCCCAAAATTGTTTCCATGTTTTCCCTATCTATTGGAAAAAAGATAACGCTTATTTCTTAGTTTGGAAGAAAAGTCACAGCAAAGGTCTCAAATTCAAACTCAAGTGCTTGCCTGAGGCTGAAGTCTATACCACTAAACCCTTTTCTTATATTGTTGCAAAAGTCTCCAATGAATCAGTTTTTTTTAAAGAAGAGTATCATAGTATCAAATTAAACAATAGTAACAAAAAACCCATACACCTTAAACTGCCTTTTCACTATTTCATTTTGACCACTTACAAGGCAACATTCTTCGTTAATCGGATCCTAACATTTGGTTTGGTTATTATGAACCTAATCATTAACATTTGGCAGGATTTATCCCCTCAGAAAAAGCAACTAAACCTAAAATTATTTCCAATACTGCCAAGCAATAAAAATTGCATTGGCACTTCTCAAAGAGAGAGAGAAAAAAGTGTTTTGTCTTCAATTTGGCATATGCCACTTTCATAGTAAGAGGCAGTAATTTCTGGAAATTTAGCTCAGTTTCAAAGCTCAATTTTAATGGAAAGCAGGCTAAAAATTGATTACATAAATATATTTTATCACACACAGGGGAAAAAAACAGCTGCAGCTGTGAAGAACAAGGAAGCCATAAGTGATGTTGGCCTTGCCTGTCCATGCTTCAATCACTCCGTCACCAGTTTGTTGAGGTCCAACTTCAGCCTGGTGCACGCATGGCAAACTGACAGGCTCTGAGATATGTTCAGCTTTAATGGTCAGTAGGACACTGGCAGCTTTGTGGAGTGCACTGATGCAAAGAAAGAGTTTTGAAGTATTAAAGGATCTGCATTTCTGTAACTCCTACACAGGTGCAGACTACTGGGGACAGCCACACAAAGCTTCCACCAGGGCAGAACATTTGAAAGAGAGATTATTCAAATGCTGTGCACAATCCTATTATACACATGTTCCCCTTTTGTTGCCATGACACTTGCAACTTACCATATATACCTTTCATTTAAAACTCCATCAGCATCTTGATGTGGCAGAAGACTGTTTTCTCAGTCTTCCTCAAACTTAGTTTGTGCCAAAAACAATTTAAATTGAACCGATAGAGCTCACACTGTGGAGCTGCATATGGCTCTTTCATCCCTCTGCTGTGGATCCCTGTCACCAGTCGGCACCACAATTTTGAGAGGAGCTTCCAGTTGGGGTGGGGGAAGCAGGTGCGCCAGGAGGAGACTTTATGGCAAGGAGTAGGTTTTCTGATCAGCTCCACAATTGATAAGGCTTTCCATTAGGACAGGTAGAGGAAAAAGGATGCCGCTGTAGGAGGATACTCTATGGTGGGGAAACCAGACTTCTGGTCAGCTCCAGAATGGAAAGGGGGCTTCTGGTTAGGACCTTTGTGGCTCTTTGAGTGTTGCCGACCCCTGCCCTATTGGGATGTTAAAGTAGTATTCGACTTATGACCCACAATTGAACCCAACATTTCTGTTGCCAAGCCAAACAGTTGCTAAATGAGTTTTGCCCCATGTTATGTCTTTTCTTGCCACAATTGTTAAATGAATCATTGAGTTGCTAAGTTAATAACATGATTGTTAAGTGAATCCTGGTTTCCCATAGACTTTGCTTGTCAAAAGGTTGAAAAACTTGATCACATGACCCTGGAATATAGCAACCATAAATACATGCCAGTTGCCAAGTGTTTGAAGGTTGATTGTGTGGCCATGGGGATGCAAACATCATAGGTATGAAAAATGGTCATAAGTCACTTTTTTGATTGCTGTTGTAACTACAATCAATCATTAAAATGAATGGTTCAACTCTATAATAAAATTGATTATTGAATCATAAGAGCAATAGAAAACAGGTGAAGAGATGTTGGAAGAGTTGAATTTTGCAACCGAAGCATGCATTTAGGAACATAAGAATCAGAATGGTATATAGCTTCAAAGAGGTGGTTTGGTTTGGTAATGCTTTCACCTAAATAAATGCCTCATTAAAATGATCTTTAAAATAAATACAGTAAATGTAAAATGGAAGGGGATACAATTGTTTTTTTAACAATCAGATGAAATACACTACATTGTATGTAGAACTACTTGGAACTATTTGGTTAAATCAATATTTATTTCTTTGATCTCACCTTAAAATTAAAACAATGATGCTAAAGGGGTCTAACCACCAAATGAAACAGAACAATTAAAAATAATATAGAATTAAAAACAGGACATATGCATGAATGGGAGAAATAAAACCCAAATAAATAATGTAGTATATAGAACATCTTAGAAACAATCGAACTGGCTTACATTGTTCCATCAGAAACTAATCTTGGAAAACAGTAAGTTCACCGTTATGAGGCACTAGGTCTTTCTTCAAGCAATATTTATGCCTACATGTTTTAAAGTATTTGTCCATTTATACTCCAAACAATGCAATTCATTATATGCATCAATTCTGGCTTAGGAACTGGTTTATTCAAGTGGTCAAGATGACTTTAAGGAGGCGAACTTTGTGGGAGGGGAAACATCTTCCCTGAAGTCCACTCCACACTGTTCTTAGAGTTTCATTCCACTTCATAGAGTGGTGAATACTGTAGTGGGAGTTCTTATCTCCCAGACAGTATCATTCTTTCTTCAGGGTCTGGAAGATTAAATCTGGAAGTTGACCTCCTTCAAGTCCTGTTGTGTTTCCTCATTGTGATGGTGGTGTATGTTTCTGGGAGCGATGAGCAAAGAATACTGGTGATACCTGCCAGGGTATATGGTCCCAGAAGAGTCACTGAAAATATTATAGTCATTGCAACTGGCCAGCTAAATCTAGCAGGAAACTATATTTGGCAGCAATGTCATAGGTTGATGTTCTAGGCATCTGCCTATTGGGGCTAACAGCTGGAAATATTAAAAAGAAAAATATAATTGGACTATATATGGCTTAGGAAACTATGAAGCAGGATAACGATTTATTAATTTCTGTCAATCTAATAACTTCTTCATTGTTAGCACAATCTTCCAATAATAAAAATGACACACGTACAGACATCATCAGATGGAAGAAATCAAATTGGCTACATTATAGGTAGATGGATGAACAGACATGTCCATCAGAAACATCAGAAATTACTTTAAAGTCCTGAATCTCTTCCACTGAAGCTCTGTGGAATCAAATTAAAGAAGTTGTTAAGGATGAATAATGAAAAGAGACTGCCAAAGACCATAACAGAAGTAACAGAAAAAAAGTAAATTATTGTCAGAAAAAAATAATGGAAATAGCTAAGAACAGAAGAGAAGCCAAAACCAAAAAACAGTAAAAACACGAGGAAGGAATTTAGCAAAGAATTTCAGAGAGCTATTAGAAGAGACAAAGAGATCTCTGAATTCAGAAGGAGGTTTCAACTTTGAATTGGTGTGTTAAAGAATGCCAATGGGCAGATAGTAACTAATTTAAAGATCAAAAAGATTGGAAGGACTGAAATTCTGTATGTTAGAAATGTCAGCAATTCTGTCAGATACCTTAGAAGGCATTCTCTGTATACAGGAATTTCTAGTACTAGAAGATGAAGTTAGACCAGCACTTTGATCATTGTTAAATCAAAAGACTAGCGGGAATGATGGAATATCTAAAGAGCCATGGTACACAATGGAACTGATCATCTAAGTATGTGATATCTAGAAGATGACTTTAACTTGATGGTACATCATCATTATAATTTTCAGTCTGTTTATCTACAATTTGGAGGACACTGAAGATGGGAAAGTCTAGTGAAAGCTAGATGTGGGTGAATTTGGTGACTATGATGAGAACTAGAGCCAATTCATACTTTCAGTTGTTTTTGTTCATGCATTTCCTTCCTTCAACATCGTTCTGCTTTTGTTACATGCAAGTAAAATAACATTCATATTTATCCATGTCATTTTCATTTGCAGATGGAAAGGCTAGCTATAAGGTCAAAAGTTCAAAGGGAATATTTGCTCCTAGTCTGTGAGATGAGAACAAAGACAACCAGAAGTCCAGCAAAACCACAAGCAAAGATGGTTCCGTTTGATCCTAGTATGAAGATTGTAGATCTCTTAAAAGTGCAAAAACACAGTTTGGATATGAACTTGTATACAACTACAGTATACTATTAATTATCCTCTAATGTTATTTAACTATCGTACTCCATATTTTTCTCCTTTTTTCTCTTTTGCTACACACAAACACAAACACCCACACACGTTGTAGTGTTTCCTACTTCATGATTTTGAAGAGACAGAACAATAATTTCAAGCACTGATAAGTCCCAGCAAGGCAGTTACTAACCATAAGGTTCCCTCCCCCCAAGACATTACAGAAACAAAGCTCTCACTTGTGTTTTTGTTCAGCCTTAAAGAAGGATTGTTTCAGAGAAAACTATCTCAACTTACAGAAATACTGAGGATATTGGTCCATTTTCATAGTGAAAACAATGTCAATCCTTGAAACAGTAATAAATTTCAATTAATAAAATTAATTGAAGCAATCTATGGTTACATTTTGTTCTGGAACATTATCTGTGATAAACTTCAAGTTCAGCCTAGTATTTCCTACATGTAGTAAGAGTATTTCTTATTCCAGAGAATACTGATGGTGGAAGTCAGTTTATGAGCTCGTCAGTGGAAATCAAGGGTAGCTTTCTTAGATCTATTGCTATGCCTCACCAGTGACAGTTCAAGTTTTCTGCAACTCACAGAAAGTCTCTAGGGATATCGTTTGTCATCCTTTGTCAACACTGCTCTTCCGTGTTGTGTAAACACAAGGTGATATGTCATCTATTGGACAAACTGTGTTATAAAGTTCATCAGCCTGGCAACTTTTACTCATGCTTACAGATAAAATGTATAAGTTTCCATCATAATTGAAAAGATATCCATTGGACAAATAATGCTGAGGGATACCAACTCAAAGTACATCAAAGGACTGAAAAGGCTTGGCTTGTTTTCACATCAAATTCCATCTGCCTTAGAAAGCTGAGCCCATAGTTGATGTCAAATGAACCTAGTGGGAAAGATTTCAAAATAATATTCTGTGTCAATCCTTGTTTTCCAGTTTCATGTATGTGTTAAAATTTGCATCTGATCCACTATGGGCTGGCATGAATCAGGCTTACTTGTAGCTGCTTGTGCCTAATATTTAAAACAATCTCTTACTAAAGGTATACCTTCATACAAAGTAATGCAAAAATATTAAAGAGGGTTTGTAATTCTTTTTGAAGTGGAATGCAATGAATACTATCTGATTTAGTCAATAGTTGAAAAATAATTACTTAAGCAGTAGCTCATATATCTTACGATGTAAGATTAACATAAGTTATTCTTCCCCTGTGTCCTTAATCAAGCAACCTCTTTAGTATATAGTATATTTCTGCTGCATGCCTTGATTGGTCTTGTCCAACTTGTGGGCCTCCAAATATGTTGGCACTATCAATCATATTATTCCCAACCAAAATGGTTATTGTCAACTGAATTCTTTAAAGTCAAAGGTATATTATATTACATCTTATTTGTGAATGGTAGGGCTCTACTGTGTTGTTTTGCTTCTCTCTAGATTGAAGGACAGAGACATGTTGCTTCAGTGGCTAAGACACTAAGCTTGTCGATCGAAAGGTTGGCAGTTCGGCGGTTTGAATCCCTAGTGCCGTGTAACGGGGTGAGCTCCCATTACTTGTCCCAGCTTCTGCCAACCTAGCAGTTTGAAAGCACGTAAAAAATGCAAGTAGAAAAATAGGAACCACCTTTGGTGGGAAAGTAACAGCGTTCCATGCGCCATTGGAATTTAGTCATGCTGGCCACAAGACCACAGAGATGTATTTGGACAGCGCTGGCTCTTCGGCTTTGAAACGGTGATGAGCACCGCCCCCTAGAGTCGGGAACGCCTAGCACCTATGTGCGAGGACAACCTTTACCTTTAGATTGAAGAACACATTTTTTTAAAGGACATCCTGAAAGTCCCACTCCAAAATGTAGTCTGAACAAAAGTTAAATCTTATGAAATTTAAAGCAAAATTGTAGTTAAAACTAAATTGACATGATTATTTCTGAATATCCTTAATAATAATAATCTTGTACGACATTAAAAAAATACATGTGATAATTTTTTTCTGAGCCCAGGAACTTAAATAGTTATTTTAAAAATATTGTAGTACAAGAGCAGAAGGTTGCATTTGTGGAACCAAAGAAACAATTGACTTCCTCCCCAAGATCACATGCAGTCAAGAGGCCCCACCTGAATACATTCACTGATGAATAAGAGCTGAGGTACAGACACTGACTTTCCAATATACTGTAACCTAACCTCTTTTTTCCTCCTTGCCTATTCTATCCTGAAAATCTTACTTTCTTCTTGTGAGCTGATGTAACCAGTTTAGTAACACAATTTGGTGGCAACATTTGGAGAGAATCATAAATCACATCCAAGGAAGCCATACAAAACCCATTTGGACTGTGGGCTTCTGGTACATAAGATAAGCTTCAGCTGAATAAATGTTCCCCATGACTGCATTTGTTCCTCTTTTCTCCTGTGAAACCAGTTTGTATTTGATAAATATATTTAAACCATTTTTAACAAAACCCTACACTAGTTTCACAATGGTCCAAGCTGGATCTTTGATAAAATGACCTAATGACTAAGATCTCACTATATTGCATTTTAATTATTTCCTTTGAAGAAGAGTAGTTTACAGGCCTTAAATACATAATACAAAAATACAAAAACTAATCAAAGTTTAAAACTAATTAAAGTCATAGAAGATTGGGGTTGGGGTTTCAGTTAAAGGGAAGCCTGTCAAATTGGAGGCCCATGGGCCAGATAGGTCATGCGCAGGTTACACCCACCCCAGTTCCGCAAAGGCAAAAAATGTCATGATATGTCACATGATGCGATCGAGTTTGACAAACATGTTTAAGGGCTCAGCTATTGCCTCCCCCCTCCCCCCCAGATTGCTAACTGTAATTTGATGCCAGCAACTCCTATTAGTGGCTAATGTATTTGTAAATTAGATGTGCAAAACGTGTATTTTCCGGAAGTGATTCTTCTGTAATAGAAAGTGGTTTGTGATATTCTACCATATCTTTCTTATGAACAGTGGTTTATGGTTTAACATGTCTATACCCAGCTAACTGAGCTAACTGTATGATCATTTATTTTAAAACTATTGAAAGTTTCAGTGCCACTGAAAGAGTTACCTAAAGCTGGTCCTCAAACTTACTTGTAGCGTTTCCGCAGTCACATGACCAAGCACCTGGAAACCAGCATGTATTTACAATGGTAGAAGTGATTCGGGGTCATGTGGTTGCCATTTCTGACTTTCTCAGGGGGCTTCTGACAAGAGAAATTAAAATACAAGCTTGATTTGCTCAACAACCATGTGATATACATAACTGCTGTGGCAAAAAAGATCATAAATTTGTACACAACTCACTTAATGACTGATGGATGTTCCAGTCTCAATTGTGGTTTGTTGTGGATTTCCTGTATTTTGAAACTGACTTTAAACTGCTGACCTAATGGCAGGGGTGGGTTCCTGCCAGTTCTAACCTCTTCTATAGAAGAGATTCCTCAAATCTACAGTACCGTTAAGAACCAGTTCCAGCTTCCTCCCACCGCCTGTCCAGACATCATCAAGATGAAGAGCGAGAGGAGGTATTCTGGGAGTTGAAGTCCACAAGTCTTAAAGCTGTCAAGTTTGAATACCCCTGGGGGTTTTTTTCTAAAGGGTTAGGGGTGCAAGGATCTTGTAACTTGACAGCTTTAAGACTTGCACACTTCAGTGCCAGAGTTCCTGAGCCAACATGACTGGAGAAGGAATTCTGGGAGTTGAAGTCCACAAGTCTTAAAGCTGTCAAGTTTGAACACCCCTGGTTTTTTTTCTAAAGGGTTAGGAGTGCAAGGGTCGTGTAACTTGACAGTTTTAAGACTTGCGTGCTTCAAATGTCAGAGTTTCTGAGCCAACATTTTGGTTGCTAAGCAAGAGCGTTGTTAAGTGAGTTTCACCACATTTTACAAGTTTGCCATGCCTACCCGGTTCACATGGCTGGCAAGCCACTCCCACCCAGTCACATGGCTGCCGAGCCACACCCACAAAGCAGGCCACACGTATAGAAGAGGTTCTAAAAAAATTTGAAACCCACCACTGCCTAATGGCCCCAGTATTTCGCCTAATTTTTAGATTTTCCAATTTATTCCTTCACCTCTGCTTTTTGTATCATCTTGCTTGAGGTTTTGGAGAACTAGAAAATTAATTCTCATTGCTTTTCATTATGTATAATAACAATTTTGCCCAATGATGAATTTTTTTTCCTTATGAAATCCCCAAAGTTACATTTATTATTAGAATACTTTTGAGAATCATTAGAATTAATTAGGAGATCATAATGGATTTAATACTTCTGAAGGACAAGGATGTATTTTTGAAATTAATAAAATAATTTCCTTTCTCTCTTCATTTCCTGCATTTAGTTTGAGAAGCAACCGAGCAAATCAAATATTCTATTCTGACTAAGCATGTAACAACCTCTCTCAACTATGATTTGGCATAATACTTTGTACTATGTTTTAAAGACCTGCATGCTATAGCAGTATTTCATAACTCCATGGCAATAGGGATCAACAATTTAGGTAGTTCTCAATAATGACTGTAATTGAGACTGTGAACTGAGTAATATGGCCATAAAGTGAAAAATCATGTGATCATTGCAGTTGATCATGTGATCAACTGCAATAACTGCAGTTATGGCTGTGTTTTAAAGCAAATTATTGTTAAGTGAGACATCATGTGACCATGATTTGAGGCTTCCTATTGGCTTTCCCTGTTGCCTTAATTTGTTGGAAGTTGGTAGTGAAGATTGCAAGTGATGATCACATCATAATTGTGAGCTGGTTGCCAAGAACTCAAATCACAATAACGTGGCCTCAGGAATGCTGCAATGGCCGCAACTTTGAGGACTGGTCATAAGTCTCCTCATTCTGGAGGAGTAAGACGGAACGGTCACTGAATGAGGACTATCTGTATGCAAGTTCAGACTGACAGCACTGGAAACCCTAAGTTCTTTGTAAACATTGCTTTAAATCTCACTACACATTTCCATTTTGTATTCCTTTTTACCTGATTGTCTCTTTCCCTCAGAATTTAATTCCACTGCCAATTTTACATTCACCCCAAATTTGTTGCTGTGTTGAGTTATCCCTTAAGGGCCATGATCAAATGGTTACAAAGTGTAAGAATTTCCATGGACCCAGTGGCAACAATACTTTTTATTGTCTAAAAGTGATTTTCATCTGTTAGACTTAAAGCATTTACTGTGAATAAACTTGGTTCCTTGACAACAGGGCTGGATAATCTCCATCAAGAGCTTTCATGTAAACAATGCTGTGAAATTATCATTTACAAAGAATCTGCCTGCCCTATGCATTTGACTTGCGAAGGCAGGGGTGGGTTCCTGCCAGTTCTAACCTCTTCTATAGAAGAGGTTCCACAAATCTACACCCTAACCCGTCCGCACATCATCAAGATTAAGAGTGAGAGGAGGAATTCTGGGAGTTGAAGTCCACAATCTTAAAGCTGTAAAGTTTGAACACCCCTGGGTTTTTTTTCTAAAGGGTTAGGGGTGCAAGGATCTTGTAACTTGACAGCTTTAAGACTTGCGTGCTTCAAGTGCCAGAGTTTCTGAGTCAACATTTTGGTTGCTAAACAAGAGCGTTGTGAAGTGAGTTTCACCACATTTTACAAGTTGGCCATGCCCACCTGGTCACATAGCTGGCAAGCCACTCCCACAAAGCAGACCACACCTACAGAAGAGGCTCTAAAAAAATTTGAAACCCACCACTGTGCGAAGGCCTGCTATATATATCCTACTTAACCCATATAAAGCTAAGGGGTCAAGCTTCCCCTCCCCCAATGTAAAGATGTCCCCAACCCTATTAACATTTAGGATGGAAGTGAAAACAATCCTTTTTTCATTGGGTGTTGAATTTTACTTTGGGAGTGGCCAAGCTAAGGTAGTCATTATTACCAATGGCTCTATATGGCTCTATATTATTGTGGCTCTATATGGCTCTATATTATTGTGGTTTGATAGTAGTGTTCATTGGTGAGCCACCCAGAGAATTGTGGTAAGGCAGCAAAGAAATTGAACAAAATAATAAATAAATAAATCCACATTATATATGAGTGATGTGCCTGGATATTTGGGGGTGGGAATTTGGTTGATTTAGGAGGGCATTTTTAATGCTTATTTGTAGATATTTACAATACTTTTGATTACTTCCATCTCAAATGGAGGGGACTGGAGATTAAAACATGAAGAACAATTGCAGGAACTGGGTATGTCTAGTTTAATAGAAAGAAGGACTAGGGGAGACATGATAGCAGTGTTCTAATATCTCAGGGGTTGTCACAAAGAAGAGTGAGTCCAACTATTCTCTAAGGCACTTGAGGGTAGAACAAGAAGCAATGGGTAGAAACTAATCAAGGAGAGAAGCAACTTAGAACTGAGGAGAAATTTCCTGACAGTTAGAACAGTTAATCAGTGGAACAGCTTGCCTCCAGAAGTTGTGAATACCCCAACACTGGAAGTCTTTAAGAAGATGTTGGATACCCATCTGTCTGAAATGGTATAGGGTTTCCTGCCTAGGCAGGGGTTTGGATTAGAAGACCTCCAAGGTCCCTTCCAACTCTGCTATTGTATTATTGTAAATGAGCAGTTAATGATGGTGGTCATTGCCAGTGTTGGTAGAAAGTATGAAAATCAATCAGGAGGCATGTGTGGCAGCAAAAACAAAGGTTTGCCCCTTTGATTTGTGTGTCGGCATCATGCAGTCACACAAGGGGTGGTAGTTAATTGCATTACCCCTTTGCTTTTGCTGAGAACTCCATGGAATTGCTACTAATTTTCATCAGTGTTGGTCAGATGAGACTCCAGGTCATTAAATGGAGCTGGTGTTCACGCCATTTTACCAAGCATACCCATCTTTTCATATATATATAAGTTTCCCAATGGGCATTTTGATACAATATGCATATTTCTAGAAAACATTCATATTTTGCTCACTTATAAGGTACATTCAGTGGTGGGTAGCTCCCAGTTCGGCCCGGTTCGGCTGAACCGGTAGTAGCGGTGGTGGGAGGCCCCGCCCACCGGCCCAGACGCTTCTGCGCATGAGCGAGGAGGAGTGAGCCCAAACTTGTAGTAAAAATATTTGCAATTCACCACTGGATACATTGGAATGGAACTGTTTCTCATTTGGAAAATGTGTAAAGCAAAAGAGCAGAGAAAATAATAAGGGGGCCATCCCTTCTTTTGCTCTAAATACAATTCAAACCTGGTTATACCGACAGAGTGCAGGGTCATCCATTCTGTGTATTTGATCAAACCAAGGAATATGACTCTGGTTTCTATTCTTTGTCTGAATGGCACTTCTTCAGTGAGAGGGAAAACTTTGAATAATGTTTTCGAGGAAAGATGGCTATGGCCCTTTCAAACTGATGAATAGGAATGGATTTTATATGTGTAGGTGTATATTGCTGAGAACTACTGTAGGTTTTCAAACATATAGGAATACTTCAGTTAACCCAGTTTCTGTTAACACTGAAAATTAATTGGTTTTAACTTGCATTGGTTTTGGAATCTTTCATCATTTACTTGCAATCCCCTATTATTGTGTAACTCTCTCAAGATCTTAGTCACAATTACAAATATTTGGGAGCTCAGAAATGTTTCTCATGTATTTTACAACAGTCCTTCATCGCAACATAGATGTCTACTTTTTTCTTGTAATTTTTGGAAATTGATGTAAATTATATAGAGTTGGGTTTTTTATCAACTTATTCTGCTGAAGTCTTTCATGGCTGCTAATGTATTTTCTCAAGATTTTTGAATAGTTTGTAACTATTACTAAGAACAGGAACATTTTCATTAAAGGTTATGCAATCCTTCCCTTATTTTTAATCAAATAGGTTATAGAAATCAAATTTTATTGCTGTAGACTATTTCATGAAAGAGTTGATTTTGGTGGCCTTTAAAATTAACCTAATTAGTATATTTTTTTGTTTTGCATAATTTAGTCAGTTACTTGCTCCACTTTTTTGAATAAACAGTGAAGTTGGTGAGATAAATCCATAACTGGACCTTCTAATTTTTTATATAGGTTATATACTCTAGGTATTTAAAATTAAATAGTGTTTAATGATGGGAGTAAAGTAATGCTGGAAGGTAAAGCTTAATTATGGGAAAATTTCAAAATGATGGATTTGGTAATTGGTGAATTGGCAGTTTATCAAAAGACAGAAATGTAATTAAAGCAACAGCTGTCTGAGTTTTGGAACAAATCCCTTATGATTACAGAGAAAAGGCAGAAAGTACTATTTACTAAAAGTATAAAAACTGAAGAGATGCTCTTGAGAAGAACTGAAAGAAATAGTTATTACTTGAGTAAGCAAAGTTTTAGAAAAAATTATTACTTAGATTAAATTTGCATCACATGTTTGATTGAATCCACAGAGGTGTTATATGGACACCAAACCATAGTCAGAAGTGGTATAGGAGAGCACTGAGGCAACCTGGGCTATTTTGGATTAGCCATGTGTCAAATAACAAACCCAATTAACTGGGGGGATAATTTCCAAAATCACAAAGTCAATTCTCAAAGAAAAATAGGAGAAACAAGGCCACTATAACAAGTCTTGCTATAACAAAACTCTATGCCTGTGATGGTGAACCTATGGCATGCATGCCAAAGGTGGCACGCAGAAGCCCTCTCTGCTGGCACGCTCACTGTTGCCCCAGGTCAGATTTCAGTGGTGTTTTTTTTTGTGAGCTTCTTTTTCCCTGCAAACGACAAAACAGAAACTCTTGAAAAAAGAAGCTCTTATGTCTTGCCATACTGCTGTTGTTGGGATGCCCTGCCTCCTGCTGGCCAGCTGGTCTCCGGGTCTCTGCAGCGCATGTGCGCATGTTTGTGCATGCACATGTTCACGACTTTCAGTTTGGGCATGCGTGCATGCGCAGTTTGGAAGCTCGGTGGATAAGAGGTTCGCCATCACTGCTCTATGCTAAAGCTTGAATGCGCAGACAAAAATACTAATAATCAAAAAACATGTAATAATAATCAGGCTATTGCTGCCTCACTGATCAATGGGGATTTTAATGAAGCCAGTATTCTCCTGATACAAAGGCTTTGGGACACCGGACTGGTCTGCGGGAAATGAACAGGGAATTTGTATTCCCAAAAGTTGTTTCTTGACATAGTTAATGTGATTGAGTTTTACTAAACTCACTGGTAAGGTCTCAGTCAGTGATTAACCTATGTTAACTATGTGTGTACACTCAGTCTCGGAGAAAGACATTTATCAAATAAATTTGCTCACTCACTGGGTTATAGAGAAATCTGTAGAAAGGGCACAGAATTGTCTAGATATCTGGTTAAGTTTATAGTGTTATTTTACTAATTAAACTCCTCCTGGTCCAGTTTCACCAAGCAGCTCTTGCTGATATTTTGTATCCTTCTTGGATTGGTAGCACTATTGGCTATTTCTGATTATTTCTCAGAACTCTAATCTCTGAATGTCTTGTCAACAAATGTCAAGGTTTTGCGTACCGATATGTATTAAAGTTGCTAAAGTCAGAATGTCAGTTTATAATGGTTCACAGCCAGCTGAGCATTATTGCAACAGAGGAAAAAAAATAGCATTAAAAAAATAAACAGAGCAGGCCAAGAACCATCTTAGTTCATCATTTTGTTTCTCACATGACCAGCCGGAAGCAAGAAATGGAACTGTATCATGCTCCCATTGTTTTACTGCGCAGCCCTCAGATGGCATGGGGGTCTTAAAGCCCAAGAGATCTTTGCTAGATCTGTCCTTCATGAATTTATTCAATCTGTTTTTTTCATCAGATTAAGAAATTTAGACCTGCAAATGGAACTTTCAAGAGCCCATCTTAATACTTCCCCATTTGCATGCTTTTTGTTTTTAATTGCAAAGTTGTGTCTGACCCATCACAGTCCCATGGACAACATTTCTCCAGGCCTTCCTGTCCTCTACCATTCTCTGTAGCCCATTTAAACTCAAGCCTACTGCTTCAGTGACTCCATCCAGCCACCTCATTCTCGATCGTCCCCTTCTTCTTTTGTCCTCAATCTTTCCCAGCATTAGGCTCTTCTCTAGTGAGTCCTTCCTTCTTATTAGGTGGCCAAAGTACTTGAGTTTCATCTTCAGGATCTGGCCTTCTAAAGAGAAGTCAGGTTGATCTCCTCTAGAACTGACCGGTTTGATTGCCTTGCAGTCCAAGGGACTCGCAGGAGTCTTCATGACTAGTGGCTGAGAATCTTAAAACTGTCTCGCTCAAGTTTGTCCTCAAAACAGATGCATGTAACTTTTAAAAAAAATACAAGCTCTAAGGCCTGCTCCCAGGATTTTAAAGACAGACTGGATCAATAAAAGTTATAACTTGTTAATTATTAAATCATGTATGCCAGATAGCAGTGGACCAATTCACAAATTAAACTGTTGTTGATGCCAATAGAAGAGAGTACAGTAAGTATTGTAATTGTAGCTTAGGGCAGAACTGTGGAGTTCTTGGTGCTGAGTTGGTTATTGGGTGAGTAGGTTACCCAACTCAAATATGTAAGAAGTCCAGTATAAGGCAGTTTTCTTGGCTTAAACATTGGTATCTATTTAAACAGCTAAAGAAGGGCTTTCTGGAAGAGAAGATCCCTCTTGTTATATCAGGCAGTAAAAAGTTGGAAATAAAATCCACTATATATTTGATGCATATGAGAAAAGCTGGGTCAAACATTAAAAACAGTTAAATGGCTGTATTATACAGATATTTTGGACACTCTTCCAGTGTTGGGGTATTCACAACTTCTGGAGGCAAGCTGTTCCACTTGAAGTATTGGTTAAAATAATAAATTAGTGTATGTGATGGAACTTGATGTCCTCTTCCACCTTTATTGAGAATTGCTAATTTTTTTTGACTAAAATGCAAAAGTCTCTTGCATGTTTTATTAGGTGGAGAAAGCATAAATGTCCATTAAGGAGGTGGCATTTTTGCAATAGTTTAAAAAAAAAAACCTAACATTTTTCTCTACCAAAACAACTTGACAGTTCTATATTCAGTGCAGAAAACTGTTTGTTTTCAACTAATGTTAACATATGGTTGACATTATAAAATATTTTTCTTTGCTCCGGAAGAGCTTTAATATTTAGTTTTAATCAGGCAATGGAGAGTAATAGAATTTTCCTGGCAAACAAAAATAGAATATAAATTGAAAGAAAAGGATAGGGTCTAACAGCGACTTGTATTCAGGCAGGAGTAAATTCTTAAATATAGCCAGATATCAACTATCATAGGAAATTAAAGACTATAAATCTAGAAAAGGAAAACAATATTTATAATGTACATGTGAAAATACTGTTAAAGGAGCAAGAAATATTCACCATAAGACCATAATTTACAGCATATGTTTATTTTGCCTTCTCCCCAAGAAGATCAAATGATTGTAATTACTTTTCATATATTCTCCATGTTTTCGCATCAGAAGAATTCTGTAAAAACCAACAATAAGACTATGTATCAACCATAAGATCCTGATTTCCTACTTTGGAAGGCAACCTGCTTTAACTCCAGAATGAATTTAGGAACCTAGATGTTTATACCTTCCATAATTACCATGGGAAATCCATAAATAGTTTTCTCTTTTTTTAATTTTGTGATAGAACTGGATGAACTTTGCAGTTTGTATAAGGCCTGCCAAGAGGATGAGTTAAAGTTTGCTTGCCAACTTTCTTTACATATTGATTTTTTAAAATGCATCTCTAACTTGTTTCCTTTTCTCAAAATAAGATGTCACTTCAAGACATGGTTGCCAGTTACATAAAAATACATCTGTAAAAAATTAAGTACCTACATTTCTATGTATATACCGGTATATAAAATTGCATTTGGTAAGAAATGTGCTAATTGTGTACAATATTTTATGATTAATTTTCTGCCATCAAATCACTGTTGACTTTTAGTGACCACATAGATCTTCTCCAGGATGATCAGTGACTAGATAAATCTTTTTGGGATGATTTGTCCCCAACCTGGTTCTTCAGGTCCCCCGACAGTGCCCCAATTGTTGGACTCAGTGAAGACATCCTTTTTGATGTTGGTGAAATTCTTCTTCCCTTCCATGTTTCCCAGCATTATAGGCTTCTCAAGGGAGCTGGGTTTCATATAATGTGTCCAAAATATGACAATTTGAATCTTGTCGTTTTTGCCTTAAGCAATAACTCTGATTGTTTTGCTCAGTGTTCATTTGTTTGTTCTTTTGATTGTTCATAGTATTCTCAAGAACCTCTCTCAAGAATCACCAAAATTCAAAAGCAATATTATTTCCTCTGTACAAACAAAGCCAAAGCCTTCTCATTCCTACTTGG
This sequence comes from Thamnophis elegans, assembly GCF_009769535.1. Lineage (NCBI taxonomy): Eukaryota > Metazoa > Chordata > Lepidosauria > Squamata > Natricidae > Thamnophis > Thamnophis elegans. The sequence continues at coordinate 54,380,812 of NC_045543.1, forward strand.
AAGATGGACATGATCATGTCATTTGCATTTCAAAGCTAGAAGCACATGGCCTTTAATGTAGGACGGTGATGAGTGGAGACAAAGAGGTTCTGAAGTAAATAGATTATTGGTTGATATACAAATTTAAAAGTAAAGGAAATAGTATATTTTCTGTTTTACCCCATTATGCATATTGACACCTTCAGAGAATTATTTCCAGGGATAGCATCTGATTCTCAAAATAACATTGGAACAGAGGGACTAAAGGATAAGAAGCAACTCTATTTATCTGTTGAGGGCTCCCTTTGTTTTTCCTGCAGACCCTCCCATGGAATTAAATCAAAGAAAACATCTGGGCCAGGAAGATTATTTCTCTGCTAAATGACAGAGAACAGTAACCAAGACGGAGTATAATATCTATTTAACAAGGCCTTTCACTGTTTTCTTCCAGTACTAGAGCTGCCATTTTCAGGAATACAATCCAACCACCACTCAGGGGTGAAATTCAGCAGGTTCTGGAGAACTGGTAGTAGAAATTTTGTTTAGTTTGGAGAACTGGCAAATACCACCCCTGGCTGGCCCCAGAGTGGGGTGGGAATGGAGATTTTGCAGTATCTCCCCCTGCCACACCCACCAAGCCATGCCCACAGAACTGGTAGTAAAAATTTTTGAATTTCACCACTGCCCCCACCCCACCCCACTTTTGCCTTTGCTCAGAAGAGACATCTCTTTGCACTGGAAGTCAGTTGGTTACTACCAGCAGCATCTTCAGAAAGGGAATGAAACTGTGTTCCAAAAATACTGCTCTTGCTTGCCAACTGGGACTTTAGTTGTGATCATGGTTAAAAGATGGACAATGCCAGTAACAAATATGCTTCTACTTGTGCACTAATCACAGTGAGCTAAATATAATTCACACCAAGGAGAGAGGCCACATACTGTACCATAAAGAAAAAGTGAGAAGAGCTCAGGAATAGTGTGTGTGTGTGTGGGAAATAATTTATAGTGCACATTAGTTTAAAAAAGACTGATTAATGCAGAACAGGGAAAGGGTAGTATCCATATAACTCCAGGGAGAGAGCAGTACCCAAACATGAAAGTTAAGAATCAAGTTATGAATGGATGTGTTGGGGCGGAAGACGAAAAATTTTCAGAAAAGGTTTGAAAAGCTGGAGAAGAGTTGGAAGAATGATGGTTGTTTAAAATGCTCAAAGAACCAACAAAACAAAGAAACATCTCCTCTCATTGTTTCCACCAAAGCTTTTATGACATGTCTATACTCGGATGAGAAAAATAACAAACACTGAAGATCAGAGTAGAACAAAGCTTAGTACAAGACTCAACAGCCTTCTACAAAGTCAGTGTGATTGGAGAACACTTGGAGATCTTTGTTTAGAAAGCAAGTCTTCCATTCATTCAACACTTCCCTTTTTTCTGACTCATTTTCTACAGATGAAAAAAAGTAGCAATCTTGCTACGTGTGATAGAGTTCCCACACTCTTAGAAAAGACCAAGTTTAATTCCTTTACTTCATATAATTTCTTGAAATTTGGGAATTGATATATCGGATGGTTGCCCAACAGGATAGAAAATAATAATGATTGGCAGATACTCAGTGAGTTTCATAGCTGCACTAGGGTTATGAATCTATCACTTTCATGCCCAAGAGAAATGCTGCACTACACTGCAGTGGCTTAGTGAACAATTTATTTTCTAAGGGGAGTGTCCCTGCATTCATGTAACTATCATTCTCAACAAGAAAATGTCTAATTATACTTTCAGTTAGAGTTTGACAGGAATAGCTTGATACTTGATTACTTAATCATACTGAATGATGTATGTCCCCTGTCACTGACTTTATTTCATCATTAATACTAAGAAATGTATGAGTTGCTCCTTTCAAGTTGAATAGAAATTGGGTATTTTTCCAGCTGCACCTGGCCGCAGCCAGTTCTGCTGTACTAACACCTTTTCTTCACCTCCTCAATCCATAAGAAAAAGAATCCTGAGACGTTCCTAAGACATTCTTAGCTGCACACCCTTATTTGACTATCCAAGGAAAGTTTCAAAGGTTAAAAAATGTATGAAGCTTTGGAGAAATGTCAAATAACTGGACTAAAAGAAGTTCCTCAATGTCTCCCAAGTCTTTTACAGCAAAGATAGCAGCCTAGCACCTGCTGGGTGTTAACATGACCATCAACCATTTTCTTGGTGTGGGCCAATTTAATATTTAAAAACTTTTCTTCTTTTTTTAAATTGAGAAGTTACATAATTTTTATTTTACAAGAATGTGTCTCTAGGTTCTGCATGAGTTCCATGGGCTTTTACCCATGGAACTTTCAAAGTAAATCGGATAAATGGCTTTGTGTGGAAACGTATGGGTTGTTAGTGTGTGGAAATAGAGCCAAACGGTAAGGTAGACAGTTACCTTAAAGATGGGCAGCAATCCAGAGATGGGATTAAATTTTTTTACTAACGGTTCTGTGGGTGTGGCTTGTTGGGTGTGGCTTGTTGGGTGTGGCTTGTTGGGCGTGGCAGGGGAAGGATACTATAAAATCCCCATTCCCTTCTGATCAGCTGGGACTCGGGAGGCAGAAAATAGATGGGCTGGGGCCAGTCAGTGGTGGTATTTATAGGTTCTCCGAACTACTCAAAATTTCTGCTATTGGTTCTCCAGATCTGGTCAGAACCTGCTGAATACAATCTGTGCAGCAATCTTATCTGTTGGCCTGTTATGACTGGGTATATGCATTGTGGAAGCTAATTAGTTATTAGCAAGCTGCCACTGCAACCATTTTGGCAGAAAACCTATACTTTCTTTCAAAATTTTCAGTATGGGTTTGGGTAACACATTTTGTTTCCTGGAAGTCATGGAATGATATGCAGTTGTCACCAAGCAGAGCTAGAATTAATTTAGTATTAGCAAGAACACTTTTCCCCACTGCAGCTAAGTGAAAACAGAGCCCCATTCTTTACCCCCCTCCTTTTATTTACCTTCCTTTTCCTCCTCTAGTATCATTGTGCTTGTCCTAAATTTAGGCCTAGTAAAGAGAGATGAAAATCTGGATTTGCCTCTCAACAAGGCAGCCTGGCTTGCTTCTTTGTCCTTAAGTCACCTTGTTGCTGCTGGGCATCGCAGAGCCTCTTAGCTGAAGTCAAAACCTGAACAGCTGCCAAGTACAGCATGTCATTTTAAACATGGAAAAAGAATGCAGGCCTGTTCCTGTAGTGTTTTCTCACATAATGATCCTTCTGAACGTGTGTGTGTGTGTGTGTGTGTGTGTGTGTGTGTGGTCGGTCGGTCGGTCGGTCGGTCTTAAAAATAGGATTGGGTTAGTGTCTTCCTACCCTAGAATATCCAAATAATACTTCAAATGCTGACTGGCTTCCAGGATGAATCTACCCCATTTCCTTTTGTTCTCTTCTACATGCCAAAAGAGTTACTAGTGTTCTTTCAAACAGAATGTTGATTAGATGGTTTTTCTTTTTTTTTCTTTTTTCAAAAAAACTTGCATAACTTACATAAAGAGAAATCTAACCAGCCCTGGAAAGAAGAAACAACTTTTTTTTTTTTTTTGAACAGAACTTTTTTATTTTTCTTTAAAAAAACACAAATATGTCATCATTTGTCAATCATTAAGACATTGAAGTACAATTTTTTTTTTGTTGTGTGTACCCCTCCCTCCCTCCACCCCCCCACCCCCCTCCTCCTTCCCCCCCCCTGACTTCCCAGAACCCGTACACGGTATGGATTTTTAACTAACACAGTCTAAAATCTATTGAGAAAAAAGAAATAAAGAAATTAATGACATTCTAGATTGACCTTAGCTTCTTCTTACTGAACTGACTTTTAACAGTTTAAATCATTTCTGATCTTAAGCATAGGCTAACTGGAATTTCTTAGTCCCGTATTTATTTTGTATATAGTCAATCCATTTTTTCCAGTCTCGTTTATATATCTCATTTGAATGATCTTTGAGATATGCCGATATTTTAGCCATTTCAGCTAAGTTTGTTACTTTCAATGTCCATTCTTGGATTGTAGGCAAGTCTTCCTTCTTCCAATATTGCGCCACCAACAGTCTTGCTGCAGTTATCAGGTGCAGAATCAAATTGGTCTCTACCACTGTAAAGTCAGTACATATACCTAGTAAAAATAACTGAGGACTAAACTTTATCCTTCTTTTAAAAACATTTTGCATGACCCACCATATTTTTATCCAAAATGCCTTAACCTTTTGGCAGGTCCACCATATATGATAATATGTAGCATCGAGAGAACCACACCTCCAACATTTAGGCTGTACATTCGGATACATAGAAGCCAACTTTTTAGGATCTAAATGCCATCTATAGAACATCTTGTAAAAATTTTCTCTCAGATTTTGAGCTTGTGTAAATTTCACATTTCTTACCCAGATTCTTTCCCATGTATCCAACATTATTGGTTCCTCAATATTTTGAGCCCATTTTATCATACAATCTTTAACTAATTCTGTTTCCGAATCCATCTGTATTAATACATTATATATCCTCTTTATATGCATTAAGCTTTGATCTCTTATTTGTTTAAACAGATTATCCTCAACTTGAATAAAACCAATTTTTTGATCTATTTTCCACCTAGCCTGTAATTGCCCATACTGGAACCATGTTTGAACTACCTTCTCCTCTTTTAATACCTCTAAAGATTTTAATTGTAATACCCCCCTTTCCGAGGTAAGAAGCTGTCTGTAAGTAATTCTGTCCTGTTTTTGTGCTGTATTCATATTTTCAATTGCGTGTCTAGGAATTGCCCACATGGGTATCTTGTCATTTAATTTATATTGGTATTTCTTCCAAACCCGCAATAAAGCATTTCTTAAAATATGACTTTTAAAATTCTTATCCAATTTTTTGTTGAATAACAGGTAAGCATGCCAACCAAATACCAGATCGTGTCCCTCAATATTCAATATTCTATCATTGGTTAAATGAATCCAATCACTAATTACAGATAATGCCACTGCATCATAATATAGTTTTAAATTAGGTAGTTTCAATCCTCCTCTCTCACGTACATCTTGCATTATTTTCATCTTTACCCTCGGCTTCTTTCCTGCCCACACAAATTTGTTGATACCCTTCTGCCATTCTAAAAGGTTCGCATCTTTTTTAAGTATAGGTAACATTTGGAAAAGAAATAAAAATTTTGGTAAAATGTTCATTTTCACTGCCGCTATCCTACCCAGCAAAGATAAGTGTAATTTCTCCCATTTTTTCATCTCTGTCTGTATGCTATGCCAAAGTGGTTCATAATTATGCTTATATAATTTCCCATTTGAAGTTAAAATGTTAACTCCAAGATATTTGACTTTTTTAACTACCTCACATCCTAGCATCACTCCTAATTCTTCCTTTTGTTTAATATTCATATTTATAGCTAATATTTTGGTTTTTCCTAAGTTTATTTTAAAGCCCGACACTTGACCATATTGATTAATCGTATTCATTAAAACCATACTGGATTCCTGCGGTTGTTCCAATATTATGACCAAATCGTCCGCAAAAGCGCGGACTCTATATTCTTGCTGCCTAATCTTGATCCCTTTTAAACCATCCAAGCCCCGTATTTTATTCAACAATACTTCCAAAGTTATAATAAACAATAATGGGGACAAAGGACAGCCCTGTCTTGTACCTTTTCCAATTTGAAAAGAGTCTGTTAAACTTCCATTGACTATGATTTGTGCTGTTTGCTGTTGGTATATTGCTTTAATTGACTGTAAAAAATTATCTCCTATCTGCATTTTTTGCAGTATCTTCAACAGAAATTGCCAGTTAACTCGATCAAAGGCCTTCTCAGCATCCAAAAATATAAACGCAGCAGGGATCTGGTTGTTCTTTCCCAAATATTCTAATGCATTAATAATTAATCTAACATTACTTTTCATCTGTCTCCCTTGTATAAAACCTGTTTGGTCCGTATGTATCAATTGTTGAGTGACCAACATTAACCTATTTGCTAATATTTTAGTAAAAATTTTATAATCTACATTCAGTAATGAAATAGGTCTATAATTTTTGGGTTGAGTAGTATCTTGATCTTCTTTGGGTATCAAAGATATAAACGCTGTCTTCCAAGATGGAGGGACTTTACCTTCCGTTTGAATCATATTAAATAATTCTCTAAGAGGTTCTACCATTTCTAACTGTAAGTTTTTATAGTAAACCGCTGTCAAGCCATCTGTACCTGGTGCTTTCCCTGACTTTAATTGCTTAATTACCTGCAGGATTTCCCCCGAGGTTATTGGTTGATTCAATTTTTGCCTGTGTTGTTCTCTAACTGAAGGTATTTTCTCTTTGTCTAAATATTTGTCTATGTCTAAACCATTAATTTTATCCCCTTTATACAGTTCTGTAAAAAATTCCCAGAAAGCCTTTTGAATCTCTTCCTGTTGAAACACCTCCTTCCCTCTGTAAATCAGTTTAGATATATTTCGAGTTTTCCTTTTTTTCCTAATCTGATAAGCTAACCATCTGCCAGGTTTGTTTGCATTACAAAAAGTATTGTGTTTTGCATATAATAAATTAGTAGCTACCTGGTCAGAGATCAACATGTCAAATTGAGATTTTAATATGTTAATAGCTTCCTTAACCTTTGTATCGTCTGGGTTCATTGTTAACTCCAGCTCTTTTCTCTTAATTTCCTCTTCCAGTTCTGTTCGTTTTAACCCTTGCTTATTTCTATGTGTTTTATTTATATTCATCAAAACTCCTCTCATATACGCTTTGCTTGCGTCCCATACAAATTCCATAGATGTACCCTTATTCATATTCAAAACAAAATATTCAGATAGTAATTTTTTACAATCATTAATATACTTTTCATATCTAAATAAGTTTTCATTCAATCTCCAAGACCTTCTTGCCTGCACTACCCTTCCCAACTCCATCCAAACTGGGTTATGGTCCGAAAGGACCCTAGCTGCAATCTTTGTTTTCTTGACCCTAGAAAGCAAATCATTAGTGGTTAGAATAAAATCAATCCTTGAGAGGGATTGATGCCTGTCCGAGAAGAAAGTGAAGTCATATTCCTCTGCATTTCTTTCTCGCCAAATATCTCTCAATTCAAAATCATCCATAATGTCAAAGAAAGATTTGGGTAACTTTGCTCGCATCTTGGTATTTAGGCGGGAAATCTTCTTATCTCTCTTAGTGTCTATCACTCCATTCCAGTCACCCAATAGTATACAGGAACTATAGTCCCACTGTACTAATTTAGCATGAAGATTTCTATAGAATCTATCTTGCTGTTGATTGGGAGCATAAATTCCCAAAAGTAATGTCTTTTTCCCTTCTAAGATTAAGTCTAAAGCAATATATCTTCCGGAGGGATCTGCTTCTATTAATTCAGCTTTCATATCTTTTCTTAAGTATACAACTATACCATTCTTCTTTTCCATAGCAGAAGTTGCAAAATGTTGACCAAGTTTTGAGTTGATCAAATATTTTTGATCAGTTGACTTGATATGAGTTTCTTGCAAACAAATTACATCGTTCTTAAACTGTTTGAGATAATGAAATATTTTCTTCCTCTTCTGTGGAGAGTTCAGTCCGTTGACATTCCATGTTAAAATCTTAGTTGTCATCTTTGGTTGGTTGAAGCATTTTTAGAGCTTCCTGCACGGCCTGTTTAACCTTAGGTCTAGCTCCTCCCACTGCTTCCAGATTTGTTATTGTAGTTCCTTGATCGATGGCCGATGATTGTTGATGCTGTTGCTTTTTAGCTTGTTTCTCCATACGTCTAGTAGTCATGCAGCTAGGTCTTGGTTCCATAGCACCTTGCACTTCTAGAGAAGAGAGATGCTCCATCTTGTCTGGTGGTTGTGTAGTTTGCTGTCTATCCTGTCCTTCTTGTGGTCTTTCTCTAGGTCCAGATGGTGCAGGGTGTCCGGCCTTCAATATATTATAATAAAAATCTCGGGCTTTCCATACAGAGTTGAGGCGGTACCTTTGCTTATCAAATGTAAATATGATGCCGAATGGTGCATCCCATCTATACTGTATCTGACGATTTCTGAGTTCTTCGACCAAAAAAGCGTAGTCTCTCCTGGCTCTTAACATTTGAGGTGGTATCTCTTTCAAAACAGCCAGGTCTTGACCGCCAATTTGAAGCTTAGTGTTATAAGACGCTTGCAGTACCATATTTCTAAGCTCTCTTGTAGTAAAATATATAACGATGTCTCGAGGAAGCTGCTTCTGCTTTGCCAGCCAGGAGTTAACGCGGTAAGCTTTGTCAATTTGCCAGTCTTGGTTGGTCCCTGGTCTTCCCATCAGGCGGTCAAAAGCTTCCGATAGGATCTGTTTCAGGTTCTCCTGTTTCTCCTCACGCAGCCCCCTTACTCTTAATGCGAACTCCATTTGTCGGTACTGTATCATAATAATTTCTTTTTCAGCATTTTCCACTTTTTGTTCCACCACCTCTGTTTTCAATGTCAAGTTAGCATTGGCATCATTAAGAACCTCTAGAGTATCTTCCACTCCAGAAATATGTTCTGTTAATACAGTTACAAGACTCAGCATGTCGTCTCTAATTTTATCAACCTTAGCCTCAAATTTCTCATACAGCTCCTGTTTAAGTCCTTTTATTTCACTTTTAATTTCTTCTTTCATTTCTTTTATTTCCTCTTTTCTCTCCTCTCTATTATCTCTAAATTTATCTTCCATTTTAATTGTCTGTGCATTAAGAGCCTCGCTTAGATTACTCAGGAAAAATTCTTTCGTTAACATATCCCCAGCAGGGGGCGTAGGAAGCGGAGGCTGCAGCTTTGTGCCAGGCACTGAGGATGTGCCCCTGGAAGTAGAGGGTGACGACTTCAAGTTAATATTTGGTTTTGAGGCCATTTCAAAATTTATCTGCCTGCAGTTAATAAAACTCTATTGCCTGAATATGCAGCTTTAAGTAAAGAGGCTTTTATTTTGAAGTTTAAGGCTTGGCAAAACTTTCAGTGAGTAAACATTGTAACAAGACCGTTCAGCAGATTCATCACCGTTTAACTTCCAGATAAGCAAGGTTAATGAAGGAGTAAAATTCTTCTATTGTGAAACCAAAACATATGATAAGCAATCTCTTTTGTTTTGAATTCTTGTGAGGATTAGCAAAAAGTGTTCGTTATTACCGGAGAAACCAGCCTGCTCGGCGCCATTTTAAAAGCCTCTGAGTAAATAATTTTTCGGAGGAGAAAAAGAAAAGAAGCTAAAATGTTGATAAGCAATTATTGTCCACGCAGTAAACGGATTCAGCTCGTGATAAGATTAAATCAAACAAAACTTTGAGCAGAGTGGGGGAGACCTACTTTGTCCTGCACAAGGCAGTTTGAAGTTCCCAGCACGGACAGCCGTTCTGCCTTGGGCTAGCCCCCCTTTCCTTGCAAGCACAAAAGCTGCAAAAATCGAAGAGCATTTGCCAGCAAAACAGTTTCTTCTTTCCTTCTTGCCTGAAGGATAAGAAAACCTGATAAGACGTCAGATGGAAGATCCTCTAAACAGGTACGTAGCCAGGAATTCGGAGGCAGCTGATTTTTTGCTGCCCCCACCAGTAGGCTCCTCCCAGGAAGTCTCAAGAAGAAACAACTTTTGAGGCCATAAACTGAATCCCCCCCAAACAACAACAACAACAACAACAACCCAACCAATAAAAACAACAACCAGTGCATGTTTGCACAAGTGAGACAAATTGGTTTGAAAAGCTGTTGTACTCAAAGTGTCTGTTGGTTGAGGCAAAGAATATTTTGGTCAAGCCAAAATATTTCATATTTGTATTTCAGAGAAGTAGTAAAGCTGTTTCAATCCTTAAAGATCAAAACCTCACTGTAATAAAACAGTCTTTTGGAGTATTTACTTAGAAGTCCCACTGAGGGGTTTTATGCCCCACGAAGTGAATTATAGCCTAGGAAGATTTTAGAATACAAATGTAGAAAATCTTGGAGTTCATAAAAAACTTTAGAGATTGCCAGAAGTCACCTGCTTTTCCTCTGAGAATGTCTGCAGTCTGGGCAACCATCGGAAGGGGGAAAGGGAAGGAGAGAGGAAAGAGAGGTGCCAAAAAAGTTAAGATGGCAGCCACCCCGCTGTGGATTCCCTTGCCGATAGCAGAAGTGCTTGCACTTCATTGTAACAGCGATATCTTTATTTATTTCAGTTTCAACTCTTGGGCCACCCATTTGTTCAAAAAGCATTTTTATGTGCTATTCCTTCCTTTAGCAAAACAACTGTGTATGATACATGAATTGCTGTTACATATTTAAATCCCTTGTAGGGGTGTCAATCTGGTGGCCCATGGGCCGGATGCGTCATGTGCAGGCTATGTCCACCCCAGCTCCGTGAATGGGAAAAAGTTGCAAAACATCACATGATGGCAACATGATGCAGCAAGTTTGCCTTATATGCCTTACAGCATATAAGAACACTTTAGGTCACACCCAGATATAAGAGAACTATGTGGAAATATCCCATTTATGGTTGTCCTATGTGAGGGCCATATCAATGTCCTCCACAGAGTAGAGCAGGGAATATGACTTAGCATGATTTGCCACTGAATAAGGCCTTCTGAAATAGTCACGAATGAAACCTTTTTAGGAGGACTTTGTAGAGCTGGATAATAAGATATTGATCAACAGTGTAGTAATGTATCTTCATAAAATTAGTGATACCATGTTTCCCCGAAAGTAAGACAGGGTCTTATTTTCTTTTGACCTCCAAATAAGCGCTTGGCCTTATTTTCGGGGAGGTCTTATTATTTTTGAGGTGCAGGAGGTGGCCAGCATGGTCACCTCATGGCTGCTGCTGTGTTGCAATATTTTCGGGGTGGGCTTATTTTTAGGAAGGGCTTATTTTAACTCATGCGCTCAAAAGCCCAATTGGGCTTATTATCCAGGGAGGTCTTATTTTAGGGGAAACAGGGTAGGTATCTGCTACCTATCTAAACTTCCTTGTTTCATCTTTTATGTATACAGAGAAGCAATTGGAAGTTGTCAATATTGAACAATGTTTGCTTGGTTGTAGATAGATTAGATAGATGATAGATAGATAGATAGATAGATAGATAGATAGATAGATAGATAGATAGATAGATAGATAGATGATAGAAGTAGATAATAGATATAGATGAAGATGATAGATGATAGACAGACAGAGAAAGAGAGAGAGAGAGAGAGAGAGAGAGATGGCTAGGTAGACTCTGATTGGATTTTAGATTTTATTTATTGTATGGAAATATAATCAAGGCACTATTGGCTTGTGGATCACCATTTAGTCAAATGACTAATGCTAATCGAAACCCATATTATGGTTTTAAAATTTATAGTCAAACTATACTTGTGCCTCTAAATCACTGGTTCTTATACTGGATGTATTTATCCTGGGGTAATAGCGCAATTTGTAATTGCTTGTTTGTGAGTTGAGGGTCCAGTTTGCGACTGCTATTGCCAATATGCTTTGTGTAAAACAAAAGTCCGGGTCTTTTAATTATATTATTTGAGATGGGGGAAAAGGCATAATCAGGTCAAATGATTTAAGAACCAATGCTTTAAATAAATTATGGGAAAATGTACTTAACCAAAAGAAATGGTATGGGTTATAGTATGGTTTGAATAATGAAATAACGTTGGAATAATGAAATAATTACACCGGTTTGATTGATGGGGTTAGAAACATTTCTAAGAAAAAAAAACATTTTACTGATTATTTTGTAGTTAGATGCCATCAAATAAATCCCATCTGTTGGTGACAGCATGGATGCTTGTTTACTGTCCTGACTTGTCCCCAGCACCACATTGTAGCTCTTTGAAAGCCATTTCTTTAATCCCCTCTACTCACATTGTTCATTGTCTTGCCTGCTTCCTGTCTCTCAACCTGGCCAAACATAGTCTTTTTTCTAGTCCTTCATCCAATTGAATTACTTGTCTGAGTTTCTCAAGGGAGAAGTCAACCTTGTTTGGTTCGAGACTGATTGGTTGGTTCTTTTATGTACTTTCTTGTTCCCGGTGAAGATGTCTCAAAAGGATAATCAGGTAATCTAGTATACATGTTAGCTTTAATGCTTTCCATATTTTGGCTCTACTGTAGCAAATGTTGCAAAAAATAAGTTTCTTAGTCTCTCCATTATCCATCTTATATTAGCTGTGTTATTTCATAACACTCTGTCTGGATACTTGAGAGACCGCCTCCTGCCAATCACCTCCTCGCGACCCATCAGATCGCATAGATTAGGCCTCCTCCGAGTTCCATCTGCCAGTCAGTGTCGACTGGCAACTACGCGGAGGAGAGCCTTCTCGGTAGTAGCTCCGACCCTTTGGAACGATCTCCCCGTGGAGATTCGCACCCTCACCACCCTCCAGACCTTCCGCACAGCCCTTAAAATCTGGCTATCCCGTCAGGCCTGGGGTTAAAGAATGTAACTCACCCCCACCCGAATGGTATGAATGTTGTGTTCTATTTTTAATTATGTATTGTCCTTATGTGTTATTGTCTGTATTTCCCCCCCCCCCTTTGAGTTGTAAGCCGCCCTGAGTCCCCCCAGGGAAAAGGGCAGCCTATAAATAAATTTTCAAATACTCAAATACTCTTCAAGACACTCTCTCTTTTCTGAAAGTTGCTTGTGTGTGCATGTGTACATGTACATAACACATACAGAGGAAACTTTCAGACAAAAAATAGGATATGGCATCATATATTAACATACGGTATGTGTGCACCAGTGGTGGGATTCAATTTTTTTTACTACTGGTTCTGTGGGCGTGGCATGGTGGGCATGACGCAGCATGGTGGGCGTGGCGTGGTATTGTGGGCATGGCTTGGTGGGTGTGGCAGGGAAAGGATACTGTAAAATATCTATTTCCTCCTCACTACAGAGGAAGTTTACTGCAAAATCCCCATTCCCTCCCAATTAGCTGGGACTCTGGAAGCAAAGAATAGATGGGGGCATGGCCAGTCAGAGGTGGTATTTACAGGTTCTCCGAACTACTCAAAATTTCTGCTACCGATTCTCCACAACTGGTCAGAACCAGCTGAATACCACCTCTGCACGTATGTGTATATGTGCTTATTTATTTATTAAATGTATATGCTACATCTCACTTAGAAGTAAGTAGGTGGCATATAATGCATATATACATATACATATACATATACATATACATATACATATACATATACATATACATATACATATACATATACATATACATATACATATACATATACATATACATATACATATACATATACATATACATATACATATACATATACATATACATATACATATACATATACATATATATATATATATATATATATATATATATATATATATATGAAGTTGGAAGAGACCTTGGAGGCCATCTAGTGCAACTCCTTGCACAAGCAGGAGACCCTATACCATTTCAGACAAATGGCTGTCTAGTCCCTTCTTGAAAGCCTCCAGTGATGGGGCACCCAAAGCTTCTGAAGCCAAGATATTCCACTGATTGATTGTTCTGTGAGGAAATTTCTCCTTGGTTCTAGGTTGCTTCTCACCTTGATTATTTTCCATCCGTTATCCATCCGTTCTTATCTTGCCTCCTGGTGCTTGGAAAATAGTTTTACCCCCTCATCTTTGTGATAGCCGCCTTCTTCTTCTTCTTCTTCTTCTTCTTCTTCTTCTTCTTCTTCTTCTTCTTCTTCTTCTTCTTCTTCTTCTTCTTCTTCTTCTTCTTCTTCTTCTTCTTCCTCCTCCTCCCCCTCCCCCTCCTCCTCCTCCTCCTCCTCCTCCTCCTCCTCCTCCTCCTCCTCCTCCTCCTCCTCCTCCTCCTCCTCTGGAAACAGAATTTTAAAACAGTTCACTAATGTTTACTTTTGCATCCCGCTTCTTCATTCTGGGCAAAGTGCACACCAACAATTCCTACAGCTTGAAATAATGAAATAAATATATCTCCATCTGGAGATTTGCTATTTGACTACTTATTATCAATTGCCTGCCTCTCTGTAGCCTGCTTTATAATGGATTGCAATACATTCTTTCTCTCTTCCTTTGACCTCATATGCCTCTATTAGATCTCTTGTCGTGTTTACTCTGAACAGAGGTGTGCAACATTTTGAAACTCAGGACACACTATTTTCAGCTAGAAACAGGTATTTCAAGTTTTGAGCAAGTTGTTTTGGCCATCCAGAAGTGTTTTGGGCTGAAACATCTGTGCACCTGAGCTTGAAATAGGTATTTTTTTAAAGTTTGAAATTGGATTCAAGCTTGGAATGCCTCCTGCAAGGTTGGAAGAGTTATTTGAAAACCCGAACAGGGTATTTCAAGCCTGAAACACTTCAAATTCAGAATGTTTTGTATACTGTTACTCTTCAGTATTTTTACTTGTCCTTTCTTTTCTTGACATTGACAGTGTTAAGCATCCTACTTCCTTGTTACCCAAAGGCTTTCATGCTGGCCATTATTTATTTATTCCTTAAATGTATTTGCTTTCCATCTCATTTTGAAAAATGACTCTGGATTATTTAAAATTAAAATAATAAATATTAAAAAATAACCACATTAGGTACAAAAAATAAAAAACTAAAAGCAAGAATGGTAGAGTAGTGACATTTTTCCTATCAGTCCACCAGAATAGAGTAGAAAATATCTTTATTACGGTCATCACTTCTCGGTCTTTTGGCTTAGATCAAGTCAGAGGCGAGTTCCTACCGGTTCGGCCTGGTTCGGCTGGACCGGTAGTGGTATGGCAGCCTGGGTCACTGGCAGTGACCCAAGCCTGCCACACCCCTGAACCAGTTCCCCGGTCACCACTGCCATTTTGTTTTTGAGTTCTGCGCATGCGCAGAACAATTTTAATTGAACTGCACATGCGCGCATCCAGCATGCATGCACTAGTGAACCGGCAGTAAAGCCGGCCAGAACCCACCCTGGATCAAATCTAGTATCCTATCAGTCCACCAGCCATCTCCAAAATAGAGGACCCTTGTCTGGAACCCAAGCCAACCAGTAGGGTCATGTTTTAATGTCCTTCCAGAAGGAAAAAGGGTGGGGACAGACCTCACCTCATGCAGCAGGATATTCCAAAGATTGGGGGTCACAGCAGGAAAGACCTTCCTCCTAGATCTCACCAGCTGAATCTCTTTGACTGATAGGGCCCACAACATAACCTGTCTGTCAGATTTTTTAAAAAATATTTATTTTTATTTTATTTAATTGCCAATGTTAATCTATTTTTGCACATTCTATATTTTCCTAATTACATTTTCATCTGTAGGTATCTCTTCACTCTTCCAACTTTGTGCAAATACAATTCTAGTGGCAGTTAATATATGAATAAGTACATATGCATTTCCTTACTGCATTTTTTGGGTAGAATCCCCAATAGAAATGTTTCTGGTTCTCCCTCCTCCTTCCGCACCATTGACTATCTGAACTGTACCTGTGCAGTGCTTCGTACATTTTAGGAATGTAGTGTGAATGGTGTGCCTGGCTGATGTCTGTACCCACTTTTTTAACCTCATATTGTTGTATTTTTTGTGTTTAATTAACATATGTGGGGAATGCATGGATGAGTGGCTGTGTGTGTATGAGAGGATTGAAAGTACAGCCTGGTGCCTCCTCCACTGTGCTATTGCAGAAGTGGTAGGGGGCCCAGGCCTACCTCCCGTCCCAGAATGAGTGATAAAAATTGCCTGCTGGATGGAGCGGAGGCTGTGGGAGGGGATATGGGGTCTACGGGTGCGGGAGTGGGCCGGAGCATTATGGTCACTATGGGGAGAGGCAGGTACGACGGGAACTTCAGGGCTAGCCATTACCGGGGAAGGAGGGTTCGTTACGTCACAGAGATCCCTCCTTCCGGCCCTGCTAGTTCCACTCCAGGGCCAGATGGCGAGAACTGTCAGGGCCCTGGTCTCAGGCTGTTGTTGCTAAATGCCAGGTCTGTGGTTCACAAAGTTCCCCTTGTCCGGGACCTAATTTTAGACGAGGGGGCAGACCTGGCATGTATTACTGAAACCTGGCTGGGCCCGGAGGGAGGAGTCCCCCTCACTGAAATGTGCTCAGAAGGATTTCAGGTGCTTCATCAGCCGCGACCCCAGAGAAGGGGTGGGGGAGTGGCTGTCATCATCCGAAGGTCTTTAGTTCCTCGTAGGATCCCTGCTCTGGAGCTTGTCGGGTGTGAGTCCCTGTTGATGAAGTTGGACCTTGGGGGTCAAGTGGGTTTGTTGCTAACGTACCTACCTCCCAACAGCGTTGCAACAGCCCTCCCCTCGCTCCTCGAGTCAGTAGCCAAGTTGGCGGTAGAGTTCCCCAGGCTTATGGTTCTGGGGGATTTCAACCTGCCTACACTTGGTGAATGCTCTGATGGGGCGCAGGAGTTCATGGCTTCCATGACAGCCATGGACTTGACCCAAGTAATTCGGGGTTCGACTCATTCAGCAGGTCACACGCTTGACCTCGTATTCCTTTCGGAGCAGTGGAGATGTGATCTAGAGTTGAAGGGCATTAAAACCTTGCCCTTGTCATGGTCTGATCACTTCCTACTGAGGCTTGACTTTCGGAAACCAATCCCCCACTGTAGGGAGGGGGAACCGATTAGGTGGTTCCGCCCCAGGCGCCTGATGGACCCTATGGGATTTCAGACGGCGCTTGGAGAAATACCTGACACTATCGTCCACAATCCGGTGGAGTCCTTAGTCGCTGCTTGGAATACAGCGGCGGCGGGGGCTCTAAACCGGATTGCGCCTTTGCGACCTCTCCAAGGCAGCGGATCCAGGAGGGCCCCTTGGTTTACCGAGGAACTCCGGGAGATGAAGCGCCAAAAGAGACGCCTAGAGCGCTGCTGGAGGGCCAGTAAATCTGAGTCAGACCGAGCACTGATGAGAGCCTTTATCAGAGCCTATCTCGTGGCAATACGGGCGGCGAAATGTTCGCATTTTGCCGCCCTTATTGCATCTGCTGAATCGCGCCCAGCTGCCTTGTTTAGAATAACCCGCTCCCTCTTGAAAGGGAGGGATGCGGATGACCCTTTACAAGGTAGAGCTGAGGAATTTGTTCAGCATTTAACGGATAAAGTCGCTCGGATTTGGACAGAGCTGGACTCCAATTGCACGGTACCAGCCGAGGTACCGGGGGAAGGTCTTGAGCATACTTTATGGATTGAGTTTCAACTTGCTTCTCCTGAGGAAGTGGACAAGGCCATGGGAGCAGTGAGTGCCTCCACTTGTATACTGGACCCGTGTCCCTCCTGGCTGGTCTCGACCAGCAGGGAGGTGACACGGGGCTGGAGCCGGACGATAGTTAACACCTCTCTCCGGGAGGGAATTTTCCCGTCCCTCCTAAAGGATGCGGTGGTGAGATCCCTCCTGAAGAAACCGTCTCTGGACCCAGCCATTTTGAGCAACTATCGTCCAGTCTCCAACCTTCCCTTTGTTGGGAAGGTTGTTGAGA
This sequence comes from Thamnophis elegans, assembly GCF_009769535.1. NCBI lineage: Eukaryota > Metazoa > Chordata > Lepidosauria > Squamata > Natricidae > Thamnophis > Thamnophis elegans. The sequence goes on from NC_045543.1 coordinate 54,398,243, forward strand.
AAGTGGTGGCCTCTCAACTCCGACCTAGACTCCTTTCAGTCGGGTTTCAGGCCTGGTTACAGCACGGAAACTGCTTTGGTCGCACTGACCAATGATCTCTGGCGAGCCAGGGATAGGGGTCACCCCTCTATCCTTTTGCTCCTTGACCTCTCAGCGGCCTTCGATACCATTGACCATGGTATACTTCTGCGACGGTTGCGAGAGGTGGGAGTGGGAGGCACCGTCCTTTGGTGGTTCTCCTCCTACCTCTCGGACAGGTCGCAGTCGGTGTTGGTTGGAGGGCAGAGGTCGACCCAAAGGCCCCTCAACTATGGGGTGCCGCGGGGTTCGGTCCTGTCCCCCCTCCTATTTAACATCTACATGAAGCCGCTGGGTGAGATCATATGCCAGCACGGGATTAAGTACCACCAATACGTGGACGATACGCAATTGCATCTGTCCGCCCCGTGCCAACTCAGCGAAGCAGTAGAAGTGATGTGCCAGTGCCTGGAGGCTGTTGGGGTCTGGATGGGAGCAAACAAGTTGGCACTCAATCCAGACAAGACCGAGTGGCTTCTGATGTTCCCTCCCAAAGATTGGCCAAGTATTCCATCTCTCAGGCTGGGGGGTGAAATTATACGCCCCTCAGAGAGGGTTCGCAATTTGGGAGTCCTCCTGGATCCCCAGCTGACTTTAGAACACCTTTTGTCAGCTGTGACCAGGGGGACCTTTGCCCAGGTTCGCCTGGTGCACCAATTGCGACCCTACCTGGATCGGGAGGCCCTTCAGACAGTCACTCATGCCCTTGTGACCTCAAGACTGGATTACTGTAACGCGCTCTATATGGGGCTGCCCTTGAAGAGTGTTCGAAGACTTCAGTTAGTCCAGAACGCAGCCGCGCGAGCGATCGTGGGTGCACCCAGGTACACCCACATCACACCTATCCTCCGCGAGCTGCACTGGCTACCCATTAGTCTCTGGACCTGCTTCAAGGTGCTGGTCGTTACCTATAAAGCCCTACATGGCATCGGACCTGGGTACCTGAGAGACCGCCTCCTGCCGATTACCTCCCATAGACTGATTAGATCTCACAGGTTAGGTCTCCTCCGGATTCCATCTGCCAGCCAATGTCGGCTGGCGACTCCTTGGGGGAGAGCCTTCTCTGTTGCAGCTCCAGCCCTCTGGAATGACCTCCCCATGGAGATCCGGACCCTTACTACCCTCCCGGCCTTCCGCAAAGCCACCAAGTCCTGGCTGCTCCAGCAGGCCGGGGGGCTTGTGAAACATCCAGCCCCACGGAAACTGTGAATGTTGCGTCTTTTTAAAGTGTTGTCTTTGTCTATTTATCCCCCTTCCCTTGTCTATTGTGAGCCGCCTGGGGTCCTTCGGGAGTGGGCGGCATACAAGACAAATAAATAAATAAATAAATAAATAAATAAATAAATAAATAAATAAATAATAAATCAATATGCTGTTTTATCATTTTTTCCAACCACATATGTACTTTTATCCAGTATTTTTTTACTTTTGGGCAAGTCTACCACATATGATAATATGACCCAGGTATCTGGTGGCACTTCCAGCATTTAGCTGATTTATCTTTAAATATCTTTGCCAACCACATTGGTGCAAAATGCCATCTATACAACATCTTATACAAATTTTCTTTGTAGGCAGTTGACATTGTTAATTTATAGTTAAAATATATACTGTATATATTTCACAATTTTTGCCATTGATCTAATTCAATTATTTAACCAATTTTTTCCCCCATGCTATCATTGTTTCCTTTACTTGTTTGTCCTCCTACCTGTCTATCAGATTGAGTGGGTCAATAACCTGTTCTAAAAGCTAATTGCATCTTTTTCTCTTTGAAATTTTGACTCCTCCCCCTTTTGGTTTTCTTTTCCCATAGCTTCTCAGCTTCTCTTTCACGTAAGTTAAATGTACTAATTCTATTTTTTACACTGAACAATTTTCATTTGCAATTTTCATTTTTATGGCTGACACATACTACTAGTAGTTTTTTTATTCTTTCTTGGTGTTATATAAACACCTCATCGGATAATATCAAAATGAGGTGCAGATAGAGACCCCATCCAATATGTGCCTGAAATTCTAATTATAATGGCCATTCATAGAGATTAGTACCTCTTCATACTTATGCTAATCCTCAAATTCCGATTCTATACTTTTGTTGTATCCTCTTGATATACCTGGTTCCTTTCAATTTTCTAAGTTTAAACTGTATGTTTAACATCAGTAATTCATGGTTCCATAATCTGCATCAAGAACTAGTTTTCTGATTTGTTGATTTCATTTCTCCACCTTTGTTTTCCTTATTTTATTTTATTATTTATTATTTTATTTTATTATTTTATTTCAACACTAGCCATTCAATAATGCACCTTGGTATTCAGGTTTCTTGAGGCACTTGTTTGCTATAAAGAAAGATTACTTTTTGCAAACATATTAACCTATTGTTACCCAACTGTATCCATAGTTCTAGGTCACACCTTTGCAATTTTCATTTTTATGGCCGACACATACTACTAGTAGTTCTTTTATTCTTTCTTGGTGTTATATAAACACCACATCGGATAATATCAAAATGAGGTGCAGATAGAGACTCCATCCAATATGTGCCTGAAATTCTAATTATAATGGCCATTCATAGAGATTAGTACCTCTTCATACTTATGCTAATCCTCAAATAAGTTCCATCTTCCATTTTTTTCACACATCCTCTTATCTTGGGATTTAAAGCCTGTTGTTGCAGCATTAATGCAATATTATTTTGCTCTCCAAGCATCCATCCCTCTTGTTATAGTCACTTCGAAGTTGCAAAATGGCCATTTTAATAGACCTATCCCTACTCTTTGTTCCAAACAGACAAAAGTTTACACCAATCTCAATCATAAAAACGATTGTTAACACAGAATGAATGTTTCTATCATGCCCCACTGCCATAAAAAAACATTTGCATCAGCTGTTTTCCCCAGGTTCCTTACATTTTCTGTTTTCTTTGGCCCTCATTTCCAGAAGAGAAAAACTATCCAAAAATATTTCTTTTAAATAACAACAAAGCAGAGTCGGTCAATCGGTCAGTCAGTCTACACAGTACACAGTTTTATTCTGCTTTTCCCTGCAAATTATTTTTGAAAAATCAGATTGTGAACTTCCTTCAGAAGTAAAAGTGCCCAGAGAAAAATTCTGACTGGATGTTCTGTCCTAGTGTGTCAGAGTTGAGAAAGAGGCAATTGCACAGTTCATTGTTATAAAGACCTGGGCTTTTCCCCAGTTGTATTTAAAAGCTGTTTTGTTTGTTTAAATTGAAGGACAACTGCGGGCTCTGACTTCACCCCAAACAATAAAAGGAAAGTACTAAAACCTTGGAAATAAAATTTATAAATAGCACCAAACTATGATGCCTTGTTGGAAAGCCAAACACAACCATTTTAGTAATATAGCTAAACCATGCAATTATATTCTCACAGTCTCTCATGTGTGAGAAGCAAGTAAGGGGTTGTTTGAATGGACAGCAGTATTGACTTGTGTGCAGATTATATATATATATATATATATATATATATATATATATATATATATATATAATATATACACACACACACACACACACACACACACACACACACATATACATACATATATATATACATACATATATATATATATATATATATATATATATATATATATATATATATATATATATATATACATACATACATACATACATACATATATCAAGCTATTTAGCTCTCATCAGCTAGCCATACCCTTACTGGGATTCAAACCTATGCTGTATTGCATCTTAGGCAGATGTGTTAACCATTAAGCCACAGAGTTAGACTCCTTATCAGCTAAGCCAGGATGATAGGTATCTGATGAGCCGATAGACAGAGAATGGAAGTAGTGAACTTCCTCACATACATACATACATACATACATACATACATACATACATACATACATACATACATATATTTTACAACCCCCAGTATGGCCAAATATGGGAGGAAGATCACTACTTCCATTATCTGTCCTTCGGCTCGTCACAAGAGACCATCCAGACAGAAACCCAATATTTTTACTGTTGCCTTTTTGTTACATTTGTTGTATTTGTGCTGATAAATAAAAGAAATGTAAAAGATTTTACAGAAAAGGTATCTATTAGATTTCTTGTAAAAGAAATCTAATAGATACCTTTCACCCTGGCTTCGCTGATAACGGATAAGAGCCTGTGGCCTAATGGCTAAGAAGTCTGCCTAGTATGTAATATAGCCCAGGTTCAAATCCCAGTAAGGGTATGGCTAGCTGATGAGAGCTAAATAGCTTGAAATAGATCTATACTAGTCTCCCTTTATTTATTTATCAGCACAAATACAACAAAATATAACAAAAAAGGCAACAGTAAAAATATTGGGTTTCTGCCTGGATGGTGTGACGAGCCGAAGGACAGAGAATGGAAGTAGTGATCTTCCTCCCATATTTGGGCATACCGGGGGTTGTAAAAGAAATCTAATAGATACCTTTCACCCTGGCTTCGCTGATAACGGATAAGAGCCTGTGGCCTAATGACTAAGAAGTCTGCCTAGTATGTAATATAGCCCAGGTTCAAATCCCAGTAAAGGTATGGCTAGCTGATGAGAGCTAAATAGCTTGAAATAGATCTATACTAGTCTCCCTTTATTTATTTATCAGCACAAATACACACACACACACACACACACACACACACACACACACACACACTAAGCTGTTCAGTAATGGCCATACATTTGTCCTCAAAATAATCAAAGCCTTGTAGAAAATGTCCGAACCAAATGTAATTTCTAATATTGGATTTTCCCCCTTACCAGAGAAAGCCCTCTTGTGAAGTACTATGAAGCTATTACCATGGCAATTCCAGTGCACTGTACAGTAAAAGCCATTTTATGGCAGTATGGTAGAAGCCATTTGAACGCACAAAAACCTATGTCACGGTCCACCTTTCAAAACCCACACCCCGAGGGGTGTTAGAAGTGTCGTCCCCCCAAGTTTGGTTAAAATTGCTCGAGGCGTTCCAGAGTTATGCTGGAACATACACACACAGATATATATCTATATGTGTGTGTGTGTGTGTGTGTGTGTGTGTGTGTACTTACGTACACATACGTATGTACGTGTCTGTTGCATTTGTGCTGATAAATAAATAAAGGGAGATATAAATAAAGGGAGATATATGTATGTATGTATGTAGGTAGGTAGGTAGGTAGGTAGGTAGATATAGGTATAGATATAGATATAGATATAGATATAGATATAGATATAGATATAGATATAGATATAGATATAGATATAGATATAGATATAGATATAGATGATATAGATAGATATAGATATAGATATAGATATAGATATAGATATAGATATAGATATAGATATAGATATAGATAGAGATAGAGATAGAGATAGAGATAGAGATATAGAGATATAGAGATATAGAGATATAGAGATATAGAGATATAGATATATAGATATAGATATATAGATATAGGCTCCCAATTTCTTAGACTCTAGGTAGTTTACAATATTGAAATATAAAACTCAAGAGAATACCCACAATGTTGCTGTTCAAGAACAGCCTCTTGTAGCCTGAATTGCAATCGTTTAACCAGGTGACAAACCAACACTGTTTGAAACTTCTACCATTTCTGCTTAGCCTGAGAAGAGACCTGAAATTGATAAATGGATAACTTTTTAGAAAAAAGTCATTTATACTGGTTTCCTTAAGTGCTCAAATTAGTTTCATGTTTTCATGACACATTATGAAGGTTTCAGGAAGGTACTTTGGAACCAAACTTTTTCCAAGTAATTCTTACTGTAAGACATTTGAATTCTTATCAGTGATCTCTGTGGAGTTACGGCCTAGGCTTAAGTAATGCAAACCTTAGCTAGTTAGAAGCTTGTTGGCAAGCAGCATTATTTTTTTCACTCTCTATATACAGTATGTCTATACATTTAGCAGATAGTGAGAAACAGTGGCGTTCGACGTAGTAGCTTAAACTTCCAAACAGCCTATAATAGGGTTACAGATCACAGTATTATAATAAAGCTCATTCAGAGAATGTTCTGGTATGTTTTGGACTCTCTTATATTCACTTCTCCATTGCGATAATGAAAGGTGGACCAAATGCAGGGGACAGAGGGCTCAGCTTGAGCAGAATATTCTAAGTTGCTCAGCCACAAAGTTTTCAGGATGAACTTGAGTCTTCACCATTTCTCCATTTTAATTTATTTTACAGTGAAGGTTCACTTCAATAGGAAGCAATATCAATATAATCCTGCATATAACATGAGTTGGAAAGTATACGGTAACATTTTTGAAAGAAGGATAGCATAGGTCTGATATACCTGTATATTAGAATATTCTAATATACTACTACTACTATAACTACTTAACATTTGTTACATGCTTCAAAGTATACAAGACAAAGTCTCTATGACCAAATGTTGCAATCTGGATACATTGCTACAATAAGCATAAGCTACGGAATTGCCATATTTTCTTCCTCTCATTGGAACGAGATTTGGGTCAAGAGGTACAGGTAATCTTAACTTCCTCAACTTTGCCCTAACTAGCAGAAGTTGATAGCACTCAGCAAAAACTGACATTTCCACATACCTCCTTATGATTGTTCTATCAAATATACAGTGTATATTGTAAATATACAGTGTGGGGTAGTGGTTAGGGTGCTGGACCTCAACTATGGGATTGACTTTGGACCAGTTCCTAATTTTCAGTCCATCCTTCTTCACAGTGGTGTCGTTTTAGGGATAAACTGAAGGCATATTCTCATATCAGACTCCTAAAGAAAAGACATATACATTTAAAAAGTAAATGTGAAGCATGAACACATTCGTTCTACTGCACAATGGTAATTACAAAACAGTGGTAGGTCCTCCTTTTTCTGGAAAGGCTTTTAGTAAGAGTATTCATTACTTTTCATGTCAATCAGGCCATGTGCAAATGCCAGCAATCATTCCAAGCTAATGAGTGTGTCTCCACTTGTTGTGCATCAGTAACCAAAGGTGCCATATATTTACATAGGTTATCTTCATATGCTAGATAGTCATTGGAAACTGTTCTGTGGAATTACCCTAGTTAAAATTGCCCAGCTAGAGTTTTAATCACAGAAAGAATCAATTCAGCAGGCCTGTATTTTAACTATGTGGTTTAGTATCATAAATAACTTATCTTGATTGAGTTGAATGACACTTGTTTTGAAGGAGCACCCAATACAATATTGCAGAGTTTGTATAGAAAAAGAGGCTGGTTTTACATTTAATGTAGAATGACTCCTGCCTATTGAAATTTTCATGTTTCCCAAATGAATTCTGGCACATCATAAAAGCCTACTCTGCTATCTGCCTTTCCGGAATCATCCTACTTAAAGCATCTACAACCCCATGCCGAGTGCGGGAATCTGCTACTAGAGCAATAAATCTGCTGTTCCCTCAGTTTGAATCCTGTCTATTCAGAGGATTTAAAAGGAATTAAGAATAAATAAAGATGTTCCTATTAAATCACCCAGTGCTGGATGTATCTTAAATTTGAAACAAGTACAGATAGGCCTTGAACTTATGACCATAATTGAGCCCAAATTTTCTGTTACTAAGTGAAACACTTGTTAAGTGAATTTTGCCCCATTTTACAACCATTCTTGCTGTACTTGTTAAGTGAATCACTATGGTGGTTAAGTTAGTAACACACATATTTAAGTGAATCTGGCCTCCCCATTGGATTTTCTTGACTGAAGGTTGCAAAAAGGGATCACATGATCCAGGGAGACTGAAACCATCATAAATATGAGTCAGTGGCCAAGCATCTGAATTTTTTTTTTAATAAAGTTTTTTAATTTTTAATTTAAAACAAATACAACATCCTTCTTTACATGCTATAGAAAGTGTATCAGTTGGTTACAAATAGACTTTTGCGCATCTCTTCCACAGTCAAGAAACATAGTTCATGTTAACTCGAGCATTTTAACTCAAATATTCATACATGTCACCATCATCATATATCCATTTTCATTTGACTATTAATAATAATAATAATAATAATAATAATAATAATAATAATAATAATAATAATAATTATTATTATTATAGTCTGGATTGATTACAAAAAGGCATTTGACTCACTGCCACATAGTTGGATCATAAAATGCTTAGAAACAACTGGCATTAGCAAAAATATTACATCCTTTACTGAAAAGGCAATGAAACAATGGAGAACTGAGTTGGCAGTAGGGAATGAGAGCTACGGAATGGTTAATATCAAGCGAGGAATTTTCCAGGGTGATTCACTTTCACCTCTTCTCTTCATCATCGCAATGATCCCACTATCAGTAATCTTAAAAAAAATGAAATTAGGCTACCAAACAGCCAAAAAAGCTGAAAAAATTTCGCATTTACTATATATGGATGATTTGAAACTCTATGGAAAGTCAGAAATAGAAATCCAATCATTGACAAATACAGTCCGAGTATTCAGCACCGATATTTCAATGCAGTTTGGCATGGAAAAATGCGCCACTGTATCCATAAAAAGGGGCAAAATCACTGCATCTGAGGGAATTGAAATGCCCAATGGCCAACTAATTAAATGCAAAGAAAATGAAGCCTACAAATACTTAGGCATTCTGCAGTTGGATAACATCAAGCATGGAGAAGTAAAAACTATTGTCAGGCGAGAGTACACCAACAGAGTTAGGAAAATTTTAAAATCTAAATTGAATGGTGGAAATACAATCAAGGCCATAAATACCTGGGCAATACCAGTTATAAGATACACAGCTGGCATAGTTAACTGGACACAAGCTGATTTGGACCTTTTGGACCGAAAAAACCAGGAAACTAATGACAATACACTACAGTTTACATCCACGTGGTGATACTGATAGACTATATCTGCCCCGAAAATCAGGTGGCAGAGGATTATTACAAGTGAAGCAAACAGTTGAAGAAGAAAAACATGCACTGGCTGATTATTTAAAAGACACTCAAGAACATCTATTAATCGAAGTAAAGAACAAAAATCTACTGAAGGCCCAACAGACAAAACAAGAATACAGAAAAGATGTGATAAAATCAAGAATGGAGAGTTGGCAGAACAAAGCACTGCATGGTCAATTTCTGGAAAAAATAAAAGATAAAGTGGACAGTGAACAAACTTGGTTATGGTTAAAAACAGGTACATTAAAGAAAGAAACAGAGTCACTAATCCTGGCTGCGCAAGAACAAGCTATCCGCACAAATGCCATTAAGGCCAAAATCGAAAAATCCTCTGATGATGCCAAATGCAGACTTTGCAAAGAAGCTGATGAAACTGTTGATCACATACTCAGCTGCTGTAAAAAAATCACGCAGACTGATTATAAATTGCGGCACAATTCAGTAGCACAAATGATCCATTGGAATTTGTGCAAAAATTATAATATTAAACAGCAACAAACTGGTGGGAACATCAGCCTGAAAAAGTCACCGAAAATCAGATGGTCAAGATCTTGTGGGATTTCCGTATACAAACCGACAAAATACTGGCGCATAATACACCAGACATCACACTGGTTGAGAAAAATAAGGTCACAATCATAGACATCGCAATACCAGGTGATAGCAGGGTCGCCGAGAAGGAACATGAAAAAATCGCAAGATACCAGGACTTAAAAATCGAAATTCAACGACTATGGCACAAACCAGCAGTGGTAATTCCAGTGGTAATTGGCACACTGGGTGCTATTCCAAAAGCACTGGAATTACATTTAAAACAGTTAAAAATTGACAAAATCACCATCAGTCAAATGCAAAAAGCCGCACTGCTTGGATCTGCACGCATATTACGAAAATACGTTACGACGTCCTAGGCCCCTGGGTGGGGCCCGACTAGTAACCAATGCCAAATCCGGCGAAACAACTGGCCGCTGTGATACAATTGTACAATAATAATAATAATAATAATAATAATAATAATAATAATAATAATAATAATAAAACTCCGCCATTGCCGGTCCCAAGCCCGGATGAGAAAGGAGGAAGGTTGGGATCAGGTTGGCATCTGGTCCCGTAAAAAAACCCCCCGCCAACCCATACAATATGGTGAAAAAAACAAATAAGAATTCCATACCGCATCGGTCGTTGCGCGGGTTAACAAGGGCCGTGGCGGATGTTGGGGTCCCTGGACATCCGTCGACAAGTGGGCTACAAGTGGACCAGCCAACAAAACGACAAAAATATAGTGCAGATGAAAACCGTGCCATAATGGCCTGTTACTACAACTCAGAGCCAGAAAAAAGAGGCTATTTAAAGCGAATGTATGAATTATGGAAACAACAATATCCAGATTCAAATGTTAGTGAACAACGACTAGCAGATCAAAGGCGATTTATTATACGGAATAAAGTGTTTAGTGAAGTTGAACATGAGGAAATTCAGGCAAATTGCAAAACCCAAAAAACAATATCACAAGCGGAAATAACTGATATTCAAGACACAACTAAAGACATTATAGTAGAACTCCCAGAAGAAGCTCTCGGGGAGGAAATAACATCACCACCACTAGAACCAGTTATCACTGAAACAACTGATGAACTAACTCAAAAACAAAAAGAATTGAAGGATAAGATCATGGAGCATTTTCTGCTTAATGAGGAAAGGCAACGTTTACCATCACTAAAAACTGTGCCGAAGAAAATTTTGGCCCCTATCATGAAAATGGTTAATGCAGTGTTTTCAACAATTGAACCGGGATCCATCTTGGAAACAAACCAGTTAATGTACAGCGCAGCTGTAATAGTCACTAATGAACTAGGCATTAAAATTAAAGTACCTAGTCATACAACAGAAAAAGCATCAAAGCCAAAGTGGAAAATCCGTTTAGAACAAAAAATCAAAAAATTAAGGGCAGATGCTAGTAACTTAAAGAACATGCATGAGCAATGGCTTAAAAACAACAAAATCATAGATCGGCTAATCAGGAGATATAGATTGGATACAAGAAACATCAATGAAGCTGTAGAGATTGTAAAACAGCAGATAACAGCAAGAGCTAGAAAAATTGAAAGATATGAGGCACGAATCATCCAATATAAACAAAATCAGCAATTTCGATCAGACCAACGGCGTTTTTATCAAAGTCTTGATGTAAATGGTGACACCAAAAGTGAAAAACCAGAAAAACAGGCCACAGTTGAATTCTGGAAAGAATTGTGGGAAAATGCAAAGGACTACAACAAGGAAGCAAAGTGGATACATGACTTTGAGAAAAGCATTGGCAACAAACAAATGCAAGTATTAGAAATAACAACTGAGATGGTCAAAAATCGGGTTAAAAAGGTAAAGAATTGGACATCACCTGGAAAGGACCAATTACATGGTTTCTGGCTCAAATATCTAACCAGTTTACATGCAATATTGGCCAGGCAACTGAATGAAATTTTACAAAAGGGCCAAATTGATGAATGGTTGACAACTGGAAAAACATACTTGATTCAGAAAGATCCAACTAAAGGAACAACACCTGAAAACTATAGACCAATAACATGCTTGCCAACAACCTTCAAATTACTCACAGGCATTATTGCAGATAACATGATGGATTATTTGGAAACAAACAACATCTTGCCAGTAGAGCAAAAAGGCAACAAAAGAAGGAGCAGGGGCACAAAAGATCAGCTTCTAATTGATAAAATGATATTAGAAAATTGTAAGAACAGAAAAACGAACTTGAATATGGTCTGGATTGATTACAAAAAGGCATTTGACTCACTGCCACATAGTTGGATCATAAAATGCTTAGAAACAACTGGCATTAGCAAAAATATTACATCCTTTACTGAAAAGGCAATGAAACAATGGAGAACTGAGTTGGCAGTAGGGAATGAGAGCTACGGAATGGTTAACATCAAGCGAGGAATTTTCCAGGGTGATTCACTTTCACCTCTTCTCTTCATCATCGCAATGATCCCACTATCAGTAATCTTAAAAAAAATGAAATTAGGCTACCAAACAGCCAAAAAAGCTGAAAAAATCTCGCATTTACTATATATGGATGATTTGAAACTCTATGGAAAGTCAGAAATAGAAATCCAATCATTGACAAATACAGTCCGAGTATTCAGCACCGATATTTCAATGCAGTTTGGCATGGAAAAATGTGCCACTGTATCCATAAAAAGGGGCAAAATCACTGCATGTGAGGGAATTGAAATGCCCAATGGCCAACTAATTAAATGCAAAGAAAATGAAGCCTACAAATACTTAGGCATTCTGCAGTTGGATAACATCAAGCATGGAGAAGTAAAAACTATTGTCAGACGAGAGTATACCAACAGAGTTAGGAAAATTTTGAAATCTAAATTGAATGGTGGAAATACAATCAAGGCCATAAATACCTGGGCAATACCAGTTATAAGATACACAGCTGGCATAGTTAACTGGACACAAGCTGATTTGGACCTTTTGGACCGAAAAACCAGAAAACTAATGACAATGCACTACAGTTTACATCCACGTGGTGATACTGATAGACTATATCTGCCCCGAAAATCAGGTGGCAGAGGATTATTACAAGTGAAGCAAACAGTTGAAGAAGAAAAACATGCACTGGCTGATTATTTAAAAGAAAGTCAAGAACATCTATTAATCGAAGTAAAGAACAAAAATCTACTGAAGGCCCAACAGACAAAACAAGAATACAGAAAAGATGTGATAAAATCAAGAATGGAGAGTTGGCAGAACAAAGCACTGCATGGTCAATTTCTGGAAAAAATAAAAGATAAAGTGGACAGGGAACAAACTTGGTTATGGTTAAAAACAGGTACATTAAAGAAAGAAACAGAGTCACTAATCCTGGCTGCGCAAGAACAAGCTATCCGCACAAATGCCATTAAGGCCAAAATCGAAAAATCCTCTGATGATGCCAAATGCAGACTCTGCAAAGAAGCTGACGAAACTGTTGATCACATACTCAGCTGCTGTAAAAAAATAGCGCAGACTGATTATAAATTGCGGCACAATTCAGTAGCACAAATGATCCATTGGAATCTGTGCAAAAATTATAATATTAAAACAGCAACAAACTGGTGGGAACATCAGCCTGAAAAAGTCACCGAAAATCAGATGGTCAAGATCTTGTGGGATTTCTGTATACAAACCGACAAAATGCTGGCGCATAATACACCAGACATCACAGTGGTTGAGAAAAATAAGGTCACAATCATAGACATTGCAATACCAGGTGATAGCAGGGTCGCCGAGAAGGAACATGAAAAAATCGCAAGATACCAGGACTTAAAAATCGAAATTCAACGACTATGGCACAAACCAGCAGTGGTAATTCCAGTGGTAATTGGCACACTGGGTGCTATTCCAAAAGCACTGGAATTACATTTAAAACAGTTAAAAATTGACAAAATCACCATCAGTCAAATGCAAAAAGCCGCACTGCTTGGATCTGCACGCATATTATGAAAATACGTTACGACGTCCTAGGCCCCTGGGTGGGGCCCGACTAGTAACCAATGCCAAATCCGGCGAAACAACTGGCCGCTGTGATACAATTGTATAATAATAATAATAATAATGATGATGATGACTTAAAAATCGAAATTCAGCGACTATGGCACAAACCAGCAGTGATAATTCCAGTGGTAATTGGCACACTGGGTGCTATTCCAAAAGCACTGGAATTACATTTAAAACAGTTAAAAATTGACAAAATCACCATCAGTGAAATGCAAAAAGCCGCACTGCTTGGATCTGCACGCATATTACGAAAATACGTTACGACGTCCTAGGCCCCTGGGTGGGGTCCGACTAGTAACCAATGCCCAATCCGGCGAAACAACTGGCCGCTGTGATACAATTGTATAATAATAATAATAATTTTTGTTTCTTAAACAATACATGCCCACACCAGTGGGAAAAGAAAAAATCTAAAAAAAGAAAAGACAAAACAAAAAAACAAAGAAGACAAAAAGAACAAAAAAAAAATAACACAGGTATATATTATATAAGAAAAAAAGTATATCAGCTGGTTACAACATGTTTTGGTGCATCTCTTCCATTAATTCATATTATAATTAATTCATATCATAATTCATATTAATTCAAATATCTTAACTCAAATGTTTACCATATTGACATCATTATACCTCCACTTTTAGTTGACTACAGTTATTTAAACATCCTTCATCCTTAACTATGCCAAAGATTTAGTCCATAACCACATGCTGACATTTCATTTACTTGTTTGTAAAATCCTCTATTAACATCAAATCCTCATATCCTGTTTTAGCTGAACATCCATAATATTTAATACCAAAAATTCCATCTTCCATGCAATGTAGTTTATTATCATTCTCCCTTCTTTATGTAATTATATCGTATATCGTAACATTTTCCCCATATTAGTTAACATTTAACTGTATATATTTTATTTTATTTTTTAATAGTGACAATTATTGTGATTAATAACCTTTGTATATGGTCCAAAAATATTTCCAACCTTCCCTTCTCATATCCAATTATTATTTATCATATCAACTCCACATTATATACATTACTATCAATATCAATTATTATTCAGCTATATCTATTACAAATAAGAGTAATTAGATTTAGCTAATTTTAAATTGTATTCTTCCATCTATCAGCCTATGTCTCTCCAATAACAAAACCTTCTTAATCCTATTGCCATTCGTGGAACAGATTTACCAAATGTTTTTATAAGCAAGTCCAAACAGGGATATCTTCGCACCTTTTTACTCAGGATGCCTCTGATGAAATAATAACGTTGTCCCAGGCTTGTTACACTTTTCAATTTGTCTTTAATTCTCAAGGGTGGAATTAAAAATTCTGCAAATGATGTTTCATAAAGTGTAGGTTCTTTAATGCTTCTCATTCCTCCTGCGCTCTGTCTTTTAAAATAAATCTTCTGTATGGCTGCCCCCCTTTCCAGCGTTGCATCTCTTTCTCCCTCCAAAATAAACCAGACGCCCTGCGTGTCAGCAAGTTGAGAGACTTTATTTCTCACATTCTTCATTTGTATTTCAGGAACATTCAAACATTCAACGTTCTCACTTTTTTCTTCATATTTTAATGTCAAATAGTCCAATTTTTTTTCAAATCTTTCATATGAGTCAAACAATTTTTGAAATGCAGAGAAAAACATTTGAAACGAACTTTTTGGAGTATGTATCGATGCCATGTTGTGACGCAGTTAGAAGCTCTAAAATATTTGCAAGTAAAAACACGCTGGGAGCTGTGCGATCTTATCTGATCTTAGACCAACACAGCCAAGCAATAAAAGTGTCAGATCGTAAAAAGCCAATTTATAGTAAATTAGTTTACAGCCCACTTAAAAAGAGTCAGAGGGAATGTTGAAGTAGATCTTTAAAACATTTAAGAAATAGGGTAACCACCGGCCATAAATCCATTAAAGAAAAACCAATTCGCCGCTAGATTCTTCTGTTCTTTGGTTTCAATTAGCTTAAATTTTAGTGCGGACCGTCTCTCTTTGAGTAATAAAATCAGCTTACCAGTTGAAATCACTTCCACCATTCTTAGGGGCAACCTGCAGTTTCGGTTAGCATACAGCTAATCCAGAAGGAGCTGGCAAAAGGGGTTGAATTCCAAGCCCCCCCAGAGACCTGTGAACGTCTCTGAGGTCACTGGATCTCCCCAAACCTTTCACTGTCTCTTTGGGACAGCTAGGATCGAAAACGACCCGTCCAGTTTCCTTCGGAATAGGGGAATTTCAGGAATAGCCTGAAACTCCGTCTTCTCACTGCTAAGCCCCGCCTTCTTCCCCAAGCATCTGAATTTTGATCATGTGATTGCAATGGTTGTAACTGAAAAATGGTCATAAGTCACTTTTTTCAGTGCCACTGTTGTTTTGAATGGTCATTAAATGAACTGTAGTATGTCAAGGACGACCTGTAGTTGATTTTAAGTTTGCTCACATATACATAGACATGTTGTGCTCCGCATTCCAAGATATTTGGTGGCTGCTGTGAACAAATGCAGAGACATCAATGGAGGGATTAAATACCCCAAAAGAGGGTGGGTGCAAGTTAAGTGATCAACCTAATTTCTTTTTAAATGTGTGTTTCAGGCACTTAAGAGTGGGCTTCAAATATATGACCACCTTGATTTTTTTTCTTGGGCAAGTGGAATGATAAATGGCCTCTCTCAATTTTCACTTGCTCTTATTATTCCAGACTGGTTTTATGATCAATCTTTGGACTTCAACCCTGCTATAAAAAGTCTGAATTTCTCTTCTATGGCATCACAATACATGCAATGAATACAAATCTATATAAAGCTGAGCTGTATAATTTCCCCTCAAAGTAATTCATGTCATTGCACACTTCTTCGTTCCTGATTTTAAAAAGGTTTCATACGTTCTCCCCCCCCCCTCTTGTATGATATGCATATTTTGATACTGCTTTAATAAAACAGCAAGACCAGGACCTTTGTCACTTAAAATAGGCTGTTAACTGGACAGTTTCTGAACACCGCTTGCTTTGTGTTCTTATAACCTGGATGATTTGTTGAGGATCTAAGTATTCAGCATAACTCGGGAAGGAGGATTCGGTTTAAACTAATCTATTTAGCCCAAATAATTTTGGCTATTATAGAGCAAAGCAACTACTTTGAACTCTGCCTAGGAGGCTACAGAGAACCAGAGCAGATGCTGATGTAATTTGCTGTTGGATATGCAGTGCTGTTGGGGGTGGTGGGGGTGTCAGCTGTTCTCTTTTTTGCCAGCTGCAACTTCTTACAGACATCAAAGACAAATGTGCATTACACTAGTCTATACTTGAAATAAGAAATGGAGATGTGATTCTCTTGAACTCTTGATCTAAAGGGGAAAAAAGACTCAAAAGAGGGAATGAAGAGAAAGGACTGCTGGGCGTAGAGAATCCAGGAAAACAAGGAAGTTGCCCTGGGACTAAGAGTCCTCTTGGCACATCTCAGTGGATAATTTGAACTCTAGTCTATCTGTAGTTAACCCTAGCATCTGTTTACAATGCCAGACCTCAAATTTGGAATATGTCAGAGCAATACAGGGGTATTGTATCAAATTGGAACAGGTGAATGCAGTCATGTTAAGGTAGAAAGCAGCAATGAACCTCTAGTGAATATATTGAAGATAGGGTCAGAATCCAAGTCAGTTGTAATAAGTAAATGATTAATAATGACATCCATCCCCATATATTGGATAGTTTCCTCTTTAACATACAATAACATTCCATGTTCATCTCAACTTTTAGAGGGCCCACCTTGCTCAGTCTCCTTTGGATATTAACTGCAGGCCCATTTGCATCAGTCTACTTTAGAAGGCCTCCAGAATTGCCAGATTTGAACTGCAGAACTTTGAGTGATCAATAGATGACATCATAGAGCTAGACTACTCATCATTTCTCTAGCTCCATCTTCTGGTCATCTGAGTTCTCACAGACCAGGTTTGGTCAACTTTACTGACTATCCTTTAAAAATCTTCAGAAAGCAATAGCTGTTCAGTCAAAGGAAAACTTCTATGAACTGTCAGTAGCTGGAAACTTTGACTCTTTTTTTTTACAAAGATAGGTTATAAAAACTGGCTTTCTTTTCCTTTTTATAACCTAACAACTTATATTTGGTTTTGCTTTCATCCAAACAGATAATGAAAAGAGTTTATGTTGGCATTTTTGTCCCAAAGGTGCTTTTTCAAGAGGCAACTGGACTTTGTGGTTTTTCTTTGAAGATGTTTCACTTCTCATCCAAGTAGCTTCTTCGGCTCATCCAAGAAAGTTCTTCAGATTCTTCTTCTTCTTGGATGAGAAGCAAAAAGTCTTTAAAGAAAAAAGAGAAAGTCCAGTTGCCTCTTGAAAAGCACCTTTGGGACAACCATGACCTGGATGACTGAAAATCTCTATAGACATAATCTGGCAAGGAAAGTGGTTTAAAACAACATACACAATAAAATGAAGCCCACATTCTTGCTTGCCTTTTCTATGATTTCCAGCGATTTTTCTGGTTGTCGAACTACAGCACTTATCAAAAGTGTCCCAGTGTCAAACTCTCCCTTTTAACAAAAGGATGGATGAAGCTAAGCAGAGATCAGCTAGCACTGATGAGTGAAAGTGAGTACACTCAGTCATTTCTCTTTGATTAACATGACTTTTATTTTAAAACTCTGATGAAACTCCTAATTAGTACAGCAATGAATGGTTAGCTTTGTTATGCCTTAACTTTAATAACACCTATTTATTATAACAATATAACTATATGACTTCCTCAGTGATGTCATTAAAGGCCAAATGAGTTGGAAACAACTTCCTTTCTGTTTACTTATTTGTTTGTTTTCAGGAACTATTGAGATGTGAAATTGCTGGTCTTTGAATTCCTTGTTATACACACCTCTTGTTACTCATATTTTTCTACCCTGGTTATTCATTATATGATCTTTTTAGTAATAGTTGCTGTGAATGTTTGAGTTCTAAGCTGTTTTCCAATGAATCTGCGCTATGGATCAAGATATAGCCATAGCTGTCTTAAATTATTTCCCCTCACTCAATTGTTTTCTTTGTTGACTAATCATTATTTCCAACTGAGCTCAAATAGCTATGTAACAAATAGCTATGTAACAGAGTGAGCTCCCGTTACTTTTCCCAGCTTCTGCCAACCTAGTAGTTCGAAAGCTTGTAAAAATGCAAGTAGAAAAATAGGAACCACCTTTGGTGGGTAGGTAACAGTGTTCTGTGTGTCTTTGGCATTTAGTCATGCTGGCCACATGACCATGGAGACATCTTCGGACAGCGCTGGCTCGTCGGCTTTGAAACAGAGATGAGCACCGCCCCCTAGAATTGGAAATGACTAGCATATATGTGCGAGGGGAACCTTTTCCTTATTCCATATTTCAATTCCAAAATGCCATTTGCATAATAACCAATTAGATTGAATAATCTATTGTTTCTGTTACTAAATATGTAGACCAAATGTGGATAGACTAATTTTTGAGTTAAAGAATTATATAAAAGTTTTGCTGCTCTCGTAAAAGGCATTCTACACTTTTAGATGCTAATATCCAAAGAAATAGCTCTTTTAGTTTTCTAGTTTTGCTACAGTAAATCCACAAGCTATCAAAACTTGTATTCATTTCTTGTGGTGCTTTGATATGTGCTGTTGACACATCTCCCTATTGAAAATGACTGGGATGTCTCAGATTTTATAGGAATGACCTCCGGTTTTTCTAGGTCACACTCTCACTGACTAATTCATTCTTATTCATTGTTAAGTAAATATCCTTCTTCAGAAATCCACATACCAGGCAGAAAATGTTTAATATATAACTAATATTGTTTGCATGTTCTAAACGAAGATTTAAAACCAAATAAATTTTTTTCATGGCTCTGAAAAACAAATATTACAGTTATAAATATCTATCCACAATTTTGTACAAATAACAGTTGCTTAAAATATTGTGTGGGCAAATCTACATGATACTCATCAGGAACATCTTTACATGAACATGGAAATAGATACTTTAGTTGTGATTCCTACATTCAAATCTTTACAGCGATATGAAGGCTGGTATTTTAGAAATATATATCAATATAAAATCTGGGCTAGAATTTATCCCTGAAAAGTTGCTTTGCAGGCACAAATTTAATTTAATTTTGTTGTACAAGGTGTAATGACAATAAATTAAACTAAACCAAACTAAACTAAAACAAATTGCAGATTTGTTGAAATGTCTCATGTACTGTTTGCCTCTGAAGATATTCCAAAACATTCAAGTTCATTTAGAATAAATCCTTAAATATTAAATAGCACTGTTCGCTCTGTTCATGCCTTACCTGTTTTAGTTGATTTTCAGTTTCTGAAACCAATTCAGGTTTTGTCCTCATTTTCCAAATCTAAAATAGTTTGGTATGAAACCCTGCCAACAGCTTCTTCTTAACTTTCTTCTTCTTAACTGTTATTAATTATTAACTTAACTATCTTATTATTAATGAGAGGTTTCTCACTGACAGATTGGCAAAGTCTTTGTTATGGCTTCTAATCTCAATTTATAAGGGCCCATAACGGGTGGGTTCCGGCTGCTGCTACTGCCGGTTTGCTCAGGGATGCGCTGTGTGCGTGCCTGTTGCACTCTATGCACACATGCGCATTACAAAAGAAATGCTTCTGCACATGCTCATAGGAAAAAACAAGATGGCGGAACCTATGGCACCGCCAAAAGAACCGGTTCGGGTGCGTGGCAGACTGAGTTACTACCTACTCGGCCAGACCTGTCCGAATCCATAGGAACCCCCCTCTGGCCCATAATTACAAAGGGGGAGTAAAATTATATGGAGTTCTGTAATTTTTTTTCCAGATCTACCACATGTTCAAAGGAAAGTGGTGGATTGGTTTTGTCAGCACTAACAAGGATATTACAGGTTTACCTCAGATTTCTTTTTTTACTGCAGTTCTTATCTCTCCTCATCAATCTATTCTCCACCGATGGGGTGAATCTTTTACATCATATTTCTCTTTGCGTTTCTAGGCCATGAGAGTTAATGACCTACAGCCTAAGTCAAGATACATTCAACTGATTCTAGATTCTAGGTCAAGATAAAATCAGAAGATATGAATACGCTTATACCTCATGATTCAGAGCAGGCATATCCAACCCATGGGGCACAGGCCACATGTGGCCCTGGACAGGTAGTCATGCCCCACAAGATAATTTAAAATATTTTTCTGAAAAAGAAGTTTGCTATTTACATACAGTAACTATATTTTATATGTGACCCAAAGTAATTCCTCTTCACTCATGTAGCTCAGGAAATCAAAAGGTTGAACAATCACAACTTAGAGTCTTTCCAGACCAAATAAGAAAAGGAAGGAGGATGTCTGTGGAGATTCTCAGTCATCTAGGTCATGGTTGTCCCAAAGGTGCTTTTTAAAAGGCATCTGGACTTTCTTTTTTTTTTTTTTCCTTGAAGGCATTTTGTTTCTCATCCAAAAGCTTCTTCTATTCTAACTGAATGGTAGGGAATGGAAGGATGTATAGTCCTTGCAGTCGTCTGGAGCTAATGACCAACCTTAAGGGTTCTAACCACCAGATGAATGCAAAGAATATAAATCTTTCCATTCCCCACCATTCAGTCAGAATAGAAGAAGCTTCTTGGATGAGAAGCAAAAGTCTTCAAGGACAAAACAAAGTCCAGTTGCCTCTTGAAAAGCACCTTTGGGACAAAAGGAAGAAGGGTGAACTGTTAAAGTCTTTTAAAGACTATTTGGCATTTTTAGCCATGGCCAGGTGCTCATACCACATAAATTTATAAATTTATCCTGTATGATAGATCCTGTGAAATTGTATGGAATCTATCTATCCATTTGCCTACTGTCGCACTCATCCATATTTAGCTTGTTTCCATAAAATCAGTTGATAGGAAAATAAACTCCTCCCCCCCAATAATGATGATCCAATATACCACAAATTTTCCAAGAGCCTGGTCATCTAGGGTGGGAATTTCCTCCTGGCTTGAAACCAAGCAAAAATGATACCATGGAAGATGCAGTAATGATCCATGGTTTCCTGCCTGGACAACAGAATCAGGTCCTGCAGCTGTTGCTGTGTACCCATCTCATCCCCCCCCCGCTGTCCCAAAGGGAAGTGCTTTTGGTCCTGGGCTTCATGATATAAATATAATTTAAATGAATATAATTCCTCTAAAGAACATGGGATATGCACCTAGGTAATGCAACAATTTTCCCATTCTGCTTCTCCACATCCATGTTCTTACCTGGTTTTGCAGTGGTTTCCCTTGAACTTTGATAGATTATGTACTTTTCATTATACAATTTTTTTCCTGTAGGAATGGCAAAACAATGAAACTCAATATAATAATACAAATATACTTGGTTCTTTCAGCTTTGGGGAAAAACAAACACATCTGCAATCCTTCAGTCAAAGCTGCATTTGGACAATGTAGTAATGTATACAATGATCTGAAAACACCACTTTGCAGTAACAGATTTTCTATTTGTTTTTTTGTTTTTATCACAAAGGCTTACTGTACCATACAGGTGAATTTGTGGGAAATGACAAGACTGACATCTGAGACAGGCTGGAAGAATGGGGGAGGGCAACCTCAGACTTTTCTTTAGGGCTTGGAAGTGATATAATCTGCCAAAATGACAACGTAATTGACAGAAGCTCTTTGGCCTGGCAACCAAATGAGTAATATGGGAGCTTTCCAGGTTCACTATTGTTTATAACAGATTAGCATAGAGGAAACCAGAGAACAAGGAAATAATCAAGCTAACCCTGGCTACTTCTTTTCCTCCCCCCCCTTTGATGGGGTTCCCGCTTCACTCAGATGTTTAAACAGTGCAAAACTGTATCCCAAAGGATACGCTCAAGATCTCTTCCAAAAGCTTGTGTGTCACCATAAGCTTCACCAAGTACAGTGAGGCTTGCTATCTAGGATTCACACATAAAATTATGACCCTGCTGAATGCACTATATTGGGTAGGAGCTTCTGCTCTTCAGAATTCACTACTGCACCTCTGCCTTTCTGTTTGTTTTGCAAATTATGACATTGGGAAAAAAGCAGGGCTCATCTGCCTGAATAAAAAATATTATGATCTCTCTTCAAGTTTATGATTTATGATTATTTCCAGTGGGTTCTCTGAAAAGAAAACATGGATCTCAATGTGAGTCTTTTGGGGCTCAATAGATTGAGTGCTTTGCAATCTGTTTATTTAACCAGCATGGTTTAAGGGGGTGGGGAGTACGAGAAACCCTAACAGCAATGTTATTGCTTCATCATGAAACACCGATTGTACAGCAGTGGAAAAAATATTGCCTTTTGCCAAAGGGTGATGCAGGAGGACAGTACGTTTCTTGTGTTTTACTATATTTTGGTGAGTGATAAGGTATACAGAAGGGTCTCTTAATAGAGTTGTAATTTTAAAAAATGCTAAAGTAAGGTAAGAATAAGGAGGATTTTTCTTCTAAACCTCCTTTCAACTGTGCTACTCCAAGATTTGCCAGCAGAGCAGAGAGGTATGCTGTAAGAATCCAGAAAGGAGTAGAGAAAGTGTGTGGTAAGGGAGGAGCTAGGTCACAACACATGCAAACTCCATCCAGACTAAAAAGCTGCCTAGAAAGTTGGCCCAGAGATAGGTCGGGCTGACATAGCCTTAAGTAATTTTCAAACACTTAAATCCGATGAGATTTCAAAATACAAAAGCAGTAAAACTGTTCGTTCCTTATTTCTGGACTGGGAGGGTTTGAACAGAACTTACTTTCAGTGTGCTTTTAAAAGCAATCTGAAAAAAAAATCGTCCATGTTCACTCACTCCTTAAAATGAACCTTCTTTTTTCCAGCCTTCTACGTCATTCTGAGAAAAGAGGTGGCTGCTTTAAGGAGTTGGTTCATAAAGGTAATGCAGCTCTAAAAGCATCTACATTCTTCATTTCAGTCTGGGTAGAAGCCTGAAAGAAAAGGGGCTGCTTTTATTAACAGAGGAGAGATGCTGTACTCCTACTTGTGTGAGGTCTGAAGCATTCTTCTGAAGCATTGTTGAAGTGTGAACAGCTCTAATATGTAACCTCCTCCCCCAGATGTAACATATACATGTCACTGTCACCATTCAGAACTGCTTGCCAAGTAGCTGGGAAAGTTCCAAGGTAGCATGCATCTCTCTTGGCCTTCAGTATTCTTTTTGCAGTTTTACCTTCTGATGCTAATTAAGTAGCATCTACAATCTGGTGTTCATTTTCTCCTCCACCTTTGCTCAGTGGGATGTTTGAATTGTATACAGTCAAAATGTTTATCCCACATAGGACAGTTTGAAAATAAACATAACCTCGGCTATTTCATGTCAGCTCAATTAGTTCATGATACAGAGCTGCAAAGAAAAATAGGAAAAAAACGTGCTTCTTCTCATGGTATAGTCCTTATGCTTTTGTTATTTCATTAATTAATGATACAGTGCACAGTCTTAGATTTCCATAAAGGAGTCCCTGCGGATTTTACTCCACTAGTTGTTGCTGACTATAGGGGGCAGTGCTCATCCCCATTGAACCAGCGTCATCCAAAGACACTTCTGTGGTCATGTGGCCAGCATTACATCATTGAACGCTGTTACCTTCCCACTGAAGTGGTACCTATTTATCTACTTGCATTTGTATGCTTTCGAACTGCTGGGTTGTCAGGAGTTGGGGCAAGGACAGGATTGTGTGGAGCTTGGTTCTCAAGTCCAGGCTGCCGGATTTCCAGCCAACAAGTCCAGCATCTTAACCACTGACCCACTGTACCACTCAGATTTCAATTAACTTAAGTGAAAATATGCAACAAGACTTTGCTGAGTATTGTTAATAAATTTATAACTTTAATAAGGGTTTAGTGTTATGGAAAGCAGAGTATGTCATCCTTAATTAGTGACCTTTAGAAGTTACGATGGAAGTCCCTGGGGGTTACTTATGACCCATTCCGATGGCCATGCCCCCTTCCCATGGTCATGTGATTTTACTTTGTAGAGTTAGCAACTAGGCCACACTTACAACCATTTGCAGCATCCTGCAGTCACAATTGTGTTTTATGATAGTTTTGCCACAGCGACCAATGCAAAAAAGGTTGGTCACATTTGTGGCAGCTATGAGTTACAACCATGCTGGGCAGACTCCAATATGGTAGCAGCTGGAGGTCTATCTATATGCATTTGGTCACTGAAATTGAGGATTTTGCAGACCCTTAAAATGAGATGTATAGAATTGGATGAATAGGGTACGATCAGATCAAATGCAATCCAGTGCTCTAAACTGTCACAAATGATTGGCTTTAAGCACCTCATGACTCCTACCATTAGGTGAGATCCTTTTAAAAAAGGTAAACATTATTGAAATGATGAATTAAGTCGAGAGAAAAGAAATTGAATAAATAAAGACTGACCACCGGATAATACATGCCAACATTAGGTGTGCCTGAACCCAGCAGTAGAGAAAGCCAAGCCAAGCTCAAAGTGACCAGGAATATGCTTTTTCTTTTTCTTCCTGCCCAGGAGGTTACTACAACAAAGTCTTTTTCAAAGCTGGAAAGAAAAGCATATCAAACTGTTTTAAAATATGCTTTGCAATTGGTAAAAATCCAATTATTTAAGTTTAACTTCAAACAAACCAGTTGTAAAGGAGGAAGAGATGGATATTCCAAACATTTAAACTGGTATTAGTCTAGTTGTGGAAATGTCTCTTCTTTGAATATCAAGTTGAAAATAGCACATGATATTCTGGAAAAACCCTAATTTCTAAATTGCCAGTCCTTTCAGGCAGACTGGGTGAAGAAACAAATACTGCAAGGCTTCCAGTATTATCGTTATTGTTATCGGGTATGGCAACTTGTTATCATACCAAATAGAATTAAGATTAAAGTTATTTTTTAGTTCCTTTTTCATATTCCCATTTTCCTAGGGAAAAGTTTTTAATTTTTCTCTCTGGGTGGCTCACCATTTCTTCATATAATTGGACAGAGCTGCAAAAGAGAATTCTGGAAGGTTGTTATAGGATTAGTTGAACCTGCATGAATAGTAAGAGAATTACTGATGTATAAACCCATTCTTGCTGGGAATGCAAGATAAGGGAAATGTGTGTAAATCCATAAGGATGCTTTCAGTCAAGAGAAAAAGATACAATGAAAAGCATGTTGAAACATCATTCTGTATGGATGCTAGCCGACTGCCTCCAGATTCCCCAGCACCAAAGAGGTTATGAAAAAGATTGTTTGAAGGTCTGGAAGACTTGCCTTTATGATTGCAATAATCTAATTGTCAAAACCCAGAGAAAGACATGATTAAGGGAAGCATTAATGACTTTAAAGAGTCATTAACTGCAGATCTGAAAGAATTTTTCTGCATATTTGATATAAAGCCACTTGATTGGCTGCACTTGTCTTTGATGAAGTCTGATTGCCTTTTTTGTGTTTTAGATGATAACAAATGAATGTCCCCCGGATTTTTCCCCTGCAGCTTTAATCCTTAGCTGAACACGAACTGACTCCAAACACAATAAAACTGGGTCAGTTTCAATGTTCATATTTAAGCTGAAGGATCATATCAATACAAATAAAACGTAAGTTATTTGAATATGAGTCACATTGAAGCCTGTCGTTTTCTCAGCTCTTTCTGCTTTACAGAGTTATTTTTATAGTACAGGATGAGATGGGGGAAAGAGATGTAGCTTTTCTGTTCCTAGAGGACAGCCAGGATCTAAGTTTTATGATTAGGTATTATTATAAATAAGCTACACAAGACATCTGATTCATATTTCTCATCAAAGTTGTGTCCTTTGTGTTCAGGATATTTCTGATTTCTTTACCCTTTTCATTTATTCTCCCTTTTAAGTTGAATTTGATGACCTCACAGACACATCCAACCAGTTTTCATAGCAGCAACAAAAAATTCATTTGCCACGGTCTTCTTTCAGGATATGTTTTCAACTTTCCACTGTAACTTCCGGCTGAAATTTCCCTGAGTTTTCTAATTCTATGATGTAGAAAGTTACACTTGTAAGAATTTATTTGTGCTTCTCTTTTTTTCCCTTTTCTCCAAACATTTGCACTACATGACAAACAAATCTTGCATCTTCAAAGACAGAACAATTTTGATTCAAAATCTCCTTCTATTTTTTGATTGCAAAAATGTCAATGAGGACATTTACATTAGAAGACAATGGCAAGGCATGCCAACAGCTATAATTCTGCAACATAAATAGGTTCTATAAAAAGGCTGGTATACTTCTTGGAGAG
This sequence comes from Thamnophis elegans, assembly GCF_009769535.1. NCBI lineage: Eukaryota > Metazoa > Chordata > Lepidosauria > Squamata > Natricidae > Thamnophis > Thamnophis elegans. Next base: position 54,425,074 of record NC_045543.1, read on the forward strand.
AGCTGGTTTGATGTAATAATCAAGGCATCAGGCTAGAAAGCAAGAGATAAGTTCCAATCTTGCCTTAGTCTTGAATGCTGGCTGGGGGACTTTGGATCAATCCTTCTCTCTCAGCCTGACCCACCTCACAGGGTTGTTGTTGTGAAGAAAATAGGAAGAACAACATTAGATGTATTTGCCAACGTTTGTAAACATAATAAAGGCAAAATTAGATAGATAGATAGATGATAGATAGATGATAGATAGATAGATAGATAGATAGATAGATAGATAGATAGATAGATAGATAGATAGATAGATAGATAGATAGATAGATAGGCAGGCTGGCCTGTCGGCTGGCTGGTTGGTTGGTTGGTTGGTTGGCCGGCCAGCAGGCAAATAAATAATAGATGATAGATAATAGATAAATAGATAGATGATAGATAGATAGATAGATAGATAGATAGATAGATAGATAGATAGATAGATAGATAGATAGATGTAGGTAGGTTGGTAGGTAGGCAGGCAGGCGGGCAGGCAGGCAGGCAGGCAGGCAGACAGACAGATGATAGATACTGATAGATAGATAGATAGATAGATAGATAGATAGATAGATAGATAGATAGATAGATAGATAGATAGATAGATAGATAGATGGATGGATGGATGGATGGATGGATGGATGGATGGATGGATGGATGGATGATAGTAGGTAGGTAGGTAGACAGACAGACAGACAGATGATAGACAGATGATTGATAGATGATAGATGATAGGTATAGATGATAGGTAGGTAGGTAGGTAGGTAGGCAGGCAGGCAGGCAGGCAGGCAGACAGACAGACAGATAGATGATGGACAGAGACAGACAAACAGATAAATAAATTAAAATGCAAAATAAATAAAAGTTCTAGCCTTTCATTGGACATAAACCAGCTGGCTGACCTGGAGTTAGTCATTCTCTCTCAGCCCTAGGAAGTAGGCAATGGCAAAACATTCCTGAAATCTTGCCATGAAAACTTCAAGGACTTGCCTAGGAGTCAAGATGGCCTAGAAGGCACAAAATCAATAAACAAAACAAAACAAAACAAAATGCTTCCTTCGAAGGGGTTTTATGGCAGTTCTGCCTCAACACCAGATCAATCTGTAAACAGTTCAACTGCATTCTTGGAGACAGAAAGAAGTATTCTGTATGAAACAGAATGGGACCCACTAATGCCTGCCCGACAGGTTGTCATCCTACACTTCCAGCACCCCAAATTGGTTGGCAGCCCCTTGTTGTTAATCTCTTCCTGCTTTACTATAATTTTAGACCGGCATTCAGACTAGTGCTCTCTATGTACGTGCACAGATCTATGCAAATTAAGATTTTTATTCACCTCCCAACAAACTAAACAAGCACAATGGGGGGGGGGGATTATCTCTTTTTCTCCCCCCTCTCTCTCCAATAGTGACATAAAACTATGTCTTCTTCCTACAGCAAAATGTAAAGTATGATTTATGCATAGCAAGCAAGTTTTAGTTTATGCATTAATTAAGCCAAAGGAGGGAAAGAAATGAAAAGGGATTCGCTTTTTTTTTTAAAAAGGAAAGAAATAAAGTAGGATTGCATATTTTGAACAACCTGTGGATTTCCCACCCTCTGCACATTCTTATGCAGGCAACCTCGCCCCTTCCTTTACACTGCGCATTTTCCATTTTAAGATTTCCTGTTCAAACGTAAGGGCAAAGATCTTGTCAATAGCTGCACGAAGCGAGGCTTATTTGCTGTGTGTAAAAGGTAGTCTCCAGGTCTTGCATTACTGGTAGTGGTGCTGCTCCTTATCAAGAGTATCAGTCTTAAGTTCACGGTCTTTGCCTTTTCCGACTTGTTAGGCTAAAGTCCTTATTTTCTAAGCTATCTGAAGAATGGCTCAAAACAGCAGAAATGTTAGAGTGTGTGATGCAAACTGCCTACTTCCTGCTGAAGCTCTCTCCTTCCTCCTGGTTTTCTTCTCATTCTCTCTTTCTGGGTGAACCGTTCATAAACTCTCATGTGGGTTGAAACTCCCAGAGTTTCAAACCGAAAAGCGATGGAGCCAATAGTGCAGAGGTTGATTGTGAGGAGTAAAATTAGAAATGTCAACCGGATATTGATTTTTCTCTGAATCATGAACTCTGAAAAAGAAAAAGAGAGAGAAAAAAATGCTTGAGTACATAGGGGTAAGAATGCAAGGGTGCTCAGGGCAAGCCCTGTTTTGAACATACTGAAATTAGGCTTTAATAACAATAGTCAGGTGTGAAAAATCATAGACAAAAGGCTAAATAATAAATGAACTGAAAAATAAACAAGGCTTAGTGGGAATATTCATCTTATAAACCGGTCCATCCACGTGATATTTTATGTGATCTTTCCCCTTACTGGTTTAAAGGAGAAAGCAACAAATGAACCAAGAAAGAAAGAAAGAAAGAAGGAAAGAAAGAAAGAAAGAAGGAAAGAAAGAAAGAAACAAACAAAGAAACAAACAAAGAAACAAAAAAACAGAAGGAGAGGGAGGGAGTGGGAGAGGAATAAAGGAAGGAAGAAGGAAGGAAGGAAAAAAGGAAAGAAGGAGGGAGGGAAGAGAAATCAGATCCACCTGCAATATTAAAAAGATCTGCTTTAGGTAGTCCTCAACTTATGAACACAACTGAGCCCAACATTTCTGATGTTAAGTGACATTTGTTAAATGAATTTACGACCATTCCTGCTACAGTTATTAAGTGAATCACTGAAGTTAACTTAGTAACACAGTTGTTAAGTGAGTCTGTCTTCTGCATTGACTTTGGTTGTCATAAAGGGATCACATAACCCCACATGATCATAAATATGAAGGAATTGCTAAGCATCCAAATTTTGATCACATGACCATAGGGATGCTGCAATGGTGGTAAGTGTGAAAAAGTCATGTCACTTGTTTCAGTGCTGTCCCAACTTCAAACAGTCACTACACAAACATTTGTAAGTTGAGGACTACCTGTACTTAAAGTTCTTCTAGCATTTTGCCATCCACATCATGATTAGATCCAGGACCCTGTAAAGGCTAACAGCTGTATCAAAAAAATAAAAATAAAGAATGGTCTTTTAGGACCATCTATAGAAATGTTTTCCCACCCAGAATTCTTTGGAGTTGGTAAAATTAACTTCTTCCTAATATAAGAGTCATATCCACAAAGATGAACTGTGCAGGCAATGGTTTTCCTGTGGCCCTCTATGCAAGCAAAAGTTGGCCTTGACCAGTGTTGGTATGATGCCAGTTTGTACCGGTTTGGGTGAACTGTTAATGGCATCATTGTGAGGCTCCGTCCACTCACCCAGACATCATCACGGACCTTCTGCGCATGCACAGACATGCCCTCCCGCTACCAAACCAGTAGTGAAGATAATAGGATACCATTACTGGCCTTGAACAGTAGCAAGGTGGATGGGTGAACTCAATTACAGCAGCAACGAGAACACCCCCGTTGGAGGCAGATCTTCCTGGAGAAAATTACTTGATGTGATTGCTTAGTGGCTGACACTGACTTGATGGCACATTATCAAATCATTGGGATAAATCCCTGATTTTCTAAAGCAGCTTTTCCTTCTTAGCATATCAGTGTAACTCCTGAGTTATGTCCTGCTGTTGGTAGCATGAAGAGATGATGCAATTACAGAGATTTTTGTCATGATGAGAACTCTGCATCAGAATAGGCTGGCACCTTCCTTACCTTTTGTTATTATTGTCGTTGCTGCTACAACCTGATGGTTGAGAAGGAGTCACGGTGCGCTAAAATTTCCTTATCAGCCACATGGAATTAATCACATTTCGAGGTAAAAGATGATAACCACTTTAGTGTTTGATTCTGCCTCTAGAGCCAGTTATCTGAAGAACAGGGCAATTAACAGATTACATGTATCAACAATGCAAACAATTAAGAGACCTTGATATGATATCATGGCTCCTGCTTGACTGAAAGCTCTCTGTCTTAAGTTCATGGTATACAGTTATCCAACAGACTTTAGGTCAATGGTGAAAGGGAGCCTGAATATGTTTTACTGCAATCTACTTAATACATCTAAGAAAAATTGAAAAAATCCCAGCCAAACCCAGGACTTCTGAAAACGATTTTTTGCTCATCTTTTCCTCACCTATCAATTAAGGCCAGTGAGGTAAGATGCTGTGACCCCTCCCCTTTCATATAGATTATTAATAGCTTCGCCACTGATTCCCATGTAATTTGATTGCTTAAAAATGTAAATTGCTGCTCCTTTCATCTATAAAAGGGCTGTTACAACTATTGGCACGAATGCTCAGGCAATATTCTGTCTAAATGCTCAGCAAGACATCAGTTCCTTTTTGAAAACTAGGCCCAGGATGGTGAAATAATCAGAATAACCACGTAGTCCTGAATGGTTGGTATTTACTCACTTTTACCTTTATCAAAATGTAACTGAATCCACTAAGTACTTGCTGCAATTTTGAGTACTGTATAACACAATGTATCTTCCTTCTTTCTGAGATTTTCCATGGGATAGAGGGTGGTAATAGCCTTGGGGTGTAGGGGAATACAGAATATAGAGAATAAAAAAGTTGGAAGGGACCTTGGAACTCTTCTCAGTACTTGAGAGAGCCTGATTAGTAGACTCAAAAGGCATTCAGCCAGTGTGGAGGCACATATTGCATGTGCCCATGATTGTAAATATCACAATGTATACAGACAACATGGAAATAGTCCAACTGGGATGTTCATTTGCATTGTAAATACATAGGAAATGAAAAAGGTAGTCCCCCAAAGTTTCAATATATACGGAAAACAATATAGAATAACATAGTTAGAACTTGAAGAGTCCTTGAAAGTCTTTTAGTCCAGTCTGGTCCATTCCCCTGCTTGAGCTTGTAAAAAATCTTTACTATTGGTGCTGTGGGTGGACTTCGTGAGCATGGCAGGGGAAGGATACTGTAAAATCTCCATTGCCTCCCCACTCCAGAGGAAGGTTACTGCAAAATCCCCATTCCCTCTTGATCATCTGGGACTCGGGAGGCAGAGAATAGAGGGGGGTGGGGCCAGTCAGAGGTGGCATTTACTGGTTCTCCGAACTACTCACAATTTCCGCTACTGTTTCTCCAGAAGTGGCCAGAACCTGCTGAATACTACCTCTGGTGTCAAATCTGTGTCATCATGGCATCACGTGATGTATCCCATGCTAAACCAGGCATGGGCATGGCCAGTGTATGATACAAGTTTGACAGCCCTCCCCTATACCAGTCCAGACAAATGGCTGTCCAATCTGCTTAAAAACCTCCAGTGCCGGAGCATCCACCACTTCTGAAGGCAAACCTTAATTATCATCAGCATCAGGAAATTTGTTCTTAGTTCTAAGTTGGATCTCTCCTTGATAGGTTTCCCTCTGCTACTTCTTGTCTTGCCCTTAGGTGTTTTGGAGAAGAGGTTGTCCCATTCTTCTTTGTGACGGACTCTGAAATATTCAAAGACTGCTATCATGACACCCCTAGTTTTTCTCTTCATTAGATTAGATATGCCCAGAACAAGGGAAAAGTTTAGCACTCGGGCTGGTCTTTATCTGCCTATCTCTCTTCTTTCCTTGTGAAAATTGGAAGGCATCCCATCATTACTTTCTCATGGAAATATTTGGCCATAATACAACAGGGGAGTCTGTCAAGGGGGTGGGGGAAGGTTTCAATAATATCAGACTCATTAATGTGATTGGGCAATTTCAGCCCCACCCCTTTTAACATGAATTGTATGCCTACCTACATATCAAAAGGGGTAATGCTTTGATTGGTTGGTTGTACCTGCCTTTGTCCCTCCTGCAGATGCTGCTCTGAAAGCTACCATGTTTTGTAAAGTTTCTATTGGTATAATCATGCCTCCTTCATTTTGTACTAATATAGATTTGGAAGTTTTATTCCTGGCTTTTGTGTAATACAAAAGATAGGCAAAGTGTGGTTATTGTTGCAGATTTATGCCCCTCGGTTTGACCAGAACAGCGGTCGGCAACCTTAAACCCTCAAAGAGCCACAGAGGTCCTAACTTGAAGCCCCCCCATTCAATTCTGGAGCCAACCAGAAGTCTGGTTCCTTCACCTTAGAGTCTCCTCCTAGCAGGGTGTCCTTTTTCCTCTATCTGTCCTAACTGAAAAACGTATCAATTGTGGAGATAACTAGAAAACTCACTCCTTGCCATGGAATCCCCTCCTGGCACACTGTGCTTCCCCAGCCCCCGCAACTGGAAGCTCCTCTCAAAATTGTGGTACCGACTGGTGACAGGGAGCCACAACAGAGGGATGAAAGAGCCTTAAAGCTGTTAACAATATGAATAAAAAATAAAATACAGAACAAACCAATTAAAATGCAATGCATAATGGCCTTAGCCTAATATAAAAATAACAAGATAGTAATAATGTAATGTAACCCATAATGCAATAATTCAAAGCACTACATGGAAAAGTAAGTAAGAGGAATATACTCATCCTGATCAGAATGTAATACTTCATCTTGTCCAACAGTGATTTGTTCCTATGCAATACCCCCCTTTTTAAAATTAACATTCTTACAATCCCTTATTTATATAATATTTACAGAATAATGATTCTCATTTCTGGTTGGCATTTGAAAAGGTTCAGAGGAGATAATTGTTTAGGGGTCTGTAAAGTTTAATTAAATTAAAGTTAATAACATAATTTACAATGTTTTGAAAAGGGATCCACAATTTTTTAAAGATGTTTATTTGCCAATAGCAGAGGTACAGTCTTGAAATGTTAATTCTGAGACACTAAATTGTAGCTTCAGAATACTCATTAGAGCAAATTAACAGCAATCGTTCCAGTTGCCATTAACTGTGATAATTATTAATAAGACATTTGTGATGGGGCTTTTTACAAACTCAATAGTAAAAGTAGTAGCATACAATAAATGGAATTTCCTTATACAGTGGTACCTTGGTACTCAACCACTTTGAAACTCAAATTTGATACTCAGTGCATTTTGACATGAAAATTTTGTCCCAATACTCATCATTTGTTGTGTACTCGATGTACAAGATAGAATCTGTTGGTGTCGGTTGCCTTGTGGCTCACTATATTATTCCTTATGGCAAAAATTTGTTTGATACTCAGCATTTTTAGTACTCATCGTGTCCCCAGAACCAATTAAGGATGAGTACTGAGGTACCACTGTAAAATTAATTGTGCAAATATGACTTTCCACAATCTGTTCACTGATTTGTTTGGTTTCAGCATTCCAAGAACTGATGACTCAAATGGAAAATCACACTATTGTGATAGGCAATGCTCTTTTTCAAGTTGTGTTATTTCATTTGTCCCTGTAGGAGCTGAGGTGACCAGAAATTTTAGCCTGTCTAGAGCACCTCAGAATTGGGTTGAGTTGATTGGATATTCACAAACCAGAGTTCTGCTACTTCAGGATCTACTAATTCATGGGATAGTCCCTAGGAATATGGCCGTTCTATTTTTTTTATTTTTTTACTCCTTATCATGGATGGTCTTGTCCTACCCGTTTTTCTAATGCCCTCCAAGACAAGCCTGCCCTTATGGAAAATCCAGGCAACTTGGACTGTACACTTTTCTTGAGAGAGAATAATGCAATAGATCCTCAGGCAAGTTTCTCCTTTTGTTTGATCAGAATATTCATTTATGTGAAGTGGATGAAACAGGAGTAGGGAGGCCTTTAGCAAGAATATGATTGATAGATGACTCAGCGAGAAGGGGCTGGCACAAAGGTGAGATGGCAGAGTGTGAACAACTCACAGGGGACACCTTAATTTGCAGGTAGTAAGCAGATAGAGACTTGAATAACCTTTTTTCTTTCTTTCTGCTGAGCCTATGAAGAAAGTTGTGACTAAAGTGCCACTGGTGCCATGGCATATTGACAGAAAGCTATTTTTAATTTTATGGCAACTACTTATCTGCAATGATGGATAAGGCCATTGTTTTCTTCTGAGTCATCGGCATTGATATACATTGACAGGGCTACGTGACTGAAGGAGAAGAGAATCTCACTTTATCTTAATCTGTTTTAGGACTGTCTCTCCTTGATTGTATTTATCTATGTCTCTATCTCAGTGCCCAGCATGGATGGAAAAATCTGCCCAACGTTCCACTGATAGAGATCCTTCATGTGAAATGAGCTTTCCTTTGGCACCGTCTGGATTTCCTCCTTCTATATTGTATAAGGTTAGTCTATGAATAGCAACAGAAGCAAATAATTTATCTCCGATGTTCTGAGTAATGACCCCGCCCCTAATTATTCTTATTCCTGTGCCAGAGTTATGTAAGATACGTATGTGTGTGAATATATTCATATTCATATGGGAGGGACATTTTTGGGGATGAATTGCTGTGAGCATAGGGAGATCTATGGGAAATACCCTTAAATCTCATCCTTAGCAAACAGTTTAATCATTTTTTCCCCATAGAGCTTTGTGCTTTCCTCCTTTGCTGAATGCAGAATCACTATATTACTATGCTGGCTATTGTTTTAACTAGGTAAAAAGTTAACCTCTCTGTATTCAATCTATGAGAAGAGAATACAGAGTACTGTAATATTTTTGCAGAGTTCTCCACCCTCAACCTCCTAGTGCAAGGGTGTCAAACTTGGTCATCACGTGACCTATTGTGACTCCCCCCCTTCGCTAAACCAGGGGCAGATGTGGCCAGCGCATCTGGCCCATGGGCTGCAAGTTTGACACCCTGTCCTAGGGTGATAGAACTGCGCATCCCAGAATCCTCAAGTTTGTGGTTATTGAAGTCCTAATACATTTGGAGCATACTACCATATGGACAATTGCGATACTGGATCAGAAATGGCTATTCAACTTCAGTCCCATGAACTGTTCAAGGACAGGTATTTTATCTCTGTGTTTCTGGATGCAATTAGGTAATCTTAGATCTTAAATATGATGACTGTATGATCTCTCAGTGTGTCATATGTCTTATTTGAAATAAGCACCATTTGTTTTAAAATATATTAATCGTAGATTATTTTCTACCATATAACCAACCACTTTCTGATGATAAAATATTACTTTTAACCAATGCAGTTGACCATCTTTATCCAGGTGGGGCTTATTGTTCCAATGCTAGTCCAGAGTTTTGATGCCAACTTGGTCCTTTCCTTCTGCTCAGAAATTAAGGTCAAGTTGCATTTTTAAAGCCCAGAAAAGGTTTTGGCCTCCTTATGTAAGGTCAACGAGAATACAGACTAAACTTTCCTCAGTAGGTCCCAAGATTTGATTGTTTGGTAAATGGAGAAAAAATAAGGGGACAAACAGGAAATTCTCAAGAATTCTGTACATCCACAATTTTAATCTTTTTTTCTCAGAACAGTTATTTCATTCTGCTCATACTTTCCTTTTGGGGAAGGGACCTCATGGACACTTGCTTCAAGTCATTAATGCCCCAAAGCTTTCTTTGAGCCACGGTGGCACAGTGATCAGAGTGCAGTACTGCAGGATACTTCTGCTGATCACTGGCTGCCAGCAGTTTGGCAGATCGAATCTCACTGGGCTCAAGGTTGATTCAGCCTTCCATTCTTCTGAGAGTCATAAAATGAGGAGATTTGTTGCGGGCAATATGCAGACTCTGTAAACCACTTAGAGAGGGCTGTAAAAGCACTGTAAATTGGTATATAAGTCTAAGTGCTATTGCTATTTCTTTCTCTTCTCCCTCTTGCTCTCTGTCATTTCTTAATTCAAAGAAGTTATTTCTCCTTTCTTCCTCTGACATTACTAGCAGTGTTAATGAGTTCCCAAAGGCTTTTTTCCTCCTCCACTCCTTTTCCCAACACTATCAAAGCAGTAGCTACTTCCCTTTTTTAAACAACAACAAAAAAAAAGGTTGCAAAACCACATTGTCCTGAGCAGTTGCCAAAAAAGCTGCTTTGTCTTGGCTCTTCTACTGAAAAAGGAGGGGCAGGATTCCCAGTTCTACTAATGCTTGTGTGTGTGTGTGTGTGTGTGTGTGTGTGTGTGTGTGTGTGCGCGCGCACGCGCATGCACGAGCAGGGGGATGGATTCTGGGACCATTAGACCAGAAGCCTCACCCCCTGTGTCCTGTCTGGCATTCAGGTCTTGCTTTCCTTTGACAGAAAGAGACACAAGAGCTCCAATCCCAACATTGCTGGCTTACTTTGACATAGGGAAACCACCAGGAAAATAACGTAAATGGAAGCTTGAGATCATGGACAAATAGAAAGAGAGAAAGGACCAAAAGGGTCCTCAGGTCAGAGGAGATGGTGAGGAAAATTCAAATGCATCACACAGCAAGATCTCATCATCTTAACCCCAAAAGCAGAAGGACTTCCTACCGATCCAATAAATAATGATAAAATATATTCTCTTTCCTGAGGAAGCCTTGGTTTTCTTTTCCTTTTTTCAGTAAACTGGGCTTGTGAGAAACTTCTGAAGAAAGAAGGAAATAGAGAAATAAAAGGGCAGCGAGGGAAATGTCAGAAGAGTATGCCCGAGTGTCAATCCAGATGGGACTCAGCATCAGAAAAGATTACTGTACATATTGCCTCCCCCCCCAATATCAATAGAAGAATGGAAGGAACATAGAAAGCCAGTTTGCTATGATAGCTAAGAGCTATCATAAGAATCTTAGTCATCCAGGTCATGGTTGTCCCAAAGGTGCTTTTTCTGGAGGCAACTGGACTTTCTTATTTTTTTTTTTTGAAGACGTTTCACTTCTCATCCAAGAAGCTTCTTCAGCTTCCATTCAGTTTCCATTCCCCACTATCCTGTCAGAGCTGAAGAAGCTTCTTGGATGAAAAGTGAAATGTCTTCAAAAGAAAAAAAACAAGGAAGCCCAGTTGCCTCCAGAAAAAGCACATTTAGGATATGGTAGCTAAGACACCAAGCTAGAAACCTGGTGATCATGAATTCAAGCCCCGTCTTCCAGTGTGGTGCCCTTGGGCCAGTCACTCTCTCTCAGCCCTAAAAAGAAGGCAATGGCAAGCCATTTTCAAATTCTTGCCAAGGCAACTGCAGAGATAGGTCTAGGCAATCAAATAAAATAATAAAATAAAATTTAAAATAAATAGGGTAGCTATTTTTTAGATTTTTGGCCTAAGAATGATGTAGATCAGTCTCTGGGGAGGTAGCTGCTTTCAGAGGATGCCAGCAACATCAGGACTTTAAAATGTGATAGGAAGAGGCAGGGAGATTTCACAATGAACATTCTGGGATCATTTCTCCAGTCTGTCCATTATCTCAGAAAACCCAGATTGAGCTTCTGCAATTATGACTACCTATAAAGACATTTCAAAATCTTCAACTGGCTGCTTTTCACAGCTGAACTGCAGAAGCCACAGGGAGCAGAAATTTCCCAAACTTCAAATGTTTTTATTGCCTGTCCATCTATTTCATTTCATTTCATTTATTATTTTATTATTTTATTTTACTATTTTATTTACTTATTTTATTTTTTAGTATATGTCAAATTACTTTGGTTCTGGGATCTTGAGGCTATAAATATTCCCCCATGGACTTGCCCATAGAATAAGGCTGCTTTTAGAGGCTCTTACCTAAGAACATCTGTCTCAGATTGGATGGGTGTCAGAAGAGCTGGAAAACTATTGTGGTACTTTTTCCCCCTGCTGTTTTTTCCCCAATTCCAGGGCTTTTCTTTCTAGAGCTTTTTCAATATGCTGGTTTGAGCTGATTTCAGTGTGAAGTCTCTTTTCACCTGTGCTTTTTCACGTTTGTTCTATTAATATATGTGAATAAATGTTTATATATCAATTGTTCAGGAAATGACTGCACGCGAAACTTGCATTTACATTCTGTGTAAAAGCAAAAGAAAACAACAACCCCCAAACAAAATATGATTTCTTGCTAAAAACCATATGGAAACTATTAATGTGTCAAACATAATATCTAATAAAAGACTGAGGCATTGTTTTATGCATGGCACCCAAAGCTGAAGAAAATACAACAGATAAGAAAGTGTGTGTACAAAGCAGTAGCTTCTGAAAGGTTTTGAGCAGCCTGTCCTAATTTAGGACCTTTTAAATATTTCCGCTTTGAATTCCATCTACTTTCATCACTGCTGTTTCACTGGAACTGATGGGAGAAATACTATTTGTCTAAACATCTGGAGAAAGCAGTTTGGATCAGGCCGGACTATGGTAACAATAGATCATCTGATTAAAGGAGAAAAAGTAAGCAGTTACATACAGTAATAAGTGTTTTATGAAATAATTACCAATTGCATTCTCCTTTATGACTTCCATTTGACTTGACACATCAAAACATGTCAAAGCATGTTAAGAAAGGCAGCTGATCGATGGAAAATAAAGCATGGCTGAGGGACACTGAGAACTTACATCGTGTGATGGAGAATGATACTATGGAGAAGGATATTAGGAATGAATCTCTCTTTCATCTTCAAACATTCAGAAGTGCCAAAGTCTGATATGAATTTTCTCTTCTCTGCGTTAATATTTGAAGATGGAAAGCCTTGTTGCCCTTTGAACTCATAAGTCAGAAACCATCTGCATAGCACATGTAAATCTGCATCTGTCCACATTCAGCTTTACTATTTAATTTGGAAGACAAATGGAAAGCACTTTTTTTTAAAGGGCTGTATGTGGGGTTGGCTCTCTAAAATGATGTCCTCATTAGAATTAAGTCTGCCAAAGCCTTCTCTTCTAGGAAGTGAAGCTGAGGGCCAACAATTTGCTTGCAACACTTTGGAACCAAATATCTGGGCCCAGATTTGCCATCTTCCTCCCTCCCCATCTTTTACTGATTATATGAGCGTCATATTTTACTATCTGAAAGCATTAGAGAATTAGTTTCTTGCTCCCAAGTCATCTTTCTGGAAAGGCCTTCCTTTTGGCTAATAATGTCAGTGTATTCTCAAAAACGAACTCTAGTTTTTGTTCCCACTACAATTCTCCCACACTTTCCAATGGGGTTACAGAATCTGTTTCTAATATACAGATAATTGATGATGTTGAACTTCATGTAATAAATTAATACATTAAAATGTAGATAGTAGGTTTCCTTGCCTCCTCCTCCTCCTCCCCCCCTTGCTGTTATATAGTGTTATTTCCCTTTCAATATTTTAAGTTTGTTCTCATGGCACATTAAGCCAACTTGACCGGACTGTGCAATTAGTGTATGGGATGGAGTTTATATGAACCCAAAACAATCAATTGGATAAGTTATCCCTAAGCAAATATTCGATGTGAACACTGCCTCTATTTCTTTTTTCTAGACATCTAGAAGCTATTAATACTAATTCCTCTGCATTACTACTCATGCATATTCATATCTTATGGCATTAACTTACAACAGTGGGAATATCTTTGAAACAGTAGGAGGAAAAATGCAATTCCTCTGATACCTCCTACTTCCTTTTCAACATTTAAGTGCAACATTGCGTAGGGAAGTTCTTTACAAATTGAAAATGTCTTATTGCACACTGAAGCCTAATGTTCAACACCTATATATATATATATATATATATATATATATATATATATATATATATATATATATATATATATATATATATATACACACACACATACATACATACATACACACACACACACACACACACACACACACACACACACACACACACATATATATATATATATTTAAAGTCACAACCCCTGGTATGCCCAAATAGGCAATAAGAGCACAGGTTCGATTCCAAGCATGGGTATGGCTAGCTGATGAGAGCTAAATAGCTTGAAATAGATCTATACTAGTCTCCCTTTATTTATTTATCAGCATAAATATAACAAATGTAACAAAAAGGCAACAGTAAAAAATATTGGGTTTCTGTCTGGATGGTCTCTTGTGACGAGCCGAAGACAGAGAGTGGAAGTGTGACCTTCCTCCCATATATATATATATACACACACATACATACATACATACATACACACACACATAGATAAATATATGTATCTATGTATGTCACTGCTATGAAGCCACCATAACAGTTCTGTTTTACAGCTTGTACAGCTGAGTAGGCACATGTACTTCCTTTAAACTTTTTTTCAAATGCTTTATGACCTCTCTCTTCCTTTGTAATTACAGTATAAGGCTATACTTGCAACTTGTATCATGGGCTTCTGTTATAAACAGAAGTGATAAAGTCCATCTGTTTTCTTTTTCTTACATTCAACTATAACACCTTGCATCTGTGTCCAGTTCCTTGCTTGCATTACAAATATGGTAAGTATTGCATTATATCAATTATCTAAGATCACAAACAAGCAACCTCTCCAAATAGACGGCATACAGTTCCAGTCGATAACCTTGCTAATGACCTAATATACAATAAGTCAATACAACCTATTTTGGACACTGCAGTTCATCCATTCATTAGTCTGTTCCACTCTTTGATTAATGTAAATGGGTGAGGTATTATTAACATGCTGAAGATTTCCAATTCTACATTGGCCCCTTAGACTGAGCTCGAAGTGCTGTGGAGATCCTGAATCCTGGAGGTTGTGGTATCTGAATGAGCTGAAATTAAATTCACACAAGATGGAGTTCCTTTGGCTTGATTTGGCTTTTGAGGCTGGCTTTGCATTGAGCTACCTTCTGCCCCAAAGAGCAAGATCATGATTTTGGATCCCCCTGGACTTGGCCTCCTGCCTGAACAGCAGCTGGAACTATAGTCAAGGAGTGCTTGCGTGGTTTACCCAGTTTTGGTTGGTATATCAGTTATGGGCTTATCTAAACAAGGGCCCGTACAACAATGACTCGTGATTAGTACCACACAGTTAGACTGCTGCATCATGCTTGACCTGGGCCTGTCCTGGAAAGTGATCCAGAAACTGCAATTGGTGAAAAATCTAGCAACCAAACTATTAAGAGGGAGACTCAATTTAATAAGCACCCATCCACTCACCCAGTCAAACCATCCAGCAAAAACCAGTGGTTTGCTCCCTATACTAACCATTGATAAACTCTCTAATCCAATTAATGTATAGTTATTGTATACTATTTCTATGTCAAATAGGTATTTATGATCATACTGTACTTTTCTCAAACAATTAAGATATATAATAGAAGATTTTTAAGCTAAGAGTTTACCTTTTAACTTAGTTTAGCTTTCTGCCAATATCTTGTATTGGCTGTACTGGAAATATAATTTTAAAATGAAAAAAAAAATAGTAGGTGCTTAATGCTTCTATATAAATCAGTGGAACTCCAGATTAATCTAGTCTGATTGTCTCATGCTGGTAACACGCTGGTTTTTCGTTCAGTAAGAGACACAAATGGATTAAAATGATGTCTCTGTTTTTACATATATTGGGACTTTTGAGAACACCTTTTCTACTTCTTACAAGTTTATAATGCATTTGAACATCCAGTTAGACTATTTCCACATTGCCTGTATTCAGTGTGATATTTGCAGCACTATAATCATGGGCACATGCAGACAATATGTGCCTCCATACTGGCCAATAGCTGAGTGTCTCTTGGGTCTACTATTGGCCAGGCTCTCTCATGTATTGAGTCATGAAATAACCAAAAAACAAAATAAAACAAAAACCCTCTGAATCCCTTCTCCAGAAAAAGAAGAAAAAAATGGCTTGCTGGCATCCCTTATCTCCCATAACTACATCTATCTCAATATGTTAATTTCCTCCCATTGTTCACCAGTAGAGAGACATAAGAATGTACAACATATACATTGCAGCTTTCAAAATCTCTACAGATTTTTCTGAGAGTTGCACACAACATCAAAAAGAACAGCATTATCACAGTCCAAGCCTTTCTGCATCGCTGTGATAAAGGATTCATTAAACTAGTGGACTGGGAGAGCTAACAGGATAACAGAGTTGGAAAGGATCTTGGAGGTCTTCTAGTCCAACTCCTTGTTTAAGAAGGAAATCCCGTACCATTTCAGACAAATGGTTGTCCAATCTCTTCTTAAAAACCTCCAGTGTTGGATCACCAACATGGAGGAGGTTGGAAAATCTCATCCTTCTGAGAGATTGTGAGAATAGTGCCTACTTCTTGAATGGATGTCTCTACAGGAAGGCTATGCATCATGTCAGCTGGGTGCTCTTTCACAAAGATGTTCTTCTAAAGATTGCCTTCTCACAAAAATGCCCAGCCCATGTGATGCATGGCCTTCCTACTCAGGCTGCCTTGCACTATACTGGAAGCATCTGCTCTTCCTACAAAATTGCACCCTCTGAGAGATTGTGAGAAGGGTGCCCACTTCCAAACTGTTGTGAGGTAGTTCTGTAGGAAGGCTGTGCATCACACCAGCTGGGCACTCTTTTGTAAAGGCAATCTTCAAAAGAGGCAAGTAGAGCAAGGTGTGATAGGGCGGGGCGGGGGGAAAGATAGGTGGCAGTTGTAGCATCCCTACTGACAATCATTAGGGAGAGTAGATTGCCATGTTTCCAAATTTTCATCAGACCTCCATGGTGGCATGGCAACAGTCATAATTTTTGGTATAGGACGCATATTCCTTCATTCAGCCCTGTCATAATTTTGGTTGCTGAATGAATGGTCATTCACAGAATTTTAAAACTACAGAAACTTAGAAAAAAATTATAAAACATATTTATATATGAAGGAAATCCCATATATATATATATGAAAGAAATAGTGATACAGAGACAAAGAAAATATTCAAAGAATAGATTTGTGATATTTGCAGCAGTTACTAGCATGATTATTACCATTTCTGCCCTTCCAAATTATATATTTTGGTTCCCTTCTTCCCATAAACAACCCATTTGAAACAGTACATTCATTTTTGACTATTTTCAGCAAAAAGTCCATAAAGTTTTTCCAATCTTTTATAAAAGTAATTATTGTCCTTTTCTTAACCGAGAAAGTCTATTTAACCATTTCAGTAAGTTCTACCATCTTCACATTTCATTTTGGGTATTTTAAGCTATTAACATTTACAGAAGTTCATATCATGCAATAATGGGGAAAAATTAGAAATTAAGCCTGTAAATTGGAATATGAAGGCCAAATTTCCAAGAGGGTCAATTTAATGTATAACACTATGAAAATAGACATATAGCTTTGTTTCTATCCTTTGCTCAAGACACAAGAACTGTATTCTTCTGCAATTTTATTCTTCTTTCACATATAATTTTTAAAATTCTAATTATATCCATTTAAAAGAAAATATTTAAAGACAAAGGTTTCTGGTTCTCGATTCATCATCTTAGCTACTTTACTTTCATACAGAATTAGTGCCCTCTCACTCTTTATCGTTTCTGTTTCCTTGTGAACTAACTATGTGCATTCCTACATAGGAACAGCCTATATTTCCAATTAGGTAATGCGCTCAAACAAATTTTCTCATGTGTAATATGTAAAGCATATGAATACAAAGTGAAGGTTTGCAAAGAGATGTCCTTGCAAATGTGGAGATATAGTATCTGTTTAAGCTTTACGTAGATGCTTATGACTTTGGATTCTTCATAACCAGCAAAATCCTTCTCCTGGATCCGGTAGACTAAGTATGTCTCATTTGTAGGAATGAAGGAGCATCATTGTCTGGTACGTGGTGACTGCTAATTGCCAGCTTAATCCTTCCGCTGTGTCACAGCACAGCTGAAAGAGATGGTGTTGTGTTTAACTGGATTAATGACTGCACAATGACAAGCCTGCCTCCATGCTGTTCTACAATTAGAGCTCATTATATATTTGCAACCTGGCAGACCTTTAAAAATATAATTACAAGACACCAGTATTATCTGCATTCAATTTGAGACAGCAAGAAGAGAAAGATTACTAAGAGGAGGAACTGGCTCCAGGAAACTTAACCATACCATATTGTTCTTCTGCATAAAAAGATTCTGACCCACTAATGCCTCCCTTCTGACTGCCACTGTTTTAGGCATAACACAGAGGGGCAAAGTGGGTCTAGAGACTGAATAAGGCAGCCAGGATTTGATATGCAAGTGACAACACTTATCAGAACAATTGTTTACCGGGGATAAGCATGCCATGTACTTAGAATGAGTAATTTGAATTACACAAGGGAAAAAATTATAGTTCCATTTTATTGATAAGAATGTGAATTGAATTGAATTGATTTTATTTGTAGGCCGCCCTTTTCCCTGAGGGGACTCAGGGCGGCTCACAGAAACCAGGGAGAGGGGAATACAATACAATACAATACTAAGACAACAACACATAATAAAAATAATACGCAACATGCATACAACATTCGGGCGGGGTAATGGTCCTTATCCCCAGGCCTGACGGGCGAGCCAGTTCTTCAAGGCTGTGCGGAAGGCCTGGACGGTGGAGAGGGTGCGAATCTCTACGGGGAGCTCGTTCCAAAGGGTCGGGGCCGCTACTGAGAAGGCCCTCCTCCTTGTGGTTGCCAGCCGACATTGGCTGGCCGATGGGATGCGGAGGAGGCCTAACCTATGAGATCTTATAGGCCGTAGGGAGGTAATTGGCAGAAGGCGGTCTCTCAAGTATCCAGATCCACTGCCATGTAGGGCTTTATGGGTGGTCAATAGCACCTTGAAGCGCATCCGGAGATCGACAGGTAGCCAGCGCAGCTCGCGGAGGATAGGTGTAATGCGGGTGAATCGGGGTGCACCCGCAATCACTCGCGCGGCTGCGTTCTGCACTAGCTGAAGTCGCCGGATGCTCTTCAAGGGCAGCCCCATGTAGAGCACATTGCAGTATTCCAGCCTAGAAATCACGAGGGCCCGAGTGACTGTTGTGAGGGCCTCCCGGTTCAGGTAGGGTCGCAACTGGCGCACCAGGCGTACCTGGGCGAATGCCCCCCTGGTCACAGCCGCTATATGATGGTCGAATGACAGCTGTGAATCCAGGAGGACTCCCAAGTTGCGAACCCTCTCTGAGGGGTGTAGAATTTGACCCCCCAGCCTGAGTGTTGGATTAGTGGCCGAATTTTTGGGAGGAAAACACAACAGCCACTCGGTCTTTTCTGGGTTGAGCACAAGCTTGTTAATCCTCATCCAGTTCATGACGGCTTCGAGCCCCCGGTCCATTACGTCAACCGCTTCATTGATTTGGCACGGGGCGGACAGATACAATTGAGTATCGTCCGCATATTGATGGTATCTAATCCCGTGCCTACGGATGATCTCTCCCAGCGGTTTCATGTAAATGTTAAATAGTAGGGGGGATAAGACCGAACCCTGCGGCACCCCATATTTCAGGGGCCTTGGGGACGATCTCTGCCCTCCCACTAACACCGACTGCGACCTGTCCGAGAGGTAGGAGGAGAACCACCGTAACACGGTGCCTCCCACTCCCACCTCCCGCAGTCTTCGCAGAAGGATACCATGGTCGATGGTATCGAAAGCCGCTGAGAGGTCAAGGAGGACCAGGATGGAGGGATGTCCTTCATCTCTGGCTCTCCAGAGATCATCCATCAATGCGACCAAGGCGGTTTCAGTGCTGTGACCGGGTCTGAAGCCTGACTGGAAGGGGTCTAGGTAGTCTGCTTCCTCCAAGGACCGTTGGAGCTGGAAGGCCACCACCTTCTCAACAACCTTCCCCAGGAAGGGGAGGTTGGAGACCGGGCGGTAGTTATTAAGGACAGCTGGATCAAGAGATGGCTTCTTCAGGAGGGGTCTCACCACCGCCGCCTTCAGTGCGGCGGGGAAGTTCCCCTCCCGAAGGGAGGCGGTTACAACCGCCTGGATCCAGCCTCATGTCACCTCACTACAGTTAGAAACCAGCCATGAGGGACACGGATCCAAAGCACAGGTGGAGGAACTCACAGCTCTCATGGCCTTGTCCACATCCCCGGGGGTAACCTCCTGAAACTCAACCCAGAGCTGTTGTACTTGGTCCCCCTGAGTCTCGGCTGGAACTGCAGATGTGGAGTCCAAGTCCGTCCGAAACCGAGCAATTTTGTCCGCTAAGAATTGGGCATATTCTTCAGCTCTGCCCTGCAAGGGTTCCCCCGCCTCCCTTTTGTTCAGCAGGGAGCGGGTTATCCTAAACAGGGCGGCTGGGCGGGACTCAGCGGACGCAACCAGGGAGGCTATATGTGATCTTTTAGCTGCCCTAAGTGCCCTAGTATATTCCCTGGTGCAGGTGGTTACCATTGCTCGGTTCGATGCGGACTTATCGGACCTCCAGCGGTGCTCCAGGCATCTCCTCCTGCGCTTCATCTCCCGGAGCTCCTCGGTGAACCAAGGTGGTCTCCGGGATCCGCCGCCTCGGAGGGGCCGCAGTGGCGCAATCCGGTCGAGGGCCTCTGACGCTGCCGAGTGCCACGCAGCAGCCAGAGTCTCTGCCGGACTGTGGGTGAAAGTATCAGGAATAACCCCAAGCTCTGTCTGGAACCTTACTGGCTCCATAAGACGCCTGGGGCGGAACCACCTGGTCGGTTCCTCCTCCCTACAGTGGGGGTTTGGCCTCCGGAAGTCGAGCCTCAGTAGGCAATGGTCTGACCACGACAGGGGTATGATGTCACTCCCCCTCAGACCAAGATCACACATCCACTGCTCCGAGAGAAATACAAGGTCAAGCATGTGTCCCGCCGAGTGGGTTGGGCCTCGGATTACTTGAGTCAAGCCCATGGCTGTCATGGAAGCCATGAACTCCTGCGCCCCATCAGAGTTTTCACCGAGCGTCGGCAAATTAAAGTCCCCCAGGACCATCAACCTAGGGAACTCAACTGCCAGCTCGGCTACTGACTCGAGGAGCGAGGGGAGGGCTGCTGCAACGCTGTTGGGAGGCAGGTACGTTAGCAGCAAACCCACTTGACCCTTGAGGTCCAACTTTAACAGCAAAGACTCACACCCGACAATCTCCGGAGCAGGGACCCTACGAGGAACTAACGACTCCCGGATAACAACGGCCACACCCCCACCCCTTCCCTGGGCTCTCGGCTGATGCAGCACCTGTGCCACTCTTTACTGCATATACTGTAATACTGTAATACTGGATTCCTAAAAACTATAATGTTCATGAAATGGAGGGCTAGTTGTGATGATTGTCATTGTCCTCAGCTGCCATTATATGTTTGTTTATTATTATTGTTGTTGTTGTTGTTGTTGTTGTTGTGTGATTAATCTTTGGTGAGATTCACAGCTTTTGGGGCTGGCTGGTAGCTCAACAGCTCGAGTCCTAACCAAGGACCTAGGAACTGTTAAGGTAACGTCGAAGGATATAAGCTGTTCCTAGGTTAGATGCCCACATTTGTTGTTGGGAGATGGGCAGCCAGATAAATGGCTTGGAATAAATGAATGAATGAATTAATCAACAAATGAATATTCCCGTTTACAAAATTATAAATACTACCAAAGGCATATGGCTCATTAGAACCAGAACAAGATCTCCAGCTAAGTAAGTAAGGTGTTCAGCGTTCTGGCCTTCAGGTGGAAATCTAGCATTTGAAAATGTCCTGGTCAGTTCAAGCAAAGGTTTTTTTTATGAAACAGCAAGAAAATCCTGGTGTGTCTTTGGGCACCTATCGTTACATCTTTGCGAATGACTTTGCTTTCTTTAGAGATTGTTTGCTTGTTCCTTATTTTCTGCTGATCTTACCTACTTTATCTTATTTGTGTAAGTTGTTTCACTTCTTCAATCCTTTAACTTACTCATCATACTCTGATGCAACTTGAAGCCATACAATAATTTTAAACAAAAGTAGAATCTCCTACCCTAAAGGTAAGAGGGCAAAACTGAATGTTAGTTGGTTTTAATATCCATCCAGCCATCCATCCAATTTATATAACTGCTCATGTATCAATGGATCTGTTTTTTTTAGTAGGCAGCAAAGTCATTTCAAACTTGTAAACATTTTTTCTATATCTCACTTCTTCCGTGCATCCTTATTAGTTATTACTCTTGTCATATGGACAGTCCCCTAGTTACTTCAACAATTGTAGCAAGTTGCTATCTTAGCTATGTACAGGAGCAGCTCTTCTTTATTATCATGCCTTACAAATATTACTTCACCTTTGTTCACAAAATGACTTAATGCTCTTACCAAGCCTTTCTAGTCCTTCAGATATGTACTTTTGTTCAGTATGGTTCAGCATGGGAGAAGTTAGATAATCATTTAAACACTGTTAAGCCAGCAGCAAATAAAATAACATTCCTTGGGGCTTCCTCATTTGCTATGAAAAGCTATAAAAAAGAAGGCATAGAAGTAAGTTCCTTAATAATGTTCAGGATGTATCACTGAATTTCTGCTTTATGGAAAACACAAATTCTTGGTTACTACCACATAACCAAGTTCTGTCACATTGAGGGATGTGTCTAAAGAATCCAAAAAGCAAAATGGTGGAGTAACGGTATGTGAGAATGACCTGGGGTAACAAGATGAACAGCCATAGACTAGATGAACATCACACAAAAGAAATCTCAAGCTACAGAAGAAGAGGTGGGATGGGAATGGTCCAGAAGAGTTGGATTGGATTGGATTGATTTTATTTATATGCCGCCCTTTTCCCCCGAAGGGGACTCAGGGCGGCTCACAACTCAAAACCAGGAAAAGGGGGGTTACAGACAAAGTTAAAAACACGACACGAAACAATACATGGTTTAAAACACACAGCAGTCATACCATTCGAGACGGGGGCAACGGTTCTTTAACCCCAGGCCTGTCGGAACAGCCAGGTTTTAAGGGCTTTGCGGAAGGCCTGGAGGGTGGTGAGGGTTTGAATCTCCACGGGGAGTTCGTTCCAGAGGGTCGGAGCAGCCACAGAGAAGGCTCTCCTCCGGGTAGTCGCCAGTCGACACTGGCTGGCGGATGGAATTTGGAGGAGGCCTAATCTGTGGGATCTAATCGGTCTAGTGGAGGTAATTGGCAGCAGGCGGTCTCTCAAGTACCCAGGTCCAATACCATGAAGGGCTTTATAAGTGACGACTAGCGCCTTGAAGCGAACCCGGAGATCAACAGGCAGCTAGTGCAGCTCGCGGAGGATAGGTGCACCCACGATCACTCGCGCGGCTGCATTCTGGACAAGCTGAAGTCGCCGAATGCTCTTCAAGGGCTGCCCCATGTAGAGCACGTTGCAGTAGTCCAGTCTAGAGGTCACAAGGGCACGAGTGACTGTTGTGAGGGCCTCCCGGTTCAGGTAGGGACGCAACTGGTGCACCAGGTGAACCTGGGCAAATGCCGCCCTGGTCACAGCTGACAAGTGATGTTCAAAAGTCAGCTGTGGGTCCAGGAGGACTCCCAAATTGCGAACCCTGTCTGAGGGGCGTACTGTTTGACCCCCCAGCCTGAGAGATGGAACACTTGGCCAATTAGTAGGAGGGAAACACACCAGCCACTCGGTCTTATCTGGATTGAGAACAAGCTTGTTAACCCCCATCCAGTCCCTAACAGCCTCAAGGCCCTGGCACATCACGTCAACCGCTTCACTGAGTTGGCACGGGGCGGACAGATACAGTTGCGTATCGTCCGCGTACTGATGGTATTTTATCCTGTGCCGTCGAATGATCTCACCCAGCAGCTTCATGTAGATATTAAACAGGAGGGGGGACAGGACCGAACCCTGCGGCACCCCATAAGTCAGGGGCCTAGGGGTCGATCTCTGCCCTCCGACCAACACCGACTGCAACCTGTCCGAGAGGTAAGAGGAGAACCACCGTAGGACAGTGCCTCCCACCCCCACCTCCCGCAGTCGTCGCAGAAGGATACCATGGTCGATGGTATCGAAAGCCGCTGAGAGGTCAAGGAGCACTAGGACGGAGGCATAACCACCGTCCCTGGCTCTCCAGAGATCATCGATCAGTGCGACCAAAGCAGTTTCCGTGCTGTAGCCCGGCCTAAATCCTGACTGGAAGGGATCTAGATAATCGGTTTCCTCCAAGGACCGCCGGAGCTGAAAGGCAACCACCTTCTCAACAACCTTCCCCACAAAGGGGAGGTTGGAGACTGGACGATAGTTGTTTAAGACGGCTGGATCCAGAGATGGCTTCTTCAGAAGGGGTCTCACCACCACCGCCTTTAGAGCGGGGGGAAAGAACCCCTCCCGAAGGGAGGCAGTAACAACCGCTTGGATCCAGCCCCGTGTCACCTCCCTGCTGTTAGCGACCAGCCAGGAGGGGCACGGGTCCAGTACACATGTGGAGGCACTTACAGCTCCCATGGCCTTGTCCACGTCCTCAGGGGTAACAGCTTGAAAATCAACCCAGTGATGTCCAGCCAGATTCTCCCCTGGTGCCTCAGCTGGCTCTGCGCAATTGGAGTCCAGGTCCGTCCGAAGCCGAGCAACTTTATCCGCGAGGAATTGGACGTAATCCTCAGCTCTGCCTTGCAAAGGATCGCTCGTATCCCTCCTATTTAGGAGGGAACAGGTTATCCTGAACAAGGCGGCTGGGCACGACTCAGCGGAAGCAATCAGAGAGGCAATGTGTGTTCTTTTAGTCGTCCTAATAGCCCGAAGGTAGGCTCTGATGCTGGATGTTAAAAGCGCTCGGTCTGACTCGGACTTACTGGATCTCCATTGTTGCTCTAGGCGTCTCTTTCGGCGCTTCATCTCCCGGAGTTCCTCAGTAAACCAAGGAGCCCTCCTGGATCCACTGCCTCGGATTGGCCGTAAAGGCGCAATCCGGTTAAGAGCCTCTGTCGCTGCTGAATTCCAGGCAGCAACCAGAGTCTCCACCGGACTGCGGACGAGGGTATCAGGAATAACTCCAAGCTCCGTCTGAAAGCCCAAAGGGTCCATAAGTCGCCTGGGGTGGAACCACCTAATCGGTTCCTCCTCCCTACAGTGGGGGTTTGGTCTCCGAAAGTCAAGCCTCAGTAGGTAGTGGTCTGACCATGACAGGGGTAAGATCTCACTACCCCTCAAACCAAGATCACAGCTCCACTGCTCCGAGAGGAATACGAGGTCGAGCATGTGACCCGCCGAGTGAGTCGGGCCCCGAATTACTTGGGTCAATCCCATGGCTGTCATGGAAGCCATGAACTCCTGCGCTCCATCAGAGTATTCACCGAGCGAAGGAAAGTTGAAATCCCCCAGAACCATGAGCCTGGGAAACTCAATTGCCAGCTCGGCTACTGACTCGAGGAGCGAGGGGAGGGCTGCTGCAATGCTGTTGGGAGGTAGGTACGTTAACAGCAAGCCCACTTGACCCTTGAGGTCCAACTTCACCAGCAGGGACTCACACCCGACAAGCTCTGGAGCAGGGATCCTACGAGGTACTAGAGACTCTTGGATAACAATAGCCACACCTCCAACCCCTTTACTGGGATCGCGGCTGATGAAGCACCTGAAAACCCTCTGGGCACATCTCTACGATGGGGACTCCTCCCTCCGGGCCCAGCCAGGTTTCAGTAATACATGCCAGGTCTGCCCTCTCGTCTAAAATTAGGTCCCGGACGAGGGGAGCCTTATGAACTACAGACCTGGCATTTAGCGACAGCTACGTTACAGAGATCCCTCCTTCCGGCCCTACGAGTCCCACTCCAAGGCCAGATGGTGCGAGTAATCAGGACCCTGGTCTCAGCCTGAGACCAGGGTCCTGATTACTCGCACCATCTGGCCTTGGAGTGGGACTCGTAGGGCCGGAAGGAGGGATCTCTGTAACGTAGCGAGTCCTCCTTCCCCGGTAATGGCCAGCCCTAAATCCCCGCCATATCTGCCCCTCCCTGTTAAGACCGTAATGCTCTGGCCCACTCCCGTGTCCGTAGTCCCTCCACCAACCCCTATAGCCCCCGCGTTTCCTGACAGGTCCTTTGAATCAGTCATCCTCTCACACAAACACAGCCACTCGTCCATGCATTCCCCACATAAGTCAATTAAAACACAAAAAATACAACAATAATAAAGTTTAAAAAGTGGGTACAGTCATCAATCAGACATACCATTCACACCGCATTCCTAAAAATTTTCCCTGCTCCGGTAAGGCTAAAAAGGTCCCAAGAGTCTAAGGTGGTTGAGGGGAGCAGGA
Organism: Thamnophis elegans; assembly: GCF_009769535.1. NCBI lineage: Eukaryota > Metazoa > Chordata > Lepidosauria > Squamata > Natricidae > Thamnophis > Thamnophis elegans. Next base: position 54,450,953 of record NC_045543.1, read on the forward strand.
GGTCTTCCTATGCACAATGGGCATCCCCGTTTGTCCAAAAACCAAGGCACTGTAATAGATGGAATTAAACAAGTGCTGTCCAAGATGGTATTGGTATTCCCAGGGCAGTTGTAACTAGTAATAGTCAAAGCAGCTGGGGCTGAGATAGCACGTCCAGAGGCCCTGGGATTATGGTTAGGCAAAACTTGATGTTTAAAAGTACAGCTGGAAAAGGACCAGATGACCAGCAAAGGAAATAGACAAAAGCTTGACAATATCGTTGACAGGCTGTAGGAGAAACTCTCCCAGTCCACCAAGGGGAGAAGTCCAAACAGACAGGGCTCAGGAGAGAACGAGGGCAGTGATAGTACAAAGGCTGAGCCACAGGGGGAGGGGAGGGGGAGGCGTCCGGGAGGGCTATGGCGGTGGCACTTGTAGCGCCCAGATTGTTTTCTTCCCCTCTGAAGCGGAGGCAGTCCAGGGAAGTCCCCGGGGGTTCAGCAAACCGGGCAGGTACCGTCGGAGGATGTTGCAGGCACCCAGGGATGGAAAGGAACGCCGCCATCATCTGCCCGCCGCCTGCAGCAGCAACAGCGAGCAGCGAAGGAGCCGCACCAGAGAGACGAGGGGGGTGGGGGGGAGGCGGCCTGGGGAAACTGTAGCGGCGGCGGCAAGACCAACCGCCCAGTCCCGACCACTCTGCCGTTGGAATACAGCCGCCCCTTCCTTCAGGCGAGGCGCAAGCTGCCTCATGTAGCACACCGCCCAGCACAGTCCAAGTACAAGTCCCGAAACCAGGGTCTCACCGGCAGCGCTGTGCAGCTGAGAAAAACGCCTGCCGCTGCGCAGCTGGGAAAGAACGCCCGCCGCTCGCCCGCTGTCTTCGACACCGCCGAGGCCAGAATGGAATCACAAAAACCGTCCAGGGGCCGTCCAGCAGCACCCCCTCACGTAGGCCGATGCCTCTTCGGCTTGCCCAATAGTTAATCTCCTGCCAGGACTCCTTTTCGCCGATCGCCGGGATCTCAATCCGCAGGTTATTCGTTCTTTTTGTTCTTTGTAAGCCCAGCGTTTAGCTTGGGCAGCCATTTCCCGTCCTGCACATGCGCAGAGTTCCTCCTAGTTTTCTGGAGGATAAAAGAAATGGAGGGGATAAATATTTTCAAAATTGCAAGACTAATGTTAGCCCTTGTTATTGTAAGTTTATATTAATAGATTCATCCATAACACTCAAGAAGGAATTCCACCACATTTTATTTGCTGCATCATATATAGAATAGAATAGAATAGAAAAAGAGAGTTGGAAGGGACCTGGGAGGACAATGATTATCCAGTCTCTTCTTAAAAACTCCCAATGTTAGAGAATTCACAACTTCTGGAGGCAAGTTGTTCTGCCAAGTAATTGTTCTAACTGTTAAGAAATTTCTCCTCAGTTCTAAGTTGCTTCTCCACTTGATTAGTTTTCAACCATTGCTTTTTGACCTGCCCTCAGGTACTTTGGAGAATAGCTTGATTCCCTCTTCTTTGTGGCAACCCCTGAGATATTGGAACACTGCTATCATGTCACCCCCTAGTCCTTCTTTTCATTAAACTCACGGTGTCCATGACTGCAGAGCTGTAAAAGTTTATCTATATCTTTAAATCAAGATGTACAGCACTGAAGAATATCACATTTAAAGTCAACTAACATGCATGAATCATTGCTACCACGGAGTAGAGTGCTGCTTGTTCCCAAGTAACGTGGGATCATTGCAACTGGAAGAATACAGTCTAAGATTGGCATAGCAAACCTTCCTGTGCTGCTTTCTCATGGCCTATGCTGAAGCTTTCTCACTTCCTTTTTCTGTTTCCTCTGCTTTTGATTCAATTTGTGAAGGAATATTTTAAGCCTCAAAAAGCCACTGCTTTCCTTTCAATAAGTAGGAGAATAATGCCCTCATAGAAGTATAATTATATCACCCGCACCCAAAAATAAAGTTTTTTTGCAGATGGTAAAATTGTGCAACACTGCTTTTGGGTGTTTGGTTTGAAAGTATACAAGCACACAAAGTGTAAAATTTCCACTTTTTCAGCACTATTTAATCAGCTTCATAGGACTAGGCTGCTTTAAGATATGGGGACTTCAACTGCTAGAATTCCTCAGCATTCATGCTGGGAGTTGAGTCCTGAGCATTTGAATTCCACACATGTAAAGCCTGCTGAGATTGAGGGAGCTGTCTGCTGCTCTTGGGAACCTATCAAGGCTCTTCAAATTCACTGACAAGACATCGGCTGCTAAAACACCTGTATTGTAGGACCAGGTGTTTTGAAATGAGTTTTATAAAACACTTTTACAGAAAACAAAAACATTATAAGGTCAGCTCAGGACAAGATGGGGTAATGCAGTGGAAAGGAAGCCCTAAAACTTGCAACATCACCCCTCATGTAGCTAAGATTTGGCAAAGCAGCAGTTGCAATGGTCTTAAACAGGCAGCTCTCAACTTATAACTTTTCTTTTAGGAGCAATATTTCAATTCATGAGAGTGAAATCCATACCTTGCAGATAACAAATCAATATTTCCATGGAGTGGCCTTATATACATACATATACATACATATACATTGTGAGGGTAGACAAAAAGTGAGGGCTTCAAAAAAAATGTGCCAAAATTCTAAAATAAAGCATCACTTATGACATCATACTTACAATACAATACAATACAATACAATACAATACAATACAATACAATACAATACAATACAATACAATACAATACAATACAATACAATACAATACAATAGCAGAGTTGGAAGGGACCTTGGAGGTCTTCTAGTCCAAGCCCCTGCCTAGGCAGGAAACCCTATACCGTTTCAGACAAATGGCTATCCAACATCTTCTTAAAGACTTCCAGTGTTGGGGCATTCACAACTTCTGGAGGCAAGCTGTCCCACTGATTAATTGTTCTAACTGTCAGGAAATTTCTCCTCAGTTCTAAGTTGCTTCTCTCCTTGATTAGTTTCCACCCATTGCTTCTTGTTCTACCCTCAGGTGCCTTGGAGAATAGTTTGACTCCCTCTTCTTTCTGGCAAACCCTGAGATATTGGAACACTGCTATCATGTCTCCCCTAGTCCTTATTTTCATTAAATTAGACATACCCAGTTCCTGCAACCGTTCTTCATATGTTTTAGTCTCCAATCCCCTAATCATCTTTGTTGCTCTTCTCTGCACTCTTTCTAGAGTCTCCACATCTTTTCTACATCGTGCTGACCAAACCTGAATGTAGTATTCCAAGTGTGGCCTTACCAAGGCATTATAAAGTGGTATTAACACTTAATGTGATCTTGATTCTATCCCTCTGTTTATGCAGCCTAGAACTGTGTTGGCTTTTTTGGCAGCTGCTGCACACTGCTGGCTCATATTTAAATGGTTGTCTACTAGGACTCCAAGATCCCTTTCACAGTTACTACTGTTGAGCAAGGTACCACCTATACTGTACCTGTGCATTTCGTTTTTGTTGCCTAAATGTAGAACCTTCTCTTTTCACCATTGAATTTAATTTTATTAGATAGTGCCCAATGTTCAAGTTTGTCAAGATCCTTCTGTATCTTTAGCCTATCTTCTGGAGTGTTGGCTATTCCTGCCAGCTTGGTGTCATCTGCAAATTTAATGAGTTCCCCATTTATTCCCTCATCCAAATCATTGATGAAGATGTTGAAGAGTACTGGGCCTAAAACAGAGCCTTGGGGTACTCCACTGCATACTTCCCTCCATGAAGATGCAGTTCCATTGAGGACTACACATTGAGTGCGGTTGGTTAGCCAGTTACGAATCCATCTGGTGGTGATACTGTCTAACCCACATTCTTCTACTTTATCTAGTAGTAGGTTATGGTCTACCCTATCAAATGCCTACTGAACCTAGTAGTAGGTCATGGTCTACCTTATCAAATGCCTTACTGAAGTCCAAGTAAACTATATCGACCTCATTCCTTTGGTCCACTAATTTTGACACATTATCAAAAAACGCAATAAGGTTAGTCTGGCATGATCTATTTTTGACAAACCCATGTTGGCTTTTGGCTATTACTTTGTTTGCTTCTAGGTGTTCGCTAATTCATTGCTTGATTATCTTTTCCAGAATCTTTCCTACTTAGTTTTAATATTGTAACCATCCATATTTTCTGAAAGATATGGGATGGACTGCAAAGAAAATTGCAATGGAATAACAAATAACAAATTTGAGAAGCAACCTAGAACTAAGGAGAAATTTCCTCACAGTTAGAACAATTAATCAGTGAAACATCTTGCCTCCAGAAGTTGTGAGTGCTCCAACACTGGAGGTTTTTAAGAAGAGATTGAACAACCATTTGTCTGAAATGGTATAGGGCTTCCTGCCTAAGCAGGGGATTGGATTAGAAGACCTCCAAGCACAAGATCCCTTCCAACTCTGTTATTCTACCATTAAAAAAGTGACTTCTGATCCCAACTGTGTTTGTAAGTTGAGGCCTATTAGACATTACAAAGAGGTTATTGCCTAGTAACAGAGGGAGTCAACAGTGATCCAAATTATATTACTACAGCTTTACTAACTTTTTTCCAATCTTGTGCCTAGAATTGCACAAAGTAGAATATATTAGCAGACTGATAGTATATAATGCTAATGATCTCCACCAATTTTACTGGCTCAAATATGGTATGGATTACCTTTAATTAAAACAAAGACAATGGTTCATATAAAGTGGATTTTTTTTGGGGGGGCATTATTGTTTGTCTGGAAATCATTGGTACACATACTAATTCTAATCAAATTGGGCAGATGCTTATGTGGCATCCCGATGAACAGGAAGTTAGCACAAATAGTGTATTGCTGTGTGAATTCAATGGAAAAAAATAATCCAAATACACAGGTCAGAGAATGTTGGCATTTTTGTAAAAAGAAGTGATCACTCAGGGCATTGGCACTTATTATATTTTGAATCCACTCCACTCAGGCATGTGACTTTCTAAGTAATAATGTACTCTAATTCAAAAGTTTGCCACCCTTTTCCAGCTAAATGTCCTCTGTGCTGGAATTATATTCCAAAAAGCAGTTGTAAACCAGGAAAAAAAACCTAAATAAAAGGTTCCGGAAAGCATTTGCTTTGTTTCAGAAAGTGTGATTCAATGTTTGCAGAAGGCCTATTCATGGAATTAAAATCAGTAGAAAGATCAATTAAAGCTTCATACAACTTCATACCAAGTTGTAAACATGTGTATACTGTCGCATGACATAACAAAAGAAAACATTTTAATAATGTTATTCTACCGGTTAATTCATTGTGGATTAATTAGTCCATTGCATAATGAATCTGGATAGATATTACAGGAAGACAAAAATATATTTATACTGACATCATCTGTTTTTTTTCTGAGGTAGGTTGAAAAGTTTGTTGATCAGCAAATGATCTTTTTGTGTTAGCACTTACCAACATTAGAATGAGGAAAAGTGGGCAAGCTCATGAATTGTCCGATATATAGTTTTAAATGTTCTTGGTTTATGAAATGTGTAGGTGCTAAATTCTGATTTGTGATTTTGAAATGGTCATAATGTCAGGTTTCAAATTGTAAACCAGTGAAAATAATTAGGGAAATTGTAAGTATTGAATGTGATGTAAACTGGTACTCATGACTTCTAAGATGGTGCTTTTAAAAAAAAATGGTGGCCACTAAAGGCTGGCAAGTGGAGAAAGGATGAGATCGGGACCAGTTTTAGGTTAGACTGAGTAGACACTGGCCAGGGTGCCAAAGCTTAGGACGTGCAAAGATCAGCCCTCCTTCTAAATTATTCTAAAAATAGAAATCTTTGCATTGTCAGGGAGCAATGCCATCATTCAATATGGCTGAAGGGGTGTCCGATACTCTCAAGCTGATAATGGAGGAGACCCTATGATTCTCTTTTGTTTCAGTGTTACTTTTGGTTTCTTCTGCCCCTAAATGCTCCTAAATGACTCTACTACCTGCTTCTTGGACTGATTGTGAGGCTCAAGTCTTGATTTGGGATCTACTTTAAATTTTATGCCCATTTACAGCATATTGATTGGACTGCTTATATATGGGTCCAGATTCTGTTTGGCTTTCATCTTAATTTTCCTTGTAAACTTCATATCCACATTGATATTCTATTTGTGCTACAGCTGAACCCCCACATTTCTGGGATTCTGTACTGTATTTTTCATGCTTACAGATAACTATGAAATTTACAATCGTTTTTCATCACCGTCCAGAAGATTCCAAAGCAATACATAAAAGAGTGAATACAGCTTTCCTCATAACCATATAATAAAAACAATGAAAGCAAGATGTGACTATTGACTCTGAGACAAAAGGCAAGCCAGATACACCAAGGCCTAGAAAAAACTAAGGACAATCGTAAAGAAGAATCAAAGGTCTTTAAATACTTAGACATTATTTTCCTAAGTTCTTCTGGAGGAAATAAATAAATACTGTCATTGTTTGGTCCCACAAGATAATTAATTCCAATCCTGTTATTTTGCTGGCAGTAGATGTGATAATTATGTCTCTGCTGCTATGAATATAAGACTAAAGTGATGAACTTCTTGCTTTACAGATTACAAATTTGTACTTTTCAAGAGTTAATATCTCTTAAAATTGTCCAGTCCAAGTTTTTAAGCTCCATACCCAGCACTCCTTTGTATGCATTAAACTCTTGCTGTGCTTGGAATTTTGGCTGGTTCCTTTCCTGTTAAGACTGCATTATCTTAGATTCTGGTCCAAACTGGTTTTTTGCCTGGAATTATATGCCTTGTTGACATTGTTGGATAGCTGTATGAAGAAAGGATTTCAATTTATATTGTAGTAGGTATGATCTCTCACCCTAATATCTGTTTTTTTCCCCTGAGGTCAGATGAGTTGTTCCAATTCCAATTTGGAATTGGAACAACTGATGTTCAAATGTTCCAAATTTTATCCCCCACTTTAGCCACACCTTTTTTTTTGCCAAGAACCTGAAGTTCATTATTTTTGAGGAAAGCTAGCTATCCAACCAACTAACTTCAGCTATCTATCTAACCAACCAACATCTTGTATTTGTGGTGCTGCTTTCTTGCCTTAAGTGTTACTGAAAGGCTAGGAGGAGGACTTTGAAGATGAGGTCCAAACACGTCTCTCCCGGCTGGATGCCATTAAGATATTCAGACCAGATGATTTCCCCTGAGGTTAAACTATTTCTGTCAGACTGGACTAGGAGAAAGTGTTTACTCTTTTTCTAGAGAAGTAGCTAAGATCCGTACTATCACTTTCACTCCTCAAGAGACTAGGTTCTTCGGCCTTCCAAATACACATCTATGTGTTTCAAACCATGGGAAAGCCCAATCCATTTTAGCTTATATTTCCCAGTATTTATCTTTTAGCCTTTTTTGTCTCTTATATTGAACATATGTGTGATGTAGTGGTTAAGGTTCAGTAATCTAAGTAGAGGGGTTTCTGCAAAAGGGAGATCCAAGAGTCAAGGTCATGGCCACAACTTCATAACTGATAATCTGACTCGTTTTTAAAATACCATGTTAGAAAGGGCTGGGTGGCTGCATCCACATTTTTGTGTTTTTTGCCCCTCCCACCTGCAGATGCCCTGTCCAGGTTCAAATTATACTCAACCCCAGAACTCACTGAGCAATTTTAAGCCAATGACTCTTACCATATGGTGTTGTTAGAAGAAAGATAGAAGCAGAGAGTGATATGCATACCGATTTTTGTCCTTAAATGAAAGGTGGGATCAGACAAGCCATCAAATAAACAAAAGGTGCCTTTTATTCATCTTATGATGCAGGTTGATGGCCCTACTGTACTAAACTCTTAAGTAACTTAAATGACCACTACAGAATATAGAAAGGAATTAAGCAGAATAAAACAGCCTGAACACCGACCGAGTTCTGTTTATCCCTGTGTTCGTATAGTATTTTAAAGTACAGGTTGTCCTCAACTTATGACCACAATTGAGCCCAAAATTTATGTTGCTAAGTGAAACATTTGTAAATTTTGTTACCTTTCTTGCCACAGTTGGCAACAAACAGTTGTTAAGTGAATCATTGCATTGGTTTAAGTTAGTAACATGGTTGTTAAATGAATCTGGCCTCCCCATTGACTTTGCTTGTAAGAAGGTCGCAAAAGGTGACCCCAGGACACTGCATCCATCCAATATATGAGTCAGTTGTCAAGCATCCAAATTTTAATCACATGACCATGGGGATGCTGCAAAGGTCATAAGCGTGGAGAAAGGTCATAAATCACTTTTTTCCAGTGCTGTTGAATGGTCACTAAATGAATTGTGGTAAGTTGAGGTCTACTTATATGTCACCAGAATGGCAAGAAGCTTTTATAATTCCTGTACTATTCTAATAAGGCTCCTGTTCCCCACAATTTCCCGTCAGCTCCAACTGTTCTGTTTAATCCCACTCACTGTATCAAAAATCTAAAGAATCTGCAGTTCATTATTTTTGATAACAGCTTTCCAAATAAGACGAGGCATTTGGCTGCCTCGCAGAAGGGAGAACTGATATTCTTTCCTAACATGGCACAAATCCATCCCCAAATTGGTAAATGTTATACTTGTTTTTGAATCCTGGTTCCAGAGGGAGTGAAAAGTGTGGTTTTGTGTGTGCTCCAGGAAATTAAGATTTGGGTGAGGTGGCTGAGGTTACTTTTAAGGGATTTAAATAATGGAATCATACTCTTTCTTGGAAGGGAAGATGGTTGATTTTATTTTTTAAGTCAGAATTTCACAGAATTTCAAATGTCATATATGTGTATCTAGAGAGGTGGAAACCAAGTAGGTGCGTCAATATTTGTATGATTGAATGACCACTTGTGCACAAGCATGTTGCAGGTAAAATGGCAATTTGATTGAAGACTTCCAGATTCTAAAGAATTTCTTCATTCCCAAATTTTGTGGATGGAAGGAGATAATATTCAGTTTCGCAGGCATCCTGATTCCTGTCTCAAGCTTAAAAAAATAATTATACAGATATAAAATTGAAATTACTTGGAAAGAAAATGATGGAAATTCTACAACTGATTCCTATAATGAAGGAGCAGGTTAAAAACAAATGGATGAACAAACAAATAAACAAAATCATTGGAGCCATTCCAAACTGCCATCCCCAATGAGAATAGCTGTTGAAAGGTGCCCACTGTCATTGGCCTCTGCAGAGACATCTGTAGCAAATGGAGAGGATGCCCAAATGACAAACACCGTGTGTCTCAATGCCATAATGCAAGCTCTGCTCTTTTGTACTTTGGCCAAGGGGGACATTTCATACAGTTATGGAAAGGATCTACCACAATGTCATGGTTCATTGTTCATCTCTTGGCTCACATTGCTCTTCCTCCCTGCCTTGAGTACAACTAATATTAAGCCAGACATACCACCTTAACAATTAAATTATATTAGGTTTGTTTAATTTTCATGAAATCTGGGGTTCTTTTTGAAGCAGCTAGGAGGGAGGGAGGGAGGGAGGAAGGAAGGATATTCACAACTTAATTCAGCTGCTGATGAACAGCATTTAAAATGTTACAACTTGAAAAACCTTTCAAAAGAGGCTTTTGGCCTCTCACTCTTCCTATGTAGCTGCATTGAGATCGTAGCCCTCACCCTTCCTCCTTTTTCTACCTCTGTCCATCTGTCTTTTTGCCTGCCTACCTACCTACTTACCTACCTACCTACTTGGTTGCTTAGATGGATTTTATTCCAGTTTGGAGGTGCTGAGTTACTTACTGAAGAACACATAAAGTAGGATTTAGACATTAATGTATTAAATGTACAGATAGTCCTCGGACTTACATTACACTAAGCCATCACTTAGTGACCGTTCAAAGTTACAATTGACTTAAGTGACTTAAGTTTTCATACTTAACGGTTGTTGCAGGATTCCTATGGTCATGTAATTCAGGCGCTTGGCAACTGGCATGTTGCCACGACATTTTGCATTGTCATGGGGTCATGTGATCACCATTTGTAATTCCCAGATGGCTTCCAACAAGCAAAGTCAATTGAGACTAGCCAGATTCACTTAATGATCACATGATTCACTTAACAACTGTGGCAAGAAAGGTCAAAATGTGGCAAAACTCCCTTAACAATCGCCTTGTTTACCAATGGACATTTTGAGCTCAGTTGCGGTTGTTATGTTTAGGACAGCTGTATATAGCTGCCCATCTCATCAATGTGGTTCCATAGACTGTGTTGTGTATATGTGCAATAAAACAATCAAGGAAAGAATAATATAATGCCACAATTAAAAAATTAAAACATCATTTAAAGTAAAGCATTGATGTAAATGCTTAACAAATAAACAAACCACAAACCAATTAATACTGTTCAACTGGTACAGGTGCTGTCTGGAATAGTATGATTGTTCCCTTTTATTGCCCAATACTCTGCAAAACATCCCTATATCTACTACTCTTCAAAAGCTTAATAGCCAGTGGGTGGCTGGAGTATCCCAGGCCGTCAGTCTGATTTATTTCCTCTGGCAGTATTTGTATTTGTATTTTATTATTTGTATGCCGCCCTTCTCCGGGAGGACTCAGGGCGGCGAACAATTCAAGGGGGACAAAGGGGAACATAAAAAGACAAAATACAAATAATAAAAGTAGACAACAGTCGCACAACCATACATGTCGAGAGGGCAGTGAAGAAGGTTAGTTAGTTAGAGACACAAAAGCCTCTAGAGATGATCACATCCCTTTGAAAAGCCAACATAATGGCTTAAAAATACAAAATGAATTGCTAGGCTTCATACAGGGCTCTGGAATCATTGTGTACCTTTACAGTTAAGGTGTACCTCTGTGTTTTGCATCCAACTGGTTAGCCTGCTCAGATAAACATAATTTTTTGAGTCACCATCTATTGTTTCATGATCCACTTGGGGACTTTAGCCCCCACTTTGAAAAATATTATCTTAGCATCCTGGGTCCCTTTTAGTGATGTATTTTTATCTGTGAAATAAAGGATCAGAGCTTCTTTAAGAAATCGTGGTTTAAAATCCTAGCCTTTATTAATATTACACTTGGTAACCCCTCGCCAAAAATTATCCCCTCTGAACATTAACAGCTGTAAATATGGTGGTACATCACGTACTTCTATCCAAAAATCAACCATTACAAGAAACAAAACTTTTCAGATATACTGTGCACTTCTTTTCATGGAATTGTCTGCCCAAGGCATTTTGGAGGATTTTAAAGAAAATCAGCAGGTGATCCCACATTCATTTTCATGCTTGAACAGTCATCTGCTTTGTCTTCAAACACCTGCAGTTTTCATAAAATGGTAGCCTTGGCAGTTGGCAATTGGCTATGAAGGCCCCATTTCAGTGGTGGAGTCCTACTGGTTTAGTCGAACTGGTAGCAGTTTGGCAACCTGGGTGGCTAGAACACAGCGCGCATGAAGCCTACGTGCAGCGCACCAATGAGCAAACCAGCAGTAGTGCCTGCCGGAACATACCCCTGCCCCATTTATTTATATTTTGAAAAATTCTAGATTGCTATAATGTCGCAGCATTTACTACTTCATGCTAAGACACCGTATTTTTGTAGAACTATTATGGTTGCTATACCACAATGTCCATAAATGTAGCTCTTTTGTATTGATGATATGGTGTTAAAGATTATTGATGTTTCTAACAATGATGAATGATCAGTATCAATGCTCTTAAATTTTACTAATCGGGACCCAGTTCTGTGGTTTTGACAAACTACTGTGAAGCGAAAGCTCAGATTAATAACAGATGTTCAGGAACCTCATTGGAAAGGGGCCAGTTTATATTACTAGGAGCCTCAAACCTATTACTCCAGATCCATTGAAGTGGAAATACGTTGTTTCATTCTGCTGTTTCACTCTGTTGAAATTTACAATGACAGTGCATCATGGTGACATTCAATTGGAACAAATTAACTGTCAGGCCAGAGCAAAACTTGTAAGTCTGAGGACTACAGCTCTCTCAGTTATGTGGTATTCAGAAACATCAGAATGACCACAAACCATACTACTTTTAAACAAAGAAAGTGCAGACGCGCTTGTTGGAATTAGCTTCTCCACAGCCCTAAAATTCAACCCGCTCAAAAAAGATTGCATTATTTTTTTTAAAAAGGAGGGGGGGGGGCTAAGTCAAAAGGAGAAGAAGATTTTAAAGACAGTGTCTTAGGAGAATAAAAACAAAAATGTATTCACTGTGGTCATGAGTAAACATGCCCTTTTTTGTTGCTCAATTAACTAAGCAGAGTTTTCCTCAGCTTTTTGCTTCAGGTGAGGCACTGCAGGTCTTCACCATATAAATTTCCTGAGATACAGAAGGGGCACTTTTTTCAGAATTGCTCATTAACAAAGGTGTGATTGATAGTAAGGATGCTGCCATGTCACAAAGACAATGCCCCCATGCCATGAAGTAAGTGAGGATTCTCCTGGCATTCAGCCCTCTGATGCAGAGCATGGTAAATGTTTACGGATCCCCTGGGCTGTGTGCAGATACCAATCCATGTGGTAATTTTTTCATCTGTTCACACAGTCAAGAAACAACATTTGTATCAAAACATCAGTAGAATTACATGGGAGTTATAATATGTCAAGTAGTCCACTTTTTCTGGGTTGCTAGAGGTGGGAATGAAAAGGGCCTGAAGAAAATACTAGGTGGCTTTATGGACCAAAACGAAGCCATAATACAGGTAATCCTCAACTTACAACCATTTGTTTAGTGGTCATTTGAAGTTACAAAAGCACGGAAAAAAATGAGCTATGACCATTTTTCACACTTACAACCATTGTGGCATCTCCATAGTCATGCGATCAAATGATGGGCACTTGGCAACTGGCATGTGTCTATGAAGGTTGTAGCATCCTGAGGTCATATTAACCTTCCCAGCAGGCTTCTGACAAGCAAAGTCAAGGGGGAAAGCTGGATTCACCTAATGATTGAATGATTCACTTAACAACTGCAGTGATTCACTTAACAACAACAATGGCAAGAAAGGTTGCAAAATGGGGCAAAGCTGTCTTGCTTAGCAACAGAAAAGTTAGGTTCGGTTGTGGTCGTAGGTCGAGGACTATCTATACTGAGGTTAAACACCAGGATAATGAAAACAGCTGCACCTCTACATTTTAGAGATAATGAATATTTACACCTTCTTTAATGACTAGGTGCTGACATACATGTATTGCATGCCGAGTGAGTACAAAGGAAATATGTCTTATAGCGTGTGTTGAGCTTAAAAAAAGAATACTTTGACTGCTCAGGTGCCAACAAACAAATAGCGAGGATTAGTGAGAAATCAGCCCAATTTCACTTTTATCTTAAAAACAGTTGGCAAATATAGTCATTGGTATCTGTTACGGGAACTTAGTTACCTACTGTGCAAGAGTGCAGAATGAGGAAAGAGAAAAGAAGGCAGGAAAATTAGTAATAGAAAAGAGTCCTGGAAAAATAAGGAAGCAGTTAAGTCATCCGATTTATTTTGGTCCTAACCCTATTCCACAGTTCCTTCTGAATCATTGAATTAAAAGCATTTTTGCAGTTGTTTAGATGCCCAGTTAAAGCACAGCTGCACTTTGTTGCCAATTCTCTTTTCCTCATTATTTTTTACATATTGGTGAGGAATGTTTACTGGATGGACTCTGAATCCCATTAAAATTTGCCAGGAAGAATGGTTGTTACAAGTGAAAAACTCTGCTTATAATTTCAAAAGAGAAGTTGATGGTGGACAATTGTACCATTAATATGGAAACAATTCAGCTAGAATTTAAGTTTGGATGTTTTCCAATTAATATTTTGATAAAAGCAGTTCCTTAAAGGATGCCAGGTAAAGATAATAATAATAATGAGCTATTGATAATCTGATTGAATTATCATCAGCCTTATTTTATGCAGTTATTCCTGGATGGCAGGTATGTGAATGCATATTCAAATGCTATTCCATATATATTTTTAAAAAATTATATCCAGAATTAGCATTTCAAATATATATATTACCTTCTCTCCATAGCATACTAATTGTATATGTGTATCATATTCCCCACTACCTTTGGCTCTCCATATGTTCCACAACAGAACAATGGCAGAAGCATTTAACTGTAATAGTAGTGACTAAAGATCTCTAAGCTACCAGAGTTTAAAATGGTATGACATTTATAACAGTGGTAAAAAGGTAAAGGGGGCAGTGCTCATCTCTGTTTCAAAGCTGAAGAGCCAGTGCTGTCCGAAAATGTCTCTGTGGTCATGTGGCTGGCATGACTAAATGCCGAAGGCACACAGAACACTGTTATCTTCCCACCAAAGGTGGTTCCTATTTTTCTACTTGCATTTTTTAGGCTCTTTCGAACTGCTAGGTTGGCAGAAGCTGGGACAAATAATGGGAGCTCACTCCATTACTCAGAGCTAGGGATTCAAACTGCCGACCTGCCGAACTTTCTGATCGACAAGCTCAGCTTTTAGCCGCTGAGCCACAGCATCCCTCTTATAACATTGGACTTCTTATCAATTTCAGATTGCATGGTTTTTTTCCAGTTAAGAACGTGTTCATCAATAAATAGTGACAGTGCTGAGGGAGCTGAGTTTTTCTCCCCCCCCCCCAAAAATGAAGAGTGTCTCTCTGAGAATGCTATCCACTTATCTAAATAGTATAGGATCTCCTGCTTGAGCATGGGGTTGGATTAAAAGACCTCCAAGATCTCTTCAAACTCTCTGATTGATTGATTGATTGATTGATTGAAAATAGCAGAACCACCAAGAAAAATCTGCATCCTGAACATGGTAGAGCAGAGAGATTCATTGGTCAAAGCACTATTGCGGAGTAAAGGTGGGGAATGTTTCTTGGCCAGTTGGAAGAACCAACAGTGAGTTTCTTTGCTTCTTTTTCCAGTTATAAAGTTTCCTTAGTGGTTTAGTTTTTTTTGGGGGGGGGGGGGATCAGACCAAAAACCCCAAGGAGGTTTTAGTCAGGAAGGTGCTTGTTAGACTGATATGGGGAGAGTTGAGCTCAAATTCTTTGTGTGGGCTCACTGGAAAAACGAGCTATGAAACTGTCATTGTCATATAAGAAGCAAGGTAGGGCCTCTTAATTCATGATTAAAGATCACTCATAATCATTTGAGACAACTAGTTTTTCTTTGTGTCTCCCCAAATTTTATCCCTAGATAATATTCTGCCGACAGTTATTTGAGATCTTGGCTGCGGGGATCTTGGATAAAAATATCTGTTTGTTTTCTCCCACACTTTTTTTTAATTAAAAAAACTCTCAAACTTTGTTCTATTCTATTTATATTTACAGAAACATCTACATTTACAAATGCTGATCAGTATTTCTAACAAGCAACCCAAATATAATGCTTTCCAACATCTGCTTTCCAATGTCAATTGATAAGAAAAAAAACCCCAATCGTTTTATCTATGCTTGAAAAGAAGAGTCTGTTTGGGGGTGAGAGGAGGTGGCTACAAGCAGTTAAATATATTGGGATATCTGCAGAGGAGAGGTCAAAAAAGGCAAGATGGAGAAATTAAAACCCCACTCCTTTTATATGTATTGCATAAACCAGGGTAGAGTTTTGGTCACATGATTGCAGCAGCCATCGTGATATATATATATATATATATATATATATATATATATATATATATATATATATATATATATATATATATATATATATATATATATATGTTATATGTTATATTTATGCTGATAAATAAATAAAGGGAGACTAGTATAGATCTATTTCAAGCTATTTAGCTCTCATCAGCTAGCCACACCCTTGTTGGGAATCAAACCTGTGCTCTATTGCCTCTTAGGCAGATGTGTTAACCATTGAGCTACAGAGCTCGACTCCTTATCAGCCAGCCAGGGTGAGAGGTATATATTTAAAGAGGTATATATTTAAATATTTATATATATTTACTCTTGCTGGAAATGCTCCCAAAGGCCTAGTGATTCATACCTAGACATTTAAGAGTCAAGAGATCAATGCCTTCAATTTGTCAACATTTTTTAAATTAACAAAAGAGAAAGAAATCAAGTTCTTTCTCTAACATTCATGAAGATTACACTATGTTTTGATATCAATTTTTAAAAAGAACCTAAACAAAATCCTTAGCCATCATCATAAACCAATGAGACAGGTATAGAAAATATATTAGGATGAATATTCTGAAACGCTCTCTCTTGGCTGACAACAAGCTAAATTTTTACAGACTAATGCAAGGAACAAGACACAGAAATATATATTTAAATGGTTGATGACCTTCCACCATTTTTGTTTTCTTTGGGCCAGAATGGGGCCCAGAGTGATTCTTGGAAATGAGGGGTCCTTGATGTTCTCTGAGCTTGCTTGTTTTCTTGCAGATGTTTCATTAGCCAAACTAGGTAACATATCAGTGCTAGTAAGGAGAGTGATTTGCTACCAGTTTATATTCCAGTGGCTTGCATGACAGTGTTAGTGGGAGTGGTCTTAGATATTCTTTTTTTTGGGGGGGGGGTGTTTACTGTTGGCTGTTTGGCAGTTTCTTGATTGGGGCATTGTTTACCTGATTGTTGGTCTGATATTGAAAGTACAACCTGTGAACATTGGCTCCTTGGATTTTTTTTTTTTTTTTTGCAAAACATGCTTTGTGACAGCGTAACACAAATCAGCATCAAGGTGAGAGTTGGCAACATCATGACAAGAAACCCATTTTGCATCCCCCCCCCATACACACACCACATCATTTTGATTAGCATAAACCTGTATGCTTGAAAGAAAAAATGTTTAATTGTTCCTGATTAGCTAAGAAAATCAACCAACCAATAGACCATCAGACAAATGAACCCCGAGTTCTCACTTGAGACACAAATTATCCTACTATGGACTTATTATGGGAAGCTTTCTGGAGAAGGCTGTATGCTGGAAAAGGATGGAAAAAAAGAGAATAAGAATTGACCAACAGCAAGATGGATAGACTCAGCTTTAATAGCAGTAGCAATAGCAGTAGACTTATATACCGCTTCATAGGCCTTTCAGGCCTCTCTAAGCGGTTTACAGAGAGTCAGCATATTGCCCCCAACAATCTGGGTCCTCATTTTACCCACCTCGGAAGGATGGAAGGCTGAGTCAACCCTGAGCCGGTGAGATTTGAACCGCTGAACTGCTGATCTAGCAGTAGCCTGCAGTGCTGCATTTAACCACTGCGCCACCTTGGCTCTTGGCTCTAATGGTAGAGGTTCACTGTTGGAGGATCTGAGAGTCCAGGTTAGGGACCTCATTCTGGAGAACATCCATCTATGTAGCCATTCAGTAATCCACATGTCTCAAGAGCATATAATCATCAATTGCATGCATGAATACGGAACATGTGATAGTATTATCATACTTAAATGAATAAGGTAAAGGTTCCCCTCGCACATATGTGCTAGTCGTTCCCGACTCTAGAATAGCTTGTCGATCAGAAAGGTGGGCAGTTCCGTGGTTCAAATCCCTAGTGCTGTGTAAAGGAGTGAGCTCTTGTTACTTGTCCCAGTTTCTGCCAACCTAGCAGCTCGAAAGCATGTAAAGTAGAAAAATAGGGATGGTATTGGTGGGAAGGTAACAGCACTCTGTGCACCTTCACATTTAGTCATGCCAGCTACATGACCACAGAGATGACTTCCGACAGTGCTGGCTCTTCAGCTTTGAAACAGAGATGAGCGTTGCTCCCTAGAGTCGGGAACGACTAGGGAAATGAATACTAAATGCTAAAATGAATAGAGATCCTTGCTTGAATCTAATCTTGTTTGTTTTATTGGAATCTTTGCAAATGGATTTAGGATTTACTCTGCAGAAAGTTTGGATTACTTTGCATCTGGCTCCAGAATGTTTGGGAATTTTGAATTTAAGGTTGGATGGCCTCAAACAGCCAAGCCATTGTGCTGTTATTTTGTCTTTTAGTTTCATTTTGTTCTGGATGTACAAATATCTTTTTCAAGTTACCAGGCAGTTTCTAACAAAATGTAAATCGAAACCACATTAAAACAAACATTCAAATTGTCCCTCATCAAAGCAACATATACCATGGGATAGCAGCCGCCAGAGAGTCAGTTAAGCTATCTTGCTTTGAAAAAAAAAATCCCTGTTAAGAAAACAAACAATTCAATAACAACAATACGCAGAGAAAGAATAATAGACGTCAAGCAAAACAAAGCTCATAATAATAAACCATTGAGTGAATTTTTGCCCACAGAATTGGCACACATAGCACATCGCTGAAAAGAAAACCTATCAAAGGGTAACTTTTGAACCCATCTAAAAGGGTGAAATCCAGCAACAAGCACGTGGATTTAAAACGTGAAGGACATATTAGATTGTTGTTTTGTGCTTTTTTAAAAAAAAAATTGGAAACCCCATAAGCCAGGTAGACCTGTTTTCTTTTTATTGTAGTGTTTCTCTTCTTCATTGACAGTGATGAGGAAAATACAGTAACAATTTAATTGACCAGTAACAAAAGTCTGACTTAGGTAAAATCTTCCAGGAAGTAGGACTAAGTGAAATCGCTTGTTTAAATGCCAGGTGTTTAAATGCCAGGGGAGGCGCTCAAGAAAGCCAAGATGGCACCCACATGCCATGCAGCAGGAAACCTGTCTTTTTAATTGCATCAAACCCATATAAAAGAGGGCAGGACTTTCAATGGTGGCCATCTTAACTCCCTCTCCCCCCCCCCCAATCTAGTCCCTGCAGACACCATGGGTTGAATGCAAATATTTCTAACCCTCATACAGCACCGGTCATGCTAAATTCCTACCCAAACGTAATGGAAGTGGCTGGGGCAAGGTGCCTTGTAAAAAAAGTGAGAGAGATATATATTTTACAAGGCAGAGAGTGGAAGTTTATTTTCACAAGGCTGAAAAGCAGCTTTAAAAAAAAAGCCTGTCATTTCTCGAACTTTGAGTCATCAAAGCAGTGATATTTATTGGATTTCATTTTAGTGTAGATGTATAATGTAACCAATCTGTTGGTTTCCATTTACGACCTGGCACTCTTTTTTTGGTAGTGTCCATCTTAATAAAAATAGGAATTTCCAGAAGTTTAAAAGAATGTCATATTGGGAGCAATTATGGACTGAATTTCAATTACAGCGGTGCTTTTGATTCACCAAGTATATTTTAAAGTCTGACCAGAAAACCCCTTTCTGCAAACAATTATGCACATGAGGAATTCTGTCCAAGTGAGTGGCATTCGGCTTTCATTCACTTCAAGGAGACCTAATCCATAATTATTCCTATAGAAACCCAGACCTTATCTCTCATTCTCTCTCCCTCCCTCCCCACTCCTTCAATGATACTATAAAATAATCACTTAGCATAGCTTTTAAACTGTACAGTCCTTTCAATTTCACTCTCTCTGTGGGTTATCCAATATTTGAGGGGCTGCCACAAAGAAGTGGGGGGTCAACTTATTTTCCAAAGCACCAGAAGGCAAGACAAGAAACAATGGATGGAAACTAATCAAGGAGAGAGAAAAAAAACTACAACTAAGGATAAACTTCCTACAAATTGAAACCAGTAGAACAGCTTGTCTTCAGAAGTTATAGGTGCTTCATCACTGGAGGTTTTTAAGAAGAGACTGGACAGCCACTTGTCTGAAACATGCCGAAAAAGGAGCGCATACGCTCGTCTGTGCTGCAACCCAGGAAACATGCACATGCTGGAAAATGAACTTCCAGTTTCTGGCGTGTGCATGTGGGCCAGCCAGCTAGTCTTCTGGTGACTGGTGCACATGCAATGTGCGCTGATCAGTTGGCTGGCACATATACTCATGCTGGAAAACAAAAGACCAGCTCTTCCAGTTTCCAACACTACCACACACATGAAAGCTAGCTCATCATTGTGTGTGCATGTGCACCAGAAACCTGGAAGAAGAACGGGCAATGCCGGACGTGCCAGGCAACATGGCTCCCCGTGCCATTTTGGGCCCACGTGCCATAGGTTCACCATCATGGGTACAGGGTCTCCTGCTTGAGCAGGGAGTTGGACTAGAAGAACTCCAAGGCCCCTTCCAACTCTGTTATTCTCTGTGTGTGAGAGAGAAAGAGACAGAGAGAAATACATCTTAGGTATACAGCAATACAGGTGGTCTTCGACTTATGACCATTCGGTTAGTGATTGTTTAAAATTACAATAGTGCTGGAAAAAAATGACTCTCACACTGTTGTCATGTGATCATTATTTGGGAATACATTTTTGATGTTCGCAGCATCCCTGAGTCATGTGATTGCCATAGGCAACCTTCCCAGCTGGATTTTATAAGCAAAGACAATTCGGGAAACTGGATTCATTTAATGACTGCCTAATTCACTTAACAACCGTGATAAAAAGTGTTGTAAAATTGGATAAAGTCATGTGATGATTCATTTAATGATTATGTCATTTAGCAACAATGGAGCTTGTAAGTCTAGGAGATCCTTCTGTTTTTCAAGAGATAAATTAAAATAGTAGTGCCTCTCTCCTCCTCACAGAGTGCGTGGAACAACTTGGCGAAGCATATAAATTACATGGTACAATAACAACTTTGTATTGATTTAATTTCTAGCACCTACAGACAAGGTTGATGAAAGCTCCCATCTGAAATCTTGGATAAACATTGCTGCTCCTTCACAGAATAAGTGAATTAGGACTGATTTTTTTTCTTATAAATGATTTGTATTTCACTATGAATCACAAGTTATGTGATATTACTTAATTCAACACTGAAGGAAACAAAACTTTCAATAATTTTCTCCTACATGGACAACGGTTTAATTAGAAGAAAAGCACAGTCCCACACGCAGCTATAAATAAAATAAAATATTCTTACTTTACATGTTCACTGATGGGACTTGAGCTAAAAAGCGATTTGGCTAAACATGCAGCATGGAATCATAGTAGATCACTCTTAAAATGCAACTCAGCATGTGGCAATTATGATATATATATATATGTGTGTGTGTGTGTGTGTGTGTGTGTGTTTTATTTGTGCTGATAAATAAATAAAGGGAGACTAGTATAGATCTATTTCAAGCTATTTAGCTCTCATCAGCTAGCCATACCCTTATATATATATTTCCAAAGGGAAAGAGATCAAAAGTAGCTACCACCAATCTGGTAATGCCATGTATGAAAATAAAGGAAAGACAAACCAAAGTAATCCTGGAGATGGAGCAACCCTTGGTCACAAATTGTTATCAAGTTTGTAATTTCAGCATTTAGGGAGGACTCCTAGTGAATTCAAGTGGATTGAATGATGTACTTTCTCTATGTTCCATAATACTTGAACTTGGCATCATGCTTAGATGTTAAATAATGCCCAGAGTTGATGAAAGGTAACCCTATGGGCTTATTTTATATGAGATTGTTGTTGACTGCCAACTGAGATGATTCAAAGATAAGTGTATCAATTGCCATTTGGTATGATGGCTAATACTATCTTCAGAATTAAAGGGACCATCTGTGTGAAAATGTAGGACTACAAATGGAGAGAACTATTGTCTTCATAATACGCTGGTTGAGTATTAAAGGAGATGATGCTTTCTCTTGTCCTATTTGACTCCTAAATCCTGTAATTCGATAAGTCAGTTTCAGTAATCCTGTTTAATCTTCTTTTAGGGTGGAGATTAGTTTCACCTCTCCATGTTTGTTTGTTTGTTATTTAATAATGAGGGCAGATGTCACACCACCTAAAAAGTAAAAAATATGAGTGAATTTTGTAAAAGTACAGCAGCTACAAACATATTGTTACTACTGCTTATCCAAGGCCAACTAGCTACTTCAAAGCTATGATGACACTGGAATCCAGCAGTTAATATTTCCCACCAGGACAATTTTTAACAAAAGATCTGGCAATACTGGGCTCTGAGTCATGGGTGGCATTTTACCTTGCAACAAGCACTGTTTAATTGATGAGTAATTCCATTAGTCAAAATCCCCCAGTTATTTTATGAAATATAGAAAGGCAAAGTGAAGAAAACAAATGTGCTGCTTAGTAACTATATGGAATTCCTAGGAAAGCTCATCAATTGGCACAGGAGGTGAAATATCACCCACATGCAAATGATGCTCAGTTATGCATTTCACCTCTGGCCAAACATCAGATGTGGTATTACTGACTTGAGAGCCTGGATGAAGAAAAACAGGCTTAGCCTGAATCCTATCAGTCCTATGGCATGGCTGTAGAGTTGAAAGCCTACCAAATCCAGAAAAACCAAGTGTTTTTACTAGATGGTGTCATACTGCCCCATTTGCCTACAATATGGAGGTTCTTCTGGACTAACAGCTTCCGCTGGAACAGTAGATGGATGCCATGGCCAGGATAGTCTTTGCACAATTACAGCTGTAATTGTAAAATTATAAACAATTTTTGTGCATCAATTGTGGGATATTCCTGAAACTTTATAAATAATCATTCATGCTTCTGATTTGAGTACTACAATTAGGTGGGGCTATCCTTAAAGAGCACTTGGAAGTTTCAAGATGATACAATGCAGCTAGGGGTAGAATGAAGACTTAACACATTTACTATAGGAGCTGATTTGACTACAGGTCAGAATAATAAACTAACAAATTTGGAAGGGATTTTGGAGGTCCTCTAGTGAAAACCCCTACTCAAGCAGGAAACCTAAGACCATTTCAGACAAATGGGAGTCCAATTTCCTCTTAAAACCCTCCAGTGTTGGAACACACACAACCTCTGGAGGGAAGTCATTCCACTGAATTGTTCTAACTGTCAGGAATTTTCTCCTTAGTTCTAGGTTGGTTCTCTCCTTGATTAGTTTCCATCCATTGCTTCTCGCCTTGCCTTCAGATGCTTTAGAGCAGGGCTGTCAAACTCCTGGCCTGCGGGCTATATGTGTCACGTGCTGGCCACGCCCACACCCAGTTTAGCAAAGGGGGAGAAAGTCCTGATATGTGATATGATGCCATCATTATGACGTGAGTTTGACATCCCTGCTTTAGTGAATAGGTTGACCCCATCTTCTTTGTGACAGCCCCTTAGATATTGTAACACTGCTATCATGTCACCCCTAGTCTTTCTTTTCATTTTAGATACAAGTCAAACTGCTTGTTGACACGATTAAAATCTTCATGGCTCAATGCGTGAGATCTAAGGGAAAAATATATTTTCTGTTGTTTTTTTATTGTGTGTGTGTGTGTGATTTTGCTTTAGTGGAGCAGAGCTGAGGATGTTTTACTCTGATGAGTTTGGCTTTGAGTTTGGTGTCCTGCAAAAAGAATTACTCTTATGTTTATTACCTTCCTGTATTTAGTTTATTGAGCTTGGCTTTGTTCCTAGAAACAATGCTGTCATTTTTTTAATGCTACCTCTGCAGCCTTCAAGAATATCATTAAAACTGGAATCTGGAGAAAAAGGCATCATGAGTTAATGAACTTACTGAGGAAAACTGCAAGTTCTCAGAGCTATTCCTCTCTCTCTCTCTGTTCTCCTAGCTTTTTATATCTCAACATCCCACCACCAGTCAAAGGGAGGAAGAAATGGTGGCAGTAGTGGCGATGCTAAACTAATGTAGGAAAGCCTAAAAGCTGCCCCCTCGCCATGTCAGAAATTTCCTTTCAGTGAAAACAATTAATTAGTGGAATGGCTTACCTCCAGAAATCGTGGTGCTCCATTGCTGGACGTTTTGAAGAAGAGACTAGACACTGGCAATGTTGGCAAACCTTTTAAGCACCAAGTGCCGAAACGGGAGCGTGCACACTGAAAACCGTAAGAGCAGCTCCCTGGAGCGCTTGTGCGTGCTGGGAAATTGAGCTTCAAGTTTCCAGCATGCGCATGTGCGCCAGTCACCTGGTCTTCCAGTTTCTGGAGTGGATGCATGCACGAAGACCAGCTGGCTGTTGCCCATGTATGCGCCGGAAACCAGAAGTTCAACTTCCTCTTGCGCGCATGCATGCCAGGGAGCTGCTCTTCTGATTTCCAGTACTCCCACGCACATGAGGACCAGTTGTGCGTATGAACCCGGAAGAGCAACAGACGACGTCTGCCATGGCCGGAGAAATGGCTCTGCATGCCAGTTCCAGCACGCGTGCCATAGGTTCGCCATCACAGGTATAAGGTCTCCTGCTTGAGCAGGGGGTTGGATTAGAAGACCTCCAAGGTCTCTTCCAACACTGTTATTCTACTAGACTTTGGATCTGGGACCAGAACCTGGATTTTTTACAGGTCCAAGCAGCCCCTTCAGGCTAGTTGAAATTTCTATAGGAACTCTTTTTTTTAAGTAACGTTGCAGCTGTCACTTGTTCTTTATTATTAAGGAAGTGCTACATACGTAGACTTAATGCAGGAAGATTTCAGCCTGAGGGGCACACAACTTGTAGAAAATAACAAAATGAACACACACAAAGAAACACATTTGGCAGTTAAGCTCTACAGTTTAAAGAACTCTAATGAATGTGAAAGAAATAGATGCCTCCGGGATTGTGGAATCTACTGGGTGGTATGTGCCTTTTGCCAGCATATGTGATTCCAAGCATCCAAAGTTTGATGTCCCAAGTAATCACATCCTTCCCATTGACTTCAATGAGGACTTGGCCTGAATAATTACTATCAATGCAAGCACCACAGCACAAGGAGTTTGCAGTTTGGAAAAAGAAGAAGCCAACATTCTCCTCCTTCTCCTCCACATGGTTCCAATTAGAAATAGCTAATTGCTATCCATGTCTCCAGAAGGTTTCATAGAGTAATAAAGAGAATTTCTGTTGGGGGACTTGAAAAATCTTTTCTTCTTTAAAGCCTCCAGTCTGTAGATTACTTAAAGCCAGTATAGTTTTGCTGACTTCAATGACAAAAATAACTTGTGGAGGGAGACATGTAATGGTTTGAATTTGGGTACATCTCAATTGCATCCATTGTTTAGAATGTTTAGTTGGTTTTCACTGTTTAGAATGTTTAGTTGGTTTTAGGGGGAAAAACCCATGGTAAGTGCTTCTTTTAGCACAACTCTGTTCCAAGCAAGGGCTAAAATATATAATAGATCATATTTCAAAGTTCAGTAGTAAGGAGATTCCAATCTGCATTCCAAGTGAAGGCTGAATTCTCTGACTTTATTAATCATAAAAGAGAAAATTGAAATACACAATTGAAATAGCAAATGAGGTGGCATGGTCACAAATTGTTCTCTATAATTGCATGTAAATTACCAAATGGATTCAACAGCAATCTTAATTGGACTCTATAAATGAAAAACTGCTTGTGACCTTCTATTGCTGCACCACAGAGAGTATTTTAACTTACTGTACCTGTGTGTGGTTTGCCAATTGCACAGTGGCAGATTGGACAGCCCTCCAGAGGGTCAATGCCATTGCCCAGAGGATCATTGGTTGCCCTCTCCCCTCTTTGGAAGAGCTTGATAGCACCTGCTGCCTTAGGAAAGTTCAAAACATTCTTAAAGATCCATCTCATCCTGGACACCCTTTTTTTGAACTATTAACATCTGGCAGACGGAACAGGATAATAAAAACAAGGACAAATAGGCTGAAAAACAGCTTCTATCCCAGTAACCATATTGAATTCTATGGTATAGTGCAATATCAGGTTTTCAATTTCAATTATATAGAAAGTAAAGGATGTATGTTTATGTTTTTATTTTTATAGTTATAATGTACACTGAAGACGGCATTTAATTTCATTGTACCATGTGCAATGACAATAAACTAAACTTAAACTAAATGAATGACATATGTACAGTAAGAGCAGATCCCGAAATGAATATAGAATATTGAAACACATCTAAATGGGAACAATTCTAAAACCTTCATATAAGAATCTGAATGATGTTGGTTTCCGGTGCTTTTCTATAACTCCCCAGTGGCACCTAACAAGCATTTCTAATAGCTATAATCAATAAAGAGTGGATTATATTGGAGGTGTCATTCTTCTATTGGAATGGGCCTTCCCTTGTCCAATCCCTAATCTTCTCCAGAACATTGGGGGCCCTCTGAAGCTGCTGTCGAGTAGAGCATTGGGAAATCCTGTTTCCAAGTGGAAGTCCACTCATCTAATCCTGGATGAGGTTTCTGAACAGCTTTCAAATGTAGCTCCATGTACAAAGCAGTGTACTAATCCAAGGAGCATAGATAATTGACTCCAGGCACACCAGCTACATTCCATAGCCAGACTTTGAAGCTTAGTTGCTTGATTAAACTGTTTCATCCAATAAGCATAGTGAGTAAGTTATATATTCGATGCGGAATAAACAAAATGGAACTTTCTTTATATGGGTATTTCTACTTTTGATTGCCCATTTGAGTTACGTATTAGTAATAATAGCTTTTTTTTTTTAAAGAGAATACATCCAGTTCATTGCTGCCTATGGAACGCTTCTGATTTGCAGTTGTAGTCGACGGTTCCTGTATTCTAAGGAGGCAACGCTTCAGTTCTGAATCATTTTTCTGCATTGCATGTTCACTACTTGGTTTAATTGTGAAATAGCTTGCATAATTTAGATATACTGCAGCCTCCCCCCCCACACACACAATCAGAGCCAGAGTATCCTCTTGTTAAGTGGCTGCCTGCTTGGGATGCATGCCAAAATCCAAACCCCTTGTACCCCAATTTCCACCTGACTGAGTATTTCTCTGAGGCATATTTAAGAGAAAGAAATGCAGAAAATCTTGTCAGTTTCTCAGGAATAGTATTCTTTGCCCTCTTGCCAGCTAATGGAAGCGTAATGTGGGCTGAATTAAAATGTGTGAAACTTCTTCCCTGAAGTCCACACTGCATAGCAAGATTTATTCCATTTTCCAATTTTTCCAGCGGCAGCTGAAAATACTCAACTCTTGTTTTTCTGTTGTTTCTGATTCCGATAGAAAGGGAATGAGATTCTTTCATTGGAAACACGCTGAAGTCATTAACATTTGATCAGTTATTGCATTGTTTTTGAGCACTGCTGCAGCTTATGAGGCTGTTTTAATAAAAACTCTGGGTTGAATCCAGTGCAAAGCTGCCAGAATGTTTGCAGGGAAGTACGTTTGCCACATGCTTTTTGCTTGAAAATGGTGTCCTTCCTGTCTGTGAGCCTTTGAAAACAAGGAGCCACAGCAAGCATCTTTTCTGCACAGTTCCATTTCCTGGAGAATATCACAGGCCAAAAATCATAGCATAGAAATTTGTAGCCCCAACAAATAAAAATGATTCTTTTAGGTAGCCAAGGAATGTCCTGTTGAATTATCATGTAATATGCCATAGAGAAATTACTCAAAATCTAATGAAGCATTTTTGGATAGGAAGTTGTTTATAGCATTATATGTTGTTCACTTCAAGCAAACATTTAAATTCAGCCATGGGAACATTTCCAGTTTTATAGAATGATGCTGATGGCATAGGAACTCGGACCAGTTGGGTGTTTCTCTAGGTGAGAAGTGACTTGTGTAAAACAGCTGATTTTCATCGGAGCAAAGGAAATGCTTGTGAAACAACAGAGATTGGAATTGCTGGATCTGATGCCCTGTTTAAAGGAGTCCTATGAAACCTGATTCAGAACAAGCAAATGAGCAGTATGAGTATAATCATAACAGATCACTGTTTTTTTTTTAAATTTCAAGAGAACTGATTTCTGCAGTTATGAGAGAAATGAATGACTAAGCTGTTGAAATTGTTTTCCTTTCCATTGTCCTTTGTCCTTGCCCAGAAATTATGTGTAATTAATACTGATATAGGAAGGAACTGATTGGAGTCTCCATAAAACAACTTCTCACGATCATCTAAACTAGTCATGTTTCTTCAGGAAGTAACCCAGAACTTTAGTCATGGGTACAAAAAGTTTTCTAATTTCCATATAGATCTCAGATTGGCTCAGCACCTTGATCATCCCATGGCAGTTTTGGGGAGCTGAGCTGATTTACTTGCTTAGAGGAACCTTGAGCAAGAGGAACCTTGATATTTGCTTTCAGCTGAAAGTTCTGGGGAATCTGGAGTTTTCCTGTTGGAAGGAACTCATTTTTTACTTGTCTTCATGGGTTCTGAGCTTTAAACCTCTTAATGGGTCCTCTAAGGGGCATGCTGAATTGGCAGCTTTGTTTCTCTCTTTCTGTGGTGAGGATGAAAGTGACTATGTTAGTTTCTCCCTAGCTCCTCTACTATTCTGGCTGGTACCTGATAAGAGAGCTCTGCATTTTGTTGCTGTGTGGATCTCCTGGGAAAACTCAATCAATAGTACCTTCAAGAGAAGGTGTAGATCCTAGTCCATCCATTAAAAAAAAAAAAGCAGCACCACAGCAATCATAACATAATGTTAGCCACAATGTTCTAATTGTTTTGTGGCCTGTCTGGCTATTTAAAATATTTTCTAGTACCACATACGTCTGTCATGAGCGATTTCTTTTTCCAACGTTCCTGTGAGTCTCCCTGCAACTGATGCTGCTTAGAAATTGTTGAATGTGGACAGCTTTCACTGGTTTTATTGTAATCCTTTAGACTTGTGCCTATTTTTCTCTAGATCTGTTTTAGACAGCGAAATATTTTTTTTTTTGGCTGTTGCACCTTCTCTAGCCCTCAACCCATTGTGAGCATGAAAAATCAGTTTTCTCCCCATTTCGCTTCTGACTATTCTTCTTGTATTTGAGTCGTGGGAAACTAAGTTTATTGAACATTCTCTCCTTCAATATTCATTCTAATAAAACATTCAAAAAGCTCTTTATCTCCCCACCACTTTAAAAAATTACTGGTTATAGAACTCAGAACTATTTTTATTACTCTCAGATTATGATCCTTTCCTAATATATTGTTTAGCACTGCAAAATTTACTTCAAACTGGTCACTACTAAGAATAAGTAGAAGACTTACAGGGACGACTACAATCATACTAGGTTTTAATTGTCATTGTGATCACACTTTACTACTATATACCAACACAGTTACAATCTGAATCTTAATAATATGATTCTTACATATTAAAATGTTCAGAGATTTAGACTAGTAATGCTCACTTAGTTTTCTGTAATTTATAGCTATAAATTACAGCTATACATAACGGTAGCTTCTGTTCATCTGTAGCTTATTTTAGTTTTAACCTATACTTTAATATCTATAATGCTTGCATCAATATTTTATCTTGCACCTTTTCTTAGGTATGGTTTATTAATTTTTAATAAAGTCAGACATTTGTTATAGTAATGCTCTAAGTTTTTTTTATCTTTTGTGTTCCAGATTAATATGCTTACTTGCAGTTAATTCTCCAGTTTTATGTTATCGGATGCTGATCTATGACTTAACATTATTTATCTATGATTACTCATCTTTGGATTTCGTCCCTAAGAGACAAGTTCCATAATAGATATACGTGCATGTGGAATTGTGCTAACAGTTTAACAAACTTTGGAAGGTGAACTCTTCCAAACAGCAACTTGAGAATTCTTCATTATGAGCATTTTGTTGATCCAGATGGCAAGCGAAGTCATATCAGTGTTTACAGTCACCTTACTTGGCATTGGCCAGGTTTTATTCCACACCTAAATTTTTTAAAGATTGCTTCAAATCTACACTCACGATAAAGATGGTGTGGCAGGGAGTCACGTATCAAGTTTTGGCACCATCTTTGAAGACACCAATGGCTTCTAGGTCATTTAACTTGACTGCTGTTTAGAACTGTCCTATTTCTGTAGATAGAAAGAGGCAGACCAGGGGTGTCAAACTCATAATGGCATGTCGTCATGTGATGCATCACAACTCCCTCCCTTCATTAAACCAGGGATGGGCGTGGCCAGCACATGATTCATCCAGCCCACGGGCCACAAGTTTAGTACCTCTGATGTAGAGGTAGAAAAACTTGGGGTGCTGGGAGAAAGAAGTCTTTTAAGTGTTTTGCAGTAAATGGGTATTTTGTCATTATAAAAAGAAAGCACTCCCTTGGCAGCCATTATGTGAAAGAATCCATAGCATGATCTTAGGTAGTTGTTACACTTGGCAACTTTAGGATGCGTAGACTTCAACTCCCAGAGTTCTTCAGCTAGCAGAATTCTGGGAATTAAATTCACCTATCCAAGTTTGAAAAACAAACAAACAAACAAACAAACAAACAAACAAACAAACAAACAGGTATTTAAGCCTTTGCTTCATGACCAGGGGAAAAGTGCTGCTTCTAGCCAAATTAAAGAGAGCTTGAGGTTGCTATTTTAAATGGGAATTCATCCTTGCTGTCAGCTCATTTGAGCACTTTGACGCTTAAAGGGAAAATACAGCTTCAAAGAGACAGAGGACAACTCTCTTGGTCAGCAAATATATTCACTTTATGAGCAAGGTGATGTGTCTTTGTCCACGGGCACATATTTATAAATAACATTTATAATAAACCAAATGCAAATGTGAATTCACTGATCCATTGACTACTCTGTATAAGTGTTATTTACTGAACATGGGTGAGGTGTAAGTGACAGTGAAGAGGGAAGGGGAGAAATTCCCCACTGTTTTATCAGTAACTATAAATTGTGGGGTGGATTTTTTTTGCTTTGTTGTTCAGACTGTGGGTGGCCTAGATAAGAAACTGCTGCAAATTATGGCATCACAAAATTATTAATGGCTCAACAGGTGCCTTTGTATTTTTAAAATGGTACCAATCTTTCATTCCTAGGACTATACTATTACTATTAAAATAAAATAAAATAAAAAAAAACAATTAACCATTCAAGAGCCAACCCTGACAAAATTCCAGCAGTTTTATCACCGATCCCCGTCCCTCCCCTCCCCACCCCATTCTTATTCGTTTCCAAAAGATTTTTCAACCAGCTTCAACTTTTATTAATTGAAAACAGAAACTCCCTTTTTTTCACATTATATCTTTTCAGCTTTGGGGATCGCCTTTAGCATCTTAACTCCCCCTTTTTGATATTGATCTCCCACCCACCCCCAGGAACAAATATGATTTGAAGGAGAAAATTGAGGCTGTTCATCAAAGAGGGGGAAGGGCCAACTTATTTTCCAAAGCACCGGAGAGCAGGACAAGAGAAACAATGGATGGAAACTAATCAAAGAGAGAAGCAACCTGGAATTAAGGAGAAACTTCCTAACAGTAAGGGCAAATAACCACTGGAACAAGCTTGCCTTCAGAAGTTGTAAGCAGGCCTGAGGAGAGGGTGCAGCTGGAAATTGTTCCAGGGCTCATGGAGGGGTCCATGAAGGAGATTTTTTTTTTGATTTTTACAAAACCAAAGTGTGTGTATAGCAAAACCGCCTTGCAGCCTTGTTTGACATAACCTTTATTAATCTGAAACTCAGTGAACAGTTATTTATGTAATTTATTGTATTTTAATGTCATTGTCTCCTATGTAATATTGGCTGTTATTGGTGAACTGACTGTTTGTTTCAATGTGTCCACGTGTAGGTGAGGGGGCCCATATTAGTTTTGTTCCAGCAGTTAATAATCCTCACGGCAGCCCTGGTTGTTAAGTACTTCATCACTGGAGGTTTTAAAGAAGAGACTGGCCAACCACTTGTCTGAAATGGTATAGACTGTCCTGCTTAAGCGGGGAAGGGAGGGGGTGGACTAGAAGACCTCCAAGGTCTTCTGCTTACCTGTTATTCAACAAAAAATTGGATAAGAATTTTAAAAGTCATATCTTAAGAAATGCTTTACTGCAGGTTTGGAAAAAATATCAATATAAACTAAATGACAAGTTACCCATGTGGGCAATTCCTAGACATGCAATTGAAAATATGAATATAGCACAAAAACAGGATAGAACCACCTACAGAAAACTTCTCACTTCCGGAGGGGGGGTTCTACAACTAAAATCTTTAGAGGTATTGAAAGAGGAGAAGGTAGTTCAAACATGGTTCCAGTATGGCCAATTACAGGCCAGGTGGAAAATAGAACCAAAAAACTGGTTTTATCCAAGTTGAGGATAATTTGTTTAAACAAATAAGAGATGAAAGTTTAATGCATATAAAGAGGATATATAATGTACTAATACAGATGGATTCGGAAACAGAATTAGTTAAAGATTGTATGATAAAGTGGGCTCAAAATATTGAAGAACCAATAATGTTGGACATATGGGAAAGAAATGTGAAATTCACACAAGCACAAAACCTGAGAGAAAATTTTTATAAGATGTTTTATAGATGGCACTTAGATCCTAGAAAGCTGGCTTCTATGTATCCGAATGTACAGCCTAAATGTTGGAGATGTGGTTCTCTCGATGCTACATATTTTCATATATGGTGGACTTGTCAAAAGGTTAAGGCATTTTGGATAAAAATGTGGTGGATTATGTAAAATATCTTTAAAAGAAGGATAAAGTTTACTCCCCAGTTATTTTTACTAGGTATATGTACCGACTTTACAGTGGTAGAGACTAATTTGGTTCTGCACCTAATAACGGCAGCAAGACTGTTGGTGGCGCAATACTGGAGGAAGGAAGGCTTGCCTACAACTCAAGAATGGACATTGAAAGTCACAAACCTAGCCGAGATGGCGAAAATATCGGCATATCTTAAAGACCATTCAAATGAGAGATATAAACGAGACTGGAAAAAATGGATTGACTATATACAAAACAAATAAGAAATTACAGATAGCCTATGCTTAAGATTAGGAATAATCTAAACTGTTCATAGCTAGTGCAACAGGAAGAAGCTGAGTTCAATGCAGAGATGTTATTAACTTCTTTTTTTTATTTCCTTTGTCTTAATATATTTTAGACTGTGTTTGTTAAAAATCTATACCGTTTACGGGCTCTGGGAAGTCAGGGGGGGAAGGGAGGTGGGGTGTCAGGGGGGAGGGGGGGATACATAGTATGTGTTAGATTTTAAGGTAACGTGACTGCACTTGTACACTGTTGCTCTTTAATTCCACTGTAAAAATAGGACAAGCTGAATATATTAATAGATTGTAGAAATACACCGAAGGGAGGAGTAGAGGGATAGAAGAAAGAGGGGTAGAGAGGGTGGGAGGGAGGACTGGAGGGAGGGGGAGAAGGAAGGGAGGGAGTGTATTGGGAGAGAGGAGTGGTAGAGGGGGAGGGGAAGTAGGGTAGAGAGGAATGATGGAGGGAAGATGGAAAGTTGGAGGGGGGCGAAAGAAAGGGTGTGTGGAGGGTCGAAGAGGTACATTGGGTTTTTATTTTTGGGGGTACTGCTGATAAGAGGAATGGCTGTGTTTATTGTTTAATGTTATATGGCCCCGGTTATGCACAGTATATATGTGACTGTACAAAAATGAAAATGGAATAAAAACACATTTACATCAAAAATAAAAAAAATTGATATAGAAGACTTCCAAGGTCCCCTCCAGCTCTCTTCTGAATTTGAAAAATAAGAAAACCTATGACGTGCAAAATAAAAACAAACTACTGGGAGCTGTCTTCAGAGAAGAAAAGACTCCGGGGGTCTTTTAGTGGAAGCCTGTCCCGAGCAAGATCTTCTCCGCATTTGGACAGCACTGGCGTGTTCTCAGGAAAAAGATTGGAAACGAGATTCTTGGGGTCCTTCCCGGGGGCTGATGAAATCTGCCTGGTCTGCCAAACATGTCCGATGGCTCGCGCGCGAAGTTGCATCACAGGCGTGTACTTTGTATGTTTGTTTTTGTGTGTGTGTGTGTGTGTGTGTGTGTCTGCGCGCGCGCGCGTGTAAAAGCGCGCGCCCTCGCTCGGCGGAGCCGATCCGCGCTAGAGACTGACCCAGCGTAAACTGAACGGGTTTGGGATTCCACCGCCGCTCTTAAATATGATGGTTATTTTTATCCTGCTACGTAACGTGCCGAAAGACCGGCCCACCAACAGCCGAGAGAGGCTACACAATATTTCCCTTTTAGTCGGAGGGGAAATGGAAAAAGCCCAGGCGGGCTGGGTCACATGGTGCTGAAGTCAATGAAAAGCGCGCGGGGCGGGTGGGGGGGGGGGGAGAAGATGAGAGAAGGGAGGGTTTCTCCGGCTGTTTAATTTATGCGCTTTCCTCCCTTCCAAATTCTTGTCCAATAGTCTTGTCCGGTTTAACCCTTGGCGTTGGAAGGATCTGAAGGGAAGGCTGCCTGCTTTAGGATGAAAGCCCAGAAAAGCCATCCTTTGTAAGGGGGGTGGGGGAGGAGGGAAGGAAGGAGGGAGGGGGTCCCTCTATAAACACAAGCTGGCCGTGGTAATTGAAGGCTTGGAAAAAAGCGAAGGAAACGCGCGGCTTGTACGAAACATCAGCAGACAAGAAACGGGGTGATGTCAGACGCTCTTCCAGAATTAGAAGCCCTTAAAAGCCGAGCGGCTCTGAGCTGCCCTGGAGAAAGGAAGGGCTCTTCGCCTGCGTGGTACGGACAGAGAGAAGCAGGCGAGCTTTCGTATTCGAAGGCCAGATCTTTCTGAAAACGCGAAAGGAGAGGCACTTTTTTGTTGTAAACAAACACTGTGGGAAGATGCGAGTAACACGGGTGTGTGTGCCCCGCTAGGACGATATAATCCGTTATTAGGAGAATTAACTCTGCTTAAGACAGCGCTGGTACTGTTTGTAAAAAGCCCCCCTATAATTCACCATTAAAGTTTTACCTGGGCACGCTGGGTAGTCCAGCACACTGTTACAATATCGTAGAACTGTTGTTTTTTTTACTTTAGGTAAAAAAAAAAGTTTTAAAATCTTTTTTTTTAAGTAATTCCAAAAAAGTAGTAAAAAGCAGGCCAGCTGGGGTTTGAGTATATTCAGAGACATAAATCCCAATTGAAATGGTTTAATTAGGAACTGGAAGCTAAAATGTATGAAGAACGATTACAGGAACTGGGTATGTCTAGTTTAATAGAAAGAAGGACTAGGGGAGACATGATAGCAGTGTTCCAATATCTCAGGGGTTGCCACAAAGAAGAGGGAGCCAAACTATTCTCCAAAGCACCTGAGGGCAGAACAAGAAGCAATGGGTGGAAACTAATCAAGGAGAGAAGCAACCTAGAACTAAGAAGAAATTTCCTGACAGTTAGAACAATGAATCAATGGAACAACTTGCCTCTAGAAGTTGTGAATGGTCCAACACTGGAGGTTTTAAAGAAGAGATTGGATAACCATTTGTCTGAAGTGGTGTAGGGCTTCCTGCCTAAGCAGGGGGATAGACTAGAAGACCTTCAAGGTCCCTTCCAATTCTATTCTATTCCATATGAGTAGAAACAGTTAAGTGTCTTGTAATTTTTTGAAAAATCCCAAAGATAGTTTTCGCTTTGCTTTATGCTCTGACCAATGTCTGGGTTGAAGAACGTAATAGCATATAGTATAAAAGCAGGTTAGGGTTATTTGAAAACATGTTTCCTTAGTTCAAGTATTGTAGAGTGATAGCAATAGCACTTAGACTTATATACTGCTTCACAGTGCTTTACAGCCCTCTCTAAGCGGTTTACAGAGTCAGCAATCTGGGTGCTCGTTTTTTACTGACTTTGGAAGGTTGAGTCAACCTTGAGCCAGTCAGGATCGAACTGCTGGCAGTTGGTTCCCAATTGGTACCCAATTGGGTATTCTTGGGCAAGTCCCTCCATCTCAGCCCTAGGGGCAAACCATTTATGAAATCTTTTCAATAAAGCTCAGGGACTAATCCAGGTACTTGTCAAGAATCAACACTAAAGTCTCCCCTCCCTCCCCCTTCCCCACTCTCAAAGAAGATGTATCTGATTGGGCACCCACTTAATTTGTCACTCTGATAAGTAAACACCAAAAGTTAGTTGTAAGTAATGTTTATCAAAGCACACTTTGAACTATAATATCTTAAGCCCATCATAGGGTGATGGAACATTCACTTTTCTGTTTTCCAGTATTTTTATTATTGAAACAGAACCCTACTTCCGTTCCATGTTTTGCCTTCCTAACAAAATAGGTTTCCTCACTGAAAAATGGTTCAGTTGACAACAATACATGGACCAGTCTTCGCATTTTTATTTGTCTGGATCAAATGACTGGTTCACCTTCAAAATTCATTTTTATAGAAGCACTCAAAGTCCTGATTGAGCAACAAATGAAAATCTGCAGTCTTCTTCAACTGATTTCAACTGAGTTGGCTTCAACTCATTTACTGCAGGGGTTGGGAACCAGGGCCCTTCTATGACTTGTGGACTTCAACTCCCAGAATTCCTGGCTCAGGTTGAAGTCCACAAGTCATAAAAGGGCCATGGTTCCCTACCCCTGATTTACTGTGCTCAGATCCTTAGCAGTCTCAAATAGGAATTGGAAAAACTTCAGCAAACGTAAGTACACATAAGACATTTGGATCCTAGTCACCCCATCCTTCTTGTTTTCTTACATGTATGAGTTGACAGAACCCCCAAACTGCAGATTATGAAGTTGAGCACCACCCTCATTTCAATAAAAAGGGAGAAGAAATCATTTTATGTGGCCTACCAACAAGCTTTTTCCTTTCTAACAGATTGAAATTTCCCCCAGAAAATAGCATTTCATGATTGTTGTCTCACATCTTTATCCCATGTCCAAAACTCCATAAGTGAATCCTTGTGAATCCTTGTGATCAAGATCTAAAAGTTAGGGGAAACTGGACAAAGACTAGAGATTCTTCATATAAAAATAGGCCTTGGCAGGGAATTGGTTAGCATGCCAACGTTCAAATCAAATAAAAGAAAACACAACCATTTTTCCCCAATGGAAAGTATAAAACACTATAGTTAGTCCTCATTTAGCAACTTCTTTGTTTAGGGACCATTCTCAGTTACGATGGAGATGAAAAAGGAACTTTGTGACCGATCCTCATATTTATGACCTTTACAGAGCTGAAGTAAGATTTTTAAGGACATTCATAGTTTCAGTTAATGACCACTTCATTTAACGACCAAGTTGTTGATTCCAACTATGGCAGCTTATAAAGAATTATCTGTATTAAGATTTAATCAATGTCTGTGAATACATGTGTAAGCTGGTATGCACGATCCCAATAAAAATGGTCTTTCTTTAGTGGCAATTCTTGCATTACATTTGAGGTATGCCTTTGGACTCCAAAAATCGCTATGATGATTCTTATTAAATAAAAAGGGGATTATTACATTCCAATGGAAGTCTGTCCACCTGTTTAGAAGAAAAGCAAAAGTGAAATGGAGTGGTAGAAACATCTTGCAGGGGAGTTTTAAAAAATGCAACCAGTGATGGGATTGAAATAATTTAACAACTAATTCTCTGCCCTAA
Source organism: Thamnophis elegans (assembly GCF_009769535.1). NCBI lineage: Eukaryota > Metazoa > Chordata > Lepidosauria > Squamata > Natricidae > Thamnophis > Thamnophis elegans. The sequence continues at coordinate 54,488,026 of NC_045543.1, forward strand.
CGACCAGCTGTGTAGTTGTGGCTCGGTGGTCATGTGACTGTGTGGGCATAGCCAACTCAACATCACTCAGGTCAATGGGCCCTTCACCTTAGCTGTTACAATGTAATAAGAGTTAATCAGAGAGGCAGTTTCTCTAAGCAGGGCAGTAAATAATAGGCTAGAAACACTGGAATGTTTCCTTCCTGCCTTCCTAACAGGATTAGCCCTGTAAAATGGGAAAATATTTATTCCAACAACTGGTTTTCCGAACTGCTTAGATAGTTAACAACTGGTTCTCCCGAATAGGTGTGAACTGACTGAATCCCACACTGCTTCCCCCAACAAACCAACAAAAAACCTACCCTCAGTTTCATGGTTTTTCTTCTGATAAATGGAAGTCTGTTACTGTTTTGTGAAGGGCATCCACTTCTCCCATTCTCAGAATTCTAAAATTTGCTCACAAATAGAGAGGAGTTTCTTACCTCTTTACCAGAGTATCTGAGTCATTGCCTGGCTTGGTTCTCAGTGACCTTTCCAGTCATAAGTGTTGTGGCGTGTTGTGTAATCTTTGATCAGTTAACGCTACCCATGACAGGGATGTATGTAAGGAAGAGATGTATATGAAATAATATACACTTTCTCTATCATTCTGTCCTAACTATTGGACAAATGTTGGGCAAGAAAGGGCATTGTTATTTTTATACCTCAGTGTTTCTCAACTTCTTTAATGTTTGTGGACTTGAATTCCCAGAATTCCCCAGCTGGTGTGCAGGCTGTGGGATTCTCTGAACTGAAATGCAGGCATCTTAAAAAGTGTTGAGGCTGTAAAAATGCTGCTCTAGGCTGAGAAAGGTTGATAGGAAAATGAGTAGGCATTTGCCAACCGTCTGGAATGACTAACTACAGAGCATGGCTTTCTGGTGGTGGACTCTGAAGGACGTGGTGTGTGGGCTTGTTTGTATAAAACTCTGTTCAGGACAGCTGTACAGGCAGGATAATAATCAATTTTTATTTCGCAGCATGGTAGTCTATTCTAATCCAAAAATGCATCATATACAGGTAGTCCTAGACTTAGAACCATTAACTTAGTGACTATTTGATATAGCAGCATTGAAAAAAGCGACTTATGCTCAGTTTTCACATGTAACAAAGATTGCAGCATTCCCCATGGTCATGTGATCAAAATTTGGGCTCTTGGCAACCGGCATATATTTAGGAAAGCTGCCCTGTTGTAGGGTCATGCGATCACCATGTGCAATCTTTCCAGCTGATTTCCGACAAGCAGAGTCAATGAGGAAAGCCAGATTTGCTTAATGACCACATGATTCACTTAACAACTGTGCCAAACAAGGTCCTAAAATGGGGCATACCTTACTTAAAAACTGCCTTGGTTAGCAATGGAAATTTTGGGCTCAATTGTGGTCATATCTCTGTATAACCTAGAGTAATACTTAGGTTGTATTCAAAATTACCATTTATGTTGGTGGAATCAAAGCATACAAATCCAGAACTGATATAATGTTCACATATATTAAATGTAAACCCTGTACTTCTTCCAGAGGTTCAGAGGAATGTTCATCAGTACCTTTCCTCCAATGTTATCTGCACAACATCCCTATAAGATAAGTGGGGCTTGGTAAGGAGAAGTGAACCACTCAAACACCAGAGGTGGTATTCAGCTAGTTCGGATCGGTTCACCCAAACTAGTAATGGAAATCATGGGTGGGCCTGCCCCAGCTCTATGCTGTCCTATTTAGGCACACTTTCAAGCCACATGCACAACCAAAAAGTGCATGTGCAGAAGGCCAAGTGCATGCGTCGATGGGTGTGCTCACATTTGCAAACCGGTAGGGAAAGTAAATGAATACCACCCCTGTTAAACAGCTTCCATGACTGAGTATGGGTCTCTCCATTTTTTGGGTTGAGTAGCTTAAGCACTTCTCCTTAATAAGCAAGAATATGTATCATGAAATTCAGTGTATATTTATATGAGGGTTTGCCACAAAATAATCTCATTTTGTATACATAATATGAATGTATCCAATAAATTTCCTGGCACTATCCATGAGAGTTATTTTGGGAAGAGAGTCAAAATTTCTCCCTGATCCTATGGAAATGAAATGTAGCAGTGTGGCATTTAATTCTTCTCTAATATGTCAGTTCATGGGATGGAATTTAGCCATAAATAGAACGCTGTTGCCTGTGGCTACTGTTAAACAAATAGAGCCTTCCATTAAAAAAAAAAACCAAAATAAGATTCAGAGAATAATCACATATTAATAGCTATGGCAGACTCTGTAGGGTAGAGGCATCTTATGTCCATAATGAAAGGAGGACCTTCCTGAGTCATTTGATATGATGTGACATGGAGATGACAGATTGGCTTGAATAAGGAATGTTTCATACGCTGTGGTCCCTAATTCTGTCCAGTCACAGGAAGAAGAGTAAATGTTAAGGAATAGTGGTGATACATTCCAATTTGATGACACACTGATGAAGTAACCTAGTTTGGGAATGAAATGTCTGCAAGAAAACAACCCAAGATCAGAGAGCACCAAGGACCCCAAGTTCAACCCCAAGCTATAAATAGTCTCTTCTACAGTCCAATTTGTCAGATGGTTCCCAGATTCCACACTCCTAAATGGATCTTGAGCTGACTGGAAGAAATAAAAATATATGTTTTTAAAATATGCCCACTCAACCTCTTTATTATATGCTCACATTTCTCTTTCTCGTGGAAGAGGCTGGAATCCTCTGTAGTTCATACTTAATATCCACAGGAAAATTTACTGCCTTTGGTTATACAACTTAATTTAACTCAAAAGCAGTTTTAGAACTGGAATCTTAATAATTACATCTGAAAGTATTGTTAGAAAAATGAAAACTCTTTTGTTTTATTTTATCCTGAATATCTCAAGTGGCTACATATATAACAGTGTTTGTGATATTTTCCCCCCTTTTTCTAATTTTGCTTCTTTTACCCACTGCTTCATTTTCATCACTGGAAATGACCTCAGTCATCTAAATCACTGTTCTTTGTTTCTAGCTTTAAAAACACACATCTTGATCTTGTGAAAGGAAGGCTTTTTGAATGCACTGGTTCCCCTTTTGTTATATGGTACATAAATCTTGTATGATATAACACCTAAATTTATCATCGGTCAGCAGTTCCAATTACACCGTTCATTGTCTTCAGCTTGGGTCAGAGCTAACCCAACTAGCATTTCCGGACGTTGTCTTTTTAAAATAGTTTTGAAGCTGCTTTTTTTTGTCCTTTCACCCCCCCCCCCCCCCCAGCTTTGTAACTGGATGATTATGAAAGCATTTAAGCTATGAACTTTTGCAATCAAGTGTTTCTGCTGTCTAGCAGTATTTTTCCAATACTTTTAAAAACCTAACTGCCCTAAAGTTACACTTCATAATGGAACTGGATATTTTTGCCTGAAATAAGGACTTGCTTGCAGCTTGTTGCACAAATTCTAAAGACAATCATGAACATTATGGTAATGCTGAAATGAAAAGGATAAACTCTATGATACTGAATTATGGGTTTTTTTCTGCACAGTAAACTTACTCCAGACCTGTTTAAACTTTCTCTGTTATAACTTAACTTGACTTTTTTTCTCTCAGATTTTATAAACTGTGTCTAGAAACTGAAATGTTTCAAATAGGCTTGTGCTTGTTTAATTTGGAAAAATGACTGACAATTGTATTACTGCATTCAATAAGAGCAGCACACTGGTTATTGTAAATTAGTTTAAAAGTAAATTTCTTTAAATTTTGCAGAATTGAAGTCTCTGCATTCTGTTATATCAAATGTTTGAACCAATCTACAATCTACTGATATTTTATAGTGGAACATTTCTGAAATAATGTATAAGTATTTATCATTGTTAGCAAGAGGTGTGTTTTCTTACTTTTCTTTTGAAATTTTAAATTATATTTTGCCATTGCAAGTCAGTGTACCAAGGAATAATTGATTTGTAATGGCAAAAGAATGTTTTAAAATTATCCCCTTCCCATATTTGAGATGAAGCCACCAAATTGCATACAATAAGAATAAGGGATATACATACATACATACATGCATGCATGCATGCATACATACAGTATTGCTTCCACCACTTTCTACTTTATGTATTTATATTCTACATTTTTACTCAGCATGCCACAAACATGATATGAAAGACAGTGGATAACGTTAAGATTTAAATAGAGAATAACAATAGCATCATAAAATTGGATAAAAGCAGATAGAAAGTATTAGAAATAATAACATATTGAAATTGTAACTAACATCAGAGTTACAAGGAATTACAAGAGGATTATTTTTACATATAAAATAAAGAAGGCACACTAATCATGATTTAGGTATAGTGTTCCTCATAATCAGAAATATAGCACTTTTAACATTTTATGTTTTTTTAATCTCCATGGGAGTACTATAGAGAATTAACACAGCTGTCACTAAGAGAAAGACTAAATGTTTTAATTGCTTTTTATTCCATTTCAGAGACAGTTTTTGTTAAAGACTAGTGTTAATAGCTGTCAGTATAAATAGGTTTGCTCAGTTAACAGTGGCTTAATGTATCATTTTAGTCCTCAAATGGGTGAAAAGAACCTGGAATGTTCATTCAGATCTTTACATTGAATGATATATGACCGTGATGGCGAACCCATGGTCCGCGTGCCACAGGTGGCACATGGAGCTATCTCTGAGGGCACGTGAGCCGTTGCCCTGGGTCAGCTGCAACACTCATGTGTGCAATGGCCATCTGATTTTCGGCCTTTGGAGGGCCTCTGGAGCGCCCAGGGAGGCCATTTTCACCCTCCCCAGGCTTCAGGAAAGCCTCCGAAGCCTAGGGTGGGTGAAAAATGGGGCCTACTGGAAGTAGGCCTACTTTGCCTACTGGAAGTTCGGAAACATGACCGGGGGAGGCCATTTTCACCCTCCCCAGGCTTCAGGAGGTGGGGCAGCAGGGCCGGGGGGGGGTGCGCAAATGCATGGGATGGATCGAATAATGGGTGTGGGCATGCACACGTGCACTTTTGGCACCTGACCCCAAAAAGGTTAGCCATCACTGATATATAGCAGTAGCACATGCATAATTCTGGGAGAAGTTTGCCATCCTCCTATATTATATGAAAATGTATATCTTTGAAAGATGTTCCATAAACCTAATGCTGACTGTTGTAAGGTTAGAAAACTGGTCTTTTAAAATATTCCCAACAGATTAAACTGCATTCAGCTGAATCACCTGCTGTTATTCTCTCTGGGAGACACATAGATATCTCTTTTGGATGCTGTGAAGCACACAAGACATCCCCTTATCTCTTTTGGATCTATATGGTTTAGAAAAAATACAATGGGGTACCATATATGTCAGTGGTGGGTTTCAATTTTTTTTAGAACCTCTTCTGTAGGTGTAGCCTGCTTTGTGGGAGTGGCTTGCCAGCCATGTGACTGGGTGGGAGTGGCTTGCCAGCCATGTGACCGAGTGGGAGTGGCTTGGTGCTTAGCAACCAAGATGTTGGCTCAGAAACTCTGGCATTTGAAGCACGCAAGTCTTAAAGCTATCAAGTTACAAGACTTGCACCCCTAACCCTTTAGAAAAAAAAACCCCAGGGGTGTTCAAACTTGACAGCTTTAAGACTTGTGGACTTCAACTCCCAGAATTCCTCCTCCAGTCATGTTGGCTCAGGAATTCTGGCATTGAAATGTGCAAGTCTTAAAGCTGTAACGTTACAAGACCCTTGCACCCTAACCCTTTAGAAAAAAACTCCAGGGGTGTTCAAACTTGACAGCTTTAAGACTTGTGGACTACTGTTCCCTCTAAGGTGCGCGGCTGCGCGGCCGCGCACATGGCAAGAAACCCCCGCACAGCAGTTTCTAACTGCCGCGCAAAGATTTCTTTCAAAGCAAACGTGGGGAAGTCCTTTGCAGGCGGCTAGAACTGGCCGCCCGCAAAGGACCTCCCCAAACTTGTTTCAGCGGCACCTCTCAGCCTACGGCGGCAGCGTCATGCAGGCTGTGGAAGGAGGGGGAGGAGGAGGGAACCAAAGAGAGGCTTTTACCGGGTCTGCGCCCCACAGCCAGGACCGTCCTTGCGCCTCAAGCTGCGTTTCTTCCTGCAAAGCCCTTCTGGCATCAAGCTTAAGTTCCTACTATACAAAAGGTATTACCTTCTAAGGCAACCTGTATACAATACATTAGTGGCCAATGTTACATTGCTCCTAATGACAAAATTAGAGCTGTGTTAAGCCTATGAAAAAAATCCCAAATGAATAAAATCATTATTAAGACCCAATGAAAAAATTACAAAAATTATGTATAAACTTTCATGTTCCACAAATTTCCAATCCAAAACTTAACCCAGATTCTTCAGACATAGATTTGTAATTCAGAGTCAGACTCGATTATTAGAATGAATGCATTAATCAGGGGTGAATAATGTTGGTGAAATCTCATCTAACCTTCCATAATAATAACATACATACACAAATAGCTGACAGCCACATCTCTGAAACACTATTAAATCTGAACTAAATGTTTATCTAGAACTCAAATAAATAGCTGCTTTTTGGTTTTATTTTTTTTAATATTTATCAGTCTCTCTTTTATTCCATACTTCTGGTTGAAAGACTATTCTATGTCATGCTAAACAAATGCATATTCTAGTGGCGGTGGGGGCTTGTTGGCATCTTCAGCAGCAGCCCTGCCTCCTGTGAAAAAAACCGAAGATGGAGCAGATCCACGCAGATGACGTTGCTGCAACATGACTGGAGGAGGAATTCTGGGAGTTGAAGTCAGCAAGGCTTAAAGCTGTCAGGTTTGAAGACCCCTGGGGTTTTTTTTCCTAAAGGGTTAGGGGTGCAAGGGTCTTGTAACTTGACAGCTTTAAGACTTGCGTGCTTCAATGCCAGAGTTTCTGAGCCAACATTTTGGTTGCTAAGCAGGACCGTTGTTAAGTGATACTGATATTATATAACACTTTTAATTAAGCGGGTACCTTGAATAAACATAACTTTGAGTTTCAAATAACACTGATTTCGTTGTTGTCTTAGGTGACATCTGTGAAAAAAAGTCAGGTGCTCAGGCATGAAAATGTGCCGCTCAAAACACTATACTTTTCTGCTCACACTGAAAAAAAAATTAGAGGGAACATTGTTGTGGACTTCAACTCCCAGAATTCTTCCTCTCGCTCTTCACCTTGATGGTGTGCGGACGGGTGGGGGGAGGGAGCTGGAATTGGTTCTAAATGTAACGGTAGATTTGTGGAACCTCTTCTATAGAAGTGGTTAGAACTGGCAAGAACCCACCCCTGATATATGTGTAATGCAACTTCCAATCTTAGATCAGAGTTTGAAGAAAACAACCATTAGATGCAATCAGCAGATGCTAATAACAACATGCATATATATAATAATTACATATATGTTCATGCATTTCTGAATTTTATCCTTCCTTTATGGCCCAGACCTATACATTGATTCTGTCTTAAAAACAGTGACCTTATAAATCTACTAGACATGGTTTTTGATTCTGTGAATCTTGTTCCAAGTTAAGTGGCAGACTGCTTTTGCCTTTTGAAAATAAAACAAAACATTGTGATGGTCATCATAATGTTTTGTTTCGTTTTTAAAAGGCAAAAGCAAAAGTCTGGTCAAAGGTCAAAAACTGTGCCTAGTAGATTTAGTTCCACTAGATGTGATGTTCGCTTCAAAGAGAGTGAAGACAAATTCCCAGAGGACAATTATATCAGGACTATCTATACTCACCACGTGCCTAGATGCTGGCCCCAGGCATGGAGGCAGTCTGCCACTGAATACTAAGTGGATGGGATCAACCATGTGGAAGAAGGCTGTCTTGATTTCCCTAGTTGTGGACTTCCCAGATACATCTGGTTGGCCAATATATGAAATGGAATCCTAGCTAAATGAGTCTAGACCTCCAACTGGATGTATTCTCATGACCCCATTTTTGTCAAACTAAGTGGCTTTGAGTTCTATGCTAGGGCAGTAGGTCAAAAAGCACATTGAGACAGGGTGAAATAATTAATAGGACCCAAAAGGGGGAAAATGGGTGTGGCCAGAACAAAAGACAGAAAGTCAAAGGGCTCTGATCTAGATTTTGAATGGAAAATACTTCTACTATTTGACATTTAATGTGAAATGCAATCAGAAGACAATCCTCAGACTGAATTCTCCCAAGAAATGACTTCAGTAATAAAAGATGGACACTTTTGTCCCAGTGAAATTTGCTCTCAGTTTCTTGGTATGCAAGTTAAATGTCAAATACACAAGGACTTGAGATTTTTCTGATTTTTGTTCACATTCTTTGCCACTACTAAGTAAGCATTAGCATGATGCTCAAGCTAAGGAAGCTGTAGCAATTGATGTGGAAAGATCTCGGTTTCAGAAGAAATACTATGTTCTAGGCAATGGAAATGAAACTTGTGACTTGGTTAGATAGGGATCCATCTGCAACCGCAGCTGTCAGTATTGCACAATTTTCTATTGTTGGCTTCTAACTGATTCTGCTGTCAACTTGAGGGAAAACTTTCTTCTGGGAAGAAACTATACTTGATTTTGAAAAATGAGCATTCTTTTCTTTGCTATGAGTCAAAATGTTTTCAGGAGATGTTCCAGAGCAACCTCTGATATTGAAGAGTCCTTTGAAGGAGGAGTGTGTGAAGTAGCCCTATTCTACTTTGGTAGGGATCCTATCTCTATGCAATGAAGCTTTCTGGCTCGATGAAACATTGCATCTTATTTTTACTCTTTGACAAAGAGATTTTGTGCCTGTACAGAAGCCCCATTGGAGCAAAGTGTTATGGCTGCTTTATGCCTGTGTTTTGAAGCTGGAAGAAAGACACTTCACTGCATCAATGTGCTTTGGAGGAGAACTTTGAAAGAAGCATTGCTGAGGTCAAGGACTCCTCTGAGCGTTTACAATTCTAGTTGAAGGTAGTCCATGTATAATTCTTCCTTGTTATCCCGATGCGCTGCAACACGCTTTACCTTTTCCTAAGGGGGGAGTTAAGAAAACTGCAGGGGGGAGTTAACTAACCTGTCAGGTAGAGAAGGCTACCAAAACATGTGACAATGAGGGGTTATTGATGCTCTCTGAGCTTCACTGTTTTCTTACAGACCTTTCATCACCCAAATTAGCTCTAATGATGTTATCTAGTTTGGGTAATGAAACATCTGCAAGAGAACAACCAAGCTCACAGAGCATCAAGGACCCCTCATTTCAACCCTGAGCTACAAATATTCTCCTTTAGATGTGATAATGAGTTACAGCAATGGTCCCCAACCTTTGGTGGCCTGACAGGGGAGAGGGGGGACTGGGCCGTGCATGTGGCAGGCACTGTTCCCTCTAAGCTGTGCGGCCGCGTGGCCACACACGTGGCAACAAAACACCATGCAGCAGTTTCCAACTGCCGTGCAGTGGTTTTTGTGAGATGCCTTCCACCATAATAGGAGAGGAGAGCCAGCCTGGAGACAGCAATCAGTTCTATATCCACAAGGCAGAAAGTAAGTAGCTCAGAGAAGGGGTGTGGGGGTTGGAAGAAGGCATGGGACGGGCTCCCTGCAGCGGCTGCTCAGATTTGCCAGAGAGGGAGGGAGGGAGGGAGGGAGGGAGGGAGAGAGAGAGAGTATCCCTCCTTCCTTCAGCCCAATACTCTCGCTGGCATTCTGGCCAGATGAGAGGGACTGCAGAGGGTCTCCTCGAGTCTAGGGCAGCAAGTCATTCGATGGGAAAGTTGCCTCTTGGAAGGAATGACCCGGATTGGCTCCTGCTTCATCTCTCCTGCTTCGTCTTTCCTGCCTCTTTGCTTCTCCATTCGGTCTTTGGGCGGCAGATCGAAAGCGGAAGCCAATCCGGGTCATTCCTTCCAAGAGGCAACTTTCCCATCGAATGACTCGCTGCCCTAGACTCTAGGAGACCCTCTGCAGTCCCTCTCGTCTGGCCGGGATGCCAGTGAGAGTGTTGGGCTGAAGGAAGGAGGGATTCATTCTTTCTCTCTCTCTCTCTCCCTCTCTCTCGAGTTAGTTGGTGGGCAGACTTAGCACTTTGTTAAGTTTGTTTCTCTGTATATTGTGCATAATATATACATGTCTCCATGGATGCAATTGTGCAAGCATTTTTTTTCCTCTTTAAAAGAATTTTTGGATTTCTCCTCACCAAACCTTTAAGACTGAAAGAGTTAGAGTTGAAATATAAAGAGATTGTCAATTGCTATACTGTTAGATTGGTAGGCAATTATGGACTATCTTGATTATATCCTCCTTAGAAAGAATATGCTACTGTATGGTTGAGAAAAAGACCAACTTCATTCCATGGAAACCAAACAAAGTTCATATGGAAGGTTTCTTTCTACAATGGGCTTCTTGGGTCAACAGTGAATATCAGTTATCAAAAATGTAGGTAAAAAGTTAAGCAGGCAATAGGCAATTACAAAAAGGGAAGCCAACTTTCTGAATTCTGTTTCTTTGACTTAGTGACTTATAAATAGTAGACTAATGTTCTGAAAACGTGACCTAAATTTCTATATATTTTAAATAGCTGTAAAGCTATGCTGAAAAAGTTGTTCTCAAGGTATTGTGATAAATTCAATAAAAAGAAGGAAATTCTTGATGAACTTAAGGAGGAATGAGAGTATTGGATATTAAATGGACAAATAAAATTACCAATCAAAGAGAATATTTGCACCTCAGGGCTGAAATGAGATGTTCTCTCTTCCTCTTTCCTCTTCCTCTCTTCTCTTTCTGTCTCTCTCATCCTCTTTCTCTTTGTCTCTCTTCTCTTTCTCTCTTTCTTTTCCATTCTTCTGTCACTTTTTCTCTCCTTCTCTCTCCTCTTTGTCTCTTTCTGTCTCATCCTTTCTCTTTGTCTCTCTTTCTCTCTCCTTCTTTCCCACTCTTCTGTCACTTTCTCTCTCCTTCTCTGTCTCTTTCTGTCTCTCTTCCCTCTTTTTTCTTCCTCTCTTCCTCTTTCCTACTCTTTTATCACTTTCTCTCTACCGCCCAACCTGTCCCCATACTTATCTTCGACTGATCATGTTTGCAATAATTTACCTTCTTTTCTAAATAGGCACAGTTCCCTTACCGGATCCCTCGCTCACTCAAACACACACACACACACACACACACACACACACACACAAAAAAAACCATTTTTCTCCATTCCAATTCAGATCCTATAAATCAATTGCTCTGTGAAACATCTGTGAAAAAAATTCAGGTGCTCAGACATGAAAATGTGCCGCTCAAACACTATACTTTTCTGCACACACTGAAAAAAAATTAGAGGGAACATTGGTGGCAGGCCAGCATGCACATGCATTCATGCACAGCTCAACCTGTGCAAGTTGAGCTGCCCACTGCTCATGCAAGTTGCACTGTGCGAGTGCACACCAGCCCACCTCTCACATAGCCCAATTGTGAACAGGCCACGGCCCAGTAGTGGGCTGCAACCCGGGGCTTGGGGATTCCTGAGTTACAGTATATGCATAAAGTTGATGTGTATATTTTAAAAGATGGAAAGCAGCTATTGATGCTTGATTTTGAATTACTTGTGATGCTGTGGAAGGCTACAAACAATCACTTCCCATCCTATTTTCTTAATCTGCATTTTATTCTTCAAATGTCTCATCTAATCTTAGAGACACTCATACTTCTAATTAGATTAAGGGTGCATTAATGTTTGGGGCTCAGTCTACAAGTGCCTATAAATTTCTTGTCAAGGCCATGCTTGATAGAATAGGTAGGGCCAAAATCAGGGAGTAATCAAAACAAGGGATTGGAACTAAATTGATTATTTAATTTAAAATTAAGTTGAGAGTAGTTAATATGATTATCCCATTGGTGGGATTCTACTGGTTCGGATCGGTTCGCCCGAACCGGTAGCTCCGACAATCAGCTGGGAGCGAAGCATGTGCTCAGTGAACCGGTTGTTAACCCTGTAGGATCCCACTCCTGGATTATCCCCAATATTTGTAGGTTTTTCCTCTTTCTGTCAATCTCCTATTGTTCAGTAGCAACTGATAAAGAACCAAGAGAAAGTAGGGGTTTGAAGCTACTCAGCCACAAGTTAACATAGGGAAGTAATATTGAGTCTAATTGCAGACTGCCTCAACTATCCTTCTGCAATGTTGTGGGACATTTTTTTAAAAAAAAAAACGGTATTACAATTATTATGATTGGTTGAAAAGTCAGCCAAAAGTTTAGATATTCTCAAAGGTCTAGGACAGGCAAATGTTAATTTTTGATGGTGTTAAAAGTATCATCGCATGTAAGCTGTTCCAAGTAAAACTGTCTTTTGCAATTAGCCATTGGTGAGTTTGTCAACACTCATGATGTTCAAATGGTGCTTCAGATGTTTTGTGATTGCTCCCAAGGGACCTATTGCTTTCTTTTGTCAGTCGTTCTACTTCTGTTTGCAGATCTTTGTATTTTGTGATTTTCTCCAGTTCTCTTTTGCTGTGTTCAGATACTACAGTGTCCACTATCCAGAATTTTTGCCCTTCTTTTCAACCATTGTTAAATCTGGGGTGTTATGCTATTATTATTTTTACAGCAGTGTGAAATCACAGCTTCAGTTTGTCAGCTGATGTAAGTTTCATATGCATTTAGTTTTTCTTAAGAACTAGGATGTCGTAATATATTGGTCCAGTCTATGTGTGGATCTAAGCAGTGTTTCCTTTTGTAATTGACAGATGGAAAATTTATGACTGCATAGCTTTGCTAAGTTCCATCCAAGATTTTTTGATATGGCATCCAATAAATCGAAAACTACTGGGACCACTGCAACCAGTTTATAATCTTTCAACTTTGATTTTTCAGATCTTAGTGATCTTCTCCAATTCTTTATCTTCTGTTCTATTTCCCCCCTGATATTGCCACATCAATTGCCAACCACAATCAAAACTGGCATGTTATGAGCCAAGACTTTAACTGTTTGTATTTGGAAATCCCACAACACTTTAAGCTGCTCATTTTCAACTATGTTTTTAATTACATGATCCCACCAGTTTTTCATTATTGACACAAGGTGATTTTTTACAGGTGCTCCAGGGAATCATATTGTGTTTGTGTTATGTTGTTGCTTATAATCAGTTAGTGTGATTATAATTATTTCAAAAGTTGATGAAACCATTGTCTCTTTGGAGACCTCCATACCAGCTTCTCCCAGTACTTTGGAGAGAGGGGTTCCAGGCCAGTGGTGTTTGCAAAGAATGGATGTTCAAAACTTCAGGATAGTTTTGGGGAGTTTTGCAATCGTAGTTTTGGGTCTAGGTGTGGATAAGTATATAAATAAAAATGATATTGTAACTCCCAATCCACTTTATATGAATTACACATATGTTAAAAAAGGATTGGCTTCAAATATATGGATGTACTTTCTACCTTCACACACACACACACACACACACATACACACACACACACACCCTTGCAGACACTCTGTCATGAAGGAAATTTCTAGAACGGTGTTTTTCAATCTTCGTAACTTTAACATGAGTGCTATCAGCTGTCATCTTAAACTGTCCATGCTTTGCTGTTCTGTGGTAATAGGCTGCCATGAACTGTGGGGAGGATGCTTGGGGAATTGAAAGTAGGGACTGTACTGCCTTGAGATGCTGCCCCAAGGTCATCCAGCTGGAAGAAGGAGGGAGTTGCATACCAAGCTGCACTTGGAGTTACCATTACAAAAACTTCTTGCATGAACTGATTGGTTACAGTGGGGTGGACAATGATGTGAGAGACAAAATGATGTGAGTGATGTTAGGAGGGAGGGGGGAAGTAGAGTTTAGGGATTTTGGTGCTCAGTTCTCAGTTCTGGCTATGCAATGCTGCAATACACTTGACCTCTAATAAAACTATACCTTTTTCAACAAATGGAGCCAAGGGTCATTTCTATTTAGAGGTTTAGGTTTGGTCAGTCGGACAGGTGGACTTCAACCCCCTCCCCCAATTCCTCAGCCATCATGCTGGTCCAGATTTGGACAGAGAATTTACATACAGTAAAAATTAACAGCATCTCAATAGGTAACGTTTGTTTGTTTGCTCTGAACTGTATATGCATTTTAAAAAATGGATTATAGCTGATGTGCTATCATTCTCCAAAAATCCATTGTGCTCTTCAGTATCAATGAATCTCTTTGATAACTGAAACATGAATGTATTGATTTGGAACAAAAGATAACATGTTATATCAACAGTTGACAATAGTATTTTCCTGGCTATTACAATAGAGAACATGCCAAATTCTGGCACTGGACTGGGTCATTATCATTATAAATGAAAACAACAAGAAAGACATGTTGTGCGAAAAACTTAATGCATGACTGCATTAGTGCTGCCATAACTAGGCATGGTAATTCTGGAATGAAATGCTTCCACTTATTAAAGATACTAGGCCTTGCTATGAAATGGAAGAGTTGCTTTTCCTGGCCTTGGTGCAGAATTTTCTCCAGTCATCAAATGTAAAACAGAAGTTTCTTCCCACCCAAATAACTCCTTCCTCAAAGAAGCATCATCAAATAAACTAGCATACAAATAAATGGTAAATAAATAAAAAGAGAACAGGAGGTACGAAATAAGTACAGGACAATCCTAGGCAAGAGGTAATAAGGGGAAAACCAAATCAGTGCATTGAAATATGTGTTAAAGACGCCTGCATTCATAGTCCTTGTCAGCGATGTTAAAAAAGATAACACCTCCTTCACAACATTTTTTTGGTAACAGCAAAAGAAGTGAATCAGTACCTTCTTTTTCAACAGTCTAGCCCAATTTTTCTCAACTTTGGCAGTCTGAAGATGTGTTACCTTCTGAACCCAGAAAAACAAAATGCTAAACCCCAGAACAATTTAACATTTAATTCAGCACACTGAAATCTGCCCAAAGAGTTTATAAATTCTTTCTGCTCATTTGAGCATTGATATTTTTCTGGATTTCTCCTCCTTTTGCACTCTTTGAATCTTCACCGTCTGATTTAGTTCATCTAAGCATTAACTGTAATTTTGCAGAGTGTTCCCCGGAAAGAACTGTTATAAGAAAAGGGAAAATTACAGGAGTGGTGATGAAAACCAATAACAGCAACAGTAATAATTCCAAT